>NW_027332012.1:765609-1475491 GCF_048418815.1 Hemitrygon akajei
TATCCATGTTGGCGATTTCTTTTTCTCTATCCTACCTGTTATTTCCTCAAAGAATTCAACTGATTTACCAGGCAAGAATTCCAACAGATCAGATCCTTCAGGCACGATTTCCCTTAAACAATCTGTGCTAATCGGCCTACTTTGTCATGTGCCTCCAGGTACCCTGAAATCACATCTTTAATCATGGACTCCAACACTTACCAACCTAACTGACCTGAGTGAGGCTAACTCACCTATAATTTTCTTTCTTTTGCTTCCCTCCTTTCTCAAAGACTGGAGAGACATTCGCCATTTTCCAGTCTTCTGCAACAATTCCAGAATTTGGTGACTCTGGATCAGTCATTGATATTAACTCAACAATCTCTTCTGCTGCCAGGTGACCTATCTACCTTCAAACCTTTCAGCCTCCAAAATACCTTCTTATTAGTAAAGGCAGCTCACACATTTCTACTGTCTGATATTTCGATGTTCAGGCGTTCTGCTGCTGTCTACCATGGTGGAGACTGATGCAAAATAGAATTGACTTGATCTGCTGTTTTTTGTTCTGCTCTGCTCCCTCTCCAGCAGCATTTTACAGTTGTCTGCTATCCACTTTACCTCTCTTGTACGCTTTGTGAGTAATATCTGAAAAAGGGGATTTCTGGTTTCCTCTTTTATGTTACTGCCTAGATTACCCTGATATTCATCGTTTCTGTCCTCACTGCTTTGTTTTCTTTGCATTCCGCATTGAGATGGCTGAGAGCGTTATGACGCGGCAGGGCCCAGAAACAAAGGCGTGGAATGACCTGAGATTCAGGAGGTTGAAGTACTAGGACAGGCTGAAAATGTCAGGGTGTTGGGGCTGGAGGACAGGACAGGTAAGTTCAGATCACAGCACTGCGGGGTTTCCTTGTCCCTGCGCTGGTCTGCAATAAACGGGCTCCTGAATCGGCTGCAGTGATGACTGGTTCTGTGGCTTTAGACTCACTATCGAGCACTTCAGTTCAATATGTTATGTGCTGACTTTTGATGTCTGCAAGATCTGTTTCTTTTTTCTGTACATCGGGTGTTTGACGGTTTTCTTTCTTTAATAAGTTCTAGGAGATTTCTTTGTTTTGTGGCTGCCGGTATGGAGACGAGTCTCAAGGTTGTATGCAGTATATATACATTGATAATAAATGTACTTTGAACTTCTGAACGTCGATACTGTTGAGTTATAAAAGCTTTCCATTCCTCTAGCTTTCTACAAATAGTTGCTATATTCTATGCCCCTTCTTTTGCTTAGCCTCATCCTCCCTTTAAAATACTTCTTCTCCGGGATATATCTATCCTGCGCCTTCTGAATTTCTTGCAGAAGGCGTAGCATTGACGCAGAGGAACAGCGGTACCTAAAGGTGTTGAGACGGGTAAATAGAATGAAGGCATCCAGTCGGATACCTGTCGTTATTAGGAAAGTACTGAACAGAACTCTTGGAAGGACTTCTTAAAACATGAATTGTTTCAAAAGCTTGAAAAGTGTATACTTCTGGTGCGACACGACAGGAGATGTTTAATTACACTGGAGATTCACCAGAATATGTGGTATGGACTGAGGTAGAAGGAGAGACCGCATTGGTGGGAACAATGTTCTCCTGGAACATCTAAAGTTGAGAGGTATTCTTAAAGAAGACAAGGAACATGAGGTGCATCGATAATATAAATGGACATCGCCTGTTCAAGCACGAGGGGGTTGTTGTAAAACTCAAGGGCATAGATTTTACGTAAGAGGAGAAAGACCAAAAGGGGACATTTTATCCACAGACAATGATGGGGATGTGGAAGGAGCGACTATAGGAAGTGGTAGGGTTGAGTTCAGCAAGTGGGTTTAAAGGATATCTTTACAGGCTAATGGATAGTACCTGATTACAGGGTCATGGGCTAAACGCAGGCAAATGGGATGAATTCAAATGGGCATAGACCATTTGGAAGGAACCACACTTTCTGTTCATTGGGACTCTGTGATTCCAGAAAGAGATCTGAATGCAAGGAGAGTTTTAAGAAGAAAAGTGTGAGGTTTAGAGGGGATCTGAGGAATAATTGCCTCTGAAGGTTACCATCTGGAACATAATGACGGAGGACATGTTGCTGGCAGGTATTTAACGACCATCTCTTTGAGCATTTGAATCACTAAGGCAGAGAAGGCAATAGACCAAACGCTGAATTGGAGAAGGCAGATAACTGGGATATAATGATGAGCTGAAATCCCTGTTTCGCTACTTATATGCCGGTTCCTTAGCTTTTACACAGGCCTTTTGATCATAGTTAAAGACTGTAAAGTTTTATGAGTTTTTTTTATTTAGACTCCTTGTGCAGGTGCCGGTGGACAAGTTATACACGGGTTTCTGAGATAGAGATTGGGATCCCACAAGGCAGAATTATTTCTTATTATAATTAATAATATTTTCTCTGAGATAGGTGCAGGGGTGGGTATATCGCTAATCGCAGATGATGGAGGTTTCTGGATTAGAGATAGAAATATCAATTTAACTGTATATAGGATGCCATTAGCAATTAATCAGTTGGCAAATCGATGGGACTTAAGCTTTCAGTGGCAAGAAACACGTCAAATGTTTTATAAACAGGATTAATAGTCCTGCCCTTGATCTGAAATCATCTGATCAAACTCTTGAAGACGTGTCAGTGGTGAGATTTCCAGGCAGGTGGATGCACAATGAACTGACATGGAAGCACCGTATCAGTAAAATAATTGATAAATATAAAGGAGCAATAAATATTCTCGGTGTCTCTGTGGATATTCTTCGGGAGCGACGTGAAAATCTCTGCTGACCATTTACATTTGTTTCATTAGATCTTGTCTTGATTCTGTGGCTCATGGATCAGCTTCATCTCCAACTTTCAAATGTTTGGCTGTGAGACAAGCACAGGCTTTAAGATTCTGTTGTGGTGCAGTAAGGTCGTCTCCTGTTTCAGGTTTACTGATTGATTTTGCGGAGATTGAATTTAATGTTAACGTATTGAATTAATTTGAAGGAGCAAAGAAATGATCATCCTGTTAGAGGTGTGTTGGAGGACTGTTGGGAACATCACAAGAAGAGTGTTATAGTTTTGGGAGCTTGCGTTCTTATTAAGCTGGGAATGTGGGTTCGTTGAATTATGTAACATATTCCACTGTGGCATTCTCGGCAACCCCAAATTGTTTTTGTAAATGCCTTTATTGATTTTGGGATGCATGATTTAATAACGTCTCAGGATTTTGTTATGCCTGAGAATCTGTTAGTTCATTGGTATATTAAGGAAATTTCTTGTGATATGTTAGCCATTTTACAGAAGGATCGAAATATAATTTAACTGGGATTGATTGTGCGGCTCTTTTTGTGCCCAAATTATAGGTAACGATAAAGAAACGACGTTGACCGATTTCTGGAGAACAACATTCTCGATGAACTTTCAGATGAAGCACATGACTCCATCGTGAACTTGGTCACATCCTCATCATGGAAGACAATCCAATTGATGTCATCCAAGCAGTCCTGTAGCATGAAGACCGATTGGTTGACCAACAGTGGACGGTTCACCTATGGCTGCCTCTTGTTTCAGCTTTTGCCTGTACATCGGCAGAAGCCGGATCAAAGAGTGATCTGATTGTTGAAGTGTGGTTGGAAGAGCACTTTGTAAGCGTTATGGAAAGGTCGAGTGTGCCAGCTCCCCGAGCGCTCACCTGGATGTGCTGACAACACTTCGGAGGGACTTCAGTCAGCGATGCTGGATTAAAGTCACGGCGACAATGAAGGCAGCCTCTGGGTGGGCAGTCTTCAGCGTGTTGAGGGTTTCGTACAGTTCCTTGAGGGCCAGGTCAGTATCAGCCTGGGGCGGAATGTACACCGCTGTGATGATAACACCGTGAACTCCCTGGGCAGCCAGTAGGGTCTAAACAGCTGCTCCACATCTGGGCAACAAAGGATTGGAGCACATGTATATTCTGGGGGTTGCACCAAGCATTGTTGACCAGGAAGCATACCCCACCTCCTTTACTCTTCCCAGTGAGGGGTTTCCACCTGTCCCCAGGGAGCAGGGAGAACTCAAAGGGTTCGATGGCGTGGTCCGGTGTCTCCTCCGTCAATCAGGTCTCCACAAAGCACAAAACGTTTTATTATTTTGTTTCCCGCTGGTGAGAGATTCTGGCTGTCAGTTCACACAGCTTGTTGTCCAGGGACTGGGTTCTAATCACGCTGGGAATATGCGTTCATTGGATTATGCAATATGTCCCACTGTCGCGTTCTTGGTAACCCCACATTGTTTTTCTCAATGCCTTTAGTTAATTTTAGGATACACAATTTAATGAAGTCTAAAGATCCTGTTATGCTTTAGAATCTAGATTCGTCAGTATAATGTGGAAAATTATTATGATTATTATGATATGATTATTATTATGAAATGTTAAACATCGCTGCAGTAGAATCAAAAGATAACTGGGATTGTTTTTGTGCATGAATTACAAGTAAAGATAAAGAAACAACTTACCAGCCATTTATCAGTATATATAGTAGAATTTGTTTCCATCATTTTAGGCTTACAGTGGGTGGTGGAAACTTGTTCATGTAAAGATGTCATTTGTTCAGATGCCTCTTCGGTTTTGAAGAGTCTTAAAATAGGTCATTCTTGCAGTAGGACAGATTTACTGTTGGAAACTCATCAAACATTATTTCATAGGCAGAGTATTGGTTTATATTTCCACATCTTATGAATCCCTGTACACAGTGGTTCAGATACAAAAGCAGTGAAAATTTCAACTATCATTAATCTGGGTTGGTGGGTTAATAATTATATCGAGACTGGTGGGATAAAGGGCATCAAAGGAGACACCTGTACAGAATGCATACCTGTTGGGTTTATGGGTTTATGGTGTTAACAGATTTGGCAACAACCGAGGCAGGTTTTTTTATATAACAAATAAAAACATTTACCAAACACTGAAAAAAAAACAAAAGTAAACAAAACTAACGTAACCGGAAGTTAACTGCTCTGTGGCAGTTCGAACAGTTCTTAAAGCGATAATGCGAAAAGAGTTCTTAGAAGTAGTAATGCGAAAGTCCAAAGTTTTACTCAGTTCCTTAGGAGAGACTTCTTTCCTTCGACTTTCCCTGATTCTTCGGGATCTCCGAATGCCGGTGAATTTTACTCTCCAAGGCTGAACTGGCAGTATTAGTGGCGAAACTACCGGCAATAACCTTTTAAAACTTAAGGCAGAAAATAAATCTCCATTTTTAAACGAAACTGCGTCATAACATCAGAATACGCAGCAGCATGGCGTCACCAGTGAAGTCAACAACTGACTGCCCCGCCTCACAGGGAGGGGTCTTCCTTTTATACCCTGTTGGAAAAACCTATAACATGACCTCTCACTGGCGGGAAAATGACGTCACGCCACCATCACATGACCATTACCTCATCTTCATCAGCTCAACACCACGGTCACGTGACAAGTACCAGATACCTACGAGTACGTAACAACAGTAAAACAAAGCAATAAGGAATTACATTGACACGACTTATAATTTAGCACACTATGCTTTATTACTCATCGTTCGTGTTGGGAAACATCATTCTGTGTGGTGTGGTTTTCATTTAAAGACTTTATAAAGTAATGCAGTAATTTTAATTTAATTCACGATATTGTGTTTTGTTACGGACAAGCTATAGGACTTCTGGGGCAATTTAGGTTTCATTTGAAAAAGGAAGCAGTGAGGGTTTTGATCTAGGCCTCATATGGAGCCAGTGATCATTAATTGAGAATGTGTGGAGCAGGTTAAGACCTACAAGTATCTGGGAGTACAGTTAGACGAGAAGCTAGACTGGACTGCCAACACAGATGCTTTGTGCAGGAAGGCACAGAGTCGAATGTACTTCCTTAGAAGGTTGGCGTCATTCAATGTCTGTAGTGAGATGCTGAAGATGTTCTATAGGTCAGTTGTGGAGAGCGCCCTCTTCTTTGTGGTGGCGTGTTGGGGAGGAAGCATTAAGAAGAGGGACGCCTCACGTCTTAATAAGCTGGTAAGGAAGGCGGGCTCTGTCGTGGGCAAAGTACTGGAGAGTTTAACATCGGTAGCTGAGCGAAGGGCGCTGAGTAGGCTACGGTCAATTATGGAAAACTCTCCATAATTGGAGAGACAGAGAAGCAGTTTCAGCGACAGGTTAGTATCGATGCAATGCTCCTTAGACAGGATGAAGAGGTCAATACTCCCCAATGCCATTAGGCTTTACAATTCAACCGCCAGGACTTAAGAACTTTTTAAAAGCTATTATTAATGCTTTTTGAGATAGTGATTTAGATGCATATCATATTTTTTTTTACTGAGTTAAGTATTGTATGTAATTAGTTTTGCTACAACAAGTGTATGGGACATTGGAAAAAAAGTTGAATTTCCCCATGGGGATGAATAAAGTATCTATCTATCTATCTATCTATCTATCTATCTATCTATCAATTCTCTACACCACACCCCAGTCCGGTTAATGGCCGGAATGTGGCTTCAAGGTCTCCACCGCCGTCTATCCACACCTGCCCTCGTTCTTCACTTTAGCCAGTCATTCAAGTGGAAGGCGGAGACTGGTGTTATTGACAGTGGATTAGCCAACCAGCATCCAACTAGACCGTCGCCATTTTGTGGGAAGGTCGGGCAGTGAGTTCGGTGGGCGGGAAAGCGAAAAGAATGGACATATCTACCGACCAATGGGCGGGGGGAATGAGGAGTAGTTGTTTGACTGACATCTGAGGGGTCATTGAGGTATCGACTCTCCAGAACGGTGCATTTCTGCTCCATCCCCCTCGCGCCCCTCCCCCCACACACACTATCCCAATGTTCCGCCGCTGCTGGTCAAAGGGACAATCCGCCCGGGAATAATACCTGGGAGATGAGGCGGTGAATGTGAGGAGCTGGAGCCCGGACCGGAGACACTGCGGCCGCCTCTGCCGTGTGCTCAGGACGCGGCTTTATTAATGAACTGAAGCCCCGAGGTGACCGGATATTTCACCGGTTCATCACCTGATAACGTCTGACCGGCGCAATCCCCACGGTGACAGATTGTGATTCCATTAATGAGTTAATATTTAGACCATATGTGAGAGTTAGTCTGTCCCAACAAAGGTGACTGATCAATTGAATATGCTGCCACTGTAAACCTGCCTTGAGACTCGTCACAGCTACAAATCAACAGGTAATCCCAGAGCAAGAATCATTCATTTCAACCGGTTCTCAAAACATCTGCCTCCAACTTAAAGCAAATAGCAAAAACAGAGGTCGAAGTTCAGGTTGCATTTAATATTAAACAATATACCAATGAAACAACCTCGAGATTCAAAACTCTTGAAAATCCACCGGGATTCCCATATCTGCAAATCTGTGCACTTCCGCAAACCCCAACTCAGAGTTCACCCCCAAATCAGTGTGCATCGACAAATCCATGCTCACCCCAAACCATCCGACACCCAGAAATCCACCTACATACCCAGATCTGTGCGCACCCCAAACCTACCGACATTCCCAAATCAACCCTCATACCCAGATCCGTGCGCAACCCAAACCCGCTGACATCCCACACGCACATTAGATTATCACAGAGCAAGAATGATTTCAAACACTTCACAGAATAGCTGCCTCCACCTCAAACCTAATGGCAAGGTCAAAGTTCAAATTTCAAAGTGCATTTGTTCCTGAAGTATCTATAAATGAAACAGCCTTGAGATTCATTACACCCCTAAATCGAAGGATTCCCCAAATTCGTGTGCAACCCCAAATCCGCTGAGACATCCAAATCTGTGTGCAGCCCTAAATACTCCCAAATCCCCGTGCACCCTCTATTGCCCAAAGCAGTGTGCACCCCCAAATTCACCGACACTCCAAAATCCATATTCACCAACATACCCTGAAACCTTCGCACATCCGCAAATCAATGTGGATTCAATTTCCATGTGAACCCCCAAACCCGCTGACATCCCCACAAGCACACTAGATTATCCCAGAGAAAGAATCATTTCAAACAGTTCACAAAATAGCTCTCTCCATCTTAAAACGTTCAAAATGCAAACTGCATTCATTTTTAAAGTATTTCTGTATGTCTGCATCTCTGTGTGTTCCTATGCGTCCTCGTATGTGTCTGTCCGTCTTTTCATGTGTCTGTGTGTGTTTGTGTCAGAGACCAGCTCGCAGACGGCGCTCGGTCTTTGTCGTGACGGCGTAGCTACTGAGAACACACGGCTATCCCGTCTACTCCACATCCCCTCCCCCGCCTATTCTGCAGCACACAGAAAGGGAACAAACTGGCCTCTCCCGGAAACCACAAGCCTTTATCTTCTGAGAGAACATTGCTGCTTTCCAAACTATGAAGAATTACACAACATCTATAATTCACTGTGCAAGTCAACCGTCATCACAGTGCGGGGTGGGGATGTGGGGACGGGAGGGTGGCCGGGAAAACGAGCTGCAGTAAAGGAGGAATTGGGGAGAAGGAGAGAGGCAGGGAAGCGTTGGGTAGAAAGGGAGAAAGAGAAAATAAGGGAAATAAGGAGGGGAGTGAGTGTGTGAGTGGGCAGGGTAGGGAAGAATGTGCTGAGGACAAGGGTGTGTCCGTGGGAAAGGGAACAGATGAAGAGAGGAGAGAGACCGAGTGTGTGTGGAAGAGAGGGAAATAGGTGAGGTGAGAGGAGGAAGAGAAAGAATGAGGGAGTGGGAGACAATAGATGGAGAGACAGAGACAGTGCGGGATCGGGGAAGCAGAGGTGGCAAAAGTGGGAAGGGGTGAAGATGGGGGCAATAGAGTGGGGAGAGTTTAAGCCAAAGAGGAGGAAAGAGATATTTTTGTGAAGTGGGCTGAACGCCAATGTGAAGTCGAAGGGAGCACGTGTGTGTGTGTGTGTGTGTGTGTGTGTGTGTGTGTGTGTGTGTTTGTTTGTTTGTTTGTTTTCAACAACTTTACAATCCCTGGCTCTGATCGCCACACTTTGACCATGCATATCCAGTATCAATTCACTTCTATCCCAGCAGGAAACCCTGAAAGCACATCGTTTGCTTCCCGACAACAGCCCCAACCAATTCCCCTTCATCGACACTTTATTTGGAGTCAAAGAGCACTATAACAAACAAGCAAACCCTTTTTCCCATTTAGTCCGTACCGAATTGTTATTCTGCCGAGTCCCATAACCGCAGCTGGACCATGGCTCTCAATACCCCTCCCGTCCATGTACTGATCCAAACTTCTCTGCAGTGAAATCCATAACCTCCACTGACAGCTCTTCCCACACCCTCACCACCCTCTGAGTGAAGGAATTCCCACTCAGGTTCCTCTCAAATATTTCACCTTTCACCCTTAAACTGTGACCTCCGGTTCCCATCTCACCCAAACTCAGAGGACAAATCCTGCCTGCATTTACCCTGTCAACAACACTCATAATTTTGTATAAACCTGCGAAATCCTCCTTCATTTTCCAACACTAAAGGGAATAAAATCCTTACGTTTTCCTAAAGCTCGAGTCCTCAAGTCCCAGCAAACGTATTGTAAATTTTATCTGCACTCTTTCAATGTTGTTTATAATTTTCCTTCAGGCAGGTAAGAAAAACTACACACAATACTCCAGATTAGGCCTGACCAACGTCTTATACAACTTCAACATAACATCCCATCTCTTGTACTCAATACTTTGATTTATGAAATCCAATGTGCCAAAAGCTCTCATGTCGATGCTATCTACCTGTGACGCCACTTTCAAGTAATTATGAATCTGTGTTCACAGATCTTTCTGACCTACCGACTCCTCAGGACCCGACTGCTCACCGTGTCTTCATGCACCCCAAATCAGTGCACACCCCGATTCCAGTCCTTTGAATATGAAAGAATGTTTGATAAGTTTCCAGCAGTAAATCTGACCTGCTGTGAGAATAACAGACTCTTCAAAAGACTCTTCAAACCGAAAGGGAATCTGAACAAATTTCAACTTCACATGGACAAATTTTCACCACCCACTGTAAGCACGAAATGATGGCAAGTGATTCTGATGTAAATCCTGATAAATGGTTGGTAGGTCGTTTCTTTATTGTTACCAAGGATCCACACACAACACAGCAACACCAACATTCCCAGTTAAATTATATTTTGATCCTTCTGGAAAAACGGTTAAACTATCTCAATAAATTTCCTTAATATATACTGAACCAACAAATTCTCAGGCAGAAAAGAATCATTAGACTTCATTAAATCGTGTGTCCTATAATCAAATAAAGGCGTTGAAAGAAACAAAGTGGGGTTACCGAGAATGTGACTGTGGGACATTTTGCATAACCCAACTGTTACATACCCGTGGGTATCTTCTTTGTGGTGGCGTGTTGGGGAGGAAGCATTAAGAAGAGGGACGCCTCACGTCTTAATAAGCTGGTAAGGAAGGCGGGCTCTGTCGTGGGCAAAGTACTGGAGAGTTTAACATCGGTAGCTGAGCGAAGGGCGCTGAGTAGGCTACGGTCAATTATGGATAACTCTGAACATCCTCTACATAGCACCATCCAGAGACAGAGAAGCAGTTTCAGCGACAGGTTACTATCGATGCAATGCTCCTCAGACAGGATGAAGAGGTCAATACTCCCCAATGCCATTAGGCTTTACAATTCTACCGCCAGGACTTAAGAACTTTTTAAAAGCTATTATTAATGCTTTTGAGATAGTGATTTAGATGCATATCATACTTTTTACTGAGTTAAGTATTGTATGTAATTAGTTTTGCTACAACAAGTGTATGGGACATTGGAAAAAAGTTGGAATTTCCCCATGGGGATGAATAAAGTATCTATCTATCTATCTATCTATCTATCTATCTATCTATCTATCTATCTATCTATCTATCTATCTATCTATCTATCTTGTACTTGTCACGTGACAGTGGTGTTGAAGCTATACTGGACTTAAGGTAGTGGTCTTGTGATGGTTGAGTGACGTCATTTTCCTGCCAGTAGAGGTCACGTTACAGTTTTTCAACAGGGTATAAAAGGAGGACCCCTCCCTGTGAGGAGGATCAGTTCGTGCCTTGAGTTTCCATTTCTGACTCCATGCTACTGCGTGGTCCAATATTATGACGCAGTTCCGTTGAAAGATAGAGTTTTATTTGATGCCTAAAGTTTAAAAGGTCATTGCCGGCAGTTTGTTTATAATACTGCCAATTAAAAATCAGTGGAGAGTGTAGATCGGAGTTCGGGAGCTAAAAGATCAAGGAAAGTCGATTTCGATGGTGAAACAGGTTCGACCTTGTTTGTTCCTCATTCGGAAGGAATTCGTTGGCTGTGCCCTGTTAGCCCCTGCGATAAGAGCAGAAAGGGTTTGGCGCACAGTTTCGTCAAGGAATGGTCAGTGCCTTTAAGCCGTTTTATTTTAATCTTCGTAAATTCTCCGGGAAAAGTATAGCTCGACTGGGAACAGCAACAACCGACCTGAAAGAGAATTTAAGTAATCTAAAAATGTCTGTCCTTTAATGGACTGTAAGCATTTTAAGTTTTCGCAGTACTACTTTGAAGAACAGTTTTTGCAACATCGCTTTAAGAACTGTTTTCACTTTATCCCTTTAAGAACTGTTCAAGCTGCCGCACAGCAGCTGATTTCCGGTTACGTTAGTCGTTTGTTTACTTTTGGGGTTTGTTTTTCAGTGTTTAATAAATGTTTTATTTGTTATAAAAAACCATGCCTCACTTACACATTTGTTGTTGCTGAATCCGTAACACCAACAAACACATATTCCCAGCGTGATAAGAACCCAGGCACCCAAAACTAAAAACACCCATCTTCTGAAGTTCCCAACAGTCCTCCAACACACCTTTAACAAGATTATCATTTCTTCCCCCGAAAATTAATTCAGTATGTTAACATTAAATTCAAACTCCACAATTTCAAGCAGTAAAGCCGAAACAGGGACGACCTGACTGCACCACAACACAATCTCCAAGCCTGTGCTTGTATCACACCCAAACATAATAAAGTTGAAGATGAAGCTGATCGATAAACCACAACCATAATCAAGAACAATGAAATTGGTTAACAAATATTTTCATGTAACACCAGAGAATGCCCACAGGGATAACTGAGAATATTTAATGTTTCTTTATATTTATCAATTATTTTCTGATCCGGTGCTTCCATGTCAGCTTATTATCCGTCCACATGCCCGGAAATCTTACCACTGACACCTTTTAAGCAGTTTGACCATATTAGTTCCTATCATTTCCAATCAAGTGCAGGTTCATTAATCCTGTTGGTAAAGCACATAACTTGACCCATCTATTTGCTGAATGTTCGATCTTACTAATTGCTAATGCATCATATATACAGTAAAAATTGAATTTCTACCTCTCATCCATAAGTGTGATTTGGAGTGATTTACATACTCCAAAACCTATCTCAGAGAAAAATATTATGAATAATAATATGAAAAATATTGCATTCTGGCATCCCAATCACTATCTCATAACAACCTGAATTTAGCTTTCCCACCCATACCTGACACAAGACGTCCAATTACACATAAAAAGTTAGATAATCACCTCCTCCATCATCATTTCCACAATTTCATAAAAAGTCTTTCCTTCAATAAATACCATCTGCCTTTGAAATAGTAAAAGTACTGCTGATACAACATTTATATTTAACTGTGCTTTCACAATATCATCTTCCAAACATAAAAATGAATTCAATGTCATACTTGCCCATCCATACCTTTACAAGACGTCCAAATAAAAACAATCAGGAAAAATGTACAATAGCCGCCCTCAGTTGCATTTCCAAAAAATAATCAAAAGTCCGTCCTGCAATAAATATCATTTGGCTTTTCAATATCACAAAATATTGCTATTACAACATCTTTATTTAAATGTGCTTTCTTAATGTGATCTTCCATACCCAAAACTGATTCCAATGTTATTCTACCCTTTTGAATTCCCCTCTGATAAAACAAGAAATCAGCTCTTTTATCAAAAGTATAATTCAAATACTTGATTACCATACATTCCACAAGTTTACATAAATGAAATGTTAATAGTATTGGCCTATAACAAGGAGGGTCAGACGGGGAGCTCCAGGTTTTAGAATGGGATTACTACAACCATTTTCCACGGCCAAAGCTCGAAATACGATTCAAAAAGTTAATATTTTCACAAAAGAAAATTACATACATACTGTGGAATCAAGAATTTCTACTGCAAGTTCGCCATACACTTTATTCCCATTCACAATTCGGTACCCTGCCCCTTTCCTTATAAAACTGGCAACACCACCCCTCTACCAACTAACCTGTCAAGACTAACGACAATATAATCCAGCACAGGAATAATCCAGCATCGGTGGGGGCAGCGGAGCGGGAGTAAGGAGTGCTCGTGATCGACATACGATTGGAGATCGGAGGATCAGCCGTTGTAGGTAGGCCGAGACCCTCGGACCTACCTGGAGAATACCTGAGGAGGAAGGTAAAGCTGCGCAAGCGCGGGTGACGTCAGCGGCGAGCGCGAGCTTTAAAAGGCGACCCACTTTCAGGAGCGGGCAGCGGAGTGCACAGGAGCAGAGTGCTGGGCTTTGGCTCAGCGGGCTTCGGCGCAAGAGGACTTCGACAAGAGGACTTCATTTATTCTGACTCATCTCGGATCAGGTGATGGGGGAGACAGTTAGAGCAGTGGTGTGCTCCGTATGCAGTATGTGGGAGGTCAGGGTCAACACAGTTGTTCCTGATGTCCACACCTGCAATAGGTGCATCCAGCTGCAGCTCCTATCAGACCGAGTTAGGGAATTGGAGCAGGAGCTGGACGAACTACGGATCATTCGGGAGGCAGAGGCAGAGATAGATAAGAGTTATCGGGAGGTAGTCACACCGAAAAGACAGGAGGTAGGCAAATGGGTGACAGTCCAGAGAGGCAGGGGGAGCAGACAGAGAGAGAAGAGCACCCTGTGGCCGTTCCCATCAAAAATAAGTATACCGTTTTGGATACTGTTGGTAGGGATGACCTACCAGGAACAAGCTGCAGTGGTCCTGTCTCTGGCACTGAGGTTGGACCCTTGACTAGGAAGGGGAGGAGGGAAGAGAAGAGAGCGGTATTGATAGGGGATTCTATAGTCAGGGGGGCGGATAGGAGATTTTGTGGGGAAGATCGTGAGTCTCGGATGGTATGTTGCTTCCCTGGTGCCGGGGTCCGGGACATCTCAGATCGGGTGCAGGTTATTCTCGAGAGGGAGGGCAAGAATCCAGATGCTGTGGTCCATGTAGGGACCAATGACGTGGGTAGGATGAGTGAGGGGGTCCTGCGTAGGGAGTTGGGTGCGAAGCTGAAGAGCAGGACCTCCAGGGTTACAATCTCAGGATTGCTACCTGTGCCACGTGCGAATGAGGCAAGGAACAGAAAGATTATACAGATTAATACGTGGCTGAGAGGATGGTGCAGGAGGGGGGGGGGGTGGGCTTCAGGCTTGTAGATAATTGGGCTTTGTTCCAGGGAAGGTGGGATCTGTTCCGAAGGGACGGTTTACACCTGAACTGCACCGGTACTAACATTCTTGCAGGGAAGTTTGCTAGTGCTTCTTGGGAGGGGGGGGGGGGGGTTAAACTAAATTTGCAGGGGGCGGGGATCCAGAATGTGAGACAGGATAGCGAGAGGAAGAATAAAGGACAGGTGGGGACTACACGCTTCCGGAATATTAAGTGTGTAGTAGAGGAAGGTGGGGCGGAACAAGTGATAAGGAGAACTCATGGACAGAGGGATGGTCTGACGGAACATGGAGTTAAATGTGTTGAACGAATAAGTAAATTTAGGAAGGATAACAAAATTCTAGGGGCGTATAGCCCGTTGGGAGTTCGGGGAGCTGGGTTAAGCACAATAGGCAGCGATTCAAACAGAGAGAGGAGAAATGGGCTAAATATTCTATATCTGAATGCACGAAGTGTCAGAAATAAGGCGGATGAGCTTGAAGCCCAGGTGCAAATGGATAACTATGATGTTGTTGGGATAACGGAGACGTGGCTGCAGGGAGATCAGACCTGGGAAATGAATGTATAAGGGTATACGTGCTATCGTAGGGACAGAAATGTGGGCCTGTTGGTGAGGAATGAGATTCAGTCCTTTGCAAGGAGGGACATAGGGTCAGGAGAAGTAGAGTCTGTGTGGAGAGAACTGAGGAACAGTAAGGGCAAAAGGACCCAAATGGGTGTTGTCTACAGGCCACCAAACAGTAGCATGGATATTGGGTGCAGTTGAATAGGGAGTTAACATTGGCATGTGGCAAAGGTAATGTCGCAGTAGTTATGGGGGATTTCAACATGCAGGTGAACTGGGAGAATCAGGTTGGTGCTGGACCACAGGATAGGGAGTTTGTAGAGTGCCTACGGGATGCATTCTTGGAACAGCTTGTACGCAGGGACAAGACTATTCTGGATTTAGTGTTATGTAATGAAGAGGATTTGATAAGCGATCTCTCAGTAAAGGAGCCATTAGGAGGTAGTGATCACAATATGATAAGCTTTTATCTGCAATTTGAGAAGTATAAGGACAGCTTGGAGTTGTCAGTGTTGCAGATGAACAGGGGAAACTGTGGAGCCATGAGTGAGGAGCTGGCCAAAGTTAACTGGAAGGATAGCCTGGCAGAAAAGACAGTGGAACAGCAATGGCAGGTATTCTTGGGAATGATGCACAAGGTGCAAAATCAGTTCATCCCTCGGAGAAGGAAGGATTCAAAGGGGAGAAAGGTGCCACAGTGGTTGACAAAGGAAGTCAGAGATTGCATAGCATTAAAAAAAAAAGGAAATATGACAGAGCTAAGGTGAGTGGGAGGACAGATGATTGGGAAGTTTTTAAGGAACAACAGAACTTAACTAAAAAGACAATACGGTGAGAAAAAATGAGGTACGAACGCAAGCTAGCCAGGAATATAAAGGAAGATAGCAAAAGCTTTTTTAGGTATGTGAAGAGAAAGAAGATAGTTAAGAACAATGTTGGGCCCTTGAAGAATGAATTGGGTGAAATTGTTATGGGAAACAGAGATATGGCAGAAGAATTTAATGAGTACTTTATATCTGTTTTCACTAAGGAAGACAGAAGCAGTCTCCCAGATATATGGATGGGCCAAGGACATAGGGTAACAGAGGAAATGAAACAGATTGACATTCGGAAGGAAACGGTGATGAGAAGACTGATGGGACTGAAGGCTGACAAATCCCCAGGTCCAGATGGTCTGCACCCTAGGGTACTAAAGGAGGAGGCCCTGGAAATTGCGGATGCATTGGTAATCATTTTCCAATGTTCCTTAGATTCAGGATCAGTTCCTGAGGATTGGAGAATGGCTAATGTTATCCCACTTTTTAAGAAAGAGGGAGGGAGAAAACAGAGAACTATCGACCTGTCAGCCTGACATCGGTGGTGGGAAAGATGCTAGAGCCCATTATTAAGGATGAAATAGTGGCATATCTAGATAGCAGTGATAGGATTGGGCCGAGTCAGCATGGATTTACCAAGGGTAAATCATGTTTGACTAATCTGTTGGAGTTTTTCGAGGATATAACCAGGAAGTTAGACGAGGGAGATCCAGTGGATGTAGTGTACCTCGATTTCCAGAAGGCATTTAAAAAGGTCCCACATAGAAGATTGGTGGGTGAAGTCAAAGCTCACGGCATCAGGGGGAAGGCATTGACATGGATAGAAAACTGATTGGCAGATAGAAAGCAAAGGGTAGCGGTGAATGGATGTTTCTCGGAATGGCAGGTGGTGACTAGTGGGGTGCCACAGGGCTCGGTATTGGGACCACAACTGTTTACCATTTACGTTAACGATTTGGATGAAGGCATAGAAAATAACATCAGCAAATTTGCTGATGATACTAAGCTGGGTGGCAGTGTGACATGTGATGAGGATGTTAGGAGAATTCAGGGTGACTTGGATAGGCTGGGTGAGTGGGCAGATGGCGTTTAATATGAATACGTGTGAGGTTATCCACTTTGGGAGCAAGAACAGGAAGGCAGATTATTATCTGAACGGTATAGAGTTGGGTAAGGGAGTAATACAAAGAGATCTCGGAGTCCTTGTTCATCAGTCACTGAAGGTGAATGAGCAAGTGCAGCAGGCAGTGAAGAAGGCTAATGGAATGTTGGCCTTTATTACAAAGGGAATTGAGTACAAGAGCAAGGAAATCCTCTTGCATTTGTACAGAGCCCTGGTGAGACCACACCTGGAGTATTGTTTACAGTTTTGGTCTCCAGGGTTAAGGAAGGACATCCTGGCTGTAGAGGAAGTGCAGCGTAGATTCACGAGGTTAATTCCTGGGATGGCTGGACTGTCTTACGCAGAGAGGTTAGAGAGACTGGGCTTGTACACGCTGGAATTAAGGAGATTGAGAGGGGATCTGATTGAAACATATAAGATTACTAAGGGATTGGACAAGATAGAGGCAGGAAATATGTTCCAGATGCTGGGAGAGTCCAGTACCAGAGAGCATGGTTTGAGAATAAGGGTAGGTCATTTAGGACAGAGTTAAGGAAAAACTTCTTCTCCCAGAGAGTTGTGGGGATCTGGAATGCACTGCCTCGGAAGGCAATGGAGGCCAATTCTCTGGATGCTTTCAAGAAGGAGCTAGATAGGTATATTATGGATAGGGGAATCAAAGGATATGGGGACAAGGCAGGAACCGGGTATTGATAGTAATTGATCAGCCATGATCTCAAAATGGCGGTGCAGGCTCGAAGGGCCGAATGGTCTACTTCTGCACCTATTGTCTATTGTCTATTGTCTATAAAACTTAAAATGTGCTCGTTTCCTGAACAGATATAACTTTCGAAGAAACTGAAAATCAGAAATGAACTTCTTAAAGTCTTGACCATTATAAATCAAAGTTCTCGCATTTCATTGCAATATTTTAATCCTATTTTTTATGCTCCCAAGTAGACTGGGATACGGATACCCCACCCAACAAAACTTCATTTAAAGCTTCCCGCAAAACACCAGTTACACCAAGATACCTTTCTGCAGCTTTCACAATAATTTTAATTTCCTCAGTAGGATGAGATGTCTGATCAGTACAATTCACCACATCGGTTATAAACATCGCAAACTTCATTTTATCCTGCAGTGAAGTATCTTTGTTGAGAGAACTGTGATGCCGGCATATATATTCACTGACGTCACAGTCTGTTCTCTGACTGGGATCACTTTATCCAGTTTACCTGCTCTGCTTGCTGTACTTGTCCTTGAACAGGCCCTTCTGCTCACTGTGTTGTTCTGAATCAATTGAACTGGTCACTTCATGCCTTACTAAACCAATCCCTTCTGGCTACACAGGGAACACATCCCTCCATTCTCCTCACATTCACGTGGTATCTAATAGCCTCTATCACATCTGCCTCCACCACCACCCGATATTCACTCCAGACACCCACCACTGTGGGAATGAAAAACAAAACATGAAACGCAAATCTCCTTTAAACATCCTGAGTTAGGTTTTTAAAATCATTGTCTTTTTTTTTCAACAGCAGCTATGCAGAGAAAAGATACAAAATTACACCAAATTACAAAATACTTCAATAGTGCAAAAAGGTCCAAATAAGATGAGTCCCCCTTTCTCCTGAAGTGCATGCCCACTGTCTTTGGAAATTTCCTCCTTAGAGGAAATCCCGGCTGTCCACTCTGTGTCTCTCACATTCCTGTAAACGTTTGTCAGATCTCCCTCAGCCTCTGCCACTCCGGAGAAAATTCCCCGAGATTGTCCGGTGTCACTTTGTCCAGGCAGCATCCTGTTAAGCGTCTTCCACTCACCATCCAAAACCTCCGAATTATTCCTGTCTTCAAATGCAATTCTTCAGATGTGGTTAAACGAGAGATTTATACAACTGCAACATAACTGCCTGACAATGGAACCACTATCTGGGAGTTATGAACTCGGATTCCAAGATCCCCCTGTAGATCAACACTGTCCAATCTCACCCTGTAGATCAACACTGTCCAATCTCGCCCTATGAATATAGCAGCAAAGAGATAATGCTGAGGCTTTATAAGACACTAGTCAGGCCGCACTTGGAGTATTGTCAACAGTGTTGGGCCCCATATCTCAGACAGGATGTGTTGTCATTGGAGAGAGTCCAGAGGAAGTTCAGAGAGATGATTTCGGGAATGAAGGGGTTAAAATATGAGGAGCACTTGGCAGCTTTGACCCTGTGCTCACTGGAACTCAGAAAAATGCGGGGCATCTCATTGAAACCTACCGAATGTTGAAAGGACTGGATAAGGTGGATATGGAGAAGGTATTTCCTGTGGTGGGGCACAGCCATAAAGTTGAGGGGCACCTTTTCAAACAGAGGTAAGCAGCTTATTTTTTTTATTAGCCAAGGTGTATTGGATCTGTGGAATGCTCTGCCACAGACTGCGGTGGAGGCCGAGTGTGTGGGTATATTCAAGGCGGAAGTTGATCGTTTCCTGATCAGTCAGGCCGCAGAGGTGTCGAACTCAATTGCACATGGGGCCGAAACTCAAAGCACACTTTAGGTCGCGGGCCGAACAGGATAAACATTTATTGAACACACTAAAACTAAACATTTTTTGAACATAAATATGAATAAAAACAGACAGGAATATTATTCCAGAAAAAAATAAACTAAAACTTTAAATAACTTAAATATTTTGCTCTCCATAAAAATATCTCCTGTCAGTATTATACAAGTTAGAAATATGAGCATGCTGCAAAAAAACCCTGAAAATATAAATAAAATTTGTGCTTTTCAGCAAAAGTTAAAACAACAACAAATCAAAAAACTCAGTTTTCTTTGCTCTTATGCCGTTTTGTCAGGGCTGGATGCTTGGCATCTTTTCTTGGCAATAAGTTCGTTTAGGTTTGGTGTAAGGTTCTGTGCTGTGGAGATTCGCAGGATGGACTGCAGGTGTTCATCAGTGAGACGACTCCTGTGTGATGTTTTGTTAATCTTCATCACTGAGAAATGCTTCTCACACAGATATGTGCTACCAAACATGCACAAGGTTCGAGCCGCATGTAGACGGAGCTGAGGCATTGCTTCAGGAATGGAACGAATAAACTGTACCCTGAAGTGTCGTACTTTGCCTTTAGTGTCCCATTACACTGCAGCTCTATCAGCTCCATTTGAATCTGTACAGGTGCAGTTTCCACGTCGACGGCAAATGGGTTGCGAAGCAGCTCGAAATTATTTTTTTGTGCTTCAAAGTCACCAAAGCGCCGTGTGAACTCAGTGCGAAGTGTGCTCAGTTTATCAACAAAGTGCGCATTTGGGAACATCATTGCGCCGACATAGTTAAACATTACTTGGCAACAGGGAAAATGAGGCAAGTTTCACTGGTGCATTTGTGTCTCCCATAAGAGCAGCTTCACTTGAAATGCCTTCACTGCATCATACATGTCAGTGATCATGCGGTCACGTCCCTGGAGCTGAAGGTTTAAGACGCTGAGATGTGTTGTTATGTCAGCCAGAAACGCCAACTCACATTTCCACTTTTCATCCCGCAAAACTGTGGAGTCTTTTCCTTTACTGTCCATGAACTGACAGATTTCCTTGTTGAGCTTAAAAACTCTATTGAGAACTTTTCCCCGACTCACCCAACGCACCTCTGTATGATAAGAAATGTCGGCAAAATCTGAATCTATTTCCTGCATAAAAGACTGAAATTGCCAGTGATTTAAACCTTTAGCTCGGATAAAGTTTACGGCTTGTGTTACAGTGCTCATTACATGTTCCATCTTTAGGACTTTACCACACAGCGTTTCTTGGTGTATGATGCGGTGATATGTTGTTAACTCACCAGTACAGTTCTCCTCCTGCATCTTTACCCGCATCCTTCCCACTAGTCCACTTTTTTCCCCGCACATCGCCGGTGCTCCATCTGTTGTAAGTCCAATAAGTTTGTCCGAGGGCAATTTCATGTCGGTTACACTTTGACATACATTTTCAAAAATGTCTTTTCCTGTCGTTGTCCCGTGCATCGATTTAATGTTCAATATTTCCTCTGTAACGCACAAATTGGAGTCCAATCCTCGGATGAAGATAGCCAGCTGTGCAGTGTCCGTCATATCGGCACTTACATCCACAGCAAGCGAGTATGCAATAAAGTCTTTGCTTCTTTCAATCAACTGTGTTCTTAAATCAGTGGCTATCTCACAAACGCGATCAGCAACCGTATTTCTACTCAGGCTTACATTAGCCAACATCTGCTTTTTGTCTGGAAACACGACGTCACACACCTTCATCATGCAGCTCTTCAGAAACTCTCCCTCGGTAAATGGCCGGGCTGATTTGGCTATCTACTCTGCCACAATAAAACTTTCTTTCACAGCTGCTTCACTTTGTGATTTTGCTCTGGTAAAAAAAACGTCTGCTGAGATGTCAGATTCTTCTTTAAGTCTTCTACTTTGTGTAGCTTCTGCTCTGCGTTCAGGTTTTTCAGCTTATCCTGATGTTTTGTCTCGTAGTGCCGTCTGAGATTAAA
The DNA here is from genome assembly GCF_048418815.1 of Hemitrygon akajei. Classification (NCBI taxonomy): domain Eukaryota; kingdom Metazoa; phylum Chordata; class Chondrichthyes; order Myliobatiformes; family Dasyatidae; genus Hemitrygon; species Hemitrygon akajei. Next base: position 787,092 of record NW_027332012.1, read on the forward strand.
TTCCTTAATTACAGCCACATTAGCTCCACAAATAAGACACACGGGTTTACCGGCAATGTCAGTAAACATATACTCAGCAACCCATCGGTTTTGAAAGACTCTTTTTCAGAAGCAACTTTTCTCTTCGCCATTGTTAGGGGTTAGCTTTGACTTCAGAATAGCGTTGTATACAGCAACAGACGCTTGAAGCGGGAATGTTCCCGGGTAGCCTATCGGCAGCTGTTGCGCTGCATTATGGGATCTGTAGTTTGAATGTTATCAGCGCTTCATATCGCCGGGCCATTAATAATTAAAATAATAGATCTATCTAAAATGATCTCGCGGGCCGGATGTAATTGTACGCTGGGCCGGATATCGCCCGCGGGCCTTGTGTTTAACACATATGAGTCAGGGCATCAAAGGATATGACAGGAGTTCAGATATCTGGAATTGAGTGCGATCTGTGATCAGCCATGATGAAAAGGTGGCTGACTCAATGGGCTGAATGGCCTAATTCTGTTCCTATGATTTATGGACATGAACACAAGCCCCCTCAATCATGATGAATCTCCCCTGCACTCTTCCAGCACAAAACATCCTTTGTACAGAATTCTAAGCGGAACTGAATGCAACTTTTAAAGAACGTTGTCAAGTCAGGCAGAATCTATTGAGGGGAATAGAGTCGATAGTTGGGACAGAACCCCTCCCTTACGGCACTAACACAGGCCCTTCGGCCCAACCTTTCCATGCTGTCCTCCTGTCCGTTTAAACTAATCCCTCTCCCTGTCTTTGACACAGAACACAGAAATCTACAGCACATTACAGGCTCTTCAGCCCACAATGTTGTACCGACCATGTAACCTACTCTAGAGACTGCCTAGGATTTCCTGATCGTATATCCCTCTACGTTTCTAAGCTCCATGAACCTATCTAAGAGTCTCTTAAAATATCCTATTGTATCCACCTCCACCATCGCTGCCGGCAGTGCATTCCATGCACCCACCACTCTCTGTGTAAGAAACTTACCCCTGACATTCCCTCGGTACAGACTTCCAAGCAGCTTAAAACTACGTCCCCTCGTGTTAGTCACTTCAAGCCTGGGAAAATCCCTCTGGCTATCCACATGTTCATAGCCTCTCATCATCTTATACACCTCTATCAGGTCACCTCTCATCCTCCGTCACTCCAAGAAGGAGAGGCCAAATTCACTCAATCTATTCTCATAAGGCATGCTCTCCAATCCAAGAGCAACATCCTTGTAAATCTACTCTACACTCTCTATAGTATCCACATCCTTCCTGTAGTGAGGCCACCAGAACTGAACACAGGACTCCCCAGTGGGGTCCAACTAAGCCCACAGCCCTGCCGTGTTGGGGTACAATTACTTATGTACAGGTTAGGAGAAATATAGCTTCAACATCACCTCACAGCTCTTGAAATCAATCCCATGGTTGATGAAGGCCATCACACCAGACGCCTTCCTAACAACACTGCCAACCTCCTCAGCAGCTTTGAGTGTCGTATGGACATGGACCCCAAGATCTCTCTGACTCTCCACACTGCCAAGAGTCTTACCATTAATATTATATTCTGTGTTCAAATTTGACCTACAGAAATGAACCTCTTCATCTGTGTTGAACTCCATCTGCCACTTCCCGGTTCTGCATCCGAGGCGAGGAAATAGATTGCTGAGCCTCTGGCCAGGATCATTATGTCCTCATTGTCCACGGGAATGGTACCGGAGGATTGGAGGGAGGAGAATGTTGTCCCCTTGTTCAAAAGGGGTAGAAGGGTTAGTCCGGATAATTATAGACCATTGAGCCTTACATCTGTGGTGGGAAAGCTGTTGGAAAAGATACACAAAGATAGGATTTATTGGCATTTAGAGAATCATGGTCTGATCAGTAACAGTCAGCATGGCTTTCTGAAGGGCAGATCATGTCTAACAAGCCTGATGGAGTTCAATCTACATGGATTTTAGTAATGCATTTGATAAGGTTCCACATGGTAGGCTTATTCAGAAAGTCAGAAGGCATGGGATCCAGGGAAGTTTGACCGGGTGGATTCAGAATTGGCTTGCCTGCAGGAAGCAGAGAGTTGTGCTGGAGGGAGTACATTCGGATTGGAGGGTTGTGACTAGTGGTGTCTCACAAGGATCAGTTCTGGGACACCTACTTTTCGTGATTTTTATTAACGACCTGGATGTGGGGGTAGAAGGATGGGTTGGCACGTTTACTGAAGACACAAAGGTTGGTGGTGTTGTGGATAGTGCAGAGGATTGTCAAAGGTTGCAGAGAGACATTGATAGGATGCAGGAGTGGGCTGAGAAGTGGCAGATAGAGTTCAACCTAGAGAAGTGTGAGGTGGTACACTTTGGAAGGACAAACTCCAAGGGAGAGTACAAAGTAAATGGCAGGATACTTGGAAGTGTGAAGGAGCAGAGGGATCTGGGGCTAATGTCCACAGATCCCTGAAAGTTGCCTCACAGGTAGACAGAGAAGTTAAGAAAGCTTATGGGGTGTTAGCTTTCATAAGTCGAGGGACAGAGTTTAAGAGTCGCAGGGTAATGATGCAGCTCTATAAAGCTCTGGTTGGGCCAACTTGGAGTACTCTGTCCAGTTCTGGTCACCTTACTGTAAGAAGGATGTGGGAAGGGTACAGAAGAGATTTACCAGAATGCTGCCTGGTTTAGAGAGTATGGATTATGATCAGAGATTAAGGGAGCTGGGGCTTTGCTCTCTGGAGAGAAGGAAGATGAGAGGAGAAATGATAGAGGTATAGTTGATATTAAAGGGAATAGAGAGAGTGGACAGCCAGCGCCTCTTCCCCAGGGCACCAGTGCTCAATACAAGAGGACATGGTTTTAAGGTAAGGGGAGGGAATTTCAAGGGGGATATTAGAGGAAGATTTTATACTCAGAGAGTGGTTGGTGCGTGGAATGCACTGCCCGAGTCAGTGGTGGAGGCAGATACACTACTGAAGTTTAAGAGACTACTAGACAGGTATCTGGAGGAATTTAAGCTTTGGGAGGCAGGGTTTAAGGGTCGGCACAACATTGTGGGCCGAAGGGCCTGTACTGTGCTGTAGTGTTCTATGTTCTATCTATTTCTCGCTGGAATCTCTCTTTTAATTTAATTTTTCATTCAAGGCACGACACAGTACAGAAAACGAAATGCAATACATTTTCCTCCATTTTGCTTTTATACCTTACCCCGAAACAACACCACAATGTCATCAGTGGGGCCTTCTGGGAGTTGTAGTCATTGGTCCTCGCTCGCTCCCTGTCAAAGCATGTTTCGTCAGCCACCACAGACATCACTGAAACAGACCCACCGAGGCGCGAAGGGGAATCACACCCGTCCTTGTGGGCGCCGAGGCCGGCGACACCGACAGAAGCGAATCGCTGATCTCCGCCATGGCGATGGTGCGGAAGAGGAGGGGCTGATCATGGGCCGATTTCCTCCAGCATATCGTAGCTCAGACCTAACACAGACCCCTGCTGTCATTGGCTGTAGTGCCTGTCGCTCAAATGGGAACTCGGAGGGTTATTAGTTGATGTGAACGTCATTCAGCCTTCCTATCTTTATGAGTTTGGATTTGGATTTATAACGGGTCAGGAAGCAATTGGGAGAAATGTGAGTTTTTATGTGAGTCTCTTAGTTAGATCATTAACAATAAAAGGGCAAAGGCCGTGGTGAGGAAGGAGGTGATTTACTGGAGGTTATATGGAGATAATATTGGAAGAGATATCTAACTTGGAATTGTTCGGCATATGATTTAGAAAATGGGGGGATTTGTGGGGATCATAATATTCCAGTGTTGATTAATGAGGGCAAAATGATTGTTATTGAAACAGAGCAGGTTGTGTTACTGGCTGGGTTATTTGCTGAGATTCATAATCAGGATAATTTAAGTGAAGAAATTAAACAATGTAGGGATATGTTTTTCAGTGAATACCCTGATGTGCTGGAAGTCAGCTGTAGCAATGATAGTATCACTGATGGAGAGATTTCTTTGTATGAATTTAAGAAGCCTATTAATAATTCAGGTCAGGTGTCCCCAGGACAGGGTGATATTTGAAATTGTAATTGTATATAATTCTCTTTTGTGAAAATATTAAATGTTTGAATTGTGAATCTACTTTCCTCATGGAAAATGGAAATAGTAGTGCCTATTCTAAAACCTGGCAGAACCCCAATTGATCCTTCTAGTTAAGGGCCTATATCGTGAATGTCTCATTTATGTAAACTTATGGAATGTATGGTAATCCAGCGCTTGAGTTAAATTTTGGAAAGAGTGCTGATAAAGTGTTTTATTAGAGTGGATTTTGGAAGGGTGAAATGACATTAGATTCAGTTTTAGGTTTGGAAGATGATATTCGGAAAACACAATTAAATAAAGATGTTGTAATAGAAGTATTTCCTGATACTGAAAAGGGAAATGATATGGAAGAAAGGACTTTTGATTAAATTAGGAGTGAGGGGGACATTGTATAATTTGTCTGAGCTTTTTTTTTGGATGGACTGTCCAAGTACCGGTCGGCATGTTATGTTTGTGTTTCTATGAGATTGAGAATGGGATCCCACAAGGCAGTATTTGTAGCCCTTCATTATTTAATATTATGATTAACGATATTTTCCCTGAGATGGGAATATGGGATACCCTGCTTAAATCACAATATACAGATGACGTAGCTTTATAGATTAGAGGTATTAATGGTAATTTACAATTAATAGGTCAAACTGTGGACAGATTGATGAGAATTTTAAGCTTTCAGTCGTTAAAACACATTACGTGTTTTACAAATAGCATTAATAGACTTGCACTTGATTTTAAATTATATGATTAAAACCTTGAGGAAGTGTCAGTGGTAAGATTTCTCAGTATGTGGATGGATAATAAGCTGACGTGGAAGCACCTATCAGTAAAATAATTGATAAATGTAAAGGAGCTTTAAATCTCCTCAGACATCGTTGTGGGTATTCTTGGGTGCAACATGAAAATCTTTGTTGACCAATTATATTTGTTTAATTTGATCTGTTCTTGATTATGTCTGTGTGGCTTATCGATCAGCTTCATCTTCAAATTAAAAATGTTTGTATGTGATACAATTACAGACTTTAAGATTGTGTTCTAGTGCAGTAATGTTGTCTCCTGTTTTGGCTTTACTGATTGCAATGGGACAATTGCCCTCAAAGTAACAGAGTTTCAAGTTGATGTCAACATCTGGATTAATTTGCGGGGGTAAGGAAATGATCATCCTGTTAAAGGTGTGCTGGATGACGGTTGGGGACATCACATGAAGAGTGTCTTTTGTTTTGGGTGGCTGGGTTCTTACCACGCTGGGAATATGTGTGTATTTGATGATACAATATGTCCCACTGTAGCTTTCTCTGTAGCCCCACCTTGTTTTTTCAAATGACTTCAGTTGATTTTAGGTTACACGATCAAATTTGGTTCTGCCTGAGAGTCTGTTGGTTCATCAGTATATTAATGAAAGTTATTATCATACAGTAACCATTTTTACAGATGAATCCAAAGATAAGTTAACTGGGGATGTTGGTGTGGCTGTTTTTGTGCCTGAATTGCAGGTAATGATACAGAAATGACTTGTAATCATTTATCAGCATAGAAAGCAGAATTTTTTGCCAACGGTTTAGGCTTAAAGTGGGTGGAGGAATTTTGTCCTTATAATTTGCTCAGAATACATTTCGATTTTGATGAGTCTTAAACAGGTCATTCTGGCAGTAGGTCAGATTGACTGTTGAAAACTCCTCAAACGGTATTTCATATATAAAGTTTGATTTATATGTCTGCACATTATGGGCCTTCACATCACATTGTTGAGGGAAATGATGTGGTTGACTGTTTAGCACCAAAAGCTGTTAAATGTTAAGCTGTGGATATAGACCTTCGACTTAGCAAATTAGAAGCTAAAGGGTTGGTAGTGTTAAGAATTAGGGGCTTATGGCAAGACGTAGGATAATGGACATAAGGGCAGACACCTTTACAGAATACATAAACCTGTTGGGTTTATAGAAGAAGGGCTTAAAACAAGGGAAGGAATGATATTGACATGACATAGAAATGCCCACACAATGCTTGATTATGCCTTGTATCTAATTGGAAAACTTCATTCTGTGTCGTGTACATTTTGTCATTATGAAACTGTCGAAACACATACTATTTCAATGTGAAGTGTACAAGGCTGAAGAAAAATCGAATGCAGTCTTCAGTACAATCTTTGGGAGGGTAGGTAGTTTTCAGATAAAAACTTTATTCAATTATGGGACTGACTTTAAATTAATTCACAGTTTGAGCTGGAAAAGGCATGGAATAATTGTGTTAAACCTAAGGAAATGGCATATAAGGTAGCAAAGGTGAGTGGGATGTTGGATTATTGGGATGCTCTTAAAATCCAACAGAAGGCAATGCAAAAAGCCGTAAGAATGGTGAAGACGAAATATGAGGGCAAACTGGCCAATAATATAAATCAGGATACTAAAAGTTTAGTTTTCAGTTACATGAAGAGAGAAAGGGAGATGAGAGTTAATACTGGACCACTGGAAAATGATGCTGGTGAAGTAGTAATGGGGGACAAAGAAATGGCAGATGAACTTAATGAACAATCTTCACTGTCTTTTCCGGTCAGCACCGCCCCCACTTGTCCCATTTAACCTGTCTCATTACGGGTGGACTTTAGGACCCAGTGGAGCTCAGGACCCGCCGCCCCCAGCTGCTGCTGAATCCCCGGTGTTTCTGTTCGGTTGACGGATGCGGTGAACGAGTTAAAATTAATCGATCGACAATTCTCATCTCGTGTTTATTTCACTCCATAGAACCATAGAACACTACAGCACAGAAAACAGGCCATTTGGCGCTTCTAGCCTGTGCGGAAACTTTATTCCGCTCGTCCCATTGACCTGCACCCAGTCCGTAACCCTCCAGACCTCTCCCATCCATGTATCTATCCAATTTATTCTTAAAACTTAAGAGTGAGCCCGCATTTACCACGTCAGATGGCAGCTCGTTCCACATTCCCACCACTCTCTGAGTGAAGAAGTTCCCCCTAATGTTCCCCCTAAACCTTTCCCCTTTCACCCTAAAACCATGTCCTCTCATATTTATCGTTCCTAATCTAAATGGAAAGAACCTACTCGCATTTACTGTCTATATCCCACACAATTTTGTAAACCTCTATCAAATCTCCGCTCATTCTTCTACGCTTCAAGGAATAAAGTCCTAACCTGTTCAATCTTTCCCTGTAACTCAACTCCTGAAGACCTGGCAACATCCTGGTAAATCTTCTCTGCAATTTTTGAATCTTTCTGATATCCTTCCTATAGTTAGGTGACCAGAACTGAAAAAAATACTCCAAATTTGGCCTCACCAATGCCTTATACAACCTCAGCATAACATCCCAACTCCTGTACTCAGTACTTTGATTTATGAATGCCAGGATGCCAAGGGCCTTCTTTACAACCCTGTCTACCTGTGACGCCACTTTCAGGGAATTATGTACCTGAACTTCCAGATCCCTTTGTGTCTCCGCACTCCTCAGTGCCCTACCATTTACTGTGTATGTCCTACCTTGATTTGTCCTTCCAAGATGCAACACCTCACACTTGTCTGCATTAAATTCCATCTGTCATTTTCTGGCCCATTTTTCCAGTTGGTTCAGATCCCTCTGCAAGCTTTGAAAGCCTTCCTCGCTGTCCACAACGCCTCCAAACTTGGTGTCATCAGCAAAATTGCTGATCCAATTGACCACGTCTATATCATTGATATAGACAACAAACAACAATGGTCCCAGCACAGATCCCTGAGGCACACCACTAGTCACAAGCCTCCAGTCTGAGAAGCAATCATCTACTACCACTCTCTGTCTTCTCCCACACAGCCAATTTCGAATCCAGTTTCCAACCTCTCTATGGATACCTAGTGTCTGAGCCTTCTGAACTAACCTCCCATGTGGGACCTTGTCAAAGGCCTTACTAAAGTTCATGTAGACAACATCCACAGCCTTTCCTTCATCTACTTTCTTGGTCACCTCCTCGAAAAACTCTACAAGATGTGTTAAACACGATCTACCACGCACAACGCCATAGTGACTACCCTTAATCAGCCCTTGGCTGTCCAAATACTTGTATATTCGATCTCTCAGAACACCTTCCAATAATTTACCTACTACTGATGTCAGGCTCCCTGGCCTGTAGTTACCTGGTTTACTATTGGAGCCTTTTTTAAACAATGGAATAACATGAGCTACCCTCCAATCCTCCGGCACTGCACCCGTGGCTGAGGACATTTTAAATATTTTTGTCAGGGCCCCTGCAATTTCTACTCTAGTCTCTCTCAACGTCCGAGAAAATATCAAGTCAAGCCCTAGGGATTTATCTACCTTTATTCGCTGTAAGGCAGCAAGCACCTCCTCCTCTTTAATCTACAAATGTTCCATGACACTACTGCTTGTTTCCCTTCCTTCCATATACACTATGCCAGTTTCCTGAGTAAATACTGATGCAAAAAAAAACTGTTTAAGATCTCCCCCATCTCGTGAGGCTCCACACATAGACGACCACTCTGATCTTCTAGGGAACAATTCTGTCCCTTACTATCCATTTACTCTCAATATATTTGTAGAAATCCTTTGGGTTTACCTTCACATTATCTGCCAAAGCAACCTCATTTCTTTTTTCCTTCCTGATTTCCTTCTTTAGTATTTTCTTCCATTTTCTATACTCTTCAAGTACCTCATTTGCTCTTTGTTGCGTATACCTGCTATACACCTCTCCCTTTTTCTTAAGCAGATCGCCAATATCCCTTGTAAACCAAGGTTCCCTATGCCTGTTAAATTTGCCTTTAATTCTGGCAGGAACGTGCAAACTCTGCACTCTCAAAATTCGCCTTTGAATTTACTGAACACATCCTTGTCAGGAAAAAAAAAAACTTATGCCAATCCACGCTTCCTCGATCCTTTTTCATTTCCACGAAATTGGCCCTTCTCCAATTTTACCGGAACATTAAGCTTCTGCCCCTCCTGCCACCAAGTCTCACTAATAGCAGCAATGTCGTTATCCCACGTGTCAACCCACGCCCTAAACTCATCTGTTTTACCTACAATACTCGTTGCATTGAAATAGATGTACCTGAGAATATTTATATCATGCATAAAGCTTTTTTTTCCATTTCTTTCTATACATGCAGCCCTCATATGTTCCTTATCCTCCTCCACCTCATTATCTGCTCTAACACTCTGGTTCCCCTCCCTCTGCAAATCTAGATTGAATCCCCCGGAGCAACACTGGCAAATCTACCCGCCAGAATGTTAGTCCCCCCCCCCCAGTTGAGGGGCAAACCGTCCCGTCCCGTCCCCACCTTCCCGAGAACAAAGCCCAATTGTCCAGAAACATGAAGCCCTCCCTCCTGCACCAACTCCTTAGCCACGTATTTAGCTGCACTCTCCGCACATTTATATTTACAGGGACTTTACTACTGACGCCGGTCCCGGGACCCGACCCGTTTACAGACCCGGAGTGGAACCGGAGCAAATTCTCAGCCATTGGTTTTCATCCCAAGTCGCGAAGAAAGGATAAAGTTTCCCCGTGAATTTATTCCCAGTGAAGGTGTGGAGATGGGACTTGGTCTCCGCGTTGTAAAATGAAACTGTCCCGGTCTCGTAACTGAGATAAACTCCCAACCTCCCGAGGATGGGACCGGCAGCGAGACGGGACTCGGGGGAGGTGAGATCACCGTACACGTCACAATCCCGATGTAACACGTCACCATACCGCCCGATGACCCAGAATCCGGTCTCCGGTCTCAGTCTGAACTGTCCCTTCCTCTCCACAGACTCTGCGGTGACTCCCAGACACCAGAACCGAATCCCCGTCACCTCCAACTCACAGTAATGTCTCCCCGATGTGAATCCCTCCGAACCCAGCACACAATCCCAGTGTATGAATCTCTTCCCGGTGTCAGGGAGATTCCTCCGGGTCCGGGTCCATCTCACACTCTTCCGATCCTCAGACACCTCGAGACACGGATGCGCCGTTTCCACATCCAGGGTGACAGAGACTGGGGGGGAAAGCAGAGAATTAGAGAGTCCCCGGGGATCGGGGGGAGACTCGGGCAGCGGGGCCCCGGGGATCGGCGGGAGACTCGGGCAGCGCGGCCCCGGGGATCGGGGGGAGACTCGGGCTGCGCGGCCCCGGGGATCGGGGGGGAGACTCGTGCAGCAATGCCCCGGGGATCGGGGGGAGACTCAGGCAGCACGGCCCCGGGGATCGGGGGGAGACTCGGACAGCGCGGCCCCGGGGATCGGGGGGAGACTCGGACAGCGCGGCCCCGGGGATCGGGGGGGGGGGGGGGCCTCAGGCGACACGAACCTTTGACTCGACAAAAGCAGATGTCTCCACAAGGGTTTTCCGCTGGGAAACATCCTCCCTCACTCCTGCCTGTTGACCCCTGAAAGAATTTTGTGTTTCCATGAGATCTCCTCTCATTCTCCGAAACTGGGAACAGAGAACATAGAGCAGTACAGCACAGGAACAGGCCCGTCATACAATGTTCACATTCATTTGTGAGTGTGAAGTGGGGCAGTGTGATGGTTTGAGACAGTAAAGGAGGTGATAATGGGAACCAGTAGGGGAGAGATGAATGGCAGATTGGACCAGGAGGGGGAGGGGTGGAAAGCGTGTTGGTGAACTGTGGTTGTAGACGTAATGAGAAGCTAGAGGCAGCAAAGATGGCAGACGAGGATGATGTTGTCCCCTTTCCCACAACCCCATCACCCGCAGCCCCTCATTAGGACAGAGGATGAATTTGCAGGAACCCTTAAGCAACACAGGTCTTGATGAAGTGTTTCAGTCTGAACCGTGGACTGTTTACTCTTTTCCATAGAAACTTCCCGGCCTGCTGTTCCCCCAACAATTTGTGTGTGTTACTCTGCTTTAAATATACTCAATTATTTGGCCTCCACAGCTGCCTGTGGCAGATTCACTATCCTGTGGATAAAGGAATTCCTACTCTTCTCTGTCCTAAATGGACATCCCTATAGTCGGAGGCTGTGCTTACCGTTCTCGACCCACCCACATCCTCCCTACATCAACTCTCTCCAGACAGGTGTCAGAGAGATCTGGCGAGACCCTTCATCAGGACCTGTGTAGCTTGGATTATCAGCGTCTGCAGATTTTCTCCTGTTTGATTTTTAAAGCAGAAGTTAATAAGTAAACTTCTTGATTAGTCAGATTCTCAAAAGTTACGGGGAGGAGGTGGGAAAATAGGGTTGAGAGGGATAATAAATCAGCTATTTTGCTAAACTCCCGTGAGTACAGGCCCAGAACCATCAAACACTCCTCATATGTTAGCTCTTTCATTCCCGGAATCATTCTTGTGAATCTTCTAGAACCCCTCCAATGCCAGTACATGTTTTCCGATAGAAGGGACAAAACTGCTCACAATATTCCAAGTGTGGTCTGACCAATGCCTTATGAAACCTCAGAATTACATCCTTGCTCTTGTATTCTAATCCTCTCTAAATGAAAGCAAACATTGAGTTTGCCAATCTTACCACTGACACAAACTGCAAGTTAACCTTCAGGGAATCCTGCACAAGGACACCCATGTCACTTTGCACCTCTGATTTTTGAGTTTCTGCCCTGTTTACAGAATTGTCTATGCCTTTATTCCTTCGACCGAAGTCATACCTGCCTAAGTTTGTACCTGTCAAACTCTACCTGTGCTACAAGATCCTTATTACGTATACTGGTGCATTCAAATAAGACCATAAGACAAAGCAGCAGAAGCCGGCCGTTCGGCCCATCGAATCTGCTCCGCCATTTTATCATGAGCTGATCCATTCTCCCATTTAGTCCCACTCCCCCACCTTCTCACCATAATCTTTGATGCCCTGGCTACTCACATACCTATCAATCTCTGTCTTAAATACACCCAATGACTTGGCTTCCACTGCCGCAAGAAATTCACAGATTCACCACCCTCTGGCTAAAAAAATTTCTTCGCATCTCCGTTCTGAATGGGCGTCCTTCAATCCTTAAGTCATGCTCTCTTGTACTAGACTCCCCCACCATGGGAAACAACTTTGCCACATCCACTCTGTCCATGCCTTTTAACATTCGAAATGCTTCTGTGAGGTTCCCCCTCATTCTTCTAAACTCCAAGGAGTACAGTCCAAGAGCGGTCAAATGTTTCTCATATGTTAACCCTCTCATTCCCTGAATCATTCTAGTGAATCTTCTCTGAACCCTCTCCAATGTCAGAACATCATTTCTTAAATAAGGAGCCCCAAACTGCACACAGTATTCCAAGTGATGTCTTACCAGTTCCTTATAGACCCTCAACATCACATTCCTGCACCTATACTCTATTCCTCTAGAAATGAATGCCAACATTGCATTCGCCTTCTTTACCACCGACTCAACCTGGAGGTTAAACTTAAGGGTATCCCGAACGAGCACCCCCAAGCCCCATTGCATCTCAGAACTTTTGAATTCTCTCTCCATTTAAATAATAGTCTGCCCGTTTATTTATTCTACCAACGTGCATTACCATACACTTTTCAACATTGTATTTAATTTGCCACTTCTTTGACCATTCTCCTAATCTATCCAAGACTCTCTGCAGACTCTCTGTTTCCTCAGCACTACCATCCCTTCCACCTATCTTTGTATCATCAGCAAACTTAGCCACAAAGCCATCTATTCCATAATCCAAATCGTTGATATACAACGTAAAAAGAAGCGGCCCCAACACGGACCCCTGTGGAACACCACTGGTAACTGGCAGACAACCAGAATGGGATCCTTTATTCCCACTCTCTGTTTCCTGCCAATCAGCCAATGTTCTATCTACGTATGTAACTTTCCCATAACTCCATGGGCTCTTATCTTGTTTAGCAGCCTCATGTGTGGCACCTTGTCAAAGGCCTTCTGAAAATCCAAATACACAACATCCACTACATCTCCCTTGTTTAGCCTACTTGTAATTACCTCAAAAAATTTCAATGGGTTTGTCAGGCAGGATTTTCCTTTAAGGAAACCATGCTGAGTTTGGCCTATCTTGTCATATGCCTCCAGGTACTCCGTAACCTCATCCTTGACAATTGACTCCAGAAACTTCCCAACCATTTCTCAAGCTAACAGGTCTATAATTCACTTTTTGCTTCCTTGCCCCCTTCTTAAATACCAGAGTGACATTTGCAATATTCCACTCTCCGGAACCATTGCCAGAATCTATTGACTTTTGAAAGATCATTGCTAATGCCTACGCGATCTCCACAGCTACTTCCTTCAAAACACAAGGGCGCATTCCATCCGGTCCTGGAGATTTATCTACCCTTAGACTATTTAGCTTCCTGAGTACTTTCTCTGTCGTAATTGTGACTGCGCACACTTCTCTTCCCTGATACCCTTGAGTGTCCGGTATACTGCTGATATCTTCCTCAGTGAGGACTGATGCAAATACTCGTTCAGTTCCTCAGCCATCAAATTATCTCCCATTATAATTTCTCCAGCATCATTATCTATCAGTCCTATATCCACTCTCACCCGTTTTTTATTCTTTATATACTTGAAAAAACTTTTAACATCTTTGATATTATTTGCTAGCTTCATTTTATAGTTCATCTTTTCCCTCTTAACGGCCTTCTTAGTTTCCTTTTGTAAGCTTTTATAAACTTCCCATTTCTCTGTCTTCCCACTAATTTTTGTTTCCTTGAAGGCCCTCTCCTTTGCTTTTACTTTGGCTTTGAATTCTCTTGTCAGCCACGGTTCCATCCTTTTTCCATTAGAAAATTTCTTCTTTTTTAGAATACATCTGTCTTGCACATTCCTCACTTCACGCATAAACTCCAGCCACTGCTGCTCTGCCGTCCTCCCGCTAGTGTCCCTTTCCAGTCAAATTTGGCCAGTTCCTCTCTCGTGCCACTGCAATTTCCTGTACTCCACTGAAATACACATCTGATTTCGGCTTCTCTTTCTCAAATTTCACAGTGAACTCAATCATGTTATGATCACTGCCTCCTAACGGTTCCTTCACCTCAATCTCTCTAATCACCTCTGGGTCATTACACAATATCCAATCCAGTACCTCTGATCCCCGGTGGGCTCAACAACAAGCTGTTCTGAAAAGCCATCTCGTAGACATTCTACAAATTCTCTGTCTTGAGATCCAGTGTCGACCTGATTTTCCCAATCCACTCGCATGTTAAAATCCCCCACAATTATCATAACACTGCTCTTCTGGCAAACCTTTTCTATTTCCTGTTGTAATTTGTATTTCACCTCACTGCAGCTGTTAGGAGGCCTGTAGATAACTGCCATCTGGGTCCTTTTACCCCTGCGAATGCTTAGCTCAACCCAGAAAGATTCTGCACCTTCCGATCCTATCTCGCCTCTTTCTAATGATTTAATATCATTTCTTACCAATAAGGCCAAGCCACCCCCTCTGCCTACCTGCCTATCCTTCCGATACACCGTGTATCCTTGGACGTTCAGCTCTCAGAGACATGCATCCTTTAGCCACGTCTCAGTGATGGCCACAAAATTATACCTGCCAATCTGTAGCTGTACGACAAGATCATCCACCTTATTCCTTATGCTGTGTGTATTTAAGTATAACACCTTAAGTCCAGGATTTGATATTTTTGTTTTGATTGCACTGCAACTCATCCCAATGGCTGCAAATTTGCCTTATCACCTGCCTGTCCTTCCTGACATCTTTACTGCTCACTATGTTAGATTTATTTATGTTTTCCCCCTCCTCCACTCTATCATTCCGGTTTACCATCCCCCTGCCAAATTAGTATAAACCCTCCCTAACAGCTCTATTAAACATTCCCGCTATTGTTCAGGTGTAACCCGTCCTTTTTGAACAGGTAATACTTCCCCCAGAAGAGATCCCAATGTTCCAAGAATCTGCAGCCCTGCCCCCTGCATCAGTCTCTCAGCCACGCGTTCATCAGCCTGATCCTAATATTCTTGCCTTTGCTAGCACGTGGCATAGGTAGTAATCCTGAGATTATTACCCTGGAGGTCCTGCTTCTCAGCTTCATTCCTAACTCCTGGAAATCTCTCTTCAGGACCTCCTCCCTTTTCCTCTCTATGTCATTGGTACCAACATGTACCAAGACAGCTGGCTGCTCGCCCTCTCCCTTCAGGATATTCTGGACCCGATCCGAGACATCCCGTACCCTGGCACCTGGGAGGCAGCACACCATGCGGGTATCTCTACCAGGCTCACAGAATCTCCTGTCTGTTCCCCTAACTATGGAATCCCCTATGCTTTTTAAAAGCTATTATTAATGCTTTTTGAGATAGTGATTTAGATGCATATCATATTTTTTACTGAGTTAAGTATTGTATGTAATTAGTTTTGCTACAACAAGTGTATGGGACATTGGAAAAAAAAGTTGAATTTCCCCATGGGGATGAATAAAGTATCTATCTATCTATCTATCTATCTATCTATCTATCTATCTATCTATGACTACCGCATTCCTCTTCCCCTCCTTCACTCCTGCACAACAGCGCCAGGCTCAGTGCCAGAGACCCGGTCACCGTGGCCGTCCCCTGTCAGGTCATCCCCCTCAACAACATCCGAAACGATATACTAGTTGCTGAGGGGGGCAGCCACAGGGGTGCTCTCCTCTATCCGGGCATTTCCCTTCCCTCTCCTGACAGTCACCCAGTTTTCTGACCCCTGTAGCCTAGGGATGACTACCTCCCTGTAGCTCCTGTCTATCACCTCTTTATTTTCTCTAATAAGCAGTAGGTCATCAGGCTGCAGCTCCAGATCCCTAACACGGTCTCCGAGGAGCTGAATCTCGGTTCATCTGGTGCAGATATGGCTATCAGGGAGGCTGGAGGTCTCCCAGGATTCCTACATCTGACACCCTGAACAAAGCACTAACCCTGCAGACATGCTACCTAATTTTACAGGAATGAAACAAAGAAAGATAGGTCTACTCACCCATTTACTTCGCCAAGCACACGGACTTTTTAAACCGTTAGCTAATGTGCCCTCCTGATCCCCCGTCCGTCCAGGCCGATTTGCCAAGGGGAGAAAAAGAGTCGGTGCCTAGCTCTCGCCTCTTCCCGTTACCACCTAAGCCCGTTGGGCCAAAGCCCTACACTCTGCTGCCACCCACTCCGCTGCCCGCTGTATAGGGTGGTCATCTTTCTAAACTCTCCGCGCTGTCCTGCGCAGTCTCGCCGTTCTTGTACGCAAAGTTTATTTCTTAGAAAACTGCCTTCCTTCAGAATTTAGCTCCCACGCCGCCCCTCTTGTCCCAGTCTAAAAAAACACTTTCAGTCCTGTATTCATCAGCCTATTCCACACTGTCCACATGAAATTCAGCAAGGCCTTTGATGTCGATGATCATTGGAGCACTTGGAGCATTGTCTGCATTTCCGGTTCCCGAATATGGGGAGGATGTAATTACACTGGACAGGAGGCTTCAGGAGGATGTTACCAGGACTGGACTGGGGTCTTGGGTTAAAAGCAGAGAGTGTATAAGCTTGGGCTATTCAGCTGTAGTGTCGGATGTTCAGGTATGACCCCTTATCGAGGTAAATAATTCATAAGGAGCTTAAATAACGTTTCTTTTTCCAAGAAATGGGAGTACAGAACCAGAGGCCTCAGATTGAAAGTGAGACGGGAAATTTTTCTGAGGGGTCTATCGGGTAACATTCTCATAGAGAGGGAGGTTGGTAAATGGAATTTGCCCTCAGATGCTGTAGAAACAGGTAAAAATAAAATATTTTAAAATAAATTTGGGCAGGTACACAGATGGGAAATGGTTAGAGGGATGGGGGGGGGGGGTAAACACACACAAATGGGCCATGCTCAAGAAGGTATCTTAGTCTTGCAGATTGATGAAGTGGGCTGTGAGTTCAACATCCGTCAAACCCTCCCAGATGATCCTGCTGAGGAATCTCACCCCGGAGTCTGTCTGTGAAGTGTTGATGTGACGTCACGTCAAAGGGCAGCTCAGTGACACAGAACAGACAGACTGGGTAAGGACATTAACTTGTCTTCCTTTGTCAGCCATGGTTTTACTATTTTGCCATTTGAGTATTTATTTATTTTTGGAATATATCTATCCGTCACCTTCCTCATTCTCCCAGAAACTGACACTATTTCTGCTCTGCTCTCATCCCTACCATCATCTCCTTCCAATTTGCTTTGGCCAACTCCTCTCTCAGACCACTGTAATTTTTTTCTCTTCTCTGAAATACTACAATGTCAGACTTTACTTTCTCCTTATCAAATTTCAAGTTGAACTCAGTCATGTTGTGAGCACTGCTTCCTAAGGTTTCTTTTAACTACTCACCTCTGGTTCAATACATAACACCCAATCCAGCAGAGCTGTTCCCCGAGTAGGCTCAACGACAAACTGCTCTAGAAAGCCATCACATTGCATTCAACAAACTCACTCTCTTGAGATCCTTTACCAACCTGATTTTCCCAATTGACCTGCATGTTGAAATCTCCCATGATTATCATAACATTATCCTTTTCATCAGCCTTTTCTATTTCCAGCTGTAATCTGTGGGCCTCAACCCACTGACTGTTGGGAGGCCTGTATATGACTGGTGTCAGTGTTATTTTTACTTTTGCAGTTCCTTACCTCAACCCACAAGATTCAACATCTCCCAATCCTATGTCACATCTTGCTACTGATTTACCAACAGAGCCACGCCACCCCCTCACCCGACCTTCCTATACCACCGATACATTCTGTAACCTTGGACATTCAGATCCCAACTACAACCATCCTTCAGCCACGATTCCGTGATACCTGAATTTGTGTCTATTTCTGTGGACGTGTGTCACACTCTGATAGTATATCGTGTGTGTGTGTGTGTGTGTGTGTGTGTGTGTGTGTGTGTGTGTGTGTGTGTGTGTGTGTGTGTGTGTGTGTGTGTGTGTGTGTGTGAAATTTCTTCGTATCTGTTTTAAATAGACGCCCCTCTATCTTGAGGCTGTGCCCTCTTGTCCTAAACTCCACCGCCATAGGAAACATCCTTTCCACATCTACTCTGTCTAGGACTTTCAACATTCGAAAGGTTTCAATGAGATCCACCCTCATCTTTCTAAATTCCAGCGAGTACAGACACAAATGCTATCAAACGTTCCTCGTATGATAACCCTTTCATTCCTGGAATCATCCTTATGAAATGAACCTTCTGCAATGCCAGCACATCTTTTCTTAGACGAGGAGCCCAAGTTCACAATACACAAGTTGGGGCTTCACAAGTCTCAGCATCACATCCCTGCTCTTGAATTGAATACTTTTCTAAACCCCTTGAATTGAATGCTAACATTGGATTTGCCTTCCTCACCACTGACTCTACCTGCAAGTTAACCTTTAGGGTGTTCTGCAGAATGACTGCTTAGTCCATTTTCAACTCAGCTTTTTGGGTTTTCTCCCCATTTGAAAAAAAAATCTGCACATTATTTCTACGACCAAAGTGCATGACCATGCATTTTCCAACATTGTATATCATTTGCCACTTTCCTTCCCATTCTCCTCATTTGCTAAGTAACATTTGCCATTTTCCAGTCCTCTGGCACCATGCCAGGGTCCAATGATTTTTGGAAGATCATTTGAAATGCCTCCACAATGTCTACCACAACCTCTTTCAGAACACTAGGGTGCAGTTCATCTGGTCCGGGTGACTTATGTACCTTCAGGTCTTTCAGCTTTTTGAGCACCTTCTCCCTTGTAACAGCAACTGCACTCACTTCTCCCACTCGCACTCTTCACACTCGATGGGCCGAATGATCTACTTCTGTTCCTTTATCTTATGGTCTATTCCATCAGCTAAATCTTGACATACAGCATAAAATGATGGTGTCCTAACACTGACCCCTGTGGAACACGAGTCACTTGCAGCCAACCAGAAAATGATCCCTTTACTCTCATTCGCTGTTTCCTGCCAATCAGCCAATGTTCTAACCATGCCTGTAACTTTTATGTAATAACATGGCCTCTTAACCTGGTTTCCACCTTCATGTGTGGCTCCTTGTCAAAAGCCTTCTGAGATTCCAAATATACAACATCCACTGCATCCCCTTTATCTATCCTGCTTGTAATCTCCTCAAAGAATCCCAACAGGTTTGTCAGGCAGGATATTCCCTTAACGAAGCCATGCTGACTTGCCCTGTCTTGTCCAGTGTCACCAAGTATTCCATAACCTCATACTTAACAATTGACTCCAATTTTTTCCCAACCACAGAGGTGAGGCTGACTGTCTATAATTTCCTTTCTGCTGTCTTCCTCCTTACTTAAAGGGCTAAGTGACATTTGCCATTTTCCAGTCCTCTGGTACCATGCCAGGGTCCAATGATTTTTGAAAGATCATTTGAAATGCCTCCACAATGTCTACTGCGACCACTTTCAGAACACTAGGGTGCAGTTCATCTGGTCCGGGTGACTTATGTACCTTTAGGGCTTTCAGCTTTTTGAGCACCTTCTCCCTTGTAACAGTAACTGCACTCACTTCTCATCCCTCGCACTCTTCAACACCGGGCACAGTGCAAGAGTCTTCCACGGTGAAGACTGGTGCAAAATATTTGGTTTATCTGCCATCTCTTTATCCCGTGTTATTATATATCGAGCCTCATTTTCCAGCGGTCCTATATCCACTCTCATCTCTGTTTTATTTTTTTACAATACTTGAAAAACAATTTGATATTGTTTGCTAACTTGTTTTGCAAAGACAGGTGTGTAAAAAGGGCCCAAAGGATCTTTGAAGACCAGAGTCACCCCAACCACAAACTGTACCAGTTGCTACTATCCGGGATACGGTACCACAGATTAAAAGCCAGGAGCAACAGGCTCCGGGACAGCTTCTTCAACCAGGCCATCAGACTGATTAACTCGTGCTGACACAACTGTATTTCTATGTTATATTGACCAGCATGTTATACATATTGTTTATCATAAATTACTATACATTGCACATTGCACATTTAGGTGGAGATATAACATAAAGATTTTTAATCCCCATGTATATGAAGGATGCAAGTAATAAAGTCAATTCAATTCAAATCAATTTCTTGTTTATTTTTCCCCTCCCAATCATCCTTTTAGTTCCTCTCTGCAGGTATTTAATAGTTTCCCAATCCCCTGCCTTCCTACTAATTTTTGCTTAGTTGTATGCCCTCTCTTTTGTCTTTACATTAACTTGTCTTCCCTTGTCAGCCACGGTTTTACTATTTTGCCATTTTAGTATTTATTTATTTTTGGAATAAATCTATCCGTCACCTTCCTCATTTTCCCAGAAACTGACACCATTTCTGCTCTGTTCTCATCCCTGCCAGCATCTCCTTCCAATTTGCTTTGGCCAACTCTTCTCTCAGACCACTGTAATTTCTTTTACTCCTCTGAAATACTACAATGTCAGATTTTACTGTCTCCTTATCAGACTTCAAGTTGAACTCAGTCATGTTGTGAGCACTGCCTCCTAAGGTTTCTTTTAGCTACTCACCTCTGGTTCAATACATAACACCCAATCCAGTAGAGCTGTTCCCCGAGTAGGCTCAACGACAAACTGCTCTAGAAAGCCATCACATTGCATTCAACAAACTCACTCTCTTGAGATCCTTTACCAACCTGATTTTCCCAATTGACCTGCATGTTGAAATCTCCAATGATTATCATAACATTGTCCTTTTCATCAGCCTTTTCTATTTCTACTTGTCTGACTGTTGGGAGGCCTGTATATGACTGCTGTCAGTGTCATTTTTACTTTTGCAGTTCCTTACCTCAACCCACAAGGATTCACCATCTTCAATCCTATGTCACATCTTGCTGCTGATTTACCAGCAGAGCCACACCACCCCATCAGCCTTCCTTCCTTCCTATACCACCGATACATTGTGTAACATTGGACATTCAGATCCCAACTGCAACCATCCTTCAGCCACGATTCCGTGATGGCCACAACATCATACCTGACAATCGGTAATAGTGCAACAAGATAATCCATCTTATTTCTCATACTCCATGCATTGAGATATAACACTTTGTGTACTGTATCTGCTACCCTTTTTAATTTTGCATCCCTAATGCACTGATACTCACCCTGCTGTCCGCAATTTTCTCTTTGCATCTGTCTGCCCTATCTGACTGTCTGACTGCACGCTATCTTTGCATTTTACCATCAGTCCTATCTCTTCAGTCCAGTTCCCTAGCAGCCCACCCCACCAAATTAGATCAGACCCTGCCCAACAGCTCTATCAAACCTCTCTGTGAGAATACTGTTCTCGCTCGGGTCGAGGTGCGACCCATCCCATTTAAGCATGTCATTCCTCCACCAGAACACATCACAATGATCCAAGAACCTGAATCCCTGTCCCCAGTAGATCCAGACTCATGTCCTGGTGTGTTAGTGCATTTGCCTGGGATTGGAACACAGTGGTTCATCTGACAGTCCCGTGTATTGGTTGTATTGTGACCCTGTGCTGGTGTGTTCAGGGGTCTGACATCTCCAGATAACCATGTGACAGTGATGCCTCCCAGTCAGTGGGGTTGATGTGAAATAAAACTTCAGTTCCCCTTCAGCCCAGTATTACAGACAATCTTTGCCTCAAATTGAAACTAAACTGAGCTTAATAAACAAGGATAAATTAATCTTTGTAAGTTTTACCTCGATTAATAGCATCAAGCGTTTCTCTCAGCACTGTGTTCAACAAATAGGGGTGATCGAATTTTTCAACCGGTAGGGCCTCATCTGTCACTGACAATTCCTGGATATCGTCATTAATCCTGTAAACATTAAACTGCTGGTTATAAATTGCTATTCTGAACTATTTTACAAATTCATTCAGGGTTTCAGTGAAGAGCCTGTCATACCTTCTGTTCCGACGAGCTTCCTCCTGAAATAAATAAAACACAAATCTGATTAGACTTGGACTTACTGTCCACATCCTGAATTTCATCCAAATCATTACAAGGTTTTGAAAATTCCCACTCCCGCAATCACTCACACACACGGACAATACAGAACCACAGGGTAACTTACAAGGAAAGTTTCTGAATGCCAGACCATTACTGAGAGGATGAAACTTACAGGGAAGACAGGACAGGCTGTGCATTTTCATCTGGATATGACGTCAGGGTGATAGGATGGAGGAATTTAAGATCAGTGATGTATGCGATTGTGTGCGGGTGGAGGAAGTACCTCTATTTATGGGGAGACTTATGGGGAGATGTAATTCCAGATGGATTTTAACAAATTACACAAGAGATTTAGTGAAAAGGATGTGGAACTCAGTGCCACAGGAGTGGCTGAAATGGTACAGCAGAGATTGAATGTAATGGGGAGGCTGGATAAACACATGAGGGACCAGAGATTTCAGGGCACTGTTGCTGGTTGTGGTGAGCAAGTGGCAGGAGGATTGTGAAGCAGGGAAATTGAGAGGAGAAAATGGACCGAATGGTCTGGTTATGTTTTGAACGATTGAACGTTCATTTGAATGTTATCTGTAAAAGTAAAGAGACAATAATAGTTTCCCTAATCTGATGGAAACCAGATACAGAGATAAGTCTGATGTGTGGGTCAAATTTTTTGTTCTCACTGATTGACAAAGAGACCCTCACACCAACCGCACCAGCCACACTCACAGCCTGTGACTGGAAATGGGAGTTAATGAGAGTTTTAGAGGATATTCAATGTAGAATTAAGGACACAGTCAGCAGCTCTGTGTTGTGATCAGAGTAAATAATTTCAGAGAAATTTGCATTCTGTTCTGGGATGTACAGAAGTTGTGGAAGTCCAGTTTTGGGACAATAGACAATAGGTGCAGGAGTAAGCCATTCGGCCCTTCTAGCCAGCACAGCCATTCACTGTGATCATGGCTGACCATACACAATCAGTACCCTGTTCCTGCCCTCTCCCCATATCCCTTGACTCCGCTCTCTATAAGAGCTCTATCTAACTCTCTCTTGAAAGCATCCAGAGACTTGGCCTCCACTGCCTTCTGGGGCAGAGCATTCCACATATCCACCACTCTCTGGGTGAAAAAGTTTTCCCGCATCACTGTTCTAAATGGCCTACCCCTTATTCTTAAACTGCACCTCTAGTTCTGGACTCACCCATCCGCAGGAACATGCTTCCTGCCTCCAGCGTGTCCAATCCCTTAATAATCTTATTACTATGGGACAACAACAACCCTGAATAGATGCATCAATTGTCTGGTGAGAAACTGTTTAATGCCATTTGTAAATGTTGTGTGTAGGAGCAACACGTCTGTTTTCTGTCTGCATTGTATTCCGTGTTACGTGTTTATTATGGTAACTCGTCACGTGAGTGGGGACGTGGTAAAAGTTACGTATCTGTACTTTGCTCTGGGCTGTTTTGATCTGGGGACGGGCGGATGTCATTCTGTTCTTGACCGCTGTGTTGCAGCTTACTTTACAATGAATTACCTTGAAGTTTCATCGCTTCAAGATTATATTTTGCTAATAAAGGACTGAAAGTGTATCTTGGACATTTTGAAATTTCATTATTGGAGTGATGGGAGGGCGTATCATGCAGGCATAACAACTTGTGTGAGGTCACCAGCAGCGGCAATTGATTTGTTAGAATTGGCCGCTGTGCTGTGTTTATTTCAAATATACCGCTGTTCTTTTAGTGCCCTTTGACAGAAACAAATTGAAATATAATCCCTCACCTTGAGAAATATTACACTGTATTTTTGATCCATCTGTTCCTTTAACTTAGTGATTTCGTCCAGAATAATCCTTATATTCTCTTGAAGAGCTAGAAGATTTTTCTCCATTGAGTTGAGAATCCTCTTCTCTTCTTCCCTGAGATCCCCGAGTAAGGTCTGCTCTTTCTCAGTGATAATCTGGCGCAGTTCAGCAAACTGGGATGTGATGTGGGCCCACCTGATTCACATACAAACTCCTCCACCTTCACAGGGTTAATTGTAATTCACCATTCATCCAGCATGTCCTTAGGATGTGTCTGAAAATGTCATGGCCACGGATAGCATGCAAACTCCACACAGACAGCAGCAGAGGTCAGGATCGAACCCAGGTCACTGAGCTGCGACATTCGGCTATTCTTCATTAAATGGAGCAAATCTCGACTGTAATATCAGAAATTCCGCTCAGGAAGCCTCACCCGAACTCCGGAAATCTTCTCCTTCTGTTGCTGCTCCTTTTCCTGGAAGTCTGATTTCTTTTTTGTGAGAGAGTCTAAGGAAGATTTTAGCTGATCCTGGAAGTCAGAGAGTGAAGGAAATAGAAACAAAGATGCATCAAAAGAAACAGTGATCAAACCCGATTATCACTCAAAATGCCGGAGGAACTCAGTGAGTCAGGCAGCATCTATTCAGGGGAAATAAACAGTCGGTGTTTCGGGATGAGACCATTCATTAGGACTGTGAAGGAATGGGACAGAAGCTAGAATAAAAATGTTGGGGATGAGAACCAGCTGACAGGTGACGGGTGAGACAACGTGAGGGGGAACATGGGGGTGGGTGATGAACTGAGAGGAGACAGGTGGATGTGGTAAATGGCTGGAGAAGAAGGAATGTAATTCGAGAGGACAATCGACCACGGAAGAAACGGGAGGAACTGGGCTGTTTGCGGCCCTGAATGGTGACGAGGGAGGGGGTTAGGAGTCGGGTGTAGGTGTCCCGCTTGTCCCGCTTGCAGGTGTCGGTGCCAGGAGGGAGATCAGTGGGGAGGAGCGAGGGGATAAGGGCGACACAGTACGTAGAGCGCGATCCGTATAGAGAGCGGAGAGTTGCGGGGTGAGGAGGTGGGCTGTGGGAGATGCTAGAATCCCGTTGGAGATGGCGCAAGTTGCCAAGAATGATGTGTTGGTTATGGAGGCTCGTGTAATGGTATCTAGGGCAAAGGAAATGTGTTAAGTATTAAATTAACGTTTAGTTTTTTACCTTGTAGAGTTTAACAGCTTCTTTAATCAGCACGAATCGATGCTCTCGGTGTTCCTGCGCAGCTGCACAGACCAGACAGATCAGTGTCTTGTCCGTTTCACAAAACAGCTTCAGTTCTTCCTCATGTTCCTCGCAGTGACGTTTACTTTCCTTCCCTTTCGGGTTCAGGTTTAGATATCGAATTTTTTCAGCCAAATTTGCTAAGGCCCGATTCACCCTGAGGGTGCGGTCAGCAAACACCTCTCTACATTCCGGGCAGGAGTTTCTCTCCGCCCTTTCCCAACATCGTGTGATACAAGAGCGACAGAAGTTGTGTCCGCACTGCAGTGATACGGGATCGGTGAAGAAATCCAGGCAGATGGCACAAATTACCTCCTCGCTCAAACTCTCGACCGATCCTTTCGAAGCCATGTTAACTCCCGGCAGTTCCTGATTCAGAATGCTTTCACTTTCGGGGAGCTGCTGATCCTCTGCAGTACCGCGATTGTCCACTACGCGCGCTGCAGTCTCCCGGAATCAACATTCTGCTGCTGGATGTGTTCAGTGGAAATTTTGGTTAGTGTGGGATCAAAAACACATTAAACAGGCAACAGATAAGAAAACGCGGCCATGGACTGTCTAAGCCCGGCTACGAGCGGAGGAGGGATGGCCATATGGCCAGCAACCCCATCTCTTAAAAACCTAGAGCGACAAAAACGTCAGCTGAATCTCTAAAGGCCTCATCCCTGCGGTCGGAAGGACCTTCCCCTGGAAGACGATTGAAGTCCTGCGCTGAAAGGAGAAGCCATGTCCCCCCCTGGGGTGGTTCACTACTACAATAACTGTGAGGATTCCTCAGCCAACCTGGCCTCTCCCTGTCCAGTGTAGAGGATCCCTGTAGTACCAATGGTTTCCCTGTAGTCAGGAATGTGCCAGCCTGCAGCATTCCTGTACGACAGGGGTTCCCAAACATTTTTTTTAATGCCAAAGACCAATACCAGTAACCGTGGACCCCAGGTTGGGAACCCCTGCTCTCCGGACATCTCGATTTGATGACAGGGCAACAAGTTTCAGGCGTCTTTCCCCGAGTTGATGATCTTCCAGCAACACCCGCTGTCCCTTTTCCTGCGCGTCCTGGGAACAGCCCGAGGATCAGTGAGCCTCTTGTCACGCAGCTGCTGTGGCACAGGCCCTTGCATCTTTCTCCACATATCTTCGCCAGCCCACAGTCCGCAAAGAGGCGAGTGACCGTCTCGTCTCCACTGCAGTAATCTCGGGGCAGCGCGCTGTGGGAGTGATCTCCGGGAATGCAGCAAGGATCAGACTGGGAGGGGCCATCTCGTCTCCACTGCAGTAATCTCGGGGCAGCGCGCTGTGGGAGTGATCTCCGGGAATGCAGCAAGGATCAGACTGGGAGGGGCCATCTCGTCTCCAATGCAGTAATATCGGGGCAGCGCGCTGTGGGAGTGATCTCCGGGCATGCAGCAAAGATCAGACTGGGAGGGGCCCTCTCGTCTCCACGGCAGTAATCTCGGGGCAGCGGGCTGTGGGAGTGATCTCCGGGCATGCAGCAAGGATCAGACTGGGAGGGGCCCTCTCGTCTCCACTGCAGTAATCTCGGGGCAGCGCGCTATGGGAGTGATCTCCGGGCATGCAGCAAGGATCAGACTGGGAGGGGCTCTCTCGTCTCCACGGCAATAATCCCGGGACAGCGCGCTGTGGGAGTGATCTCTGGGCATGCAGCAAGGATCAGACTGGGAGGGGCCCTCTCGTCTCCACTGCAGTAATCTCGGGGCAGCGCGCTGTGGGAGTGATCTCCGAGAATGCAGCAAGGATCAGACTGGGAGGGGCCATCTCGTCTCCACTGCAGTAATCTCGGGGCAGCGCGATGTGGGAGTGATCTCCGGGCATGCAGCAAGGATCAGACTGGGAGGGGCCCTCTCGTCTCCACTGCAGTAATCTCGGGGCAGCGCGCTGTGGGAGTGATCTCCGGGAATGCAGCGAGGATCAGACTGGGAGGGGCCCTCTCGTCTCCACTGCAGTAATCTCGGGGCAGCGCGCTGTGGGAGTGATCTCCGGGCATGCAGCAAGGATCAGACTGGGAGGTCCCTCTCGTCTCCACTGCAATAATCTCGGGGCAGCGCGCTGTGGGAGTGATCTCCGGGCATGCAGCAAGGATCAGACTGGGAGGGGCTCTCTCGTCTCCACGGCAATAATCCCGGGACAGCGCGCTGTGGGAGTGATCTCTGGGCATGCAGCAAGGATCAGACTGGGTGGGGCCATCTCGTCTCCACTGCAGTAATCTCGGGGCAGCGCGCTGTGGGTGTGATCTCCGTGAATGCAGCAAGGATCAGACTGGGAGGGGCCATCTCGTCTCCACTGCAGTAATCTCGGGGCAGCGCGATGTGGGAGTGATCTCCGGGCATGCAGCAAGGATCAGACTGGGAGGGGCCCTCTCGTCTCCACTGCAGTAATCTCGGGGCAGCGCGCTGTGGGAGTGATCTCCGGGCATGCAGCAAGGATCAGACTGGGAGGGGCCCTCTCGCCGCCAGACAGGTGAGGTCTTGGTGCCTGTTGGTGAGATCTGGTGATGAGGCATTCTGCCAGATGGTCTGGACTGTCTGATCAGGGAACCACTCCACTCTGTCCATCCAGTCCTTCTCCTGCAGTAACTGCAGGACATTCCGTGCTGACCACTGTCTGGTGTTCTTGTGGTCAAAGCTGCTGGTCTGAAAGAACTGTCACCAGTTTCACTAACACAAGGTTCACATGGAGAAGCTTCCTGACTGAGACAGACACAGTCTCACAGGGTATTTACAGGGTAGGGGCAGGAATGATGTTTCTCCTGGCTGGGCAGTGGAACGAGGGATCACAGACTCAAAATCCGAAGTCACCTCAGCAGGACTGAGATGAGGAGAAATTTCCTCAACACAGTGCGGTGAATATTTGGAGTTTTCTCCACAAGTTTCCTAAATTAAACGGACATATTTAGGGGCTCGGCGATGTTGGGAACGTTTCAGGAAAGTGAAGCTGAGGTCAAAGATCAGCCATGTTCCGAGTGAGGGGCAGAACAGTGCAACGGGCCGAATGACAACGCCTACTCCTGTTTCTTATTTTCTAAATCACGAGTTGACCTTTGCGCCTTGTTCTCCCTTGGCCTTCATCCTGTCAGATTGCGCAGGGGAGCGGTGAGAGCTCCGGAGATCCATCAGCAGCCGCTGCGGTTATTTCATGCTCTTGTTATTTATCGCTTTTTTGCATTTGCACAGTTTGTTACCTTCAGCACTCTGGCTGATCTTTCA
This sequence comes from Hemitrygon akajei, assembly GCF_048418815.1. Taxonomy (NCBI): domain Eukaryota; kingdom Metazoa; phylum Chordata; class Chondrichthyes; order Myliobatiformes; family Dasyatidae; genus Hemitrygon; species Hemitrygon akajei. The sequence continues at coordinate 815,291 of NW_027332012.1, forward strand.
CTGCCTGCTTCTGTTATGGTTACTATTCTATACCTTTTCTAAGTATGTCCGCAGGAAAATGCTTCTCGGGGTTGTATGTGGTGACTTATCTGGACTCTGATAATAAGATTTAATTTGAAATTCGAGTTTTGGGAAACTTGCTTTAATTCTGAGAACAAACTGTGACTGACATCTCCAGCTCCCAACAGCAGCCCGTCCTCATACACTCACAGCCAATCAGCGATCACCGCTGGGAGAGGGTTACTCGCATTGGCTGAGGGGTGTCAGTGGGCGGGACGCTGAGCGCCCGGCCGGGCCGGGGTTTGGAACCGGGACCGAGTGAGGCCGGAGACTGGGAGCTGCGCCTCGGGTTTCGGCTGCACCACCGGCGGGTCGTGACTCCTTTCGAAGGCAGAGCTGAAGAGACTGGCGGGGATTCCGTGAGATGTTTCAGCCACACGGAGGGCGCCCGGCCTTTCCCCGCCGAGGATCGGGGCCTGTTGTCTGGAGTTGTCTCCCAGACCCGTCCCTTCCTGCTGGGAGACGGGAGCTGCCCCGCAGCGGCTGCCGATGGATCTCCGGAGCTCTCACCGCTCCCCTGTGCAATCCGAACGGCTGAAAACCAAGGGAGAACAAGGCGCAAAGGTAAACTCGTGCTTTAGAAAATGAGTAACAGGAGCGCGCCTGGCCACTCGGCCCGTTGCGCCTATTCCACCCTTTCTTCAGAATAGTCCTTTCTTTTTAAATCTTTTTATTGATTTTAAACAAACATAAATGAAACATGAATACAAAGAACTTGAGAGTACATAATTAATAGGTTAAGGTATAAATACAAATAGATGATAATAACCTCCCAAACTCATTGTGGTTACAAAAAATGGAGAAAATAAGAAATCCTCCCCCCCCCCCAAAAAAAATGAAAAAAATCCTAACCGACATGGGCCATTGCATTATATCAATTATACACAGTAGCGTCAATAACTCCGCACCTCCATCCAAATAATTAAGGACAATAAAAGTAAGGTTTAGGAAAAGTCAGTTTAGCTTATATGAAAATGTTGAATAAATGGTCTCCAAGTTTCTTCATATTTAACTGAAGGGTCAAAGATAACACTGGTAATTTTTTCTAAACTCAAACAAGAAATAGTTTGAGAAAACCACTGAAATATAGTTGGAGGATTAATTTATTTCCAATTCAATAGGATAGATCTTCTAGCCATTAATGTAACAAATGCAATCATCCGCCGGGCTGAGGGGAAATAAACGACTATTATCCATCATTGGTAAATCGAAAATTGCAGTAATAGGATGCGGTTGCAATTTGATATTCAGAACTGTTGAAATAATACCAAAAATATCTTTCCAATAATTTTGCAAACAGGGGCAAGACCAGAACATGTGGGTCAATGAAACGACTTCAGAATGACATCTGTCACAGGTTGGATTAACATAAGAATAAAATCGAGTGAGTTTATCGTTGGACATGTGAGCCCTATGAACAACCTTAAATTGTATTAGGCATGTTTAGCACAAATAGAAGAATTGACTAATTGTAAAATTTTCTCCCACTGCTCTGTGGGTATAAGACAGTCAAGTTCTTTTTCCCATTCCTTCTTAATTATTTCTGATACTCCTGGCTGTATTTTCATGATCATATGATAAATGATGGCTACTTAACCCTTCTGGCAAGGATTCAGAGCTAGAAATTTTTCTGTAATGTCCATTGGACATAATTTCAGAAAATACTAACATTCATGAAATTTCTAACTTGCAAGTATCTAAAAAAAAGGAGTTTTAGGTTGGATAGCTGTTCAAAGGACATAAAACGGTTATCTAAAAATAGATCACGAAAACATGTTATACCTTTTGTTTTCCATAACACAAAGGCTTGGTCCATAAAAGAGGGCTGAAAAAAGAAGTTAGATATAATAGGGCTTGATTTTTCAAGCCAAAGAATTTATAAAATTGAAACCATATTCTTAATGTATGTTTAACTGTAGGATTAGTTATTTGTTTATTCGGTTTAGATAAAGCAAAAGGAAGCGAAGATCATAAAATAGAAAACAATGAGAAGTCTTGTACAGATTTACAGTCCAAATTTACCCATTGTGGGCAAGGTACTATGACCAATTCTTGTGTCCAAAATATTAAATATTGAATATTAACTGCCCAATAGTAAAATCTCAGGTTTGGCAAAGCAAAACCACCTTCCTTCTTGGGCTTCTGTAAATATTTTTTACTTAATCTAGGATTTTTATTCTCCCACACATACTAGGATATTTTGCAGTCAATAATATCAAAAAAAGATTTAGGAATAAAAATTGGTAATGCTTGGAATAAATATAAAAATTTGGGTAATACTATTATCTTGATAGTGTTAACTGGACCAACCAATGACAGAGATAATGGGGACCACCTGGTAACAAGTTGCTTGATTTGTTCAATTAAAGGTAAAAAAATTAACTTTAAATAAACCCTTATGTTTTTTGGTAATTTTAATACCCAAATAAGTAAAATGATCTGTGACAACTTTAAATGGTAAGTGTTTATAAATTGAAACTTGCATATTTAATGGAAATAATTCATTCTTATTAAAATTCAGTTTGTAGCTGGAAAAGCTACTAAACTGAGCAAGCAAGGATAAAATAGCAGGAATAGATCTCTCAGGGTCAGATATGTATAGTAACAAATCATTAGCATATAATGATAACTTATAAGTCCCTTACCCACGGGTAATACCAAAAATATTAGGTGAATCACGAATAGCAACGGCTAAAGGTTCCAAAGCAATGTCAAATAATAGAGGACTTAAAGGCCTCGTACCACGGGACAACGGAAAAAAGGAGATCTTTGATTATTGGTAAGAACCAAAGCCAAAGGTTTATAATATATTAATTTAATCCATGATATAAATTTCAAGCTAAAATTAAAATTCTGCAATGTATTAAATAAATATGGCCATTCAACTCTATCGAACGCTTTTTCTGGTATGCTAGATGAAGAAGTATAAATTATATTAATTAATTTTCTAATGTTAAAAATGAATAATGGTTTTTAATAAATCCAGTCTGATTCTTAGAGATAATTTGAGGTAATATATTTTCTAATCTAGTGGCCAGAATTTTGGTAAAAATCTTAGAATCCGTATTCAGCCAGGATATTGGCCGATAGGATGCACATTCAGTGGTGTCTTTATTTTTTTTAAGAGTTGGAGAAATGGTGGCATCATGAAAAGATTGTGGTTATTTACCTACAATTAATGCATCTTTAAAAATTTTACAAAGCCAAGGAGTGAGTATAGAAGAAAAGTAGTTAAAAGAATTCAGCAGTATAACTGTCCAGACCAGGGGCTTTAGCCAAATTCATTGAAAAATAACCTCTTTTATTTTGGTTTCCATAATAGGTGAGTGTAGAAATACACAATCTTCTGCTGTTAATTTTGGGATATTCAATTTTCTTAAAAATTCATCCATTATGGAAGAATCCTCAACAAATTCTGATTGATATAAAGAGTTATAAAAATCTTGAAAGGCTTTATTTATCTCTTTATGATCAATCGTCAAAGTGCTATCTCATTTACGAATCTTAATGATTTGTCGTTTAACCAAAGCAGTTTTCAATTGAATAGCCAATAAGTACATAAAACTGGGTTCTGGATTTACTTAACTGATTTTCAATCAAGGAAGATAATAACAAACTGTGCTCCATTTGAAGTTCAACCCTCTTTTTATAAAGTTCTTTACTGTGGGTCACTGAATAAAGGGATGGGTTTCAATCAGTAATTCATCCTTGTGTCGCCATATCAAGTTTTGACCCATCGTGAATCAGAGAGATCAGAAGCTTGAGAGGACGAAATTCACTCAGGTTCCCCAATGGAGTATTAAAGGCAGTGGTTCAGGGCAGGTTATTTTTGAGCTTTCAGCAGTGGCCACTCCACAGTCAGGATGGATTATCAAGAAAACATTCATTAGCAGGAGCAAGTGGAGCGGTCGTTGTTGGAGTGGACAGAGTTGGAGCGGAGACTTTGAGGCTTTAATTCTTTGAGTTTTCAGTGGGGAGAGCAGTCAGTCGGTGAAGGCAAAATCATGATGGAGGTAGAATTTTATTTGCCGCTTCTTTACATTTTCTCAGTTGGAACAGTGGAGATGCCAGGCAGGATAGTGGAAAGCTGCTTTGCGGGATGTGGGAAGGCAGGGGACCCTCCTGTGTCCCTGATAACTACACCTGTGAGAAGGGCATCCAGCTTCAGCTCCGAACAATCCACATTACGGAGTTGCAGCTGGAACTGGATGAACTCCAGATCATTCGGGAGGCTGAAGGGGTGATAGGTAGGACATTTGAGAGGTAGTTGCACCCAAGGTGCACGGCACAGGAAACTGGGTGACAGTGACGAAGGGGAAGGGGGAAACAGAGAGTGCAGTTTACCCCTGTGTCCATCCCTCTGAACAACACAGGTATCACTTTAGGCACAGTCGGGGATGGTGGGTTGACCTGGCAAAGGAAAGTCACAGCAACAGGGTCTCTGGCACTTAGTCTGGCTCCGAGACTGAGAAGGGAAGGGCGGAGACGAGGTGAGCTGTGGTCAGAGGTGATTCAGCAACAGGGTCTCTGGCACTTAGTCTGGCTCTGAGACTGAGAAGGGAAGGGAGGAGACGAGGTGAGCTGTGGTCAGAGGTGATATAGCAACAGGGTCTCTGGCACTTAGTCTGGCTCTGAGACTGAGAAGGGAAGGGTGGAGACGAGGTGAGCTGTGGTGATACGTGGCTTGTTAGCTCAGGGAACTGACAGGATGTTCTGTAGGTGAGAATGAAATTCCGGGATGGTGTGTTCCCTCCTGCATGCTGGCATCTGGGTCATCTCAGGTCGAGTGCTCAGCATTCCTCAGGAGGGGGGGGGGACAGTGAAGGTCGTGGTCCATGTGGGTAACAATGATATGGGCTGGTAGAGTAACGAGGTTCTGTAAAGTGAGTTCAGGGAGTGAGGTGCTAATTTAAAGGGCAGCTCCTCCAGGCCTGTGATCTCAGGACTGCCATCTGTGTGATGTGGCAGGAATCAGAAGATTATACAGTTTAACACGTGGCTAAAGAGTTGGTGCAAGAGGGAGGGTTTAAGATTTTTGGATCATTTGAGCTGGTGAGGATTGCTGCGTACAGAGGAGTGTGAGTGTGTTGGGGGAGAGAGCGTTGTTGGAGTGTGACTGGGCACGCAGGTCTCTCTCTCTCTCTCTCTCTCTCTCTCTCTCTCTCTCTCGCTGTCTCTCTCTCTTTTTCTCTCTGTCTCTCTCACACACACAAACACATCAGTGGAGTGGGAGGGACGGGAGTGAGAAGGGAAAAGCGGAATGAGGAGGATGGAGTTAGGGCTCCTCCACAAAGTCCCAGACTCACCCAACCTTCCCCCTCTGGAATTGGTCCCATTCCCTCCCCCAGGCTGGGGGTGAGCGTTAAGTTGCCTTGCCAACAAGAAAAGGAATTGTTCGATAATATCTGGTTAACACACTTTGATAATAAGTTTACTTTGAACTTCAACATTGAAATGTACTGTTTGTAAAACATGTACTGATGAGAAATGGTCTCAGTGAAGGTCTGAGAGTGGAAAATGAACCGGTGATCAGCCCCACTGCTCCGTGCCGGACAAGAAACCCGATCGGAGTCTGTCCCATCTGTCTGAGCTTGACACATCTCACTCTAAAGTTTCCTCTTTCTGTACCTGTCCCAGTGTCTGTTATTTTCCTTCTCAGCCGCATTCCCTGCCTTCTCCCCATGACCTTTGACACCTTAACTTATCAAGCACTGATCAGCCTCTGTTTTAAATAAACCAGATGACTTGGCCTCTGAGCCGTCCGTGGCAATGAATTCCACAGCTCCCTCATCTCTCCAAATGCATGCTGTCCGGGATTAGACATTCTGACGCAGAAGGTTAAAAATGGCAGCTATCTACTCTGTCTATACCTCTCGTAATCTAATCAAACTCTTTCTGGTCACCCTGATCCTCCTCCACTCCAGAGAAAACAGCCCAAGTTTGTCCGAACTCTCCTTACACAGTAGCTCAGACAACATCCCGGTGAACCTCTTCGTTGCTGCCCTGAACACCAGCGGCGTAACAGGCTTTGAGTAGTACATGGCGGGTTGTTGATTAATAACGGTGTCGAAGCTGACGTGGAGAAAGCAGCTGTATGGAGTTTAGCGGGAAATCCGAATGTTGAAGACTCAATGGACGGAATGAGTATTTCAGTTCCTACGACGAGCGGTGTAGTGGTGAGATGGCGAAGCGATGCGGAGGAAGCTGCGGGTGCAGGTAAGGGTGAGTGTCCAGGTAGGAGATGGTGTTCAGCAGCTTTTCACTACGTCTTCCAAACCAACAACAACTAACACCGAGTGGATCGATCATAAGCGCTTTTATATTTACTGGCAGAAGGGACGATGAGCAATGCACAAGAGCTGGTAATAGCTTTGTCCGAAAATGAAACACAGACAGTACGGTCACCCCGATGGACACAAGTTCACGGACAGGGTGCACTCCGTTGTCTGCTGAATCACGGCTGCGGGTCTGCACTCAAGTGCTCAGGTACCATGTTGCACGAACATTATTAGCAAAGCTCTCTGATACAACACAGGTTCCAGCTGGTTACAGGCCATTTTGGTGCGACAAGTGAAGTACATTTCCACAGTGGTGGAGAAGCATTCCTACACTCCTAGCCCTCTGCAAAACCCTTCCAACCCCTACACCACTCCACATTTCTGTTAACACCCTCTGTGAAAACCCTTCCAACCCCTACACCACTCCACATTTCTGTTAACACCCCCTGTGAAAACCCTTCCAACCCCTACACCACTCCCCATTTCTCTTAACAGCCCCTGTGAAAACCCTTCCAACCCCTACACCACTCCCCATTTATGTTAACACCCCCTGTGAAAACCCTTCCAACCCCTACACCACTCCCCATTTCTGATAACACCCTCTGTGAAAACCCTTCCAACCCCTACACCACTCCCCATTTCTGTTAACACGCCCTGTGAAAACCCATCCAACCCTCACACCACTCCCTATTTCTGTTGACACCCCCTGTGCAAACCCTTCCAACCCCTACACCACTCCCCATTTCTGTTAACACCCCCTGTAAAAACCCATGCAACCGTCACACCACTCCCGATTTCTGTTAACACCTTCTGTGAAAACCCTTCCAACCCCTACACCACTCCCCATTTCTGTTTACACCCCCTGTGAAAACCCTTCCAACTCCTACACCACTCCCTATTTCTGTTAACACGCTCTGTGAAAACCCTTCCAACCCCTACACCACTCCCCGTTTCTGTTAACACCCTCTGTGAAAACCCTTCCAACCCCTACACCACTCCCCATTTCTGTTAACACCCCCTGTGAAAACCCTTCCAACCCCTACACCACTCCCCATTTCTGTTAACACCCCCTGTGAAAACCCTTCCAACCCCTACACCACTCCCCATTTCTGTTAACACCTCCGATCCTTGCAGCCCTCACCATCTGTGAAAACCCTTCTGACCCTACACCCATCACGACTCTGTAAACCCGCCTCACCCCTACGCCACTCATCATCTCTGTAAAACTCTCCACCGTCCACCCCGGCGCATTCAGCTGACAGCTGACCCAAGAAAGACACCGACCGTGACAGGTGGCAGGGGTCACAAAACACATTCACACTGGCTGATTTAGTAAACCTATCGATTTGCATGGTGATCTTCACTAAACCTCTTCCTACCTTCCCATCTTTACTTTCCCCCTCCACTTTCTGCTTTCCACAAGGATTCCATTCGTCTCTTCCCACTAATCCCCCTCCTGGAACATATCCTTGCAAGCGAGGGAAGTTCTACGCGCTCCCATTTTCTTTCCCTCTCAGCTCCATTCGTCCTTCCAGGTGAGTCAACACTTCACCTGTGAGTCTGTCAGGTTGATCTACTCTACCTGATGCTGCTGGTTCAGCCTCCGCTACGTCAGTGAGGCCCAATGTAGATCGGGAGTCCACTTTGTCAAGTACCTTTGCTCTGTCCACAACAAACGGAATTTCCCGGTCACAAACAGGCGAAACTCTGCAGATGCTGGAAATCCAAGCAACACAGGAGAATTTTTTTTGACGATTTCAAGTTCCCTGGCTACGATCATCTTACTGTCACTGTGGATACCCCGTTCATGTACACCTCCCCCTCCCACCAGGAAAGTCACAGAGCTCTCCGTTTCCTTCTGGACACCAGACCCAACGAGTTCCTCTCCACCACCACTCTCCTGCTCTTTGTTTCGTTTGTCTTGTTTGTTTGAGCTGAGCTCTACTCTCACTTCTTTCTGTCTCCTTGCAGTGAACTGGTGCTGGTCACGTGTGTGAATGATTTGGAGGTGAATGCAGATCGAACAATTAGTGAGATTGTGGATGGCACCAGAACTGTGTGTGGGGGAAGTGGGGGTTGTCTGAGGTTACAGTGGGATGGAGACCAGCTGGGGAAGTGAGGGTTGTCTGAGGTTACAGTGGGGTGGAGACCAGCTGGGGAAGTGGGCATAGGAGAGCAGCGGATCATTACTGTTACTCAAAAACAGGTCTTCAGGAGGTTAAAAAGACCATCATTCAGATGGAGAGACAGCTTCCCTTGGGGCTCTGGATTCACCAGACAAGACTGGTGCACTATGGTTCAGCTCATCAGGTTGGAGGGAACCAGGACAGAATATAAGGTGTTGCTCCTCCCTCCTGAGCATCAGCTCATCAATTAGGGGAACAATTCGTGGAGCAGCTTCGCACCATCCGTCCCAAGCAGAACCTCCCAGTGCCAAACATTTCAATACTGATTCCCATCCCTGTTCTGACATGTCGATCGATGGCCTCCTCTTGTGCCGGGATGAATTCCCCCGTCAGGGTGGAGGTGCAACATCTTATATTCGGTCTGAGTACTCCAACCTGATGCGTGAATATTGATCTCGCCTTCTGATAGACCAAACCCACCCCCACCCCCGTCTTCCTCTATTCCACACTCTTACTTCTCACCTGCCTACTACATCCGCCGGGTCCCCTCCACCCTCTCTCTCTCCCCTCTGGTGCACTCTCCTCACCTACCAGATTATTTCTTCTCCAACCCTTGACCTTTCCCACCCACCTGCCACCTTCCAGCTATCCTCTTTCCCCTCCCCATATTTTTATTCTGACTTCTTCTGGGTACATACAGCACCCAGGGCATGTCCTTTTCTTACTGTTACTATCAGGGAGGCGGTACAGAAGCCTGAAGGCACACACTAGGCGATTCAGAAACAGCTTCTTCCACTCTGCCATCCGATTCCTGAATGGACGTTGTACCCTTGGACACTACCTCACTTTTTTAATATAATGTATTTCTGTTTTGTACGTTTTTAGAATCTATTGAATATAAGCATAGTGTAATTGTTTTATTTATTCATTACTGTTATTTTTATTTCATTTATTATTATTACTTTAACAAAAAGAATTTTACTCCTCATGTATGAGAAGGATGTCAGAAATAAAGTGAATTCATTCATCCGGATCGTGGGGCCGAGAGAGAGGGAAAGGACCCGGACTGTCCCGGGATGCGGATCCATGGTGTGTCGGCATCTCACAGTAATTGTCCCTCAGTCGCGGGAAATCTCCGCCCGTGGCGCCGCTCCGACATGCTGCCAGGTCAGTGAGCCTTTCGTTTACCGAGCGCAGGCGTGATTTTCGAGAAGGTTTCGACCCTTACGCTTGCGCATGTGATCTCCTGGTCACGGCGAATCCTGGAGCGAACACGGGAGAGTCTGTGAATGTTGGAAATCCAAAGCCACTCACTCAAAACGCTGAAGGAACTCAGCAGCTCAGGCAGCATCTGTGCAAAAGAATAAACTGCCGGCGGTTCGGGACGAGTCCCTTCTTCAGCACTGAGAAGGACGGGGGAAATGCCAGAATCAAAAGGTGTGCAGTATAATCAGAGGGGAAAGGGATTAGCTAGAATGTGATAGTTGAAGCCAGGCGGGTGGGAAAGGTCAAGGGCTGGAGAAGAAAAATCTGATAGCAGCGGAGAGTGACCATAGAACATAGTAATCCACAGCACATTACAGGCGCTTCTGCCCACAATGTTGTGTCGACCATGGATCCTAATTCAGAATTTCCCTACCGTACAGCCCTCTATTTTTAAGCTCCGTGTACCGTACCTATATAAGAGTCCCTTAACAGACCCTGTTGTATCCGCCTCTACCACCTTCACTGGAAATGCGTCCCATGCTCCCTTCTGTGTGTAAAACGTACCTCTGACATCTCCCCTTGTACCTATTTCCAAGCACCTTAAAACGATGCCCCCTCGTGTTACCCATTTCAACACTAGGAAAAAGCCTCTGGCTATCCACACTATCAAACCCCTCGTCATCTTATACACCTCTGTCAGGTCACCTCTCGTCCTCCGTCACTCCAAGAAGGAAAGGCCAAGTTCACTCAATCTATTCTCATAAGACATGCTCTCCAATCCAGGCAAGATCTTTGTAACGCTGCTCTGCACTCTCTCTGTAGTATCCACATCCTTCCTGTATTGAGGCGACCAGAAATGAACAGAGTGCTCCAAGCGGTGTGGAACTAAGGGTTTATATCCCTGTAACATTGCCTCATGGCTCTTGAATTCAATCCCACAGTTGATGAAGGCCAACACACCATACGCCTTTCTAACAACACGGTCAACCTGCGGAGCAGCTTTGAGCTCCTATCGGACACAGATCCTCCACACTGCCAAGAGTTACACCATTAATATTTGGTTGGTCAAATTTGAAGAGAGAATTTGCTAACTTGCAGTCCTCTGGTACTTCTCCCGTCCTGGTTGATAATGCAAAGATCATCGCCAGAGGCTCTGCAGTTTTCTCCCTCTCTTCCCACAGTAGCCTGGGGTATATCTCACCTGGCCCCAGTGACTGGTCTAACTTAATATCTTTCCAGTGCTCCAGCACGTCCTCCTTCTTAATGTCTGTATGCTCAAGCATTTCAATCCGCTGTAAGTCATCCCCACAATTGTGAAGGTCCCCTTCCCTGGTGAATACTGAAGCAAACTATTCATTAAGTACCTCTGCTACCTGATCTAACTCAGGTATCGCACTCTATTGGTCCTATAATCACATTGCTCATCCTCTTGCTCTTCACATACTTGGAGAATGCCTTGGTGTTTTCCTTAATCCTGCTCATCAAGGGCTTCTCATGGCCCCTTCCGGCTCTCCTAATTCACACTTACACTCCTTCCAGGTAACCTTGTAATCCTCTAGAAATCCATCTGTACTCAGTTTATTGGAGCTTCCATAAGCTTTTCTGTTCTTCTTAACTAGATTTTCTACATCCTTTGTACACGATGGTTCGTCTACCCCACCGTGTGCTCCCTGCCTCAATGGAACATACCTGTGCAGAACGCCATGCCAGTGTTCCCTGAACATTTGCGACATTTCTGCCGTGCATTTCCCTGAAAACACCTGCCCACAATGATTTGCAGGTAGTGATCCTGTGAAATTCATTGTCATGGCCGGCTCGGAGGCCAAGTCATCGGTTTGTCACGTACCCCGTGACCGGGTTACCGAACCGGCAGGAATGAAAAACACTTTGGAGTCTGGTATTACTGTAGCTAATAGTGTTTATTAGTAAACTAAGCAATACAGTCCTATAAAAATGCAAATATGTGAAACAGGTTAGCAATGATATGTACAGAAGTGTGGAAATAGGAATTAAAACCAAGCTTTTTCAAAGTCTAGGGGTAAATGGATAGTCTTACGATGGTGAAGAGTTCAGTTCAGTTTAGGTGGAGGGAGAGAGGGAGGGAGGGGGAGAGAGAGAGAGAGAGAGGGAGGGAGAGAGAGAGAGGGGGAGAGAGGGAGGGAGAGAGGGAGGGAAGGAGAGAGAGAGAGGGAGGGAGGGAGAGAGAGAGAGAGGGGGGAGAGAGGGAGGGAGAGATGGAGGGAAGGAGAGAGAGAGAGAGAGACACGTTACCATTGAACTGTCCGTTGGCTTCCTGTCCTGTTGTGGTCCTCGACTATGACCATGTACGACCGTTCTTCAGTGGTGGACCTGTCACCCAGGCAAGGGTGGCCACACAAACAAGCCCCCACCGGTCGCACCTTTCACACACAGTGAGCCCCTGATCGATCCTCCAAACCCCCACCTTCACATGGGTGCACAACACTCTTTCAGTGTCCTGTGGTGTGTCTGCCTGTGTCTCAGCAGAGCTGCTTTTTATCATCACTTGCTGGACACCGGCTGTCCATCAAACCGGCTCCGCCTTGCTGACTCTGCAAGAATCTTACAAGCAGGCAAAAGTGTCCTTGGAGCAAAGATAAAAAATCAGCCAAGGAGCCATAATATTAAATCATGTCTCTCATCGGCGCTGGGTGCCTCCCCCCCTCTTCTCTCACTCATTAGCAGCACAGTTCACAGGGGGGTCAACTCGACCCCATTTCAGCTTGGTTTGCTCATCACAGGTTTTATTTAAAATATAAGTTAATCAGTGCTTGATTATTAAGGATGTCAAAGGTTATGGGGTTGAAAAGGGAAATAAAAGACACTGGGACAGGTACAGAAAGAGGAAACATTAGAGGGAGATATCTCAAGCACAGACAGATGGGACAGACTCCGATAGGGGTTCTTGTCTGGCACGGAGCAGTGGGGCTGAACACCGGTTCGATTTCCACTCTCGGACCTTCACTGAGACCATTTCTCATCAGTACATGTTTTACAAACAGAACATTTCAATGATCAAGCTCAACGTAAATTTATTATCAAAGTGTGTTAACCAGCTGTTGTTGAACCATTCATTTTCTGGTTGACAAGGGAATTCAATGCTCACCCCCAGCCTGGGGTACGGAATGGGACCAATTCCAGAGGGGGAGGGGTGGGTGAGTCTGTGTCTTTGAGAAGGAGCCCTAACCTCATCCTCCTCATTCCCCTTCTCATTCTTCTCCCACTCAAACCTTACTCTCCATACCCACACTGCATGTTTGTGTGAGAGAGAGAGAGACCTGCCTGCTCCACCCTCCATCAACGATGCCACCCTCTCCCCCAATGCAGTCATATTATGCAACACCGCAATCTTCGCTGGCTCAAATAATCTGAAAATCTTATACCTTCCCTCCTGCACCGATTCCTTCGCCTTCCCGTTTCTGGCACGTGGCACAGTGGCAATCCTAAGATTACAACCCTTGAACTTAGCACCACACTCCCTGAACCCCTTTGGTTGAACCTCAATACTCCACCTGCCCATACCATTGGTACCCACGTGGACCACGACGTTCACTGTTCCCCTTCCTTAAGAATGCTGAACACTCGACCAGAGATGTCCCTGACCCACGGCACACAGGACCATCCTGAAATCTCGTTCTCACCCACAGAATCCAGTCCGTTTCCTTAATGGATGCATCACCTATCACACAGGTCGACTCTTCTCCCCTCTTCCCTTCTGAGTCACAGAGACAGAGACCCAGTGGCTGTGACTTTCCCTGGCTGGATCACCCCCACACCCCGCAACAGTATCCAGAACGATACCCCAGTTGTTGAGGGGATGACCACAGGGGTACTCTGTATGGCTGTTTAACCCCTTTCCTTTCCCTGGCTGTCCCGCAGTTTCCTGTGTCCTGCACTTTGGGTGTAACCACCTCTCTAAACATCCCATCTATCAGCCCTGAAGCCTCCAGAATGATCTGGTGTTCATCCAGTTCCAGCCTCTTAATGCAGGTTGTTAGAAGCTGCAGCCGGATCCACTTCTCGAAGGTGTAGTGATCGGGGGCACTGGAGGTGTCCCTGGTTTCCCGCATCCCACAAGAGGAGCTTTCCACTACCCCGTCTGTAATCTCTACTGTTCTCACTGAGCAACTGAAAAGAAGGGGGCAAAAAAATCTCTACCTTCAGCTTAATTATACCTTCTGTGACTGAAGGCTCCCATCACTGACAGCTAAAGCCTCAGAATCTCCACTCGGACTCCATTCACTCTGACACTGACCGCTCCACTCGGACTCCATTCACTCTGACACTGACCGCTCCACTCGGACTCCATTCACTCTGACACTGACCGCTCCACTCGCTCCTGCACAACTTTCAGTTCTTGCTGAGCAAACCCAAATGCTGACTGGCCGCTGCTCAAAGGTCCAACGGAAAAAAAACTGCTGCAAGGCTCTGCCTTTAATCTTCGACTGAAGACTATATGCCACAGAAACATACAAAACCTACAGCACAATACAGGCTGTGCCGAACATGCCCTTACCTCAGAAATTACCTAGGGTTACCCATCGCCCTCTATTTTTCTTCAAGCCTTCTATTTCTCTAACGTCAGCAAAGTTTCCTCAAGGGGAAATCTTGCCTGACAAATCTGTTGGCATTCTTGGAAGAAGCAACAAGCAGGATCGACAAAGTTTCCTCAAGTGAAACTCCTGCTGCAACACACTAGGCTGCTGAATAAACCCACGATATTACAGTGGAGACTCTAGCATGGATTAAACAGTGGCTGTGGGCGTTGGGAACGGACCCAAATGCAAGACACAGACACTGAAGTACTAGGGAGAGGACTAGGTGTATCAGGAAAGAAGTGGGGATGAAACGACACTGGACATGACACAGGCCCTGGACAAGACTAGGTGACAGGGCATGGGCTAGGACTAGAGTAGGAAGGTGAGACCTAGATGAGGAACTAAGAACTGGGAACTCGGAACCTGGACAAGGATTCCGAGCCAGAGACTGGACGGGGACCCGGAACCTGGGTCTTGACTCGGGCTCGGACTCCGGATCCAGACGAGGACTGGACGAGGCAATGTAACAGGACTGGGAACCTCCTCAGAGCCTTGGACACGGGCTGGAAACCTCCTCGGAGACTTTGACCTGGACTGGACTTGACACGGAGCCTGAGACTTGGACTGGACTTGGACACGGAACGACAAACGACGACAGTCCACTCGAGTAGCGGCAAACAGTCTTCCTACTGAGCCTTGGACTCGAGAATGGGAACACAGAACACAGAGCCAGGACCGCTCCTTGGGGACAGGACGTAGGGCCCGGGCTTTACATAGAGTCAGGACCCCTCCTTGGGGTCAGGACATAGGGTCGGGGCTTTACATAGAGTCAGGACCCCTCCTTGGGGACAGGACGTAGGGCCGGGGCTTTACATAGAGTCAGGACCCCTCCTTGGGGACAGGACGTACGGCCGGGACTCATACACGGACACTAAACACGGGGACACAGAGACAGTTCCAAGCTCCTAGATAGATAGTTTCTTCTGTTGGCGGGGCAAGGCTCCAGTCTCACTCCAGCGGTTAAACTTGACAGTGATAACAGGGGAGGACGCAGGTGAGGTTGCAGGCAAGGCTCCAGTCTCACTCCAGCGGTTAAACTTGACAGTGATAACAGGGGAGGACGCAGGTGAGGTTGCAGGCAAGGCTCCAGTCTCACTCCAGCGGTTAAACTTGACAGTGATAACAGGGGAGGACGCAGGTGAGGTTGCAGGCAAGGCTTCAGGCGTGGGTTGCTGAAAGAAGGGGAAGGGAAGGGAACAGTCCAGCCTCAGGCCTGTCTTACCCAACGGAGGCAAGGAGAGGATACTGTCAAGATGAACCCCACAGAGGCGAGAACAGGATACTGACAAGATGAAGCAGCAACCACACTTGAACCCAGGGCGACTTATATTCCAGCCCCAATTTGAAAATCAGGTGCCTGTGATTAAGCCCAACTGAAACAATGGACAGCCAGAAGACCCGGAGTCCAGAGTCCACGGACCGGACCGTGAACTGGAACGCAGACGTCACGGACCGGGCCATGACAAGCTGAATGGTAGGAGGCAAAGACTGGGGATAAAGGGAGCCATCTCTGGTTGGCTGCCAGTTACTAGTGGTGTTCCTCAGGGCTCTGTGTTCGGACTGGTGATTTGTGTTATATTCCAATAGTTTGGAAGACGGAATTGCTGGCTTTGTTACAAGGTTTGCAGATAATATGAAGACATGAGGAGGGGCAGGTAGTTTTCGGTAGAGAGGGTACAGAAGGACTGAGATAGATTTAGAGAATGGGGAAAAAAACAGCAGATGGAATACAGTGCTGGGAAGTGTATGTTCATGCATTTTGGTAGAAGAAATGAAAGTGTTAACTTCTTCGAATTGGACAGAAAATACCAAACAACTGAGGTGCAAAGGGACACGGGGAGTCCATGTTCAGGATTCCCTAACAGCTAATTTGCAGGTTGAGTCTGTGGTGTGGAAGGCAAATGCAACATTAGCATTCATTTCCAGAGATCTACAATATATAAGCAAGGATGTAATTTGGAAAGTTGGTAATCACTGGTGAGGCCTCACTTGGAGAACAGGTTTGGGCCCCTTATCTTGGAAAGGATATGCTGAAACTGGAGAAGGTTCAAAGTATGTTCACAAAAACAGATTCCAGGATTGAATGGATTGTCATATGAGGAGTGTTTAATGGGCCTGAGCCTGTATCAGCAGAGGAATTAGGGCTGATCTCATTGAAACTTATCAAACTGTGGAAGGGCTTGATAGAGTGGATGTGGAAAGGATGTTTCCTGTGGTGGAAGAGTCTACGACCAGGGAACAGAGCATCAGAATAGAGGGGTGTCCTTTTAGAACGGAGATGACAGAGAACGGACAGAGAGTGGTGAATCTGCGGAATTCCGTGCCACAGACAGCTGTGGAGGCCAATTCTTTATGTACATTTAGGGCAGAGGTGGATAGAATCTTGATAGATCCGGGAATGAATGGATACGGGGACAAGACAGGTGATTGGAGCAGAGAGGGAATTTGGATCAGCCACGATAAAATGACAGAACAGACTCGATGGGGTAAACAGCCTCATTCTGGTCTTATATCTTATAGTCTGATGGTCTGGCCCCAGTGTGAACTCGCTGATGCAGCTTCAAGTCAGATGACCAAGTGAATCCCTTCCCACAATCTGAGAAAGTGAATGGTTTCTCCCCAGTATGAACTAACTGGTGTCTCTGTAGCTTGGATGACCGAGTGAATCCCTTCCCACATTCAGGGCAGGTGAACGGCATCTCCCCAGTGTGGATTCGCTGATGTGACAAAAGGGTGGATGAGTGAGCGAATGCCTTCCCACAATCTGAGCAGGTGAATGGCCTCTCCCCAGTGTGGATTCGCTGGTGTGACAAAAGGTTGGATGACTGAGTGAATCCCTTCCCACATTCAGAACAGATGAACGGTTTCTCCCCAGTGTGAACTAACTGGTGCCTCAGTAGACGAAATGACAGAGTGAATCTTTTCCCTCAGTCTGAGCAAATGAACGGTTTCTGCCCAGTGTGAAAGCACTGATGTGTGTTCAGTTCAGATGACCGAATGAATCGCTTCCCACAGTCCGAGCAGGTGAATGGCCTCTCCCCAGTGTGAACTCGCTGATGTATTTTCATGTCAGATGACAGAGTGAATCTCTTCCCACATTCAGAGCCGCTGAACGGTTTCTCCCCGGTGTGAAATCGTTGATGTACGCTCAGCTGAGCTGCACGAGCGAACTCCTTCCCACAGTCTGAGCAAGTGAACGGTTTCTCCCCAGTGTGAATTCGCTGATGTTCCTTCAGTTGAGATGAACGTGTGAATCCTTTCTCACATACGGAGCAGGCAAACGGTTTCTCCCCAGTGTGAACCAGCCAGTGTGTCTGTAGTTTGGATGACTGAGTGAATCCCTTCCCACATTCAGAGCAGGTGAATGGCCTCTCCCCAGTGTGAACCAGCAAGTGTCTCTGTAGTTTGGATGAGTGAGTGAATCCTTTCCCACATTCAGAGCAGGTGAACGGACTCACCCCAGTATGAACTCGCTGATGTACCTTCAGGTCAGATGACCGAGTGAATCCCTTCCCACATTCTGAGCAGCTGAACGGTTTCTCCCCAGTGTGAACCAGCTGGTGTTCCTGTAGTTGAGATGACCGAGTGAATCCCTTCCCACATTCTGAGCAGATGAACGGTTTCTCCCCAGTGTGAACCAGCTGGTGTCTCAGTAGGTGAGATGACCGAGTGAATCGCTTCCCACAGTCTGAGCAGGTGAACGGCCTCTCCCCAGTGTGAACTCGCCCGTGTACCTTCAGTTGAGATGACGAAGTGAACTCCTTCCCACAGCCTGAGCAGGTGAACGGCATCTTCTCAGTGTGAACTGGTGACGTTCGTTCAGTTGAGATGACTAAATGAATCCGTTTCGCCATTCAGAGGTGGGGAGAGGCCATGGCACCGTGTGAACTTGCTGGTGTCTCTGTAGTGTGGTTGATTGTGTCAGTGCCTTCCCACACTCTGAGAAACGTCTCCTCACTGGTGAATTTTTGGATATATCTTCAGCATCGATGACAGAATGAATTGCTTCCCGCAGTCAGAACAGGCGGAGAATCTCACTGTGGTGTGAACTTGCTGATGTTTCTTCAGACTGGATGACTGAGTAGATCCCCTCCCTCACACAGAGCAGGTGAATGGCCTCTCCCCACAGTGGCCTGTCTGTGGGTAGGCTGTGAGTGAATCCCCTCCCACACTGAGAGAAGGAGAATGATATCTCACTGCAATCAATCATCTGGCAATTCAGACAGTCAGACGTTTGAATCCCTTGTACACTCAATGCAGTTGAAGAACTGATCTCCAGTGAACAAATGCTGGTGTGTTCTCAGCACCCGGTTCCTGTGGATAACACTGAGTTACAATAGAAAACTTCATTTCAGACACAGATACAATTCCAACTGGAATGAGGTACATCTTTATCTCCAAGGATCAACAACAATGCAAAATACATCAGTGGGTGAAGGAGAATATTTCAGGTGGGATTTTAGTCTGTGGTGAAAACACAGCCGGTCCAGCCTGCTCCGACATTTAATTAGATCATGGCAGATCTGGCCATGGACTCATCTCCATCTAACTGCCGTTTCGCCATAACCCTTAATTCCCCTACGATGCAAAAATCTATAAAACGTTGTTTCAAATACATTTACTGAGGTAGCCTCCACTGCTTCACTGGGCAGAGAAATCCACAGACTCACCACTCTCTGGGAGAAGCAGTTCCTCCTCATCTCCATCCCACATCCCCCAATCTTGAGGCAATGTCCTCTCGTACTAGCCTCACCTACCAGTGGAAGCAACTTTCCTGCCTCTGGCTTATCTACCCCTTTCATAATTTTACATGTTTCTGTAAGATCTCCTCTCAATGTGAGCTCTGGCATCACAATTTTACCCAGATCAATTCAAGCTGGAGCAACTCAACCTGAGATATACCCCGGGCTACTGTGGGAAGCGAGGTAGGAGATTGCTGAGCCTCTGGCGATGACCTTTGTATTACCACTCAGGAAGGGAGATGTAGCAGAGAATTGGAAGGCATTGTTCCCTTGTTAAGGGAATGGAGTAGAGGGAACCCAGAAATTATAGACCAGTGAGTGGAGAGTGCCCCATTGGCCATCTCCCTCACTAATCGTTACCTCGCTTTGGATGCGGTTGAGGGGGGTTGACCTGACGGAGGACGACCATGAAGCTCGGGTCTCTGGCACTGAGCCTGGATCCGTGGTGTAGAAGGGAAAGAGGAAGACGAGGAATGCGGTAGTCACAGGATTCAATAGTGAGGGGAACGGACAGGAGGTTCTGCAAGCCTGATAGAGATACACGCGTGGGGTGTTTCCTCCCAGGTGCCAGGGTACGGGATCTCTCAGATCGGGTGCAGAGTATTCTGAAGGGAAAGGGTGACCAGCCAGAAGTCTCGGTACACGTTGGTATAAATGACACAAGTAGACAAAGGGAGGAGGGCGTGAGGAGAGAATTCAGGGAGTTCGGTAGGAAGTTGAAAGGCAGGACCTCTAGGGTAGTAATCTCGGGATTGCTGCCTGTGCCACGTGCTAGCGAGAGCAAGAATAGCATGATCAGGTGTATTAATGTGTGGCTGAGAGACTGGTGCAGGGGGCAGGGCTTCAGATTCCTGGATCACTGGGGCCTCTTCTGGGGGAGGTACGACCTGTACAAAGAGGATGGGTTACACCTGAACCCAAAGGGGTCCAATATCCTAGCCGGCACATTTAATAGAGCTGTCAGGGAGGGTTTAAACTGATTTGGCGTGGGGATGGGAATCTGAGTGATGGGGCTGAGGAAAAGGGAAACAGAAATAAATCGAAGATAGCGTACAACAGAGATTGTAGAAAGAATGGTCAGGAGATGAGGCTTAATCAAAGCCAGTGGCATGAGGAACAATAGAGATGTGGGGCAGTTAAAACAGAAAGCAACAAATCCTGGGCTGAGAGTGTTATTTGAATGTACAGAGCATGAGGATTAAAATGGACGATCTTGAAATTCAGCTGCAGATTGGCAAATTGGACAATCTCTGAAACTTGGATAAAAGGTGGCTGCCGTTGGGAGTTGAACGTCCAAGATTATACGGTGTATCATAATGATAGGTTACTGGGCAGAGAGGGTGGTGTGGCTCTATGGACAAAAACAATATTAAATCATTGGAAAGAGATGACATAGGATTGTAAGGTGTAACCGTCTAACCATATAACAATTACAGCACGGAAACAGGCCATCTCGGCCCTTCTAGTCCATGCGGATGCTTACACTCACCTAGTCCCACAGGCCCGAACTCAGCCCATAACCCTCCATTCCTTTCCTGTCCATGTACCTATCCAATTCTACTTTAAATGACAATACCGAACCTGCCTCTACCACTTCTACTGGAAGCTCATTCCACGCAGCTACCATTCTCTGAGTAAAGAAATTTCCTCTTGTGTTACCCTTAAACTTTTGCCCCCTAACTCTCAAATCATGTCCTCTTGTTTGAACCTCCCCTATTCACAATGGAAAAAGCCTATCCACGTAAACTCAATCTATCCCCCTCATTATTTTAAATACCTCTATCAAGTCCCCCTCAACCTTCTACGCTCCAAAGAATAAAGACCTAACTTGTTCAGCCTTTCCCTGTAACTTAGGTGCTGAAACCCAGGTGACATTCTAGTAAATCTTCTCTGTACTCTCTCTATTTTGTTGATATCTTTCCTATAATTCGGTGACCAGAACTGTACACAATACTCCAAATTCGGCCTTACCAATGCCTTGTACAGTTTTAGCATTACATCCCAACTCCTATACTCAATGCTCTGATTTATAAAGGCCAGCATACCAAAAGCTTTCTTCACCACCCTATCCACATGATTGGGTCATGAGTCTCTACGGGTCGAGTTAAGAAATGGCAAGGGTAAAAGGACCCTAATGACAGTTGTATACAGATCTCCAAACAGCAGTCGGGATGTGGATTACAAATTACAGCAGGAGATAGAAAAGGCCTGTCAGAAAGGCAATGTCATGATAATCATTGGCAATTTTAACATGAACATGAATTGGGAGGACCTCGAGAGAAAGAATTTGTAGAATGTCTAAGGGATTGCTTTTTAGAACAGCTGGTTGTTGAGCCCACTAGGGGATCGGCTGTGCTGGACTGGGTGATCCCAACATGATCAAATTCACATTGAAATTTGAGAGGGGAAAAAATAAAACCAATGTGTCAGTATTTCAGTGGAATAAAGGAAATTGCAATGGATGAGAGGGGAACTGGCTCAAGTTGACTGAAAAGGGACATTTGCAGGAAGGACAGCACAGCAGAAATGGGTGGATTTTCTGCAAATAATGAGGGAAATGCAAGACAGATATATTCCAAATAAGAAGAAATTTTCAAAGGGAAGAAGGACACTACTGTGGCTGACAAGTGAAGTCAGAGCCAAAGTAAAAGCAAAAGAGGACATACAAGGAAGCTCGAGCTAGTGGGAAGATAGAGGATTGGGAAGCTTTTAAAAACTTGCAGAAGAAAACTCAGAAGGTCATTCAGAAGGAAAAGATGAATTATGAGAGGAAGCTGGTGACTAATATCAAAGAAGATACTGAAAGCTTTTTAAAATATATATAAAGGGTAAAAAGAGCCGAGGGTAGATTTAGGACCAATACAAAATATCGCTGGAGTTACTGTAATGAGAGTTGCTGAGAAGTAAGAGGAATTGAATGCGTACCAGACATTCAAGAGTATCAGGGAAGTGAAGTTTGTGCAGTGACAATTATGAGTCAGAAGGTGCTCTGGAAGTTTAATGGTCTGAGGGTGGATGAATCTCCAGGACCTGATGCAATGCACCCTCGGGTTCTGAAGAAAATAGCTGAAGAGATAGTGCAGGCATTAACAATGATCTTTCAAGAATCGATAAATTCTGGCATTGTACCAGATGACTGGAAAATAGCAAATGTTACTCCGCTATTTAAGAAGGGTCAGAGGCAACAGAAAGGGAACTATAGACCTGTTAGCATGACATCAATGGTTGGCAGTTGATGGAATCGATTGTTAGGGATGAGATTATGGAGTACCTAGAGCCGCATGACAAGACAGGCCAAAGCCAGCATGGTTTCCTGAAAGGAAAATCCTGCCTGACAAACCTACTGCAATTCTTTGAGGAAATTACAAGCAGGGTAGACAAAGGAGACGCAGTAGACGTGGTGTACTTGGATGTTCAGAAGGCCTTTGACAATGTGCTGCACATGAGGCTGCTTAGCAAGATAAAAGCCCATGGTATGACAGGGAAGTTATTAAAGTGGGTGGAGCATTGGCTGGTCGGCAGAAAACAGAGAGTGGGAATAAAGGGATCCTATTCTGGCTGGCTTCCTGTTACCAGTGGAGTTCCACAGGGGTCAGAGTCGGGACCGCTGCTTTTTACGATACATGTCAATGATTTTGACTATGATATTAAAGGATTTATGGCTAAATTTGCAGATGATAAAAAGATAGGTGGAGGAGTGGGTAGTGTTGAGGAAACAGAGAGCCTGCAAAGAGACTTAGATAGTTTAGGGGAATAGCAAAGAAGTGGTAAATGAAATACAATGTTGGAAAGTGTGTGGTCATGCACTTTGGTAGAAGAAATAAATGGGCAGACTATGATTTAGATGGGGAGAGAATTCAAAATGCAGAGATGCAAAGAGACTTGAGAGTCCTTGTGCTAGATACACTAAAGGTGAACCTCCAGGTTGAGCCGGTTGTGAATAAGGCAAAATTCTCGAGGTATAGAATATAAGAGCAGTGATGTGATGTTGTGGCTTTATAAGGCACTCGGGAGACCACACTTGGAGTATTGTGTACAGGATTGGGCTCCTCATTTTGGAAAGGATATATTGACATTGGTGATGGCTCAGAGAAGATTCACGAGAATGATTCCAGGTATGAAATGGTTACTGCGATGAAATCTTAAGTTTTATTCATTATGGACTGTGCCTTTAAGAATCATGCCTGTAAGAGAGAGAGAGAGAGAGACGTACAGTGCAAGTAGAGGGAGAGGGAGGAGAGAGGGGGAGGGAGGGAGGGGAGGGAGGGGGAGAGAGAGGGGAGAGAGAGGGAGCGGGAGAGGCGGAGAGGGAGGGAGAGGGAAGGAGGGAGGAGAGAGGGAGGGAGGGGGAGAGAGCGGGGGAAAGGGGGAGAGACAGAGGGAGAGGGGGAGACAGAGGGGTTGAGGGGGGAAAGGGGAGAGAGAGAGGGAGAGGGAGAGGGGGAGACAGAGCGGGAGAGAGAGAGAGAGGGAGAAACAACGAGAACGCTACATGATGGACAGCTGCTGTTCAGCACACCGGCATTTAAACAAGTGTCACTGTCTCTTTCGTGGGACACGCAGATGCACAAAGGCTGGTGGCGGAATTGCCACTGAATTTTTAAGTGCCCACAAGGGTGGGGCTGAGGATCGATTAAGAGGAATCGATCCATGACCATTAGTGCGTTTGAGGGCAACCCTGTGGAATCTACCGGTGTGTCTAACCACTGCTTGGGTTGGTAGATTATCACCTGAAGATGGCGCTCTTAAACTGGTCATGTTTGGCTAACTTGGAAGATTTGGAGGACATCGAGGAGGATTGACAACATCTGTTTACTTGGATTACACATCTCTCTCTCTCACTTCAATCCCGTGGACCGAATTGAATTTCCTTACCACACCATCGTAAGACTGTATCATTTACCACCTAAGCTTGAAGAAGTTCGGGGATTTATACATTTACACCTGTATACGCATAACAGCATTAACTCTTGATTTACCTGGTTTAAGTTACTAAATGACGTGGTTACTAATAAAACAGTGTTTTGTTAACAGCAAAACCAGACTCCAGGCGTTCCATTGCTGCTGAGACTTTTGTGTTCTTAACAGTTACCGCATGAGGAACGTCCGGCAGCTCTTGAGCTGTATTCCCTGGAGTTCAGGAGAATGAGGGAGTTCTCACAGAAACACTCTGAACATTGAAAGGCCTGAACAGATTAGATATGGAAAAGTTATTTCCCGTGGTAGGGGAGTCTAGGACAAGAGGGCACGACTTCAGGATTGAAGGACGACCTTTCGGAACTGAGATGCGGAGAAATTACTTTAGTCTGAGGGTTGTAAATCTGTGGAATTTGTTGCCACGAGCGGCTGTGGAGGCCAAGTCTTTGGGTGTATTTAAGGCAGAGATAGATAGTTTCTTGATTAGCCAGGGCATCGAAGGGTATTGGGTGAAAGCAGGGGAATGCAGATGACTGGAAGAATTGGATCAGCCCATGATTGAGTGACGGTGCAGTCTCGATGGGCCAAATGGCCTACTTCTGCTCCTGTATGTTATGGAGTCTTGCTTCAGTGGTGGGCAAGTGGTTGGAGAAGATCCTGGGAGGCAGGACTTCAGACAATTGGAGAGACATAATCTGATCAGGGATAGTCAGCATGGCTTTGTTAAGGGCAGGTCATGCCTTATGAACCACATTGAATTCTTTGAAGATGCAACAAAGCACAGTGATGAAGGTAGAGCATTGGATGTAGTGGGCATGGCTTTCAGTAAGACTTTTGATAAGGTTCCTCAAGCAAAGCTCATTGAGAAATTAATGAGGCAAGGATCCAAGGTGACCTTGCTTTGTGGATCCAGAATTGGTTTGCCCACAGAAGGCAAAGGGTGGATGTAGATGCTGTATGAAGCACGGTGACCAGTGCTGTTCAGCAGGGATCTTTGCTGGGACCCCTCCTCTTTGTAATTTTTACAAATGACCTTGATGAGGAAGTAGTGTTTAAGATGATGAGAGGCATGATCATGTGGATAGTCAGAGGCTTTTTCCCAGGTCGGAAATGGTTGCCACAAGAGGACACAGGTTTCATGTGCTGGGGAGTAGGTACAGAGGAGATGTCAGGGGTAAGTCTTTTAATCAGAGAATGGTGAGTGTGTGGAATGGGCTGCTGGCAACGGTGGTGGAGGCAGATATGATAGTGTCTTTGAAGAGACTTTTGGATAGGTACATGGAGCTTAGTAAACTAGAGGGCTAAGTGGGCCGAAGGACCTGTTTCGTGCTGTAGGTTTCCTATGTCTCCAGAAGGGTGGGTTTGTAAGTTTGTCGATGACACAAATGTTGGGGTTGTTGTGGATAGTCTGGAGGTTACAGCCGGACATCAATAGGACGCAGAACTGGGCTGAGAAGTGACAGATGGAGTTCAACCCAGTGGTTCCTTACAGTCGGTCACATTTGAAGACAGAATACAATATTAATGATAGGACTCTTGACAGGGTGGAGGATCAGCGAGATCTAGGAGTCCGTGTCAATCGTGCACACAAAGCTGTTGGGCAGGTTGACAGTGTTGTTAAGAAGGCCTTCATCAACAATGGGATTGAGTTCAAATGCCCTGAGTTAACTTTACAGATATAAGGCATTAGTTAGACCTCACTTTTGCTACTGTTCAGTTCTGGTCCCCACAATACAGGAAGGACATGGATACTATAGACAGAGAGCAGAGGAGATTTACAGATACAAGGACATAGTTAGACCTCACTTTTGGTACTGTGTTCAGTTCTGGTCCCCTCAATACAGGAAGGACGTGGATACTATAGACAGAGGGCAGAGGAGATTTACAGATATAAGGCATTAGTTACACCTGACTTTCGGGACTGTGTTCAGTTCTGGTCCCCTCAATACAGGAAGGATGTGGATACTATAGACAGAGGGCAGAGGAGATTTACAGATATAAGGCCTTAGTTAGATCTCACTTTTGGTACTGTGTTCAGTTCTCGTCCCCTCAATACAGGAAGGACGTGGATACTACAGACAGAGGGCAGAGGAGATTTACAGATATAAGGCCTTAGTTAGATCTCACTTTTGGTACTGTGTTCAGTTCTCGTCCCCTCAATACAGGAAGGACGTGGATACTATAGACAGAGGGCAGAGGAGATTTACAGATATAAGGCATTAGTTAGACCTGACTTTTGGTACTGTGTTCAGTTCTGGTCCCCTCAATACAGGAAGGATGTGGATACTATAGACAGAGGGCAGAGGAGATTTACAGATATAAGGAGTTAGTTAGACCTGACTTTTGGTACTGTGTTCTGTTCTGGTCCCATCAATACAGGAAGGATGTGGATACTATAGACAGAGGGCAGAGGAGATTTACAGATGTAAGGCCTTAGTTAGACCTCACTTTTGGTACTGTGTTCAGTTCTGGTCCCCTCAATAGAGGAAGGACGTGGATACTATAGACAGAGGGCAGAGGAGATTTACAGATGTAAGGCCTTAGTTAGACCTGACTTTTGGTACTGTGTTCAGGTCTGGTCCCCTCAATACAGGAAGGACGTGGATACTATAGACAGAGGGCAGAGGAGATTTACAGATATAAGGCCTTAGTTAGACCTCACTTTTGGTACTGTGTTCAGTTCTGGTCCCTCAATACAGGAAGGACGTGGATACTATAGACAGAGGGCAGAGGAGATTTACAGATATAAGGACTTAGTTAGACCTCACTTTTGGTACTGTGTTCAGTCCTGGTTCCCTCAACAGGAAGGACGTGGATACTATAGACAGAGGGCAGAAGAGATTTACAGATATAAGGGCTTAGTTAGACCTGACTTTTGGTACTGTGTTCAGTTCTGGTCCCCTCAATAGAGGAAGGACGTGGATACTATAGACAGAGAGTAAAGGAGATTTACAGATATAAGGACTTAGTTAGACCTCACTTTTGGTACTGTGTTCAGTCCTGGTCCCCTAAATAGAGGAAGGACGTGGATACTATAGACAGAGGGCAGAGGAGATTTACAGATATAAGGACTTAGTTAGACCTCAGTTTTGGTACTGTGTTCAGTTCTGGGCCCCTCAATACAGGAAGGACATGGATACTATAGACAGAGGGCAGAGGAGATTTACAGATATAAGGCCTTAGTTAGACCTCACTTTTGGTACTGTGTTCAGTTCTGGTCCCCTCAATACAGGAAGGACGTGGATACTACAGACAGAGGGCAGAGGAGATTTACAGATATAAGGCCTTAGTTAGACCTGACTTTTGGTACTGTGTTCAGTTCTGGTCCCCTCAATACAGGAAGGACGTGGATACTATAGACAGAGGGCATAGGAGATTTACAGATATAAGGGCTTAGTTAGACCTCACTTTTGGTACTGTGTTCAGTTCTGGTCCCCTCAATACAGGAAGGACGTGGATACTATAGACAGAGAGTAGAGGAGATTTACAGATATAAGGCCTTAGTTAGACCTCACTTTTGGTACTGTATTCCGTTCTGGTCCCCTCAATACAGGATTGACATGGATACTATAGACAGAGGGCAGAGGAGATTTACAGATATAAGGGCTTAGTTAGACCTCACTTTTGGTACTGTGTTCAGTTCTGGTCCCCTCAATACAGGAAGGACGTGGATACTATAGACAGAGAGTAGAGGAGATTTACAGATATAAGGCCTTAGTTAGACCTGACTTTTGGTACTGTGTTCAGTTCTGGTCCCCTCAATACAGGAAGGACGTGGATACTATAGACAGAGGGCAGAGGAGATTTACAGATATAAGGCCTTAGTTAGACCTCACTCTTGGTACTGTGTTCAGTTCTGGTCCCTCAATACAGGAAGGACTTGGATACTATGGACAGAGGGCAGAGGAGGTTTACAAGGATGTTGTATGAATTGGAGAGCATGCCTCATAAGAATAGGTTGAGTGAACTTCGGAGCGACGGAAGATGAGAGGTGACCTGATAGAGGCGAATAAGATGATGAGGGGCATTGATCGTGTGGATAGCAAGAGGCTTTTTCCCCAAGATTGAAATGGCTAACATGCGGGGCGGGGGGGGGGGGGGGGTGGGGGTGGGCATAGTTTTATGGTGCTTGGAAGTAGGTACAAGGGTGATGTCAGAGGTATGTTTTTCACACAAAGGGTGGGTACAATAGGACCTTTTCAAAGACTTTTAGATAGGTACATGGAGTTTAGAAAAATAGAGGGCTATGTGGTAGGGAAATTGTAATTACACTGTGGATTTCTGTCTCTATATGAACTCCTCGTCTTCTAACAAGGCACGGATCAGTCATCCTGGCTGACCATCAAATTCTCTGACTGTATTCCTGTCTGTATGAGGATGCTTCTGCGGTCAATCAACCTATGACTTGGCTTAATTTGTCTCTGTCCTTTGGGATTATTTCAAGTTCTGGCCATACTCCACAACACTATAAAGAGCAATTGTCACAACATACAGAATCCCAGAGATTTTCTAATTACTCGGATCCCCACCCCAGCTGATTGACAGTGATGAATCCATTAATGTCAATGCCAGCAGTCTTGAATGGGAGGGCAGCAGTTATTCTCATTGGAGTGTGGCAGTTTTGTGATGCGAAAGCCACAAGTCACTTGTCCTCGAGGACAAAGGGGTTACTTACCCAGCGGGAACTAAATCTGACGGAAGGATTTTTTTTTGCCATACAGCACTAATTGACAATTTAATTGATTGGAAGGTAGACTTTTCATCCAAGATTAACTAGGAAATATCTTTCTGTTCCGAGTTACTAATCCTTGCATGTATACAGCTGGACCTCGGCAGTGTTTGAGAGAGACATTAGCTCACATTTCCTCCGACTGTACCAGGACAACGCTGGCAGAGTCAGGAATGGCTGCCTCTTTACCCAAAAGGCCGCACGAGCGAGAAACCTGTCTGTCAGCCACCGAACGATCTTGCGATGCGCATACGCCGCAGAAATGGCGGCGGCTCCAGCGCTCGTCAGCTGAAAGCTCCCCGGGGCCCGGGTACGGATCGTGGGGCTGAGGAAGAGGGGCTGTCCTGGGGTGCAGGACCAGTGCGGCAGGATCTCACAGTAATAGCCCTTCAATCGCGTTTCAGACACCGGAGATTAATTCCCTCCCGGAGACCCCGCCTACCTGCAGCCGGTCCTAGTTTTTCAGTGCTGGAATGATGTGCTGGAAGTCAGCTGTAGCAATGATAGTATCACTGATGGAGAGATTTCTTTGTATGAATTTAACAAGTCTATTAATAATGCAGGTCAGGTGTTCGCAGGAAAGAGTGATATTTGAAATTGTAATTGTTTCTAATTCGCTTTTGTGAAAATATTAAATGTTTGAATTGTGCATCTACTTTCCTCATGGAAAATGGAAATAGTAGTGCCAATTCTAAAACCTGGCAGATCCCCATCTGATCCTTCTAGTTATGGGCCTATATCGTGAATGTCTCATTTATGTAAACTTATGGAATGTATGGTAATCAAGCGCTTGAGTTATATTTTGGAAAGAGTGGTGATAAAGTGTTTTATTAGAGTGGATTTTGGAAGGGTGAAATGACATTAGATTCAGTTTTAGACTTGGAAGATGATATTCGGAAAACACAATTAAATAAAGATGTTGTAATAGCAGTATTTCTTGATACTGAAAAGGGAAATGATATGGAAGAAAGGACTTTTGATTAAATTAGGAGTGAGGGGGACATTGTATAATTTTTTTGAGTTCTTTTTGGATGGACTGTCCAAATACCGGTCGGCATGTTATGTTTGTGTTTCTATGAGATAGAGAATGGGATCCCACAGGGCAGTATTTGTAGCCCTTCATTATTTAATATTATGATTAATGATATTTTCTCTGAGATGAGAAAATGGGATACCCTGGGTAAATCACAATATACAGATGACTTAGCTTTATAGATTAGAGGTTTTAATTGCAATTTACAATTAATAGGTCAAACAGTGGGCAGATTGATGAGGATTTTAAGCTTTCAGTCGTTAAAACACATTACGTGGTTTACAAACAGCATTAATAGACTTGCAGTTGATTTTAAATTATATGATTAATGTCTTGAAGAAGTGTCAGTGGTAAGATTTCTCAGAATGTGGATGGATAATGAGCTGACATGGAAGCACCTATCAGTAAAATAATTGATAAATGTAAAGTAGCTTTAAATCTCCTCAGGCATCTATGTGGGTATACTTGGGTGCAACATGAAAATCTTTGTTGACCAATTATATTTGTTTAATTTGATCTGTTCTTGATTATGTCTGTGTGGCTAATGGATCAGCTTCATCTTCAAATTAAAAATGTTTGTATGTGATACAATTACAGACTTTAAGATTGTGTTCTGGTGCAGTAATGTCGTCTCCTGTTTTGGCTTTACTGATTGCAATGGGACAATTGCCCTCAAAGTAACAGAGGTTCAAGTTGATATCAACATACTGGATTAATTTGCGGGGGCAAGGAAATGATCATCCTGTTAAAGGTGTGCTGGAGGACGGTTGGGGACATCACAAGAAGAGTGTTTTTTGTTGTGGGTGGCTGGGTTCTTACCACGCTGGGAATATGGGTGTATTTGATGATACAATAAGTCCCACTGTAGCTTTCTCCGTAAACCCACCTTGTTTTCTCCAATGACTTCAGTTGATTTTAGGTAACACGATCGGTTTCGGTTCTCCCTGAGAGTCTGTTGGTTCATCAGTATATGAATGAAAGTTATTATCGTACGGTAACCATTTTTACAGATGAATCAAAAGATAAGTTTACTGGGGATGTTGGTGTGGCTGTTTTTGTTTGCCTGAATTGCAGGTAATGGTAAAGAAATGACTTATAGCCATTTATCAGCATAGGAAACAGAATTCTTTCCCAACAGATAGATAGATAGATAGATAGATACTTTATTCATCCCCATGGGGAAATTCAACTTTTTTCCAATGTCCCATACACTTGTAGCAAAATTAATTACATACAATACTTAACTCAGTAAAAAATATGATAAGCATCTAAATCACTATCTCAAAAAGCATTAATAATAGCTTTTAAAAAGTTCTTATTTATAATTTAAATAATAACGCAGTGTTCTCCTGTGTCCTGGGGCTGATACCGACAGGGTCAGCAGATGTAGTCTGTCCGGCTGTCTCCTACCCTGACCTGCAGTCACTAACAGACGTGTGAGCAGATGTAGTCTCTCCGGCTGTCTCCTACCCTGACCAGTCACTCTCAGACGGGTCAGCAGATGTAGTCTCTCCGGCTGTCTCCTACCCTGACCTGTCACTGTCAGACGGGTCAGCAGATGTAGTCTCTCCGGCTGTCTCCTACCCTGACCAGTCACTGTCAGAAGGGTCAGCAGATGTAGTCTCTCCGTCTGTCTCCTACCCTGACCAGTCACTGTCAGACGGGTCAGCAGATGTAGTCTCTCCGGCTGTCTCCTACCCTGACCTGCGGTCACTGTCAGACGAGTCAGCAGATGTAGTCTCTCCGTCTGTCTCCTACCCTGACCAGTCACTGTCAGACGGGTCAGCAGATGTAGTCTCTCCGGCTGTCTCCTACCCTGACCTGCAGTCACTGTCAGATGGGTTAGCAGATGTAGTCTCTCCGGCTGTCTCCTACCCCGACCAGTCACTGTCAGACGGGTCAGCAGATGTAGTCTCTCCGGCTGTCTCCTACCCTGACCTGCACTCACTGTCAGACGGGTCAGCAGATGTAGTCTCTCCGGCTGTCTCCTACCCTGACCAGTCACTGTCAGACGGGACAGCAGATGTAGTCTCTCCGGCTGTCTCCTACCCTGACCAGTCACTGTCAGACGGCTCAGCAGATGTAGTCTCTCCGGCTGTCTCCTACCCTGACCTGATGTCACTGTCAGACGGGTCAGCAGATGTAGTCTCTCCGGCTGTCTCCTACCCTGACCAGTCACTGCCAGACGGGACAGCAGATGTAGTCTCTCCGGCTGTCTCCTACGCTGACCAGTCACTGTCAGACGGGTCAGCAGATGTAGTCTCTCCGGCTGTCTCCTACCCTGACCTGTCACTGTCAGACGGGACAGCAGATGTAGTCTCTCCGGCTGTCTCCTACGCTGACCAGTCACTGTCAGACGGGTCAGCAGATGTAGTCTCTCCGCCTGTCTCCTACCCTGACCAGTCACTGTCAGACGGGACACTCCCAGCTACTCACACTCTAAGTTGGTGCTGCGCTTGTGACAGCTTGTTGCTGCAGCTCCTACGTTTTGCCGTTTTTTTCTGTGTTCTGTGTGTCATTCTGTATCACTGTGTGTCAGGAGTGGACAATCCCATGTGCTGGAGCGTTTGCAAAGCATCTGTTGGATAAGTCACCGGCACCCAATGGGATGTACCCCAGGACACTGTGGGAAGTGAGGGAGGAGATTGCTGAGCCTCTGGCGTTGATCCTTGCATCATCAATGAGGACGGGAGAGGTTCCAGAGGATTGGAGGGATGCAGATGCTGTTCCCTTTTTCAAGAAAGAGAGTAGAGATAGCCCCGGAATATCCGAGGTTACAGCGGGACATTGATCGGATGCAAAACTGGGCTGAGAAGAGGCAGAGGAGTTCAACCCAGATAAGTGTGAGGTAGTTCATCTGGTGGGTCATATATGATAGCAGAACGTAGTATGAATGTTAAGACTCTAGGCAGTGTGGAGGATCAGAGGGATCTTAGGGTCCGGGTCCATAGGGAACTCAAAGCTGCTACGCAGGTTGAATTTGTGGTTCAGAAGGCACGCGGTGCATGAGTTTATGAGCTGAGAGGTAATGTTGCAGCTATATATGACCCTGGTCAGACCTCACTCTGATTACTCTGCTCATTTCTGGTCGCCTCACTACAGGAAGGACGCGGAAACCATAGAAAGGGTGCAGAGGAGATTTACAAGGATGCTGCCTGGATTGGGGGAGCATGCCTTCTGAGAATCGGTTGAGTGAACCCGGCTTTTCTCCTTGGAACGACGGAGGATGAGAGGTGACCTGATAGAGGTGTACAAGATAATGAGAGGCATTGATCATGTGGATAGTCGGAGGCTTTTTCCCAGGGCTGAACTGGCGAGCACGAGTGGAGATATTTTGCAGGTGCTTGGAAGTAGATACAGAGGAGACGTCAGGGGCCTGTGTTTTTTACGCAGAGTGTGGTGAGTGCGTGGTACGGGCTGCCGGCGACCGTGGTGGAGGTGGAAACGGTAGGGTCTTTTCAGAGACTCCTGGACAGGTACATGGAGCTGTGGGCAAGCCTAGGCAGTTCTACGATAAGGACATGTTGGGCTCAGCTTTGTGGGCCGGAGGGCCTGTGTTGTGCTGCAGATTTTCTTTGTTTCTGTGTTCTATCATCCACCTGTTGCAGTGAGCTCACTCCCACCGGAATGATGCTGGTGGCATTGTGAGAATCATAATTTTAGATTCGCTCTAGTGCCTTCAGTGCAATCCATCCGCCTCTTCTGAGCAAGAAATTGCAAAGAATTGGTGTAGACAAATCCACTATCTCCTGGATCACTGCCTTCCTGACTGATAGAGCCCAGTTTGTACCGCTGGGTGGTTCTCTGCCTGAGGTGGAGGTGAGTGTCACTGGAGCCCCACCAGGGACTGTCCTGTCTCCGTTTCTGTTCACACTGTACATCTCTGACTTTCAGTATAACTCTGAGTCTGGCCACTTGCAGAAGTTCTCTGATGACTCTGCAGAGATGGGCAGGAGTCGGAGAACAGAGGACTGGTGGGCAGGGTTGTGGAATAGTGAGGGAGGAATCACCTGCTCCTGAATGTGGCCGAAACCAGGGAAATGGTGATTGATTTTAGGAGGAAGTGGACATTTACGAGTCCTGTATACATTCTGAGAGAAGAGGTCACTGTGGTGGAGGAGTACAATTAGCTGGGTGTTCACCTCGGCAATAGATATGACTGGAAAACCAACAGAAAGGTTGTTTTCAAGAAGGGGATGAGTAGACTCTATCTTCTATGAAGCCGAGATGCTTGAATGTGTGACGCGGGTTGGTGCAGATCGTTTACCAGTCTGTTGTAGCGAGTGCGGTCTTCTTTGCTGCTTTCTGTTGGGGGAGCAGCATCGGTGCAAAAAGACAAAATAAACTCATCAGAAAACATGGATCCATCCTTGGACAGAACCGGACTCTTTCGAGTTAGTGGTTGGGAGGGGGTCACTGAACAAACTGTTAGTGATTATGGACAATCTGTCATATCCTCTCCATGACCTACCCGACAGGCAGCAGAGTCCCCATCCCTCTTTCCAACATCCCCGCCGTCTCAAGCATAGTTACAGAGATTGTTTCTTACCAAATGCAAGAGTTCATCTTTCTGCGATAGGTGAACACACATCTTAGTTCAATAATCCCTGCATTATTATTTTATTCAATATTATTCCACATTGGTACAGTATTACTGTATATATTATTATTGTCTACTTTCTTTTTAGTAAAGTCTGCACACTGCTAAGTGTGTTTTTAAATGTTGCTGCTGTAACGGAATGAATTTCCCACTCAGGATCAATAAAATATTATTATTCTCCAGCCGTTTATCTTTCTCACTTATTAACTTCTTAGCTCTTAACTCTCCCCGTCTCCCGGTTTACCCTATCACCTCATCTCCCCCCACATTCTTACTCCCTCCCTTCCTGTCCAGTCCTGAAGAAGGGTGTGGGTCTGAAACGCCGACTGTTCTCTCCTCTCCATTGTTGCTCCAGCATTTTGTGGGTGTTGCTTTGGATTTCCGCGTCTGCAGATTTTTTTATCCTGTTTTATCCAATGCGCATGCGTGGGCGGCACAGCCAATCGTGAACATTGCGCATGCGCTCAGCAGACGAGAGGCTCTCAGGGATCGGACGCAGGTAGGAGCGGGGCCGCGGGTGGGAACTTAATCACCGGCGTCTGAACCGCGATTAAAGGAAAATTACTATGAGCTCCGTCCACACTGATCCTGCACCTTAGGACAGTCCCAGTCCTTTCCGTCTCTCTCAGCCCCACGATTTACCCGAGCCACGGGGAGTTTGCGGCGCCGCCATTTCTCCGGCGCATGCGCATCGCTGTTTCCTTTGATGGCGGATA
Source organism: Hemitrygon akajei (assembly GCF_048418815.1). Lineage (NCBI taxonomy): Eukaryota > Metazoa > Chordata > Chondrichthyes > Myliobatiformes > Dasyatidae > Hemitrygon > Hemitrygon akajei. The sequence goes on from NW_027332012.1 coordinate 850,314, forward strand.
GACAGGTTTCTCCTCCGTGGTGTCTTCTGGGTAAGGAGGCAGTCATGGTTGACGCGCCAGCGTTGTCCCCATAGAGAATGTCCCTAACGCAGCGACCTCCAGCCATGTAAATCCGAGGATCAGTACGTCGGAACAAAAATGTAGTGTCCAGTGACTCTCGGATGAAGTCTACCTCCCAGTCAGTGAAAATGTCAATTAGTACTGTATAGCATAAAAAAATCTGCCGGTCAGCTTTAGTTTTCTGGGTAAATAACGATATGAAACACCTTTGTCCTCGATGACAGGTGACTTGTAGCTTTCACATCACAAAAGTGCCACACTCCAATGAGAATAACTACTGTTTACCCCTTCATAGTCATTGGCATTGCCATCGATGGGTTCATCACTCAATCAGCTGGGGGGGAGGGAATCCCAGTAATTAGAAAATCTCAAGGATCAGACATGTAGTAACAAGTTCACTTTGTCGTGTTGTGGAACATGACCTGAACTTGAAATATACCAAAGGACAGAGACAGATTGAGCCAAGTCACAGGTTGATTGAAGGCCGAAATAGCCCATTCTCATACAGACAGGAATACAGTCAGAGATTTTGTTGGTCAGTCAGGATGCCTGATCCGTGCCTTGTTAGAAGATGGGGAGTTCACATATAATCACAGAAACATAAGTCTGCAATTCATTACAGGCCCTTCGGACAACCTCATGCCGACCATATAACCTACTCTAGAATCTGCTTAGAGTTTCACTACCAAATAGCCCTCTATTATTCCCAGCTCCACGTACGTACCTAACAGTGTCTGAAAAGACCCTTATTGTATCCACCTCTACCACCGTCGCTGGCAGTACCTGCCACTCTCTGTGTGAAAAACATACCTCTGGTAGCCCCCTTGTACCTACTTCCAAGCACCTTAAAACTATGCCCCCTCATGTTGGCTAGTTCAGCCCTGGGAAAAAACCTCTGCCTATCCACACGATCAATGCCTCTCATCATCTTATACAGCTCTCTCAGGTCACCTCTCATCTTCCATCGCTCCAAAGTTTACTCAACCTACTCTTGTAAGGCATGCTCTCCAATCCAAGCAACATCCTTGTCAATCTCCTCTGCACCCTATTTAGAGTATTTTTTCCTGTAGTGAGTTGATCAGAATTGAACACAGTGCTAAAAGTAGGGTCTAACGAAGGCCTTTTATATCTGTAATAGTACCTCACCGCTTTTGAACTCAGTCCCGTGGCTGATGAAGGCCTTCTTAAAAACATTGTCCAGCTGCATAGCAGCTCTGCATGAACTATTGACACAGATCCCAAGATCTCACTGATCCTCCAAACTGCCAAGAGTCCTATCATTAATATTGTATTCTGTCTTCAAATTGGACCTACCAAAATGAACCACCAGGTTGAACTCCATCTGCTTCCCACAGTCACCTGTGGTATATCTCAACTTGAGATGAACTGGGTGATATTCTGATGCCAGAGCTCACATTGAGAGAAGATCTTATAGAAACATGCAAAATTATGATTCAGATAGATAAGATAGAGGCAGGAAAGTTGTTTCCACTGGTAGGTGAGAGTAGAACTAGAGGACATCACTTTAACATTTGGGATGAGATGAAGAACTGCTTTACCCCGAGAGTTGGGAATCTGTAGATTTTTCTGCCCAATGAAGCAGTGGAGGCTACCTCAGTAAATGCATTTGAGACGAGGTTGGATAGATGTTTGCAAAGTAGGGGAATGAAGGGCGATGGGGAAAAGGCAGGTTGGTGGAGACGGGCCAGGTGATGTTCTCCTACTCCTCTTTTTTTATGTTCTCATCACAGACTAAAATCTCACCTGAAAAACTGTCCTTCACCTATTGATGTCCTTTCAAATATTTGTACAGGTTTGAAATGCCAGAACACTTGTGCGTGGGCTGTCTCTTTCCGGATATATAAGGAGTGGCCAAATATTTTCTTTGCAACACCGAAGCATCTGTTGTCAATCCTTGGAGATGAAGACTTATCTCATCCCAGCTGGAAATGTGTTTTGTGTCTGAAATTAAGTTTTCTGTTGTAACTCAGTGTTATCCACAGGAACCGGGTGCTGAGAACACACCAGCATTTGTTCACTGGAGATCAGTTCTTCAACTGCATTGATTGTACAAGGGATTCAAACATCTGACTTTCTGAATTGCCAGATGATTGATTGCAGTGAAATATCATTCTCCTTCTCTCAGTGTGGGAAGGGATTCACTCACAGGCTACCCACAGACACGCCAGTGCGTTCACAGTGGGGAGAGGCCATTCACCTGCTCTGTGTGAGGGAGGGGAACCACTCAGTCATCCAGTCTGAAGATACATCAGCAAGTTCACACCACAGTGAGATGTTCCACCTGTTCTGACAGCGGGAAGTAATTCATTCTGTCGTCGGTGCTAAATACACATCTGAAAGTTCCCCAGTGAGAAGACAGTAACCTGTTTACATGGTGGGAAGGCATTCACACACTTAACCATGCCACAGTGACACCAGCAAGTTCACACCGGGGAGAGGCCAATCACCTGCTCTGTGTGGGAAAGGATTCACTCAATCATCTCAACTGAATGAACACCAGTGAGTTCACACTGAAAAGATGCCGTTCACCTGCTTAGTCTGTGGGAAGGGATTCACTCGTTCATCCACACTACAGAGACACCAGCGAGTTCACACTGGGGAGAGGCCATTCACTTGCTCTGAATGTGGGAAGGGATTCACTGACTCATCCAAACTTGTGAGGCACTACCGAGTTCACACTGGGGAGAGGCCGTTCACTTGCTCTGAATGTGGGAAAGGATTTGCTCGGTCATCTCAACTGACTGAACATCGGCGAGTTCACAGTGGGGAGAAACCGTTCAACTGCTTTCAATGTGGCAAGGGGTTCACTCAGTCATCTCATCTGAAAGTACATCAGCGAATTCACACTGGGGAGAAACCGTTCAGCTGCTCTGAATGTGGGAAGGGATTCGCTGATTCATACTCCCTTGTGAAGCACAGCCGAATTCACACTGGGGAGAAGCCATTCACATGCTGTGAATGTGGGAAGGGATTCACTGACTCATCCCACCTCGTGAAGCACAGCCGAATTCACACTGGGGAGAAGCCATTCACATGCTGTGAATGTGGGAAGGGATTCACTCAGTCATCTCATCTGAATGTACATCAACTAATTCACACTGGGGAGAAACCGTTCAGCTGCTCTGAATGTGGGAAGGGATTCACTGATTCATACTCCCTTGTGAAGCACAGCCGAATTCACACTGGGGAGAAGCCATTCACATGCTCTGAATGTGGGAAGGGATTCACTGACTCATCCCACCTTGTGAAGCACAGCCGAATTCACACTGGGGAGAAGCCATTCACGTGCTCTGAATGTGGGAAGGGATTCACTGCGTCATCCAACCTGGTGAGGCACAGCCGAATTCACACTGGAGAGAAACCGTTCACCTGCTCAGATTGTGGAAAGGGATTCACTCGGTCATCAGGCTTGAAAGTTCATCAGCAAGTTCACACTGGGCGATGCCAGTCACCTGTTCTGATTGTGGGAATGAATTCACTCAGACATCTCAACTGACTGAACATCAACTGCTCAGACGGGAACGAATTCACTCAGACATTACTGAGCGAACATCAGCGAGTTCACACTGTATAGAAGCTGTTCATCTGCTCTGACTGTGGGAATTAATGCATACATTCATCTCGGCTAACAAAAGACCAGACTGTTTTCAGCAGTGAGAGGACGTTGACCTGCTCAGACTGTGGGAAGGCATTCACACACTGATCCACACTGCAGAGACAGTGGTGGGTTCACACTGTGGTGAGGGTTGTCAGCTGCTCAGACTGTGGGAAGTCATTCACACACTGATCCACACTGCAGAGACAGTGGTGGGTTCACACTGTGGGGAGGGTGGTCACCTGCTCAGACTGTGGAAAGTCATTCACACACTGATCCACACTGCAGAGACAGTGGTGGGTTCACACTGTGGGGAAGGTAGTCTCCTGCTCTGAATGTGGGATGGGTTTCAATCAGTCCTTCATCCTTGTGTCCCCCTACCGAGCTTTGACCCATCGTGAATCGGAGAGGTCAGTAGCTTGAGAGGACGTAATTCACTCAGGTTCGCCAATGGAGTATTATAGGCAATGGTTCAGGGCAGGTTATTTTTGAGCTTTCAGCAGTGGCCACTCCACAGTCAGGATGGATTATCAAGAAAACCTTCATTAGCAGGAACAAGTGGAGCGGTCGTTGTTGGAGTGGACAGAGTTGGAGCGGAGACTTTGAGGTTTCAGTGGGGAGAGCAGTCAGTCAGAGAAGGCAAATCCTGATGGAGGTAGAATTTTTTTTGCCCCTTCTTTACATTTTCTCAGTTGGAACAGTGGAGATGCCAGGCGGGATAGTGGAAAGCTCCTTTGCGGGATGTGGGAAGGCAGGGGACCCTCCTGTGGCCCTGATAACTACACCTGTGAGAAGGGCATCCAGCTTCAGCTCCGAACAATCCACATTACGGAGTTGGAGCTGGAACTGGATGAACTCCAGATCATTCGGGAGGCTGAAGGGGTGATAGGTAGGACATTTAAGAGGTCGTTGCACCCAAGGGGCACGGCACAGGAAACTGGGTGACAGTGAGGAAGGAGAAAGGTGGAAATAGAGAGTGCAGTTTATCCCTGTGTTCATCTCCCTGAGCAACACATATATCACTTCAGATACTGTCTGTCATGGTCTGGTCCGTTAAGTCCGCATTCCGGATCACAGTCTGGTCCATGCTCCTTATTCCAGGTTTTCCGGGTTTCCCCAGTTTCTATTGAGGCAGCTGATTCTTGTTTGGCTGGTCTCATAAATAGCTTCAGGATTCAGCCTCTGGCTGCTGGATTGTTCCTGTCCAAACCCCCATCTGTATCCCTTCCCTTCACCTTCCTCCTGGAACCTAGCCTAGCCTAGCTTTGCCTTGCCTCACCTCTGCCTAGTGCCTCGCCTCATCTCTGCCTAGGGCCTTGCCTCGCCTCTGCCTAGTGCCTCGACTCACCTCTGCCTGAAATCTTGCCTCGCCTCTGCCTGAAGCTGTGCCTCGCCTGAGCTGTCTCGTCGTGTTCAGCGTTCTGTGTTATGAGTCCCGGCCCTACATTCTGTACCCAATGAGGGGTCCCGGCCCTGTGTTCTGCGTTCTGTCGTTCCCCAACTTAGGCTCTGGGTTCTCGTCATGTCCCTGTGCCTCGCCCAGCACAGGAATACCTTGTCCAGCCCGGTGCTGGGATTCCCTCGTCCTGTGCTGAGGTTTCCTTGTCCCGTCCAGGAGTCTCTCGTTCCATCCTGTGCCTCTCCTCGTCCTGTAGCCTCGTCTTGTCCTCGCCTGGTTCTGGAGTCCGAGCCCGAGTCAAGACCCAGGTTCTGGGTCCTTGTCCAGTCTCTGGCTCGGAGTCCAAGCCCAGGCTTCTAGTTCCCAGTTCCATGTCCTGGTCAAGTCCGAGCCCAGGCCCAGAATCCTTGTCTCGTCCAGGGCCAGTGTCATGTCCAGTGTCCTTTCTTCCCCATTTTCCTTGCTTCCTTCTCATGCCTAGTTCTGTTCCTGGTAGTTCAGTGTCTGTGTCTTGCTTTTGGGTCCAAACCCAACGCTCCCCTTATGACCCTGTCCGGGATGGTGGGATGACCTGGCAAAGGAAAGTCACAGCAACAGGGTCTCTGGCACTTAGTCTGGCTCTGAGACTGAGAAGGGAAGGGAGGAGACGAGGTGAGCTGTGGTCAGAGGTGATTCAGCAACAGGGTCTCTGGCACTTAGTCTGGCTCTGAGACTGAGAAGGGAAGGGAGGAGACGTGGTGAGCTGTGGTGATACGTGGCTTGTTAGCTCAGGGAACTGACAGGATGTTCTGTAGGTGAGAATGAAATTCCAGGATGGTGTGTTCCCTCCTGCATGCTGGCATCTGGGTCATCTCAGGTCGAGTGCTCAGCATTCCTCAGGAGGGTGGACAGTGAAGGTCGTGGTCCATGTGGGTAACAATGATATGGGCTGGTAGAGTAACGAGGTTCTGTAAAGGGAGTTCAGGGAGTGAGGTGCTAATTGAAAGGGCAGCTCATCCAGGGCTGCGATCTCAGGACTGTCATCTGTGCCAATTGCCAGTATTAGGAAGATTATACAGTTTAACACGTGGCGAAGGAGTTGGTGCAGGAGGGAGGGGATAAGATTTTTGGATCATTTGAGCTGGTGAGGATTGTTGTGTACAGAGGAGTGTGAGTGTGTTGGGGGAGAGAGCGTTGTTGGAGTGTGACTGGGCACGCAGATCTCTCTATCTCTCTCACACACACACAAACACATGCAGTGGGGTGAGAGGGAGGGGAGTGAGAAGGGGAAGGGGAATGAGGAGGATGGAGTTAGGGCTCCTTCACAAAGTCCCAGACTCACCCAACCCTCCCCCTCTAGAATGGGTCCCATTCCCTACCCCAGGCTGGGGGTGAGCATTGAGTTGCCTTGTCAAGAAGACAAGGAATTGTTCGATAGCATCTGGTTAACACACTTCGATAATAAATTTACGTTGAAGTTGTATTGTTTGTAAAACATGTACTGATGAGAAATGGTCTCCGTGAAGGTCCGAGAGTGGAAAATGAACCGGTGTTCAGCCCCACTGCTCCGTGCCGGACAAGAACCCCTATCGGAGTCTGTCTCATCTGTCTGAGCTTGACACGTCTCACTCTAAAGTTTCCTCCTTCTGTCCCTGTCCCAGTGTCTTTTATCTTCCTTCTCAACCCCGTTCCCTGCCTTCTCCCCATGACCTTTGACACCTTTACTGATCAAGCACTGATCAGCCTCTGTTTTAAATAAACCCGATGACTTGGCCTCTGAGCCGTCCGTGGCAATGAATTCCACAGCTCCCTCATCTCTCCAAATGCATGCTGTCTGGAATTAGACATTGTGACGCAGAAGGATAAAAATGGCAGCTATCTACTCTGTCTATACCTCTCGTAATCTAATCAAACTCTTTCAGGTCACCCTGATCCTCCTTCACTCCAGAGAAAACAGCCCAAGTTTGTCCGAACTCTAAGTCAATAAATGGTGGGTTGTTGATTAATAAGGGTGTCGAAGCTGACGTGGAGAAAGCAGCAGTGTGGAGTTTAGAGGGAAATTCGAATGGTGGAGAAGACTCAATGGACGGAATGAGTATTTCAGTTCCTACGACGAGCGGTGTTGTGGTGAGATGGCGAAGCGATGCGGAGGAAGCTGCGGGTGCAGGTAAGTGTGAGTGTCCAGGTAGGAGATGGTGTTAAGCAGCTTTTCACTACGTCTTCCGACCAACAACAATTAACTCAAAGTGGATCAATCATAAGTGTTGTTATTTTCACTTGCAGAAGGGACGATTTGCAGTGCAAAACAACTGGTAATAGCTTTGTCCAAAAAATACACAGACAGTATGGTCATTCCTTCATACACAAGTTCAAGGACAGGGTGCACTCTGTTGTTTGTGGAATTAGTGTGTTTGGCATTAAACATCTGCAAAATGTTGCACGAAGTTTATTAGCAAAGCAATCTGATACAATACGGGTTCCAGCTCGTTACAGACAAAAATACCATTTTGGTACTGAAGTACTTTTCCACAGAGGTGGAGTAGCATTCCTACACCCCTTGCCCCCTGTGAAAACTATTCCAACCCAGACACCACTCCCCATTTCTGTTAACACCTCCGATCCTTGCAGCCCCCACCATCTGTGAAAACCCTTCTAACCGTACACTCATCACCATTCTGTAAACCCGCCTGACGCCTCCGCCACTTGCCATCTCTGTAAAACCCTCCACCATCCACCCTGGTGCATTCAGGTGACAGCTGACCCGAGAAAGACACCGACTGTGGCAGGTGGCAGAGCTCACTAAACACATTCACACTGGCTGATTTAGTAAACTTATCGTTTTGCATGGTGATCTTCACTAAACCTCTTCCTACCTTCCCATCTTTACTTTCCCCCTCCACTTTCTGCTTTCCACGAGGATTCCATTCGTCTCTTCCCACTAATCCCCCTCCTGGAACATATCCTTGCAGGCGAGGGAAGTTCTACACGCTCCCATTTTCTTTCCCTCTCAGCTCCATTCGTCCTACCAGGTGAGGTAACACTTCACCTGTGAGTCTGTCAGGTTGATCTACTCTACCTGATGCTGCTGGTTCAGCCTCCGCTACGTCAGTGAGGCCCAATGTAGATCGGGAGTCCACTTTGTCAAGTACCTTTGCTCTGTCCACAACAAACGGAATTTCCCGGTCACAAACAGGCGAAACTCTGCAGATGCTGGAAATCCAAGCAACACAGGAGAAATCTTTTCAACGATTTCATGTTCCCAGGCCACGATCATCTTACTGTCACTGTGGATTCCCCGTTCATGTACACCTCCCCCTCCCACCAGGAAAGTCACACGAGCTCTCCATTTCCTTCTGGACACCAAACCCAACGAGTTCCCCTCCACCACCACTCTCCTGCTCTTTGTTTCGTTTGTCTTCTTTGTTTGAGCTGAGCTCTACTGTCACTTCTTTCTGTCACCTTGCAGTGAACTGGTGCTGGTCACGTGTGTGAATGATTTGGAGGGGAATGCAGATCGAACAATTAGTGAGATTGTGGATGACACCAGAACTGGTGTGTGGGGGAAGTGAGGGTTGTCTGAGGTTACAGTGGGGTGGAGACCAGCTGGGGAAGTGGGCATAGGAGAGCAGCGGATCATTACTGTTACTCAAAAACAGGTCTTCAGGAGGTCAAAAAGACCATCATTCAGATGGAGAGACAGCTTTCCTTGGGGCTCTGGATTCACCAGACAAGACTGGTGCTGTGGTTCAGCTCATCAGGTTGGAGGGAACCAAGACAGAACATAAGGTGTTGCTCCTCCATCCCGAGCGTGACGTCCTCAATTAGGGGAACACTTCGACGAGCAGTTTCACGCCATCCGTCTCAAGCAGAACTTCCCAGGGCCAAACCTTTTACTAGTGATTTCCATCCCCGTTCTGACGTGTCGATCCACGGCCTCCTCTTGTGCAGCGATGAGACCCCTGTGATGGCATGAATATTGATCTCGCCTTCCGATAGACCATCCCCAGCCCCACCCCCGCCTTCCTCTATTCCGCACTCTGACCTTTTACTTCTCACCTGCCTATTACTTCCCCCGGGCCCCCTCCTCCCTCTCTCTCTCTCTCTCCTCTGATCCACTCTGCAGTCCGATCAGATTATTTCTTCTCCAACCCTTGACTTTTCCCACCCACCTGGATTCACCTGTCACCTTCCAGCTCGCCTCCTTCCCCTCCCCATTTTTTATTCTGGCTTCTCTGTATATCCATCACCCAGGGCATGTCCTTTTCTTACTGTTACTATCAGGTAGGCGGTACAGAAGCCTGAAGGCACACACTAGGCGGTTCAGGAACAGCTTCTTCCCTTCTGCCATCGGATTCCTGAATGAACATTGTACCCTCGGACACGACCTCGCTTTTTTTAATATAATATATATTTTGCACGTGTTTAAAATCTATTCAATATACGTATACTCTAATTGGTTTATATATTCATACCATTATTTTTATTTCATTTATTATTATTTTCTATATTATATATTGCATTGAACTGCTGCTGCTAAGTTAACAAATTTCATGCCGGTGATAATAAACCTGATTCTGATTCTGATTCCCCGTTGCTTCTCAGCCCTGCAGATGGGTCTCGGGCCAAAACGCCGACAGTTTATTCTTTTCCATAGCCGTTGCCTGAGCTGCCGAGCTCCTCCAGCGTTTTGTGTGAGTTGTTTTGGATTTCCAGCATCGGCAGACTTCCTCGTGTGCGTTCTGGAAATCGCCGTTGGTGACCGGGCGATCAGATGCGCATGCGTGAAGGTCAGAGCCAGTCCCGCAGTTGGTCAAAAGGCTCTCGGAGACTCGGCATCAGGTAGACTGCAGATTGCACATTCAGATGGAGACCTAACGAAAATAATTTTACTCCTCATGTATGAGAAGGATGCTAGAAAGAAAGTCAATTCATTCATCCGGATCGCGGGGCCGAGAGAGAGGGAAAGGACCCGGACTGTCCCGGGATGCGGATCCATGGCGTGTCCGGAGCTCACAGTAATTGTCCCTCGGTCGCGGTTCGGACTACAGTCCGGAGCTCACAGTAATTGTCCCTCGGTCGCGTTTCGGACGACAGTGCAATGAAATCTCCGCCCGTACTGCCACTCCCACATGCTACCATGTCAATGAGCCTTTCGTTTACCGAGCGCAGGCGTGTTTTTCCGGAAGGTTTCGACCCTTACACTTGCGTATGTGATCTCCTGGTCACGGCGAATCCTGGAGCCAACACGAAAAAGTCTGCGAATATTGGAAATCCAACTACAGCAACTCACTCAAAACACGGAAGGAACTCAGCAGATCAGACAGCATCTTTGTGAAAGAATAAACTGCCGGCGGTTCGGGCGGAGTCCCTTCTTCAGCACTGAGAAGGACGGGGGAAATGCCAGTGTCTCTCCAATGTCTGCCTGCTGAGGGAATCGGGCCTGCAGCCCTCGGAGTCGCCTGATGTCGGTGGCCGGAGGTGAGTACAGCATAAGCGGAGTGCGAGGTGAGCGGGCAGGAGTCCGTCCCAGGAAGAAAGCAAGCCCTAGCCGGCCGGCTGTCCCGTCTATTCTGCTCTCCAGTGGACAATAAATTGGACTACATCTATGGCAACGAAATGCTCGGTTGGAGTACAGAAACGGACGGAATCCCGGACGCCGCCATTCAGCTGTTTATATTAGGTAACAGTTTTCCCCCGAGCCATCGGACTACCAACCCACTGCCCTCTGCTGTGCCTATTGTGTTGTTTATTATTTATTGTAATGCCTGCACTGTTGTGTGCAGTTCTGGTTAGGTCTGTAGTCTAGTGTAGTTTTTGTGTTGGTTTACGGAGTTCAGTGTAGATTTTGTATTGTTCATGTAGCACCATGGTCCTGAAAAACGTTGTCTCGTTTTCTCTGTGAACTGTACCAGCGGTTATGCTCCAAATGACAACAAAAAGCGACTTGACTTGAGTATTAAAAGCTGTGGGGTATAATTGGAGGGGAAAGAGTGGGGTATAATCGGAGGGGCTAGAATGTGATAATTGAAGCCAGGTGGGTGGGAAAGGTCAAGGTCTGGAGAAGAAAGAATCTGATAGCAGCGGAGAGTGACCATAGAAATCTACAGCACATTACAGGCCCTTCGGCCCACAAAGTTGTGTCGACCATGTAACCTACTCAAGAACTTCCCTACCGTATAACCCTCTATTTTTAAGCTCCATGTACATCTAAGAGTCTCTTAACAGACCATATTGTATCCGCCTCTACCACCTTCACTGGCAATGCGTTCCATGCTCCCTTCTGTGTGAAAAACTTACCTCTGTCATCTCCCCTTGTACCTATTTCCAAGCACCTTAAAACAATGCCCCCTCGTGTTAGCCATTTCAGCACTGTGGAAAAGCCTCTGGCTATCCACACGATAAAACCCCTCATAATCTTATACACCTTTATCAGGTCACCTCTCGTCCTCCGTCACTCCAAGAAGAAAAGGCCAAGTTCACTCAATCTATTCTCATTAGGCATGCTCTCCAATCTAGGCAAGATCTTTGTAACGCTCCTGGTTGGAAGTGGAGGCGTACATGGACGGGGTATCCACAGTGAAAATAAGAAGATCGGGCTCAGGGAACTTGAAATCATTGAAGGAAGATTTTGTGTATGTTGCTTGGATTTCCAGCATCTGCAGATTTCGCTTGTTTTCGACAGTTGCGGACTAAGTTCCGTTAGTTGCGGACAGAGCGAATGTACTTGACAAAGTGGACTCCTGATCTACTGATTAGAGAAGGCCGCACTGGGAGCATCAGGTAGAGTAGATCAACCTGACAGACTCGCAGGTGAAGTGTTGCCTCACCTGGAAGGGCCATTTGTGGTCCAGAATGGAGCTGAGGGAGGAAGTAAAGGAGACGCTTGCAAGGGTATGTTCCAGGAGGGAGATTGGTGGGGAGGGACGAATGGAGTCCTTATGGTAAGCAAAAAGCTGGGGGTGGGGGAGGGAAAGTCAGGAAGCGGCTTAGTCAAGGTCAGTTCATTTAAAAATATCAGCAATTCTGAATGTGTTTTGTGAGCCCCGCCACCTGCCATGGTCGGTGTCTTTCTGGGGTCAGCTGTCACCTGAATGTCTCAAAGTGGATTGTGGAGGGTTTTGTGAGCCCCGCCACCTGCCACGGTCGGTGTCTTTCTGGGGTCAGCTGTCACCTGAATATCTCAAGGTGGATTGTGGAGGGTTCTGTGAGCCCCGCCACCTGCCACGGTCGGTGTCTTTCTGGGGTCAGCTGTCACCTGAATGTCTCAAAGTGGATTGTGGAGGGTTTTGCAGGAATGGCGAGTTGTGTAGGGGCCATGCGGGTTCACAAAATGGTGATGGGAGCAGGGTTAGACTGGAGGTGTGAACAGAAATGGGAAGTGGTGTAGGGGTTGGAAGAGCTTTCACAGGGGGTGAGGGGTGTAGGAATGGTTCTCCACCACTGGGGAAATGTACTTCACTTGTCGCACCAAAATGGCACTTCTGCTGCAACAAGATGGAACCGGTATTGTATCAGAGAGCTTTGCCAATGATGTTCATGCAACATGACGCTGATGGTACCTGAGCATTTGACTGCAGACCTGCAGCTGTGTTACTGGAAGAATGCCAAATACGCTGATCAAGCAGACAACAGAATGCACCCTGTCCTTGACCTTCTATCTGAAGGAGTGACTGTACCGGCCTGTTTTTTTTTTGGACAAAGCTATTACCAGCTCTTGGGCGGTGCTAGTCTTCCCTTGCTGCAAGTAAAAATAAACGATCCACTCTGAGTTAATTGTCGTTTGTTAGAAGACAGTGAAAAGGTGCTTGACTCCACTCCTACCTGATACCTGCGCCCGCACCTTACTCCCCACCGCTTCGCCATCTCACCACTATACCACAAGTCATATGAACTGAAATACTCATTCCGTCCATTGAATCTTCTCCATCATTCGATCATGGCTATTGAATTATCCCTCTAAACCCCATTCTGCTGCCTTCACCCCGTTCTCTTTGACACCTTTATTAATCAACAACCCACCATGTACTACTCAAAGCCCGTTACGCCGCTGGTGTTTAGGGCAGCAACGAAGAGGGTCACCGGGATGTTGTCTGAGCTACTGTGTAAGGAGAGTTCGGACAAACTTGGGCTGTTTTCTCTGCAGTGGAGGAGACTCGGGGTGACCTGAGAGAGATTGATCAGATTAACAGAGACCTAGATAAAGTAGATAGCTGCCATTTTAAATCTATGGGTCATAATATCTAATACCAGACAGCATGCATTTAGAGACATGAGGGACCTGTGGACTTTATTGCCACTGATGGCACAGATGCCAAGTCATTATTTAAGGCAGAGGCTGATCGGTGCTTGATTAGTAAAGGCGTCAAAGGTCATGGGGAGAAGGCAGGGAATGGGGTTGAAAAGGAAAATAAAAGATACTGGGACAGGGACATAAGGAGGAAATTTTAGAGTGAGACGTGTCAAGCTCAGACAGATGGGACAGACTCTGATAGGGGTTCTTGCTGCTCCACTTGCTCCTGACCAACTTAAAGATCATCAATCCTGAATGCTGATTGGCCACTGCTGAAAGCTCAGAGATAACCTGCCCTGAACCACTGCCTTTAATACTCCATTGGTGAACCTGAGTGAATTACGTCCTCTCAAGCTTCTGATCTCTCCGATTCACAATGGGTCAAAGCTCGGTAGGGCAACACAAGGATGAATGACTGATTGAAACCCATCCCACAGTCTGAGCAGGTGACCACCCTCCCCACAGTGTGAACCCACCACTGTCTCTGCAGTGTGGATCAGTGTGTGAATGCCTTCCCACAGTCTGAGCAGGTGACCACCCTCCCCACAGTGTGAACCCACCACTGTCACTGCAGTGTGGATCAGTGTGTGAATGCCTTCCCACAGTCTGAGCAGGTGACCACCCTCCCCACAGTGTGAACCCACCACTGTCTCTGCAGTGTGGATCAGTGTGTGAATGCCTTCTCACAGTCTGAGCAGGTGACCACCCTCCCCACAGTGTGAACCCACCACTGTCTCTGCAGTGTGGATCAGTGTGTGAATGCCTTCCCACAGTCAACGTCCTCTCACTGCTGAAATCAGTCTGGTGTGTTGGTAGGTGAGATGAAAGTGATAATTCATTCCCAGTCTGAACAGATGAACAGCTTCTCCCCAGTGTTCCCTTGCTGATGTTCATTCAATACTGAACTGAAAGTGATATATTTGAATGCACGCAGCATAAGAATTAAAATGGATGATCTTGAAATTCAGCTACAGATTCGCAAGTATGACATTGTGGCCATCTCTGAAACTTGGCAAAAGGATGGTGTTCCCCACCGCCACGGTGGAACAAACCCAAGTGCTGAACATGGGCGTGGAGGCCGAGTAGGGAGACACTGCCGTCGTAGTGAGTGTGGGAAGGGTTCCAAGGGGGATTTTACCTGGAGTCTTGGTCTTGGTGGATACTTCAGGAATAAGGCTGGACTTAGAACTGGTAGTCCTAAACACCATGGAGTGAGGTTACTCGTACACGAGTCGACCAACGAACCGGCACCTTTTAGTAGTGGTTACAGGACTCTTATACTGCGCTGGTTGATGGAATGCAGGTGTTGGTAATAATTGGAACCTGGGAATAGACTGGGAACTGAGCGAGGTGTTAAAGGCCCAATTCCTGAGTACGACAGCCAGGTGCCAGAAGGGGCCATGACAGATGGCTGCCATTGGGAGCTGAACATCAAGGGCATACGGCGTATTGGAAAGATAGGTTAGTAGGCAGAGGGTGTGCTGTGAACTTGCTGATAAGAAATAATTTTAAATCATTAGAAAGGGATGACACAGGATCGGAAGGTGTCGTCTCTATGGTTGGAGGTGAGAAATGGCAAGGGTGAAAGGACCCCAATTCCAGTTGTATACAGGCCTCCAAACAGCAGGCGGGATGTGGATCACAAATTACCGCAGGAGGTAGAAAAGGCATATCAGAAGGGCAATGTCATGATAATCGTTGGTGATTTTAACAGGAAATTGGTTTGGGAAAAACAGGTCAGTACTGGACCTCAAGAGAGAGTGTTTGCAAAACGAGATTCCTGAAGTTTGGCCAGGCCAGAGACTGTCATCCCCTATATTAAGACATGAGACAAAGTGACAGTTACATCAATATAGAAAGGATAAAAGAGAGTTAAGGATAGATATAGGACCAATAGAAAATGACGCGGGAGATATTGTAATAGGAGACACAGAGATGGCAGAGGAACTGAATGTGTATTTTCCATCTTTCTTTATGGTGGAAGAAATCTGCAGTATATTGGACATTCAAGAGTGTCAGGGAAATGAAGTACGTGCAGTGAAAACTACAACTGAGGAGGTGCTCAGGAAATCTGAGGGTGCATAAATCTCCCGGACCTGATGAAATGCAGCTTCGGGTTCTGAAGGAAATAGCTGGAGAGATTGCAGAGGCATTACTAATGATCTTTCAAGAATCGATAGATTCCGGCATTGTACCATATGACTGGAAATTGCAAATGTTTCTTCACTATTTAAGAAGGGTGGGAGGCAGCAGGAAAAAAAAACTATTGACCTGAAAGCCTTACTTCAGTGGTTGGGAAGTTGCTGGAATCGATTACAGGGCTCTCCTAAGGGATTGCTATGAGTGGGTCCTCAGGTGGCTGTAGAGGCTGATGTGGGATCCACATATTCTGGTACAGTGTGGGCACGAGTAAGTGGTGGCAGTGGTTAGTCTTTTGGTTATTCACTCACATGGGGAGCAATCCCTGTTGAAAGCAGAACGTGAGGGGGGAGGGGAAGATGGGCTTGGAGGTGAGATCCCATTGGAGATGGTGGAAGTTGCAGAGAATTATGTGCTGGACGCAGAGATTAGTGGAGTGATAGGTGAGGACAAGAGGAACCTTATCCCTGGTAGGGTGGTGGGAGGACAGGATGACAGCAGACATGTATGAAATGGAAGAGATGCGGTTGAGGGCAGCGTTGATGAGATTACTGAGTACCAGGAGGCACATGACAAGATATGCCAAAGCCTGTATGGTTTCCTGAAAGGAAAATCCTGCCTGACTAACCTACTGCAATTGTTGAGGAAATTACAGCTGGGTAGACAAAGGAGATGCAGTAGATGTGGTATACTTGGATTTTCAGTGGGCCTTTGGAAGGTGCTGCATAGGCTGCTTAGCAAGATAAACGCCATGGAATTACAGGGAAGTTACTAGCAAGGGTGGAGCATTGGCTGATCAACAGAAAACAGAGTGGGATTAAAGGGATCCTATTCTGGCTGCTGGTTACCACTGGAGTTCCACAGTGGCCGGTGTGTAGACAACTGCTTTTAACGATGTATGTCAATGACTTGGAATATTGAATTAATGGATGTGTGGCTAAATTTGCTGACAATACAAAGATAGGTGCAGGAGCGGGTAGTGCTGAGGAAACAGAGAGTCGGCAGAGCGGTTCAGATAGTTTCGGGGAAGGGGCAATGAAGTAGTTAATGAAATACAATGTTGGAAGGTGTATGGTCATGCATTTATTTTTTAAAGAAATAAACGGGTGTACGATTATTTAGATTGGGAGAGAATTCAAAATGCAGAGGTGCCAAAGAACTTGGAAGTCCTTGTGCAGGTTGACGTCCAGGTTGAGTCGGTGGCGAAGAAGGTGAATGCAATGGTGGCATTCATTTCTAGAAGTATAGAATATAAGTGTAGGGATGTGATGTTGAGGTTCCATAAGACACTTATGAGAACACAATTGGAGTATTGTGTGCAGTTTTAGGCTCCTTATTTCAGAAAGGATATACGGACATTGGATCGGGTTCAGAGAAGATTCACAAGAATGATTTGAGGAATGAAAGGGTTACAACACGAGAAGCACCTGGCTTTTCTTGAGCTGTATTCCCTGGAGTTCAGGAGAATGGTGGGGGTCGGTGGGGTGGGGGGGGGGGTCTCATTGAAATATTCCGAATGTTAAAAGCCCTGAACAGATTAGATATGGCAAAGTTATTTCCCATGGTAGGGGAGTCTATGACAAGAGGGCACGACTTCAGGACTGAAGGACATCCATTTAGAATAGAGATGACGGAAATTTACTTTAGTCAGAGGGTGGTAAATTTGAAGAAATACTTGCCACA
This sequence comes from Hemitrygon akajei, assembly GCF_048418815.1. Taxonomy (NCBI): domain Eukaryota; kingdom Metazoa; phylum Chordata; class Chondrichthyes; order Myliobatiformes; family Dasyatidae; genus Hemitrygon; species Hemitrygon akajei. The sequence goes on from NW_027332012.1 coordinate 867,480, forward strand.
AGCAACTGTGGAGGCCAAGTCATTGGGTGCATTTAAGGCAGAGAGAGTTCGGTTCCTGATTAGCCAGGGTATCAAAGGGTTTGGGGAGAAGGCAGGGGAGTGGGGATGACTGGAAGAATTGGATCAACCCATGATTGAATGGCGGAGCAGACTTGAAAGGCCAAATGGTCTATTTCTGCTCTTATATCTTATAGTCTTAACTGATATGTCTGAGAGAATCCTTCCCCACATTCAGAACAGGTGAATGGCATCGCCCAGTGTGAATTCACTGATGTATTTTAAAGTCAGATGACCGAGTGAATCCCTTCCCACATTCAGAGCAGCTGAAAGGTTTCTCCCCAGTGTGAACTCGCTGATGTACCTTCAACTGAGATGACCGAACGAATCCTTTCCCACATCCAGAGTATGTGAACAGCCTCTACCGAGTGTGAAGTTTCTGATGTTCCTTCAGATGAAATGACCGAGTGAATCCCTTACCACATTCAGCGCAGATGAATGGCTTCTCCCCAGTGTGAACTCGCTGATGTTCAATCAGTTGAGATTGCCAAGTGAAAACCTTCTGACATTCAGAGCATGTAAATGGCTTCTTCCCAGTGTGGACTCGCTGATGCTCCTTCAGTTGAGATGACTGGGTGAATCCTTTCCCACATTCAGAGCGCGTAAATGGTTTCTCCCCTGTGTGAACTCGCTGGTGTCTCTGGAGGTTGGACGAGTGAGTGAATCCCTTCCCACAGTCTGAGCAGGTGAACGGCTTCGCCCCAGTGTGAACTCGCTGATGTTGTAGCAGGTGATTTGACTGAATGAATCCCTTCGCACAGTCTGAGCAGGAGAACGGCCTCTCCCCAGTGTGAACTCGCTGGTGTCTATGTAGTGTGGACGAGTGAGTGAATCTCTTCCCACAGTCTGAGCAGGTGAGCAGCATCTTCTCAGTGTGAACTCACTGGTGTTCATTCAGTTGAGATGATTGAGTGAACCCGTTCCCCTATTCAGAGCAGTGGAATGGCTTCTCCCCGGTGTGAATTCATTGGTGTCACTGTGGTCTGGTGGAGCATGTGAATGTCTTCCCACCATCCGAGCAGGTCAATGTCCTCTCACTGGTGAATTTGCTGATATACTTTTAGCATCAACAACAGAATTGCTTACCGCTTGCAGAACAGGTGGAGCATCTCACTGTGGTGTGAACTTGCTAATGTATCTTCAGGCTGGATGACTGAGTAGTTCCCCTCTTTCACACAGAGCAGGTGATTGGCCTCTCCCCACGGTGAACTCACTAGCGTGTCTGCGGGTAGGCTGTGAGTGAATCCCTTCTCACACTGAGAGAAGGAGAATGATATCTCACTGCGATCAATTCTCTGCAATTCAGAGAGTCAGAAGTTTTGAATCCCTTGTAGTTTTGAAGTTTTGAATGCAGTTGAAAACTGATCTCCAGTGAACAAATGCTGGTGTGTTCTCAGCACCCCGGTTCCAGTGAATTTCACAGAGTTAAAACAGAAAACTTGATTTCAGAGACAGAACACATTACCAGATGGTATGAGATAATTCTTCATCTCCATGGAATGGCAACAGATGTGTTGGTGTTGCAAAGAAAATATTTGGTCACTCCTTAAATATCCAGACAGAGTCAGCAAAACTGATGTGTTGTTGTGTTTGAGATTCCCGTGCACAAGTGTTCTGCCATTTCAAACCTGTAAAAATATTTGCAAAATACATCAATGGGTGAAGGACAATATTTCAGGAGAGATTATAGTCTGTGGTGAGAACGTAAGAAATAGGAGCAGGAGTCGGCTATCTGGCCCATCGAGCCTGCTCCGCCATTTAATAAGATCATGGCTGATCTGGCAATGGACTCATCTCCTCTTCCCTGCCTTTTCCCCATAACCCTTAATTCCCCTACTATGCCAAAATCAACCCAACCTTGTCTGAAATATATTTACTGAGGTAAATCTGTCCAATGAAGGAGTGGACAGATCCACAGATTCAGCACCCTCTGGGAAAAACAGTTCCTCCTCATCTCCATCCCACATCCCCCGAATCTTGAGGCAACGTCCTCTAGTTCTAGTCTCATCTACCATTGGAAACAACTTTCCTGCCTCTATCTTATCTAATCCTTTCATAATTTTACATGTTTACATGAGAGGCATAGTTTTAAGGTGCTTGGAAGTAGAGTCAATAGGAATGTCAAAGGTATGTTTTTCACACGGAGGGTAGTAGGTGCATGGAATGCACTGCCAGCGATTATGGTAGAGGCAGATACCATAGAGTCTCTTCGATATGTACATGGAGCTTAGAAAAACTGAGTGTAATGTGGTTGGGAAATCCGAGGCAGTTTCTAGAACAGGTTACATGGACGACTCAACACTGTGGGCCGAAGGGCCTGTAATATATTGCAGATTTCTATGCTTCTATATGGATTCATCTTCTAACAAGGCACGGAACAGACACTCTGACTGACCATCAAATTCTCTGACTGTATTCCTGTCTGTGTGAGAATGGGCTGTTTCTGACTTCAATCAATCTATGACTTGGCTCAATTTGTCTCTGTCCTTTGACATTATTTCAAGTTCTGGTCATGTTCCACAATACTACAAAGAGCACTTGTTACTACATGTGTGATCCTGGAGATTTACTAATTACTTGGATCGCACCCCCCCCCCCCCCACCCCCGCTGATTGACAGTGATGAACCCATCGATGGCAATGCCAATGAATATATAGTGGAGGGCAGTGGTTATTCTCATTGGAGTGCGGCACCTTTGTGATCTGAAAGCCAGAAGTCACTCGTCATCGAGGCAAAAGTGTTTCATATCGTTACTTACCCAGAGAGAACTAAATCTGACGGAAGGTTTTAATTCCATACAGCACTAATTGACATTTTCACTAGTTAGACGGACTCGGAGTCCGCAGCGGTCGGGGCGCTTTCACTGTGTGCTGTGTCTGCGAGGCTGGGTCCGGCGGTGCCGTGGACGTCCATCTGCCGCCTGCGTGGGATGACAAGTCTATCGGGACCCTGAGGGCTTGTGGAAACTGTGTGGTGGTTTCTTTTCGATCTTATCGTCTTTTAACATCTTTGGACTATTTTTGCTGTGCCCATGGTCTTTTTTTTAAATCAATTATGCTATTGTTTGCTCTGTTGTAATATGTTGTAATTATATGGTTTTCTGCAGGTCTTGAAGCTTTAGTTTTTGGTCTTGTTTTGTCTGGTGTGTTTGGAGCTCCTTTCCGGGGTACTCGCTAAAATCGTAGTGCGATATTAATAAGCAGCAGCCTCTCCGGACTCTGGATTGGGGATTGCCAAACGTTACGTGGATTTTCTGGTGTAGTCTGTTTTGTAATGTGCTTTTGTGATATCTCACAAAACGTTGTCTCATTTTTTAACTGCATTGCATTGGTGGTTTCTAAATGACAATAAACTGAATCTGAATCTGAATCTAAATGGAAGGTAAACTCTTCAACTGAGATAAACTAGTAACTATATTTTTGTTCAGAGTTCATAATCCTCGGATGTACATAGTTCGAGCTCGATAGTGTTTGGGAGATACATCCGCTCACACTTCCTTCGACTGTACAGGGCAACGCTGGTACTAACGGCCATGGCTGCCTCTTTACCCAGAAGCCGTCACGTAGAGAAACCTCCCTGTCCGCCATCGAAAGTTCCAGGAATGCGCATGCGCCCCTTAGGATTTGAGGGGCCCATACCAAACTTCCTCAACCGTTTGAGGTGTAAGAGGCGCTGTTGTCCCTTTTTCACCGCACAGCTTGTGTGTACGGACCACGCGAGGTCCTCGGTGATGAGGATCCTGAGGAACTTAAAGCTGTTTACACTCTCAACCCCAGATCCATTGCTGTCACTAGGGGTTAGCCCGTCTCCATTCCTGTAATCCACAAGCAGCTCCCTTGATTTTCCGACATTGAAGGAGAGGTTGTTTTCTTGACACCATTGTGTCAGAGAGATGACTTCTTCCTTGCAGGCCACCTCATTATTGTTTGAGATTGGGCCAATCAATGTGGTGCTATCGGCAAATTTAATGAAGAGATTGGAGCTGTGGGTGGCCGGTTAGCAGATGGACTGTTGTATGTGGTTATTACATCTGATAGGAAAGAGCTTCTGTAATGGTCCTTGTGACAGCGGTGCTGAGTGAGTCTGTTCGAAAGGGTGCTCCGCTGCCTGTGCAGTCGCTCATGGAGAGGATGTGCCCGATTGTCCCTAATGGGTGTCCATTTGTTCAGTGACACCACTCCTCTCCACCACTCACTCCAAAGAGCCCCGGTTGTGGCCAAGGACGGTTCCAACCTTTCTGATGAGTTTATTTTGCATCGATGCTGCTCACCCAACGTAAAGCGGCAAAGAAAACTGCAGTCGCTACAACAGACTGGTAAAACATCTCCAGCATCCTGCCTGACACATTCAAGGATCTCGGCTTCTTAGAAAATGGAGACCGCTCATCCCCTTCTTGTAAACAGCCTTACTTCTGTTACTTGTGTTCTCAGCGCCCGGTTCCAGTGGATTTCACTGAGTGACATCGAAAATATTTCAGTCACGTTTCCGGCTGAGATGAGACACTACTTCATCCCCGAGGATCAACAACTGATATATCGGTGTTTCAATGGAAATATCTGGTCACCCCTTAAATATCCGGACAGAGGTGTGTTGTGTTTGAGAATTCCCGGACACAAATTGCTGTTTCTTTCCTGTAGAAAGATTTACAGAAGACATCAATGGATGAAGGAATGAATTTCGGGACGGCATGGTCGTGTACTTTGGTAGAAGAAATAAAAGGGCAGACTGTTTTGTAACTGGAAAAAAAATATTAAAAAACATTAAAAATTAAAGGGCCTTCTGAATCCTCGTGTAGGATTCCCTGAAGGATAATTTGCAGGTTGAGTCGATGTTGAGGAAGTTCTCTGTGATGTTGGCATTCACTTCGAGAGGAAAGGCAAGGATGCATTGGTGAGGCTTTACAAAGAGGCCTCACTTGGAGCATTGTGAGCAGTTTCCGGCCCCATATCCAAGAAAAGATGTGCTGACCTCGGAAGGGGCACAAAGGAGCCACAGGAATTTGAACAGGATCCAACAAAGTCTGTTTATGGGACATCAACCGTCTTCAACAGTCCTCTCTCCAATTCCAGCCTCACTCTTTCTGAACGTTGGACTCTCCACTCACTCTGCTCTAATCCTAACCTCACCATCAACCCGCAGATAGGGGAGGTGCTGTAGTTGTCTGTCGGACTGACCCCTACCTTGCTGAGGCCTATCGCCAACTCTCGGACACCTCCTTTTACTTACCCCTCGAAAAGGACCCCAGTAAGGAACACCAGGACATCGTCTCCCACACCATCACCAACCATTTTGACTCTGGGGATCTCCCAGCACCACCACCAACCTCATACAGTAGCTGAGCCTGCTGGGCCTGAACACCTCCCTCTGCAACTGGATCCTAGACTTCCTGACTGGGAGACCTCAGTCAGTCCGAATCGGGAGGCAGCATCTCCAACACTAGCACACTGAGCACGGGGGCTCCCCAGGGTTGCGTGCTCAGTCCACTGCTGTTCACTCTGCTGACCCACGACCGTGCTGCAACACACAGCTCGAAACACATCATCAAGTTCGCTGATGACACGACCGTGGTGGGTCTCATCAGCAAGAACAACGAGTCAGCTTACAGAGAGGAGGTGCAGCAGCTAACGGACTGGTGCAGAGCCAACAACCTGTCTCTGAATGTGAGCAAAACGAAAGAGATGGTTGTTGACTTCAGGAGGGCACTCCCCGCTGAACATGAACATCGACGGCTCCTCGGTAGAGATCGTTAAGAGCACCAAATTTCTTCACCTGGCGGAGAATCTCACCTGGTCCCTCAACACCAGCTCCATAGCAAAGAAAGCCCAGTAGCGTCTCTACTTTCTGCGGATGCTGAGGAAAGTCCATCTCCCCCCCCCCCCCCCCCCCCCCCAACCTCATCACATTATACAGGGGTTGTATTGAGAGCATCCTGAGCAGCTGCATCACGACCTGGTTCGGAAATTGCACCATCTCGGATCGCAAGACCCTGCAGCGGATATGAGGTCAGCTGAGAAGATCATCGGGGTCTCGCTTCCTGCCATTACGGACATTTATACTACACGCTGCATCCGCAAAGCAAATAGCATCATGAAGGACCCCACGCACCCCTCATACAAACTCTTCTCCTTCCTGCTGTCTGGGAAAAGGCTCCGAAGCATTCGGGCTCTCACGACCAGACTATGTAACAGTTTCTTCCCCCAAGCTATCAGACTCCTCAATAGCCAGAGCCTGGACTGACACCTTGCCCTACTGTCCTGTTTATTATTTATTGTAATGCCTTCACTGTTTTGTGCACTTTATACAGTCCTGGGTAGGTAATGGTAAGGAGTGAAAGTGAGCTTTGTAGGCAAGAGAGTGGGGAGGGAGAAGGGACAGAAATTTTGCTAAGGCAGAGTTTGATAGACTTTCGATCGGTCAGGGCATGAAAGGAGACGCGGTGAAGGCAGGAAAATGGGGCTGGGAGGAAAAATGGATTTACCATGATGAAGTGGCAGAGCAGTTTTGATGGGCCAAATGGCCTAATTCTGCTTCTGTCTCTCATGGTCTTATGGTCCAAGAGCAGCCTCTCATTCAATGAGAGCAAGAGCAATGAACTGGTTCTGGACTTTGGAGGAGGAAACCGGAACCCATGAGGCAATCCTCATCGGGGCTCAAAGGTGGAGACGTTCAGCAACTTTAAATTCCACAATATTAACATTTCAGAGGATCTGTCCCGAGCCCGGGACACAAGTGCAATTACAAGAAAGCAGGAACTGTCTGTCCCTGCTTAGAAGCTTGCGTGGATTCAGAATGACATCTAAAACCCTGACAAAATTCGACGGATGTGTGGTGGGGAGCATGTTCAGTGGTTGCATCATGGCCTGGTATGGCCCAGCACATCATAGTGGATATGGCCCAGCACATCACGGGTAAAACTCTCCTCACGACTGAGCACATCTCTGCGGAGTGCTGTCGCAGGAAATCAGCATCCATCATCAAGGACCCCCACCACCCAGGCCATGCTCTCTTCTCAATGCTGCCATCAGGAAGAAGGTGCATGAGCCTCAGGAGCCTCAACCCCAGGTTCAGGAACAGTTATTACACTCAACCAACAGGTCCTTCTTTCTTTTTACAATATATTTATTCAGAAGAAAAAAAAAGATTTACAGAGTGCAACACATAGATACATCTCAACATAACTTGTGTACATTCATATATTGTAATAAAATTGATCAAAATGTTATAGCATAACACATAAAGGTATAGCACTCTGTAATCAAAAATTTAAAGATAGGTCATACATCATAAAAGAAATTTTTTATATATATAAAAAAAGTCAACCCCCTACCAACTACCAAAGAAAAAAGCTGATGGATGACAATGGATAATTAGAAAAAAAAACATATTCACTTAAGAAGAGAAGATAAAAATATACATAAAAGTCTGTGCACTGTTAAACTTTATAAATTGGAAAAGTAATTTAGGAACGGTCCCCAAATATCATAAAGAGATTGTTTCGAATTTAAGACTGAGCAGCGGATCTTTTCTAAATTTAAATACGACATAATATCATGTAGCTATTGAAGATGTGTAGGAGGGGTAGACTCCTTCCATTTAAGCAAGATTGCTCTTCTTGCTAAAAGAGAGGTAAAAACTAAAACCTGTAGGTTAGGAGTATTTAAAGTTATATCTTCATTTGCAATCATATCAAACAAGGCAGTAAGGGGATTTGGGACAAATTGGACCCTAAAAAGTTGAGAGAAGGTATGAAATACTTCCCGCCAAAACTTTTCAATTGTAGGGCAAAACCAAAACATATGAATTAAAGAGGCATCAGCAGAGTTGCATTTATTACAAAGTGGAGAAACATTCGGGTAAAAACTGGAGAGCTTCTGTTTAGAAATCTAAGCTCTATGAACCACTTTAAATTGTAGAAGAGAATGACGAGCACAGAAAGATGATTTATTAACCCGCTTAAGAATTTTATTCCATCTATCATCAGAAATCTGACAATTTTGGTCATCCCCCCAAGCTTTTTTTATTTTCTCTAAAAAGTCTTGTCTAGAATCAATCAACAAGTTACAGATACCGTTAATAGAACCATTAACAAAAGGCTTTAAATTGAAAAGATCGTCCAGTAAATTTTTATCAGGACCTATAGGAAAAGGAGCTAATTGGAAACGTAGGAAATCTCTAATTTGTAGGTATCTGTAAAAATGAGATTTTGGGAGTGCAAATTTATTTGACAATTGGTCAAATGATGCAAGTGATCCTGAGATAAACAAGTCCCAAAAACACTTAATACCTAGTTCATCCCAATCCTTAAAGACTTTGTCAGTCATGGAAGGGATAAAAAAAAATTAAGGAGATTGGGAAATGATAATGAAAAATTCGCTAAACCAAAAAATTTTCTAAATTGAGACCAGATACTTAAACTTTGCTATTCCCACAACCAATGGACACAATCAACAGCTCCTCATCTCATGTTCTTGATGTTTATTTCTGGGTTATTTATTAGTTTTCTTTTGTATTTGAATTTTGTTGTCTTTTGCACATGGTTGTTTTGTTTGTCCTGTTGGGGGCGATCTTTCATTCATCGTATAATTGTTCTTGAGTTTACTGAATTTACAATATAATCAAATCCCAGGATTATACATGGTGACATGCCTATACTTTGATAATAAATTTACTTTGCACATTTTAAATTGTACATTTCAATTTGTAAATAACTCTGAAACACAAGAGCGGGTTGTGAACTCAGTCTGCTGGGTAAATTATTTTGTTCTGATCTGAATGGTCGGCCCAACCCTGTGACCCATCTTTCGAGGCACACCAATTACTGGAAATATTCCTGAATTGAACTGGAAAGCCTCAAGTACTCTGTCTCTCTGCTGAAGCATGCAAACACACGTAAACACACACACGTAACACACACACACACACACACACACACACACACACACACACACACACACACACACACACACACACACACACACACACACACACACACACACATACATTTAAAAACGTCGACAATCATATCAGTGCCCAAAAATACCAGGATGACCTGCCACAACGACTATCACCCAGTGACGCTCACTACTGTGATGAAGTGCTTTGAGGTGTTGGTCATGGTCAATCAACTCCTGTCTGTGTGCAGGGACCCACTGCAATTTGCCCATCACCACAATTTGTCAACAATTCTCACTGGCTCACACTCGGCCTTAGATCACCAGGTCAATAGCAATACACAAGTCAGGCTGCTGATTACAGCTCAGCGTTCAACACAATCAGACCCTCAATTGTAATCAACAAGCTCCAAAACCTGGGCCTCTGTACCTCCTTCTGCAACTGGATCCTCACCAGGAGACCCCAGTCTGTGTTGATCAGAAATAACATCTCCTCCTTGCTGACAATCAACACTGGCACACCTCAACGATGCGTGCTCAGCCCACTGCTCTACTCTCTCTACACCACGTCTGTGTGTCTAGGCTCATCTATAAACTTGCTGATGACACAACTATTGTTGGAGGAATTTCAGATGGTGACGAGGAGGAGTACAGGAGTGAGATAGATCAGCAAGTTGAGTGGTGTCACAGCAACAACCTTGCACTCAACATCATGAAGACAAAGGAATTGATTGTGGATTCAGGAAGGGGAAGTCGAGGGAACACACATCAGTCCTCATCGTGGGATCAGAAGTGAAAAGGGTGAGCAGTTTCCATTTCCTGCCTGTCAACATCTCTGAGGAACTATCCTGGGCCCAACATATTGATGCCGTTACAATGAAGGCACAACATCGGCTATATTTCATTCGGAGATTGAGGGGAATCGGTCTGTCACTAAAGACACTTGCAAATTTCTACAGATGTACTGTGGAGAGCATTCTAACTGGTTGCATCACTGCCTGGTGTGGAGAGGCCACTGCACAGGATCGAAAAATGCTGCAGAAAGTTGTAAACTCAGCCAGTTCCTTCATGGGCACTGGACTCCACAGCATCCAGGACACATTCAAAAGATGATGCCACAAAAAGGTGGCATCCATCATTAAGGACCCCTATCACCCAGGACATGACCTCTTCTCATTTCTAACATCAAGGAGAATGTACAGGACCCTGAACACACACTCACTGGTTCAGGAACAGCTTCTTCCCCTCCATCAGATTTGAATGGACAAAGAACCCATGAACACATCCTCAGTATTTTCCCTCTTGTTTTGCACTAACATTTTAAATATAATTTTACACATTTTAATTGTAATCTGTAGTTTTTATTAATAAATATTGCAATGTACTGCAGACACAAAGGAACAAATTTCACCACATTTCAGCCGAAAAACACTTCCTCAGGATTTGCCTTTTCTTTTTGCAATACATTTTAAGTATAATTTTATAAATACTGTAATTTGTGGTTTTTATTCCTAGATATTGCAATGTGCTGCTGACGAATTTCACCACATATGCCGGCGATATTAAACCTGATACTAATACACAAACACATACAGCTGGGCTCAGACATACAACACTCCCACATTCCTCCCTTTGTGACACCCTGCTTACTCTGTGGCCCCCGGTATGAAGCTCAAACTGTTGTAACGCCTGCCCTTTGAATTCATGGCTGAGGCTGTGTTGTGTCTGTTCACTGTTTGAGTTCGATATTAAATGAAGAGCATTGAATGGGAAGGAAGGTTTGAATAGAAGAATAAAGATCTCCTCTGAAGGTATATGGGGTCCTGGTGAGAGCGTACATGGAACACTGTGCACAGGTCTGGTCTCCCTCCCGGAGTCAGCCTGTGGGATGAAGGGAATGAAGAGATTTCCCAGATTGATTTAGGAGGTGAGGTAGTGTCCTCGGAGAGATTATACTGACCGGGCCTGTCACAAAATGAGAGAAATAAAAGGCCGTTTGACTGAGACAGACACAGTCTCACAGGGTATTGACAGGGTAGAGGCAGGAATGATGTTTCCTTTGGCTGCGGTGAGGAACCGGGGTCACAGAATCCGAGTTCACCTCAGCACGACTGAGATGAGGAGAAATTTCCTCACCCAGAGGGCTGAGAATCTTTGGAATTTTCTCCACAAGGTTTCTAAATTCGAAGGACAAATTTTGGGGCTCTGCGATGCTGGGAGCGTTGCGCGAAAGTGGCGCTGAGGTCAAACATCAGACATGTTCTGAGTGAAAGGCAGAACAGACACAAAGATAGATAGATAGATAGATAGATAGATAGATAGATAGATAGATAGATAGATAGATAGATAGATAGATAGATAGATAGATACTTTACTTTATTCATCCCCATGGGGAAATTCAACATTTTTTCCAATGTCCCATACACTTGTTGTAGCAAAAACTCATTACATACAATACTTAACTCAGTAATAATATGATATGCATCTAAATCACTAACTCAAAAAGCATTAATAATAGCTTTAAAAAAAAAAGTTCTTAAGTCCTGGCAGTTGAATTGTAAAGCCTAATGGCATTGGGGAGTATTGACCTCTTCATCCTGTCTGAGGAGCATTGCATCGATAGTAACCTGTCGCTGAAACTGCTTCTCTGTCTCTGGATGGTGCTATGTAGAGGATGTTCAGGGTTTTCCATAATTGACCGTAGCCTACTCAGCGCCCTTCGCTCAGCTACCGATGTTAAACTCTCCAGTACTTTGCCCACGACAGAGCCCGCCTTCCTTACCAGCTTATTAAGACGTGAGGCGTCCTTCTTCTTAATGCTTCCTCCCCAACACGCCACCACAAAGAAGAGGGCGCTCTCAACAACTGACCTATATAACATCTTCAGCATCTCACTGCAGACATTGAATGACGCCAACCTTCTAAGGAAGTACAGTCGACTCTGTGCCTTCCTGCACAAGGCATCTGTGTTGGCAGTCCAGTCTAGCTTCTCGTCTAACTGTACTCCCAGATACTTGTAGGTCTTAACCTGCTCCACACATTCTCCATTAATGATCACTGGCTCCATATGAGGCCTAGATCTCCTAAACTCCACCACCATCTCCTTGGTCTTGGTGATATTGAGACGCAGGTAGTTTGAGTTGCACCATATCACAAAGTCCTGTATCAGTTTCCTATACTCCTCCTCCTGTCCATTCCTGACACACCCCACTATGGCCGTGTCATCAGCGAACTTCTGCACATGGCAGGACTCCGAGTTATATTGGAAGTCTGATGTGTACAGGGTGAACAGGACCGGAGAGAGTACGGTTCCCTGTGGCGCTCCTGTGCTGCTGACCACCGTGTCAGACCTACAGTCTCCCAACCGCACATACTGAGGTCTATCTGTCAAGTAGTCCACTATCCAATCCACCATGTGAGAGTCTACTCCCATCTCCGTTAGTTTGTGCTTTGAGATCTTGGGCTGGATGGTGTTAAAGGCACTAGAGAAGTCAAGGAATGTAATCCTCACAGCACAACTGACCCCATCTAGGTGAGAGAGAGATTTGTGCAGCAAATACGTGATAGCATCCTCCACTCCCACCTTCTCCTTATATGCAAACTGAAGAGGATCCCGGGCGTGCCTGGTTTGTGGCCTCAGATTCTGTATTATCAGCCGCTCCATGGTCTTCATCACGTGCGACGTCAAGGCAACAGGTCTGAAGTCATTCAACTCCTTTGGTTGTGGTTTCTTCGGTACCGGGACAATACAGGATATTTTCCACTGTCTGGGTACTCTTCTCTGATCTAGACTCATGTTGAAGATGCGCTGTAGTGGTTCTCCCAGTTCAGTCGCACAGGCCCTCAGTACTCGTGGGGAAATATTCTCTCCGAGACAGGCACTGAGGTGTGTAAATCTCTATATGCAGATGATGGAGCTTTATGGCGTAGAGGCATAAATTGCAATTATACTGTATATTGAATCCAATTAGCAGCTAATAATTTTGAACAGTCGGCAAATATATGAGAATTTAAGCTTTCAGTCGCTCCTGAACAAGTTCTGTGTTTTATAAATGTGATTAATAGGCGTGCAGTTGATTTGAAATGATATGGTCAAACTCTTCAAGACGTGACCTCGGGAAGGTTTCCAGGCATGTGGATGGATAATCAGCTGGCATGGAAGCGCCATATCAGAAAAAAATAACATTAATTATTCTCAGTTGTCCATATGGGTATTCTGGGGAGTTACATGAATATCATTGTGGTCCATGTTCAATTGTTTAATTGGATCTGTTCTTGATTAGGGCTGTGTGACTTGTGGATCAGCGTCATCTTCAATTTTAAAGTGTTCGAAAGTGTTCTGGCGCAATAAGGTGGTCCCCTGTTTCAGCTTTACTGGTTGAAATGAGCCAAGTATAATTGCGGAGTTTGCAGCTGATATTAACAAACTGGATTCATTAGACGGGACAAATAAATTACCATCCTGTTGAAGTTGTTTTCGAGGACGGTTGGCAACATCACACGAAGAGCGTTTTCAAGTTTAGGTGGCTGGGATCTTATCACGCTGGGAAGATGGGATTGTGGGATTACGCAATGTCCCCCAATGTCACGTTCTCTGAAACCCCATCTTGTTCTGCCTCTGACTAGCTGATTTTAGGTCACAGAGTTTAATAAGTCTAATAATTCTGCAATGTCCGAGAGTCTGTTGGCTCATCAGTATATTTCGGAAAACTATTCCGATATATTAACTGTTGCAGAAGAATCAAAATATAACAACTGAGTTGTTCCTCTGGCTGTTTCTGTGCCTTAATTACAGGTAACGTCAAAGAAACAACTTACAAACCATTATATCAGTACATAGAGAAGAATTTGTTGCCATCATTTTAGGCTTACACTGGGTGGAGGAAATTTGTCCGTGTAAAGTTGTAATTTATTCAGATGTCTTTTCGGATTTGATGAGTCATAAAAAAATTTATTCTGTCGGTCGGTCAGATTTACTGTTGGAAACTCATTGGCCAAATTCTTATGAGTTTTATGGGTCTTCCTATGGGTTTCAACCTGCACGGGGAGGTTGAGTTACAAAAGCTGATACAATTCCAGCCGTGGATAAAGACCTTTCACCCGGCAAATCAGAAGCTAAGGGGTCGGTGGGATTAAGAATTATAGCAAGACTGTTGGGATAATGAGCATAAAGAAACACCACTGCAGAATGCGTAACTGTTAGCTTAATGGGGGAACGGAGTAAAACAAGAAGGGAGAGAATTTTATTCAAAAAAGAAGTAGCGAAGGTTTTATTTTCTAATTCTCTGCACCACACTCCAGTCCAGTTAGTGGCTGGAATCCGACTTTAATTTGATCTGCCAAACGCCTTTTAACCAAACCCCGCCCCATTTCGAATTATATTAGCAAATCATTCAAGGGGAAGGCGGAGAGTAGTGTGTTACGTACCCGTGACACGTGACAGTGGTACCCTTGTCACGTGACTGGGGTTGAAGTTATACTGGACATGAGGTAATGGTGGAGTGATGTCATTTTCCCGCCAGTAGAGGTCATGTGACAGGTTTTTTCTACAGGGTATAAAAGGATGACCCCCCCTGTCAGGTGGGGCAGTTCGTGGCTGGATTTGCCAAGATGACTTCATGTTGCTGCGTGATTTAATGTGATGACGCAGTTTAGTTAAAAATGAAGTTTTATATAATGCCTGAAGTTTAAAAGGTCAGAGCCAACGGTTTCTTTGCTAATGGAGAGTGAAGTTTGGAAAATGGAGATCGAGAAAAATCGATTTTCGACGGATTGATTTCGACCTTGTGTGATCCTCATTCGGAAGGATTTCGTTGATTATTCTCAGTGTTAATCCCTGGGTTGACCAGAAAGGATTTGAGAATAGTGTGGAAGAGGTCAGTACCTTTAACCGTTATATTTAATAAAATTCGACGTGGGAGTTCGACGCCGGGGAATCGAAGAACGACGATGTGGAAGAGAATCTACATCTCTTTAAAAAGTCTCTCCTTTTAAAAGTACCGTGAGCTTTTGAACTTTCGGCACACCGTTTTAAAGAACTGTTTTCCTTCAGCATATCGCTTTAAACAACTGTGTGTTTTCAATACTGCTTTAAAGACTGTTTGGGACTGCAACGCTATTAAGAACTGTTTGAGCAGCTGCCAGCAGCTGGATTCGGGTCATTGTTTGAGTTTGTTTACTTTTGAGAGGGTTTGTTTTCGGTGTTTAATAAACGTGTTATTTGTTATGAAAACCCTTGTCTAACTCATCTATAATTATTGTTGCCTGAATACGTAACAAAATATGGGGGCGAGGTCCGGAATTGAATCGTTTGAGTTTAAAATGCTTTTTGAATTTTGAATCGGTGTTTTGGTAACGGGAATTGCTCGATTCTTTTTGTTTGATTGGCTTGTGAGTGGTGTTCGGCAACGATGAATATTGATGAGTTTCTGGATTCGCCAGCCGCGGATTTGTTAGCGAAGGCGAAAAAAACTGCAGTATCTGAGATTGCTAAGAGGTTGCAAATTAAAGGTATTTTGCCGACTGCATCAAAAGCTGTAATACAGAGAAAGATCGTATCACACTATGTGGCTTCGGGTGTCTTTGATGAATCGATTTTAGAATCGTTTCCAATAAGTAATCTGGAGATACAGTTGCAAATTGAACAAATGAGGTTGGAAAAAAGTAAAGCAGAGTTGGAGCGTTATAAATTGGAATCTGACCAGAAGCAGAGAGATTTTGAATATGCAATGGCGAGATTAAAGTCTGAGAATCAGTCTTCTGATTCTAGAAAACCGTTTGTTGCTAGCCAAGAAATTAGGAGACAGGTCTGTGAGGAAACTCCGGACAATAGGCCCCGATCCACGGCGGGGAAAGACCGGACACCCCCTGTGTGGCTGAAACATCTCACGGAATCTCCGCCCGAATCTTCACCTCCGCCATCGGAAGGATTCAAAACTCCGGCCGCTGTTGCAGCCTTTACCCGGCGAGCTACTCCCAATCTCGGGTCTCTCACCGGGTCCACTCGTTCCCGATTCCAAACTTCGGTCCGCCCACTGACACTCCTCAGCCAATGGAGACAAGATTCTCCCAGTAGTGTTCTCTGATTGGCTGTGAGTGGGTCCGAGGGCGGGCTGCTACCGGAAGATGGAGATGTCAGTCACTGTTTGTTCTCAGAAAAAAAGCAAGTTCCCCGAGGCTCAAAGTTCAAACTAAATTTTACTTTTTTTTCTATTTTTTTATTATCAGAGTACATATCAGTCGCAAGATACAACTCCTCCAAACATACAGAGCAAAGCTACAGAACGGTAACTGAAAGATCAACCAGAGTGCAGAAGACAACAAACTTCGCCAATGCAAATAAACAACGAGAACATGAAATAACCGCAGCGGCTGCCGATAGATGTCCGGTGCACTCAGCTCTCCCCTGTTCAATCTGACAGGACAAGAAACAGTGAGGCGCAAAGGTAAACTCGTGTTTCAGAAAATAAGAAATAGAGAAAGCGTGGCCATTCGGCCCCTTGCACCTCTTCTGCCCTTCACTCAGAACATGCTAGACTTTTGACGTCAGCACCGCTTTCCTGCAAATTTCCATCACCGCTGAGCCCCAGGATATGTCTATTCAATTTAGAAACCTTGTGGAGATAATTGCAATGATTCACTGCACTCTGGGTGAGGAAATTTCTCCTCATCTCAGTCCTGATGAGTTGTCCTCGGATTTTGAGTCTGTGAGCGCTGGTTCCACACCTTATGGGAAACATCATTCCAGCCCTTCCGCTGTAAATATCCTGTGAGATTGTATTTCTCTAACTCTTAGACAGGAATGAGATCTGTCTCAGTCAAACCACCTCTTATTTCACTCATTTTGAAGACAGTCCCAGTACGATGGTTTGTTGTGGGAGCATCTCTATGGACAGCAAGTGAGTGCAGTTATCCTGTGTTGTTCCACAGCCTGATGGTTGAGGTGTAGTAACTGTTCCTGACCCTGGTGGGGCGAGTCCTGAGGCTCTCGTACCTTCTACCTGATTACAGCAGTGAGAAAAGAGCCTGCCTGTGTGGTGAGCCTGATCAAGGCCGCCTGTATCACCGTCCCCTCTGGCCTGCCCTATCCGGGACCAAAGGGATTGTGGAGAGTAAATGTGGTACTCTGTCGAGCATCACTGTGATCCGTCCCCTCTGGCCTGCCCTATCCGGGACCAAAGGGATTGTGGAGAGTAAATGTGGTACTCTGTCGAGCATCACTGTGATCCGTCCCCTCTGGCCTGCCCTATACGGGACCAAAGGGATTGTGGAGAGTAAATGTGGTACTCTGTCGAGCATCACTGTGATCCGTCCCCTCTGGCCTGCTCTATCCGGGACCAAAGGGATTGTGGAGAGTAAATGTGGTACTCTGTCGAGCATCACTGTGATCCGTCCCCTCTGGCCTGCCCTATCCGGGACCAAAGGGATTGTGGAGAGTAAATGTGGTACTCTGTCGAGCATCACTGTGATCCGTCCCCTCTGGCCTGCCCTATCCGGGACCAAAGGGATTGTGGAGAGTAAATGAGGTACTCTGTCGAGTATCACTGTGATCCGTCCCCTCTGGCCTGCCCTATACGGGATCAAAGGGATTGTGGAGAGTAAATGTGGTACTCTGTCGAGCATCACTGTGATCCGTCCCCTCTGGCCTGCCCTATCCGGGACCAAAGGGATTGTGGAGAGTAAATGAGGTACTCTGTCGAGTATCACTGTGATCCGTCCCCTCTGGCCTGCCCTATCCGGGACCAAAGGGATTGTGGAGAGTAAATGTGGTACTCTGTCGAGTATCACTGTGATCCGTCCCCTCGGGCCTGCCCTATCGGGGACCAAAGGGACTGTGGAGAGTAAATGTGGTACTCTGTCGAGTATCACTGTGATCCGTCCCCTCTGGCCTGCCCTATCCGGGACCAAAGGGATTGTGGAGAGTAAATGTGGTACTCTGTCGAGTATCACAGTGATCCATCCCCTCTGGCCTGCCCTATCCGGGACCAAAGGGATTGTGGAGAGTAAATGTGGTACTCTGTCGAGTATGACTGTGATCCGTCCCCTCTGGCCTGCCCTATCCGGTACCAAAGGGATTGTGGAGAGTAAATGTGGTACTCTGTCGATTATAACTGTGATCCGTCGCCTCTGTCCTGCCCTATCTGAGACCAAAGGGATTGCGGAGAGTAAATGTGGTACTCTGTCGAATATCACTGTGATCCGTCCCCTCTGGCCTGCCCTATCCGGGACCAAAGGGATTGTGGAGAGTAAATGTGGTACTCTGTCGAGTATCACTGTGATCCGTCCCCTCTGACCTGCACTATCCGGGACCAAAGGGATTGTGGAGAGTAAATGTGGTACTCTGTCCAGTATCACTGTGATCCGTCCCCTCTGGCCTGCCCTATCCGGGACCAAAGGGATTGTGGAGAGTAAATGTGGTACTCTGTCCAGTATCACTGTGATCCGTCCCCTCTGGCCTGCCCTATCCGGGACCAAAGGGATTGTGGAGATTAAATTTGGTACTCTGTCGAGTATTACTGTGATCCGGGCTCTCTTCCTGCCTCTTATTATTCTTGTCTGTGATTGCAGTGCGACAATCTCTGGCCCAATGTGCTCTCTTTCTACAAACTCCGTTTCTGTCCTTGGCCAAGTGTCCTCTTCAGCTGCACCGTCCGCACGATCCTGCCACCTGTTCTGGGTTCTTCGTCGGGACCTGAACTCCATCTCGTCACTACCGGTTCTCTGTGCACACTCTCGCTTTTCCCCAGTCCCTTTAAAGAGTCAATTGCGCTCCATATTCATCAGAATTTATGTCACCCGGTGCCAGGTCTGACGCAGCGAACTGAGATTAGTTAACTTAAAGGAGTGGGCAGGCTTGTGTCTGAGACAGTTTAGAAAAGTCTGCACTGCCAGCTGGACATAGTGATCTGTCCAGGGGTTTGCCGGCATTGGACTCTCACATATCCTTAAAACGAGCTATAAAGTATGCAAGGGATTCTCCTTTTTCCTGTCGTTATCGGGTAAATTCACCAAAATCCACATGCAGTCGGGCTGTCATTCAAATGTGTTCCCTTACCTCAGTGACCCACCGTGCCATGGCTTGTATTACATCAGCCCCTCTGGTGGCTCCCGGTCACCTTCGGGCATCTGCCTGGGAAAGGGGAACCCACTCCCTGTCCCTGTCCGAGAGGTTCCATATATAACCCTGAGGAGTGGCACAAGTCCCCGGGCAGGGTCTGGAAAGGGGAACCCACTCCCTGTCCCTGTCCGAGAGGTTCCATATATAACGCTGAGGAGTGGCACAAGTCCCCGGGCAGGGTCTGGAAAGGGGAACCCACTCCCTGTCCCTGTCCGAGAGGTTCCATATATAACCCTGAGCAGTGGCACAAGTCCCCGGGCAGGGTCTGGAAAGGGGAACCCACTCCCTGTCCCTGTCCGAGAGGTTCCATATATAACCCTGAGGAGTGGCACAAGTCCCCGGGCAGGGTCTGGAAAGGGGAACCCACTCCCTGTCCCTGTCCGAGAGGTTCCATATAACCCCGAGGAGTGGCACAAGTCCCCGGGCAGGGTCTGGAAAGGGGAACCCACTCCCTGTCCGAGAGGTTCCATATATAACCCTGAGGAGTGGCACAAGTCCCCGGGCAGGGTCTGGAAAGGGGAACCCATTCCCTTTTTCAATGAATTCAGGTAAAGCCCCTGGTCCGGACGGTTATACTGCTGAATTTTTAAAATCCTTTTCTTCTATACTAGCTCCTTGGCTTTGTAAAATTTTTAAAGATGCGTTAACTGTAGGTAAATAAGCACAATCTTTTTATGATGTCTCCATTTCTCCAATTCTTAAAAAAGATAAGACCCCACTGAATGTGCATCCTATCGGCCAATATCCTTGCTGAATACAGATTTTAAGATTTTTACCAAAATTTTGGTCACTAGATTAGAAAATGCATTACCTCAAATTATCTCAGAAGAGCAGACCAGATTTATTAAAAACTGTTATTCATCTTTTAACATTAGAAAATTAATTAATATAATTTATACTTCTTCATCTAAAATACCAGAATGTCATTTCCTCAGATGCTGAAAAAGCGTTCGATAGAGTTGAATGGCTATATTTATTTAATACGTTGCAGAATTTTAATTTTAGCTTGAAATTTATATCATGGATTAAATTAATGTATTATAAGCCTTTGGCTTCGGTTCTTACCAATAATCAAAGATCTCCTTTTTTCAGTTGTCCCGTGGTACGAGGCAAGGCTGCCCTTTAAGTCCTCTATTATTTGACATTGCTTTGGAACCTTTAGCCGTTGCCATTCGTGAATCACCTAATACTTTTGGTATTACCCGTGGGTAAGGGACTTATAAGTTATCATTATATGCTGATGATTTGTTACTCTACATATCTGACCCTGAGAGATCTATTCCTGCTATTTCATCCTTGCTTGCTCAGTTTAGTAGCTTTTCTGGCTACAAACTGAATTTTAATAAGAGTGAATTATTTCCATTAAATATGCAAGTTCCAATTTTAAACACTTACCATTTAAAGTTGTCACAAATCATTTTACTTATTTGGGTATTAAAATTACCAAGAAACATAAGGGTTTATTTAAAGTTAATTTTTTACCTTTAATTGAACAAATCAAGCAACTTGTTACCAGGTGGTCCCCATTATCTCTGTAATTGGTTGGTTGAATTAATACTATCAAGATGATAGTATTACCCAAATTTTTATATTTATTCCAAGCATGACCAATTTTTATTCCTAAATCTTTTTTTGATATTATTGACTCCAAAATATCCTCGTATGTGTGGCAGAATAAAAATCCTAGATTAAGTAAAAAATAGTTACAGAAGCCTAAGAAGGAAGGTGGTTTTGCTTTACCAAACCTGAAATTTTACTATTGGGCAGTTAATATTCAATATTTAATATTTTGGACACAAGAATCGGTCATAGTACCTTGCCCACAATGGGTAAATTTGGAGTGTAAATCTGTACAAGACTTCTCATTGTTTTCTATTTTAGGATCTTCGCTTCGTTTTGCTTTATCTAAACCGAATAAACAAATAACTAATCCTATAGTTAAACATACATTAAGAATATGGTTTCAATTTCGTAAATTCTTTGGCTTGAATAATCAAGCCCTATTATATCTAACTTCTTTTTCCAGCCCTCTTTTATGGACCAAGCCTTTGTGTTATGGAAAACAAAAGGTATAACATGTTTTTGTGATCTATTTTTAGAGAACAGTTTTATGTCCTTTGTACAGCTATCCAACCTAAAACTCATTTTTTCAGATACTTGCAAGTTAGAAATTTCTTGAATGTTAGTATTTTCTGAAATTATGTCCAATGGACATTACAGAAAAAATTCTAGCTCTGAATCCTTGCCAGAAGGGTTAAGTAGCCATCATTTATCATATGATCATGAAAATACAGCCAGGAGTATCAGAAATAATTCAGAAGGAATGGGAAAAAGAACTTCACTGTCTTATACCCACAGAGCAGTGGGAGAAAATTTTACAATTAGTCAATTCTTCTTCTATTTGTGCTAAACATGCCTAATACAATTTAAGGTTGTTCACAGGGCTCACATGTCCAAGGATAAACTCGCTCGATTTTATTCTTCTGTTAATCCAACCTGCGACAGATGTCATTCTGAAGTCGCTTCATTGACCCACATGTTCTGGTCTTGCCTCTATTTGTAAAATTATTGGAAAGATATTTTTGGTATTATTTCAACAGTTCTGAATATCAAATTGCAACCGCATCCTATTACTGCAATTTTCGGTTTACCAATGGTGGATAATAGTCGTTTATCCCCCCTCCCCCCAGCCCGGCGGATGATTGCATTTGTTACATTAATGGCTAGAAGATCTATCCTAGATAGATAGATAGATACTTTATTCATCCCCATGGGGAAATTCCACATTTTTTCCTATTGAACTGGAAAGAAATTAATCCTCCAACTAGATTTCAGTGGTTTTCTCAAACTATTTCTTGTTCGAGTTTAGAAAAAATTGCAACTGTTGTCTTTGTCCCTCCAGTTAAATATGAAGAAACTTGGAGACCATTTATTCAACATTTTCATATAAGCTAAATTGACTTTTCCTAAACCTTACTTTTATTATCCTTAATTATTTGGATGGAGGTGCGGAGTTATTGACGGTACTGTGTATAATTTATATAATGCAATGGCCCATGTCGGTTAGGTATTTTTTTCTTTTTTGGGGAGGGGCTACGTATTTTTTCCATTTTCTGTAACCACTATGAGTTTGGGAGGTTATTATTATCTATTTGTATTTATACCTCAACCTATTAATTATGTACTCTCAAGCTCTTTGTATTCATGTTTCAGTTGTGTTTGTTTAAAATCAATAAAAAGATTTAAAAAGGACTACTCTGAGGAAAGGGTGGAATAGGCGCAATGGGCCGAGTGGCCAGGCATGCTCCTGTTTGTTATTTTCTAAAGCACGAGTTTACCTTTCCGCCTTGTTCTCCCTTGGTTTTCAGCCGTTCGGATTGCACAGGGGAGCGGTGAGAGCTCCGGAGATCCATCGGCAGCCGCTGCGGGGCAGCTCCGGTCTCCCAGCAGGAAGGGACGGGTCTGGGAGACAACTCCAGACAACAGGCCCCGATCCTCGGCGGGGAAAGGCCGGGCGCCCTCCGTGTAGCTGAAAGATCTCACGGAATCTCCGCCGGTCTCTTCAGCTCTGCCTTCGAAAGGATTCACGACCCGCCGGTGGTGCAGCCGAAACCCGAGGCGCAGCTCCCGGTCTCCGGCCTCACTCGGTCCCGGTTCCAAACACAGGCCCGGCCGGGCGCTCAGCGTCCCGCCCACTGACACCCCTCAGCCAATGGGAGCATCCGTCCCCCAGCGGTGATCGCTGATTGGCTGTGAGTGTATGAGGACGGGCTGCTGTTGGGAGCTGGAGATGTCAGTCACAGTTTGTTCTCAGAATTAAAGCAAGTTTCCCAAAACTCAAATTTCAAAATAAATTTTATTATCAGAGTACAGATAAGTCACCACATACAACCCCGAGAAGCATTTTCTTGCGGACATACTTAGAAAAAGTATAGAATAGTAACCACAACAGAAGCAGGCAGTGAAAGATCAGCCAGAGTGCTGAAGGTAACAAACTGTGCAAATGCAAAAAAGCGATAAATAACAAGAGGATGAAATAACCGCAGCGGCTGCTGATGGATCTCCGGAGCTCTCACCGCTCCCCTGTGCAATCCGACAGGCTGAAGGCCAAGGGAGAACAAGGCGCAAAGGTAACCTCGTGATTTAGAAAATAAGAAACAGGAACAGACGTTGTCATTCGGCCCGTTGCGTGCTCTGTCCATCACTCAGAACATGGCTGATCTTTGCCCTCAGCACAACTTTCCTGCAACGTTCCCAACATCGCCGAGCCCCTAAATATGTCCGTTTAATTTAGAAAATCTGTGGAGAAAATTCCAAATATTCACTGCACTGTGGGTGGGGACATTTCTCCTCATCTCAGTCCTGCTGAGGTGACCTCGGATTTTGAGTCTGTGATCCCCGGTTCCACTGTCCAGCCAGGAGAAACATCATTCCTGCCCCTACCCTATAAATACCCTGTGAGACTGTGTCTGTCTCAATCAGGAAGCTTCTCCATGTGAACCTTGTGTTCATGAAATTGGTGACAGTTCTTTCAGACCAGCAGCTTTGACCATAAAAACACCAGACAGTGGTCAGCACGGAATGTCCTGCAGTTACTGCAGGAGAAGGACTGAATGGACACAGTGGAGTGGTTCCCTGAGCAGACAGCCCAGACCATCTGGCAGAATGCCTCATCACCAGATCTCACCAACAGGCACCAAGACCTCACCTGTCTGGCGGCGAGAGGGTCCCTCCCAGTCTGATCCTTGTTGCATGCCCGGAGATCACTCCCACAGCGCGCTGTCCCGAGATTACTGCAGTGGAGACGAGAGGGTCCCTCCCAGTCTGATCCTTGCTGCATGCCCGGAGATCACTCCCACAGCGCGCTGTCCCGAGATTACTGCAGTGGAGACGAGAGGGCCCCTCCCAGTCTGATCCTTGCTGCATGCCCGGAGATCACTCCCACAACGCGCTGTCCCGAGATTACTGCAGTCGAGACGAGAGGGCCCCTCCCAGTCTGATCCTTGCTGCATGCCCGGAGATCACTCCCACAACGCGCTGTCCCGAGATTACTGCAGTCGAGACGAGAGGGCCCCTCCCAGTCTGATCCTTGCTGCATGCACGGAGATCACTCCCACAGCGCGCTGCCCCGAGATTACTGCAGTGGAGACGAGAGGGCCCCTCCCTATCTGATCCTTGCTGCATGCCCGGAGATCACTCCCACAGCGCGCTGCCCGGAGATTACTGCAGTGGAGACGAGACGGTCACTCACCTCTTTGCGGACTGTGGGCTGGCGAAGATCTGTGGAGAAAGATGCAAGGGCCTGTGCCACAGCAGCTGCGGGACAGAAGGCTCACTGATCCTCGGGCTGTTCCCAGGACGCGCAAGGAAACGGACAGCGAGTGGGAAAGACGCCCGAAACTTGTTGGCCTGCCATTAAATCGAGATGTCCGGAGAGCAGCGGTTCCCAACCTGGGGTCCACGGTGACTGGTATTGGTCCTTGGCATAAAAATGTTTGGGAACCCCTGTCGTACAGGAATGCTGCCGACTGACACATTCCAGACTACAGGGACACCATTGGAACTACAGGGATCCTCTACACTGGACAGGGAGTGGCCGGGTTGGCTGAGGAAGCCTCACAGTTATTGTAGTAGTGAACCACCCCAGGGGGACACATGGCTTCTCCTTTCAGCGCAGGACTTCAATCGTCTTCCAGGGGAAGGTCCTTCCGACCGCAGGGATGAGGCCTTTGGAGATTCAGCTGACGTTTTTGTCGCACTGGGTTTTTAAGAGATGGGGTTGCTGGCCATACGGCCAACCCTCCTCCGCTCGTAGCCGCGTTTTCTTATCTGTTGCCAGTTTAATGTGTTTTTGATCCCACACTGACCAACATTTCCACTGAACACATCCAGCAGCAGAATGTTCATTCCCGGAGACTGCAGCGCGCGTAGTGGACAATCGCGGTACTGCAGGGGATCAGCAGCTCCCCGAAAGTGAAAGCATTCTGAATCAGGAAGTGCTGGGAGTTAACATGGCTTCGAAAGGACCGGCCGAGAGTTTGAGCGAGGAGGCAATTTGTCCCGTCTGCCTGGATTTCTTCACCGATCCGGTGTCACTGGAGTGCGGACACAACTTCTGTCGCTCTTGTATCACACGGTATTGGGAAAGGGAGGAGAGAAACCCCTGCCCGGAATGTAGAGCGGTGTTTGCTGACCGCACCCTCAGGGTGAATCGGGCCTTAGCAAATCTGGCTGAAAAAGCTCGAAATCTAAACCTGAATCCGAAAGGGAAGGAAAGTAAACGTCACTGCGAGGAACATGAGGAAGAACTGAAGCTGTTTTGTGAAACGGACAAGACACTGATCTGTCTGATCTGTAGAGATGCGCAGGAACACCGAGAGCACCGCTTCATGCCGATTAAAGAAGCTGTTAAAATCTACACGGTAATCTAACGTTAATTTCATACTAAACACATTTCCTTTGTCCTACATATCATCATACCAGCCTCTATAACTAACACATCACTCTTTGCAACTTCCCCCATCTCCAACGGGATTCTAGCATCTCTCCGTCCCACAGCCCACCTCCGCACCCCACAACTCTCCGCTCTCTATACGGATCGCGCTCTACGTACTGTATCGCCCTGATCCACTCGCTCCTTCCCACTGATCTCCCTCCTGGCACTGACACCTGCAAGTGGGACAGATAGACTTCAGTATGTGCGGTTGGGAGACTGTAGGTCTGACACGGTGGTCAGCAGCACAGGAGCGCCACAGGGAACCGTACTCTCTCCGGTCCTGTTCACCCTGTACACATCAGACTTCCAATATAACTCGGAGTCCTGCCATGTGCAGAAGTTCGCTGATGACACGGCCATAGTGGGGTGTGTCAGGAATGGACAGGAGGAGGAGTATAGGAAACTGATACAGGACTTTGTGATATGGTGCAACACAAACTACCTGCGTCTCAATATCACCAAGACCAAGGAGATGGTGGTGGACTTTAGGAGATCTAGGCCTCATATGGAGCCAGTGATCATTAATGGAGAATGTGTGGAGCAGGTTAAGACCTACAAGTATCTGGGAGTACAGTTAGACGAGAAGCTAGACTGGACTGCCAACACAGATGCATTGTGCAGGAAGGCACAGAGTCGACTGTACTTCCTTAGAAGGTTGGCGTCATTCAATGTCTGCAGTGAGATGCTGAAGATATTCTATAGGTCAGTTGTTGAGAGCGCCCTCTTCTTTGTGGTGGCGTGTTGGGGAGGAAGCATTAAGAAGAAGGACGCCTCACATCTTAATAAGCTGGTAAGGAAGGCGGGCTCTGTCGTGGGCAAAGTACTGGAGAGTTTAACATCGGTAGCTGAGCGAAGGGCGCTGAGTAGGCTACGGTCAATTATGGAAAACCCTGAACATCCTCTACATAGCACCATCCAGAGACAGAGAAGCAGTTTCAGCGACAGGTTATTATCGATGCAATGCTCCTCCGACAGGATGAAGAGGTCAATACTCCCCAATGCCATTAGGCTTTACAATTCAACTGCCAGGACTTAAGAACTTTTTTTTTAAAGCTATTATTAATGCTTTTTGAGTTAGTGATTTAGATGCATATCATATTATTACTGAGTTAAGTATGTATGTAATTAGTTTTTGCTACAACAAGTGTATGGGACATTGGAAAAAATGTTGAATTTCCCCATGGGGATTAATAAAGTATCTATCTATCTAACCTCCTCCCTCGTCACCATTCAGGGCCGCAAACAGCCCAGTTCCTCCCGTTTCCTCCATGGTCGATTGTCCTCTCGAATTAGATTCCTTCTTCTCCAGCCCTTTACCTCTTCCACCTGTCCCCTCTCAGCTTCTCACTTCATCACCCTCCCCCACGTTCCCCCTCACGTTGTCTCATCCGTCAGCTGTCAGCTGGTTCTCGTCTCCAACCTTTTTATTCTGGCTCCTGTCCCATTCCTTCCCAGTCCTGATGAAGGGTCTCATCCCGAAACACCGACTGTTTATTTCCCCTGAATAGATGCTGCCTGACTCACTGAGTTCCTCCGGCATTTTGTGTGATAATCGGGTTTGATCACCTGTTTCTTTTGATGCATCTTTGTTTCTGTTTCCTTCACTCTCTGACTTCCAGGATCAGCTAAAATCTTCCTTAGACTCTCTCACAAAAAGGAAATCAGACTTCCAGGAAAAGGAGCAGCAACAGAAAGAGAAGATTTCCGGAGTTCGGGTGAGGCTTCCTGAGCGGAATTTCTGATATTACTGTCGAGTTTTGCTCCATTTAATGCAGAATAGCCGAGTATCGCAGCTCCAGTGACCTGGGTTCGATCCTGACCTCTGCTGCTGTCTGTGTGGAGTTTGCATGTTCTCCCTGTGACCAGACACATCCCAAGGACATGCTGGATGAATGGTTAATTACAATTAACCCTGAGAAGGTCGAGGAGGGTGTATGTAAATCAGTTGGCCGTTAATGGGTCAGTGAGGGAGAATAGGTTTCAGGAAAACGTGAGGAAATGGGGTTGACGGGAATGTCTCAGAAGTAGTATGGACCCCAATGGACCGAATGGTCACTTTTATGTCATAAGGAAATACAGCACAGCAATGCAGTAAACTAATCTTCACCTTTCATTCAACAGGAACAGTCACACAGCGTTCAGTCCCACATCACATCCCAGTTTGCTGAACTGCGCCAGATTATCACTGAGAAAGAGCAGAGTTTACTCAGGGATCTCAGGGAAGAAGAGAAGAGGATTCTTAATCCAATGGAGAAAAATCTTCGAGAGATTCAAGAGAATATCAGGTTTATTCAGGAGGAAATCTTGAAGTTAAAGGAGCAGATGAATCAAAAAGATGGTGTGATGTTTCTCAAGGTGAGTGATTAAATTTTAATTTGTTTCTGTCAAATTGAACTCAATGAACAGTGGTGTATTTGAAATAAACACAGCACAGCGGCCAATTCTACCAAATAAATTGCCGCTGCTGGTGACCTCACACAGAGTGTTCTCCTTGCATGACGAACCTCCAATCACTCCGCTAATGACATTCGGAGACAGATATTCGATCATTTATCAGCAACACACAATCTTTAAGCGATGAATTTTCAGCATAATTAATCGTAAATTAAACTGCAATGAATCGGTCAACGATGTGGACAGTAAGTCCAAGTCTAATCAGATTTGTATTTTTATTTATTTCAGGAGGAAGCTCGTCGGAACAGGAGGTAGGACATGCTCTTTACTGAAACCCTGCACAGATTTGTAAAGTAGTTCAAAAATTCCAGTTTATCACCAGCAGTTTAATATTTACAGGATTAATGACGATATCCAGGAATTGTCAGTGACAGATGAGGCCCTGCCGGTTGGAAAATTTGTTCACCCCTATTTGTTGAACACAGTGCTGAGAGAAAAACTTGATACCATTAAGCGAGGTAACATTTACAAAGATTCATTTTTCCTTGTTCATGAAACACAATTAAGTTATAAGTTGAAGCAAGGATTGGCTGCGAGAATGGACTGAAGGGGAACTGAAGTTTATTCCACATCAACCCCACCGACTGGGAGGCTTCACTGTCACATGGTCAGCTGGAGATGTCAGACCCCTGAACACACCAGCACAGGGTCACAATACAACCAATACACGGGACTGTCAGATGAACCACTGTGTCCTGATCCCAGGCATACTGAACTATCACACCAGGACATGAATTTGAATCCTACCACAGATGCTGGGAATTTAATACTGACTAAAAACGGGTATCAGTGTGGTGACGGGGATTGTCAGGAAAATACACAAGTCCTGCGTGCTCTGTGAGTGCAGAATCTGACTGACGTAGGAATTCCCTCTTCTGGATCAGCAAATCTCACTGTTGTTAGAGGGAGCAGAGGGGAGCGGTAGTGATCGGGGACTCAATCGTTCAGGGAACAGACAGGAGAATCTATGGACAAGAATCAGACACCGGAATGCTATGCTGTCTCCTAGGTGCCAAGGTCAGGGACGTCTCGGATCGTGCCTGTAGCATTTTGGAGAGGGAGGGTCAAGAGCCAGCTATCACCTTGCAACTTGGGACAATGACATTGAAAGTAAAAGGTCCTGAAAATAGAATTTGGAGAGCTTGGTAGAAAGCTCAGAAGCAGCACCCCCAGGGTTGTAATTTCTGGATTGCTGCCTGTGCCACGTGCTGGTGAGGGTAGAAACAAGATAATTTGACAGATAAACATGGCTGAGAAGATGGTGCTGGGGACAGGGATTCAGGTTCTGGGGTCATTGGGATCTGTTCTGGTGGAGGAATGACCTGCTCAAAAGGGATGTGTCGCACCTCGACCCGAGGGAGAACAATATTCTCACAGAGAGGTTTGGTAGAGCAGTCAGGTAGGATTTAAACTAATTTGGTGGGGTGGGGGGTTGGAACTGGAGTGAAGAGATAGGACTGATGGTTAAAATGCAAAGATATCGTGCAGTCAGACTGTCAGATATGGCGGACAGATGAGAGGAGAAAATTGCAGCCAGCAGGGTGAGTATCAGTGCATTAGGGATGCAGAATTAAAAAGGGTATCAGATACAGTACACAAAGTGTTATATCTCAATGCATGGAGTATGAGAAATAAGGTGGATGATCTTGTTGCACGATTACCGATTGTCAGGTATGATGTTGTGGCCATCACGGAATCGTGGCCGAAGGATGGTTGTAGTTGGGAGCTGAATGTCCAAGGTTACACAATGTATCGGAGGAAGGAAGGAAGGAAGGCCGATGGGGTGGTGTGGCTCTGCTGGTGAATCAGCAGCTAGATGTGACATAGGATTGGAAGATGTTGAATCTTGTGGGTTGAGGTAAGGAACTGCAAAAGTAAAAATGCCACTGACAGCAGTCATATACAGGCCTCCCAACAGTCAGTGGGTTGAGGCCCACAGATTACAGCTGGAAATAGAAAAGGCTGATGAAAAGGACAATGTTATGATAATCATGGGAGATTTCAACATGCAGGTCAATTGGGAAAATCAGGTTGGTAAAGGATCTCAAGAGAGTGAGTTTGTTGAATGCAATGTGATGGCTTTCTAGAGCAGTTTGTCGTTGAGCCTACTCGGGGAATAGCTCTACTGGATTGGGTGTTCTGTATTGAACCAGAGGTGAGTAGTTAAAAGAAACCTTAGGAGGCAGTGCTCACAACATGACTGAGTTCAACTTGAAATTTGAGAAGGAGAAAGTAAAGCCGGACATTGTAGTATTTCAGAGAAGTGAAAGAAATTACAGTGGTCTGAGAGAGGAGTTGGCCAAAGCAAATTGGAAGGAGATGCTGGCAGGGATGAGAGCAGAGCAGAAATGGTGTCAGTTTCTGGGAAAATGAGGAAGGTGACGGATAGATGTATTCCAAAAATAAATAAATACTAAAATGGCAAAATAGTAAAACTGTGGCTGACAAGGGAAGACAAGTTAATGTAAAGGCAAAGAGAGGGCATACAACTAAACAAAAAAATAGTAGGAAGAGAGAGGATTGGGAAGCTTTTAAATATCTACAGAGCCGAACGGAAAGAATGATTGGGATGAAAAAAAAAACATGAAATTGATTTGAATTGATTTGACTTTATTACTTACATCCTTCATATACATGAGGATTAAAAATAGTAATAGTATTTATAGTAATTTATGATGAATAATATGTACAACAGGCTGGTTAATATAACATAGAAATACAGTTGTGTCCACACGAGTTAATCAGTCTGATGGCCTGGTTGAAGAAGCTGTCCCGGAGCCTGTTGCTCCTGGCTTTTAATCTGTGGTTTAGAATAGCATTCAATCCAAGAGCAGGGATGTGATGCTGAGGCTTTATAAGGCACTGGTGAAGCCTCACCTTGGGTGTTGTGAACAGTTCTGGGCTCCTCATCTAAGACAAGGTGTGCTGGCATTGCAGAAGGTTCATTTCATAACGATGATTCCAGGAATGAAAGGGTTATCATACGAGGAACGTTTGATAGCTCTGTGTCTGTACTCGCTGGAATTTAGAAAGATGAGGGGGGATCTCATTGAAACCTTTCGAATGTTGAAAGGCCTAGACAGAGTAGATGTGGAAAGGATGTTTCCCATGGTGGTGGAGTTGAGGACAAGAGGGCACAGCCTCACGATAGAGGGGGGTCTATTTAAAACAGATGCGGAGAAATTTGTGCCAGCAGCTGGTGAATTTGTGAAACCTGTTGGGTGTATTTAAGGCAGAGCTTGATAGGTTCTAGATTGGACACAGAATCAAAGGTTACGGAGAGAAGACCAGGGAGTGGGGCTGAGGAGGGAAAAAAGGATCAGCCATGATTGAATGGCGGCGCAGACTCGTTCGGCAAATGGCCTAATTCTGCTCCTATGTCTTATGGTGATCAAACCACGACATTGAAGCATTGTGAGAATGAGCTCAGACACACCAACAAGCATTGACATGGGTCAAGATTTCATCTCGGGAGAAGCACACACAGCATAACCGGCCTGGCAAAGCTCCCTCACACACATACACAGGAAGGACTGGCAGATTGTAGTCAGAGCCTCAGCAATGTACGTTGTTATTTCCCTCAGTAACCTGGAAACCAGTCTCTTCAGAGACAGTCATTTATTCATTTAAACAACTCAATCAAGTGTGACACACGGCCACAGAAATAGGCACAAATCCCCATTTAGGATTGAATTCTGCTGTCCTTACCCAGTCTGTCTGTTCTGTGTCACTGAGCTGCCCTCTGACGTGACGTCACATCAACACTTCACAGACAGACTCCGGGGTGAGATTCCTCAGGAGGATGATCTGGGAGGGTTTGATGGATGTTGAACTCAGTGAAACTTCATCAATCTGCAAGACTAAGATGTCTTCTTGAGCATGGCCCATTTGTGTGTGTTTGCTCCCCCATCCCTCTAACCATTTCCCATCTGTGTACCTGCCCAAATTTATTTTAAAATCTTTCATTTTTACCTGTTTCTACAGCGTCTGAGGGCAAATTCCATTTACCAACCTCCCTCTCTATGAGAATATTACCCAACAGACCACTCAGAAAAATTTGCCGTCTCACTTTCAATCTGAGGCCTCTGGTTCTGTACTCCCATTTCTTTGAAAAAGAAACGTTATTTAAGCTCCTTATGAATTATTTACCTCGATAAGGGGTCATACCTGAACATCCGACACTACAGCTGAATAGCCCAAGCTTATCCACTCTCTGCTTTTAACCCAAGCCCCCAGTCCTGGTAACATCCTCCTGAAGCCTCCTGTCCAGTGTAATGACATCCTCCCCATATTCGGGAACCGGAAATGCAGACAATGCTCCAAGTGTGGTCTATCATCGACATCAAAGGCCTTGCTGAATTTCATGTGGACAGTGTAGAATAGGCTGATGAATACAGGACTGAAGGTGTTTTTTAGATTGGGACAAGAAGGGTGGCGTGGGAGCTAAATTCTGAATCAAGGCAGTTTTTAAAAAAACTTGGCGTACAAGAACGGCGAGACTGCGCGGGACAGCGCGGAGAGTTTAAAAAGATGACCACCCTATACAGCGGGCAGCGGAGTGGGTGGCAGCAGAGTGTAGGGCTTTGGCTCAACGGGCTTAGGCGGTAACGGGAAGAGGCGAGAGCGAGGCACCGACTCTTTTTCTCCCCTTTGCAAATCGGCAATTGTAGAATTAGGTAGCATGTCTGCAGGGTTAGTGCTTTGTTCAGGGTGTCAGATGTGGGAATCCTGGGAGACCTCCAGCCTCCCTGATAGACACATCTGCACCAGGTGAACCGAGATTCAGCTGCTCGGAGACCGTGTTAGGGATCTGGAGCTGCAGCTTCATGACCTACTGCTTATTAGAGAAAATGAAGAGGTGATAGACAGGAGCTACAGGGAGGTAGTCATCCCTAGGCTACAAGGGTCAGAATACTGGGTGACTATCAGGAGAGGGAAGGGAAATGCCCGGATAGTGGAGAGCACCCCTGTGGCTGCCCCCCTCAGCAACAAGTATATCGTTTCAGATGCTGTTGAGGGGGATGACCTGACAGGGGACGGCCACGGTGACCGGGTCTCTGGCACTGAGCCTGGCGCTTTTGTGCAGAAGGGAAGGAGGGAGAAGAGGAATGCGGTAGTCATAGGGGATTCCATAGTCAGGGGAACAGACAGGAGATTCTGTGAGCCTGGTAGAGATACCCGCATGGTGTGCTGCCTCCCAGCTGCCAGGGTACGGGTTACACTTGAACCCGAAGGAGATCAATATCATCGCGGGAATGTTTAATAGAGCTGTCAGGGAGGGTTTAAACTAATTTGGCAGGGGTATGGGAAAACGGAATGATAGAGTGGAGGAGGGGGGAAAACAGAAATAAATCTAAGATAGTGAGCAGTAAAGATGTCAGGAAGGACAGGCAGGTGATGCGGCAAATTTGCAGCCACTGGGATGAGTTGCAGTGCAATCAAAAGAAAAAGTATCAAATACTGGACTTAAGGTGTTATACTTAAATACACACAGCTAAGGAATAAGGTGGATGATCTTGTCGTACAGCTACAGATTGGCAGGTATAATTTTGTGGCCATCATTGAGACGCGGCTAAAGGATGCATGTCTCTGAGAGCTGAACGTCCAAGGATACACGGTGTATCGGAAGGATAGGCAGGTAGACAGAGGGGGTGGCGTGGCTTTATTGGTAAGAAATGATATTAAATCATTAGAAAGAGGTGACATAGGATTAGAAGGTGTAGAATCTTTCTGGGTTGAGCTAAGAAATCGTAGGGGTAAAAGGACCCTGATGGCAGTTATCTACAGGCCTCCTAACAGCTGCAGTGAGGTGGACTACAAATTACAACAGGAAATAGAAAAGGCTTGCCAGAAGGGCAGTGTTATGATAATTGTGGGGGATTTTAACATGCGAGTGGATTGGGAAAATCAGGTCGACACTGGATCTCTAGACAGAGAATTTGTAGAATGTCTACGAGATGGCTTTTCAGAACAGCTTGTTGTTGAGCCCACTAGGGGATCAGAGGTACTGGATTGGATATTGTGTAATGAACCAGAGGTGATTAGAGAGATTGAGGTGAAGGAACCGTTAGGAGGCAGTGATCGTAACATGATTGAGTTCACTGTGAAATTTGAGAAAGAGAAACTGAAATCTGATGTGTCGGTATTTCACTGGAGTAAAGGAAATTACAGTGGCACGAGAGAGGAACTGGCCAAATTTGACTGGAAAGGGACACTAGCGGAAGGACGGCAGAGCAGCAGTGGCTGGAGTTTATGCGAGAAGTGAGGAAGGTGCAACATAGATATATTCCAAAAAAGAAGAAATTTTCGAATGGAAAAACGATGCGACCGTGGCTGAGAAGAGAAGTCAAAGCCAAAGTAAAAGCAAAGGAGAGAGCATTCAAGGAAACAAAAATTAGTTGGAAGACAGAGGATTGGGAAGTTTTTAAAAGCTTACAAAAGGAAACTAAGAAGGCCGTCAAGAGGGAAAAGATGAACTATGAAAGGAAGCTAGCAAATAATAACAAAGAAGATACTAAAAGATTTTTCAAGTATATAAAGAATAAAAAACAGGTGAGAGTGGATATAGGACAGATAGAAAATGATGCTGGAGAAATTGTAATGGGAGATAAGGAGATGGCTGAGGAACTGAACGAGTATTTGCATCTGTCCTCACTGAGGAAGATATCAGCAGTATACCGGACACTCAAGGGTGTCAGGGAAGAGAAGTGTGCACAGTCACAATTACGACAGAAAGTACTCAGGAAACTGAGTAGTCTAAGGGTAGATAAATCTCCAGGACCAGATGGAATGCACCCTTGTGTTTTGAAGGAAGTAGCTGTGGAGATCGTGGAGGCATTAGCAATGATCTTTCCAAAGTCAATAGATTCTGACATGGTTCCGGAGGAGTAGAAGATTGTAAATGCCACTCTGGTATTTAAAAAGGGGGCAAGGAAGCAAAAAGTAAATTATAGACCTGTTAGCTTGAGAAGTGGTTGGGAAGTTTCTGGAGTCAGTTGTCAAGGATGAGGTTACGGAGTACCTGGAGGCATATGACAAGATAGGCCAAACTCAACATGGTTTCCTTAAAGGAAAATCCTGCTTGACAAACCCATTGAAATTTTTTGAGGAGATTACAAGTAGGCTAGACAAGGGAGATGCAGTGGATGTTGTGTATTTGGATTTTCAGAAGGCCTTTGACAAGGTGCCACACATGAGGCCACTAAACGAGATAAAAAGCCCATGGAATTATGGGAAATTTACATATGTGGATAGAGAATTGGCTGATTGGCAGGAAACAGAGAGTGGGAATAAATGATCCCATTCCGGTTGGCTGCCAGTTACCAGTGGTGTTCCACAGGGGTCCGTGTTGGGGCCGCTTTTTTTTACATTGTATATCAACGATTTGGATTATGGAATAGATGGCTTTGTGGCTAAGTTTGCTGATGATACAAAGATAAGTGGAGGGGCCGGTAGTGCTGAGGAAACAGAGAGTCTGCAAAGAGACTTGGATAGATTAGGAGAATGGTCAAAGAAGTGGCAAATGAAATACAATGTTGAAAAGTGTATGGTCATGCATGTTGGTAGAAGAAATAAACGGGTTGACTATTATTTAAGTGGAGAGAGAATTCAAAGTTCTGAGTTGCAATGGGACTTGGGAGTGCTCGTGCAGGATACCTTTAAGGTTAACCTCCAGGTTGAGTCGCTGGTGAAGAAGGTGAAGGCAATGTTGGCATTCATTTCTAGAGGAATCAAGTATAGGAGCAGGGATGTGATGTTGAGGCTCTATAAGGAACTGGTAAGACCTCACTTGGAATACTGTGTGCAGTTTTGGGCTCCTTATTTAAGAAAGGATGTGCTGACATTGGAGAGGGTTCAGAGAAGATTCACTAGAATGATTCCGGGAATGAGAGGGTTAACATATGTGGAACATTTGACGGTTCTTGGACTGTACTCCTTGGAAGAATGAGGGGGAACCTCACAGAAACATGTCGAATGTTAAAAGGCATGGACAGAGTGGATGTGGCAAAGTTGTTTCCCATGGTGGGGGAGTCTAGTACGAGAGAGCATGACTTAAAGATTGAAGGGCGCCCATTCAGAACGGAGATGCAAAGAAATTTTTTTAGCCAGAGGGTGGTGAATCTGTGAATTTCTTGCGGCAGTGGAAGCCAGGTCATTGGGTGTATTTAAGACAGGGATTGATAGGTATGTGAGTAGCCAGGGCATCAAAGGTCATGGTGAGAAGGTGGGGGAGTGGGAATAAATGGGAGAATGGATCAGCTCATGATAAAATGGCGGAGCAGATTCGAAGGGCCGAAGGGCCGGCTTCTGCTGCTTTGTCTTATGGTCTTATTTGAATGCACCGGTATACGGAACAAGGATCTTGTAGCACAGGTAGAGTTTGGCAGGTACAAACTTAGGCAGGTACGACTTTGGTCAAAGGGATAAAGGCATAGACAATTCTGTAATCAGGGCGAAAATTCAAAAATCAGAGGTGCAAAGGGACATGGGTGTCCTTGTGCAGGATTCCCTGAAGGTTAACTTGCAGTTTGTGTCTGTGGTAAGATTGGCAAACTCAATGTTTGCTTTCACTTCGAGAGGATTAGAGTACAAGAGCAGGGATGTAATGCTGAGGATTTATAAGGCATTGGTCAGACCACACTTGGAGTATTGTGAGCAGTTTTGCGTCCCTGCTATCGGAAAACATGTACTGGCATTGGAGGGGGTCCAGAAGATTCACAAGAATAATTCCAGGAATGAAAGAGTTAACATATGAGGAGTGTTTGATGGTTCTGGGCCTGTACTCAGGGGAGTTTAGAAGAATGGCTGATTTATTATCCCTCTCAACCCTATTCTCCCGCCTCCTCCCCATAACTTTTGAGACTCGGTGACTAATCAAGAAGTTTACTTATGAACATCCGCTTTAAAAATCAAACAGGAGAAAATCTGCAGATGCTGGTAATCCAAGCTACACAGGTCCTGATGAAGGGTCTCGCCAGATCTCCCTGACACCTGTCGGGAGAGAGTTGATGTTGGGAGGATGTGGGTGGGTCGAGAACGGTAAGCACAGCCTCCGACTATAGGGATGTCCATTTCGGACAGAGATGAGGAGGAATTCCTTTATCCACAGGAGAGTGAATCTGCCACAGGCAGCTGTGGAGGCCAAATAATTGAATATATTTAAAGCAGAGTAACACACACAAATTGTTGGGGGAACAGCAGGCCGGGAAGTTTCTGTGGGAAAGAGTAAACAGTCGACGGTTCAGACTGAAACACTTCATCAAGACCTGTGTTGCTTAAGGGTTCCTGCAAATTCATCCCCTGTCCTAATGAGGGGCTGCGGGGGATGGGGTTGTGGGAAAGGGGATAAAGTCATCCTCATCTGCCACCTTTGCCCCCTCTAGCTTCTCATTACCTCTACACACAGAGTTCACCCACGGGGTTTCCACCCCTCCCCCTCCTGGTTCCATCTGCCATTCATCTCTCCCCTACTGGTTCCCATTATCACCTCCTTTACTGTCTCAAACCATCACACTCCCGCACTTCACACCCACAAATGAATGTGAACATTGTATGACGGGCCTGTTCCTGTGCTGTACTGCTCTATGTTCTCTGTTCCTAGTTTCGAAGAATGAGAGGAGATCTCATGGCAACACAAAATTCTTTCAGGGGTCAACAGGCAGGAGTAAGGGAGGATGTTATCCCTGTCTGAGGAGTCAAGGGCCAGAGGTCTCTCTGCTCTCCGTCCAGCGGAAAACCCCCCGATCCCCGGGGCCGCGCTGCCCGAGTCTCCCCCCAATCCCCGGGGCCGCGCTGTCCGAGTCTCCCCCCAATCCCCGGGGCCGCGCTGCCCGAGTCTTGCCCCCCCCGATCCCCGGGGCCGCGCTGCCCGAGTCTTGCCCCCCCCACCCCGATCCCCGGGGCCGCGCTGCCCGAGTCTCCCCCCGATCGCGCTGTTCGAGTCTCCCCCCGATCCCCGGGTCGCGCTGTCCGAGTCTCCCCCCCGATCCCCGGGGCCGCGCCGCTCGAGTCTCCTCCCGATCCCCGGGGCCGCGCCGCCCGAGTCTCCCCCCGATCCCCGGGGGCGCGCAGACCGAGTCTCCCCCCGATCCCCGGGGCCGCGCTGTCCGAGTCTCCCCCCAATCCCCGGGGCCGCGCTGCCCGAGTCTTGCCCCCCCCCCCGATCCCCGGGGGCCGCGCTGCCCGAGTCTTGCCCCCCCCCCCCGATCCCCGGGGCCGCGCTGCCCGAGTCTCCCCCCGATCGCGCTGTTCGAGTCTCCCCCCGATCCCCGGGGCCGCGCCGCTCGAGTCTCCTCCCGATCCCCGGGGCCGCGCTGCCCGAGTCTCCCCCCGATCGCGCTGTTCGAGTCTCCCCCCGATCCCCGGGTCGCGCTGTCCGAGTCTCCCCCCGATCCCCGGGGCCGCGCCGCTCGAGTCTCCTCCCGATCCCCGGGGCCGCGCTACCCGAGTCTCCCCCCGATCGCGCTGTTCGAGTCTCCCCCCGATCCCCGGGTCGCGCTGCCCGAGTCTCCCCCCGATCCCCGGGGCCGCGCCGCTCGAGTCTCCTCCCGATCCCCGGGGCCGCGCCGCCCGAGTCTCCCCCCGATCCCCGGGGCCGCGCTGCCCGAGTCTCCCCCCGATCGCGCTGTCCGAGTCTCCCCCCGATCCCCGGGGCCGCGCCGCCCGAGTCTCCCCCGATCCCCGGGGCCGCGCTGCCCGAGTCTCCCCCCGATCCCCGGGGCCGCGCCGCCCGAGTCTCCCCCGATCCCCGGGGCCGCGCTGCCCGAGTCTCTCCCCCCCCCGATCCCCGGGGCCGCGCTGCCCGAGTCTCCCCCCGCTCCCCGGGGCCGCGCCGCCCGAGTCTCCCCCGATCCCCGGGGCCGCGCTGCCCGAGTCTCCCCCCGATCCCCGGGGCCGCGCCGCCCGAGTCTCCCCCCGATCCCCGGGGCCGCGCTGTCCGAGTCTCCCCCCCCCGATCCCCGGGGCCGCGCTGCCCGAGTTTTCCCCCCGCTCCCCGGGGCCGCGCCGCCCGAGTCTCCCCCCGCTCCCCGATCCCCGGGGCCGCGCTGTCCGAGTCTCCCCCCGATCCCCGGGGCCACGCTGCCCGAGTCTCCCCCCCGATCCCCGGGGCCGCGCTGTCCGAGTCTCCCCCGATCCCCGGGGACGCGCTGCCCGAGTCTCCCCCCGATCCCCGGTGCCGCGCTGTCCGAGTCTCCCCCGATCCCCGGGGACGCGCTGCCCGAGTCTCGCCCGATCCCCGGGGGCGCGCAGCCCGAGTCTCCCCCCGATCCCCGGGGCCGCGCTGTCCGAGTCTCCCCCCGATCCCCGGGGCCGCGCTGCCCGAGTCTCCCCACGATACCCGGGGCCGCGCTGTCCGAGTCTCCCCCGATCCCCGGGGACGCGCTGCCCGAGTCTCCCCCCGATCCCCGGGGCCGCGCTGTCCGAGTCTCCCCCGATCCCCGGGGACGCGCTGCCCGAGTCTCCCCCCGATCCCCGGGGACGCGCTGCCCGAGTCTCCCCCCCGATCCCCGGGGCCGCGCAGCCCGAGTCTCCCCCCGATCCCCGGGGCCGCGCTGCCCGAGTCTCCCCCCGATCGCGCTGTTCGAGTCTCCCCCCGATCCCCGGGGCCGCGCCGCTCGAGTCTCCTCCCGATCCCCGGGGCCGCGCTGCCCGAGTCTCCCCCCGATCGCGCTGTTCGAGTCTCCCCCCGATCCCCGGGTCGCGCTGTCCGAGTCTCCCCCCGATCCCCGGGGCCGCGCCGCTCGAGTCTCCTCCCGATCCCCGGGGCCGCGCTACCCGAGTCTCCCCCCGATCGCGCTGTTCGAGTCTCCCCCCGATCCCCGGGTCGCGCTGCCCGAGTCTCCCCCCGATCCCCGGGGCCGCGCCGCTCGAGTCTCCTCCCGATCCCCGGGGCCGCGCCGCCCGAGTCTCCCCCCGATCCCCGGGGCCGCGCTGCCCGAGTCTCCCCCCGATCGCGCTGTCCGAGTCTCCCCCCGATCCCCGGGGCCGCGCCGCCCGAGTCTCCCCCGATCCCCGGGGCCGCGCTGCCCGAGTCTCCCCCCGATCCCCGGGGCCGCGCCGCCCGAGTCTCCCCCGATCCCCGGGGCCGCGCTGCCCGAGTCTCTCCCCCCCCCCGATCCCCGGGGCCGCGCTGCCCGAGTCTCCCCCCGCTCCCCGGGGCCGCGCCGCCCGAGTCTCCCCCGATCCCCGGGGCCGCGCTGCCCGAGTCTCCCCCCGATCCCCGGGGCCGCGCCGCCCGAGTCTCCCCCCGATCCCCGGGGCCGCGCTGTCCGAGTCTCCCCCCCCCGATCCCCGGGGCCGCGCTGCCCGAGTTTTCCCCCGCTCCCCGGGGCCGCGCCGCCCGAGTCTCCCCCCGCTCCCCGATCCCCGGGGCCGCGCTGTCCGAGTCTCCCCCCGATCCCCGGGGCCACGCTGCCCGAGTCTCCCCCCCCGATCCCCGGGGCCGCGCTGTCCGAGTCTCCCCCGATCCCCGGGGACGCGCTGCCCGAGTCTCCCCCCGATCCCCGGTGCCGCGCTGTCCGAGTCTCCCCCGATCCCCGGGGACGCGCTGCCCGAGTCTCGCCCGATCCCCGGGGGCGCGCAGCCCGAGTCTCCCCCCGATCCCCGGGGCCGCGCTGTCCGAGTCTCCCCCCGATCCCCGGGGCCGCGCTGCCCGAGTCTCCCCCCGATCCCCGGGGCCGCGCTGTCCGAGTCTCCCCCGATCCCCGGGGACGCGCTGCCCGAGTCTCCCCCCGATCCCCGGGGCCGCGCTGTCCGAGTCTCCCCCGATCCCCGGGGACGCGCTGCCCGAGTCTCCCCCCGATCCCCGGGGACGCGCTGCCCGAGTCTCCCCCCGATCCCCGGGGCCGCGCAGCCCGAGTCTCCCCCCGATCCCCGGGGCCGCGCTGTCCGAGTCTCCCCCGATCCCCGGGGACGCGCTGCCCGAGTCTCCCCCCGATCCCCGGGGGCGCGCAGCCCGAGTCTCCCTCCGATCCCCGGGGGCGCGCAGCCCGAGTCTCCCCCCGATCCCCGGGGCCGCACTGTCCGAGTCTCCCCCCGATCCCCGGGGCCGCGCTGCCCGAGTCTCCCCCGATCCCCGGGGGCGCGCAGCCCGAGTCTCCCTCCGATCCCCGGGGGCGCGCAGCCCGAGTCTCCCCCCGATCCCCGGGGCCGCGCTGTCCGAGTCTCCCCCGATCCCCGGGGCCGCGCTGTCCGAGTCTCCCCCCACCCCTCCGATCCCCAGGGCCGCGCTGCCCGAGTCTCCCCCCGATCCCCGGGGACTCTCTAATTCTCTGCCTCTCCCCCCAGTCTCTGTCACCCTGGATGTGGAAACGGCGCATCCGCAGCTCGAGGTGTCTGAGGATCGGAAGAGTGTGAGATGGACCGGGACCTGGAGGCTTCTCCCTAACACCGGGAAGAGATTCACACACTGGCCTTGTGTGCTGGGATCGGAGGGATTCACATCGGGGAGACATTACTGGGAGGTGGAGGTGACGGGGAATCGGGGCTGGTGGCTGGGAGTCGCCGCAGAGTCTGTGAAGAGGAAGGGACGGGTCATTCTGAGTCCGGAGACCGGATTCTGGGTCATCGGGCGGTTTGATGACGTGTTACATCGGGATTATGACGAGTCCTGTGGTCTCCCCTCCCCCGAGTCCCGTCTCGCTGCCGGTTCCATCCCCGGGAGGGTGGGAGTTTATCACAGTTACGAGTCCGGGACAGTTTCATTTTACAACGCGGAGACCAAGTCCCATCTCCACACCTTCACTGGGAATAAGTTCACGGGGAAACTTTATCCTTTCTTCGCGACCTGGGATGAAAACCAGTGGCTGAGAATCTGCTCCGGTTCCGCTCCGGGTCTGTAAACGGGTCGGGTCCCGGGACCGGCGTCAGGAGTAAAGTCCCTGTAAATATAAATGTGCGGAGAGTGCAGCTAAATACGTGGCTAAGGAGATGGTGCAGGAGGGAGGGCTTCATGTTTCTGGACAATTGGGCTTTGTTCCCGGGAAGGTGGGGCCTGTTCCGAAGGGACCGTTTGCCCCTGAACTGGAGGGAAACTAACAGGTTCCATTGGTAGAATCTATAATTTATTTTTAATACATTAATACAAAAAGGTAACCTCTCACCTAAGGTTTATACATGATAGAAATATTTGTTGTTTCAGACGTGATTGAGGGGGAGGGATGAAAGGGGGTGGAGTGTCATTACTAGTCAGGGAAAATATCACAGCTGTGCGTAGACAGGACAGACCGGAGGGCTTGCCTACAGAGGCCATATGAGTGGAGCTGAGGAACGGGAAAGGTGTGACCACACTAATAGGGGTGTATTATAGACCGCCCAATAGTCAGAGAGAATTGGAGGAGCAAAGCTGTATAAAGATAGTAGACCGATGTAAGAAACAGGAAGTTGTAATAGTAGGGGATTTTAACTTTCCACATATTGACTGGGACTCCCAAACTGTAATAGGGCTAGATGGCTTGGAGTTTGTGAAATGTTTTCAGGAAAGTTTTCTAAATCAATATATAGAGGTACCTACGAGAGAGGATTCAATACTTGATCTCCTATTAGGAAACCAGACAGGTCAGGTGACAGAAGTATGTGTAGGCGAACGTTTTGGGTCCAGTGACCATAATGTCATTAGTTTCAAGTTAATTATGGATAAGGATGGGTCTGGTCCTCGAGTTGAGGTTCTAAATAGCAGAAGGGCTAATTTTTTGGAAATTAAAAAGGATCTACGAAGAGTGGATTGGGATAAGTTTTTTTTTCCCCTGACAAGGATGTGTTCAGTAAGTGGAATGCCTCCAAATGTGAAATTTTGAGGGTGCAGAGTTTGCATGTTCCTGCCAGGAATAAAGGCAAAGTTAACAGCCATAGGGAACCTTGGTTTTCAAGGGATATTGGCGATCTGGTTAAGAAAAAGAGAGAAGTGTATAGCAGGTAGAGGCATCAAAGAGCAAATGAGTTACTTAAAGAGTATAGAAAACGTAAGAAAATACTAAAGAAGGAAATCAGGAAGGAAAAAAAGACATGAGGTGGCTTTGGCAGATAATGTGAAGGAAAACCTGAAGGGTTTCTACAAGTATATCAAGAGTAAAAGGATAGTAAGGGACAAAATTGGTCCCCCAGAAGATCAGAGTGGTCGTCTATGTGTATAGCCTTACGAGATGGGGGAGATGTTAAACAGTTTTTTTGCATCGGTGTTTACTCAGGAAACTGGCATAGTGTATATGGAAGGAAGGGAAACAAGCAGTAGTGTCATGGAACATTTGTAGATTAAAGACATAAAGGTAGATAAATTCCCCGGGCCTGACTTGATATTTTCTCAGACCTTGAGAGAGACTAGTGTAGAAATTGCAGGGGCCCTGACAGAAATATTTACAATGTCCTCAGCCACGGGTGCAGTGCCGGAGGATTGGAGGGTAGCTCATGTTATTCCGTTGTTTAAAAAAGGCTCCAATAGTAAACCAGGTAATTACAGGCCAGTGAGCCTGACATCAGTAGTATGTAGATTATTGTAAGATGTTCAGAGAGATCGGATTTACAAGTATTTGGACAGCCAAGGGCTGATTAAGGATGGTCAGTATGGCTTTGTGCATGGTAGATCGTGTTTAATGAATCTCGAAGAGTTTTTCGAGGAGGTTACCAACAAAGTTGGTGAAGGAAAGGCTGTGGATGTTGTCTACATGAACTGTAGTAAGGCCTTTGACAAGGTCCCACATGGGAGGTTAGTTCAGAAAGTTCAGACATGAGGTATCCATGGAGAGGTTGGAGAGATTGAAAGAGTGCAGAGATTTACTAGGATGTTGCCAGGTCTTCAGGAGTTGAGTTACAGGGAAAGATTGAACAGGTTAGGACTTTATTCCTTGAAGCATAGAAGAATGAGGGGAGATTTGATAGAGGTTTACAAAATTATGGGGGGTAAAGACAGTAAATGCGAGCAGGTTCTTTCCACTTAGATTAGGAAAGATAAATATGAGAGGACATGGTTTTAGGGTGAAAGGGGAAAGCTTTAGGGGGAACATTAGGAGGATCTTCTTCACTCAGAGTGGTGGGAGTGTGGAACGAGCTGCCATCTGACATGGTAAATGTGGGCTCACTCTTAAGTTTTAAGAATAAATTGGATAGATACATGGATGGGAGAGGTTTGGAGGGTTACGGAGTGTGTGCAGGTCAATGGGACAAGCGGAATAAAGTTTCCGCACAGACTAGAAGCTCCAAATGGCCTGTTTTCTGTGCTGTAGTGTTCTATGGTTCTATGGAGTGAAATAAACACGACATGAGAATTGTCGATCGATTAATTTTAACTCGTTCACCGCATCCGTCAACCGAAAAGAAACACCGGGGATTCAGTAGCAGTTGCGGGCGGCAGGTCCTGATCTCCCCCGGGTCCTAAAGTCCACCCGTAATGAGACAGGTTAAATGGGACAAGTGGGGGCGGTGCTGACCGGAAAAGACAGTGAAGATTGTTCATTAAGTTCATCTGCCATTTCTTTGTCTCCCATTACTACTTCACCAGCATCATTTTCCAGTGGTCCAGTATCAACTCTCATCTCCCTTTCACTCTTCATGTAACTGAAAACTAAACTTTTAGTATCCTGATTTATATTATTGGCCAGTTTGCCCTCATATTTCGTCTTGACCATTCTTCTGGCTTTTTTCGTTGCCTTTTGTTGGATTTTAAGAGCATCCCAATAATCCAACATCCCACTCATCTTTGCTACCCTATATGTCATTTCCTTAGGTTTAACACAATTATTACATGCCTTTTCCAGCTCAAACTGTGAATTGATTTAAAGTCAGTCCCATAATTTAATACTTTTTATTTGAAAACTATCTACCCTCGCAAAGATTGTACTGAAGACTGCATTTGATTTTTCTTCAGCCTTATACGCTTCACATTGAAATAGTATGTGTTTCGACAGTTTCATAATGATAAAATGTAC
Source organism: Hemitrygon akajei (assembly GCF_048418815.1). Lineage (NCBI taxonomy): Eukaryota > Metazoa > Chordata > Chondrichthyes > Myliobatiformes > Dasyatidae > Hemitrygon > Hemitrygon akajei. The sequence continues at coordinate 912,414 of NW_027332012.1, forward strand.
ATGACGCAGAATGAAGTTTTCCAATTAGTTACAAGGCATAATTAAGCATAGTGTGGACATTTCTATGTCATGTCAATATCATTCCTTCCCTTGTTTTAAGCCCTTCTTCTATAAACCCAACAGGTTTATGTATTCTGTAAAGGTGTCTGTCCTTATGTCCATTATCCTACGTCTTGCCATAAGCCCCCAATTCTTAACACTACCAAACCTTTAGCTTCTAATTTGCTAAGTGGAAGGTCTATATCCACAGCTTAACATTTAACAGCTTTTGGTGCTAAACAGTCAATATCATCATTTCCCTCAACAGTGTGATGTGCAGGGCCCATAATGTGCAGACATATAGATCAAACTTTATATATGAAGTACCGTTTGACAAGTTTCCAACAGTCAATCTGACCTACTGCCAGAATGACCTGTTTAAAAGTCATCAAAACCGAAATGTATTCTGAGCAAATTATAAGGACCAATTTCCTCCACCCACTGTAAGCATAACCTGTTCGCAAAGAATTCTGCTTCCTTTGCTGATAAATGACTATAAGTCATTTCTTTATAATTAGCTGCAATTCAGGCACACAAAAACAGCCACACCAACATCCCCAGTTAACTTATCTTTTGGTTCATCTGTAAAAATGGTTACTGTATGATAATAACTTTCATTAATATACTGATGAAACAACGGACTCTCATGCAGAAGTGAATTGAATCATGTAACCTAAGATCAACTGAAGTCATTGGAAAAAACAAGGTGGGGTTACAGAGAAAGCTACAGTAGGACATATTGTACCATCAAATACACTCATATTCCCAGCGTGATAAGAACCCAGCCACTCAAAACAAAAAACACGTTTCTTGTGATGTCCCCAACAGTCCTCCAGCACACCTTTAACAGGATGATCATTTCCTTGCCCCGCAAATTAATCCAGTATGTTGACATCAACTTGAACCTCTGTTACTTTAAGGGCAATTGTCCCATTGCAATCAGTAAAGCCAAAACAGGAGACGACATTACTGCATCAGAAAACAATCTTAAAGTCTGTAATTGTATCACATACAAACATTTTTAATTTGAAGATGGAGCTGATCCATTAGCCACACAGACATAATCAAGAACAGATCAAATTAAACAAATATAATTGGTCAACAAAGATTTTCATGTTGCATCAAAGAATACCCACATAGATGTCTGAGGAGATTTAAAGCTCCTTTACATTTATCAATTATTTTACTGATAGGTGCTTCCATGTCAGCTTATTATCCATCCACATACTGAGAAATCTTACCACTGACACTTCCTCAAGATATTAATCATATAATATAAAATCAAGTGCAAGTCTATTAATGCTGTTGTAAATTGCAATTAATACCTCTAATCTATAAAGCTAAATCATCTGTATATTGTGATTTACCCAGGGTATCCCATTTTCCCATCTCAGAGAAAATATCATTAATCATAATATTAATAATGAAGGGCTACAAATACTGTCCTGTGGGATCCCATTCTCTATCTCATAGAAACACAAACATAACATGCCGACCGGTACTTGCACAGTCGGTCCAAATTTAAAAAACTCCGAAAAATTATACAATCTCCCCTCACTCCTAATTTCCATAATTTAACCAAAAGTCCTTCCTTCCATATCATTTCCCTTTTCAGTATCAAGAAATACTGCTATTACAACATCTTTATTTAATTGTGCTTTCCGAATATCATCTTCCAAACCTAAAACTGAATCTAATGTCATTTCACCATTCCGAAATCCACTCTGATAAAACACTTTATCACCAGTCTTTCCAAAATATAACTCAAGCGTTTGATTACCATACATTCCATCAGTTTACATAAATGAGACATTCACAATTTCAGCCCATAACAAGAAGAATCAAATGGGGATCTGCCAGTTTATAGAATAGGCACTACTATTTCCATTTTCCATGAGGAAAGTAGATGCACAACTCAAACATTTAATATTTTCACAAAAGAGAATTATATACAACTACAATTTCAAATATCACTCTTTCCTGGGGACACTTGACCTGCATTATTAATAGACTTCTTAAATTCATACAAAGAAATCTCTCCATCAGTGATACTGTCATTGCTACAGCTGACTTCCAGCACTTCAGAGTATTCACTGAAAAACATAACCCTACATTGTTTAACTTCTACACTTAAATTACCCTGATTATGAATCTCAGCAAATGACCCAGCCAGTAACACAAACTTTCCTGTTTCAGTAACAATCATTTTGCCCGCATTAATCAACACTGGAATATTATGATCCCCACAAATCACCCCACTTTCTAGATCATATCCCAAACAATTCCAAGTTTGATATCCCTTCCAATATTATCTCCGTATAACCTCCAGTAAATCGGCTACTTACTTTGCCCTTTTATTGTTAATAATGTAACTCGGAGACTGATGCACCATCACATAAAAACTCACATTTCTCCCAATTTGCTTCCTGTCCTGTTATAAATTCAAATCCAAACTCATAAAGACAGGAAGGCTGACTGACGTTCACATAAACTAATCACCCTCTGAATTCCCATTTGCGCGACAGGCACGGCAGCCAATGATAGCAGGGGTCAGTGTTAAGTCTGAGCTACGATAGGCTGGAGGAAATCGGCCCATGATCTGCCCCTTCTCTTCCGCTCCATCGCCATGGCGGAGATCAGCGATTCGCTTCTGTCGGTGTCGGCGGCCTCGGCGCCCACAAGGACGGGTGTGATTCCCCTTCGCGCCTCGGTGGGTCTGTTTCGGTGACGTCTGTGGTGGCTGACGAAACATGCTTTGACAGGGAGCGAGCGAGGACCAATGACTACTACTCCCAGAAGGCCCCACTGATGACGTTTTGGTGTTGTTTCGGGGTAAGGTATAAAAGCAAAACGGAGGAAAATGTAATGCATTACGTTTTCTGTACTGTGTCGTGCCTTCAATAAAAAAATAAATTAAAAGAGAGATTCCAGCGAGAAATAGATAGAACATAGAACAATACAACACAGTACAGGCCCTTCGGCCCACAATGTTGTGCCGACCCTTAAACTCTGCCTCCCTAAGCTTAAATTCCTCCAGATACCTGTCTCGTCGTCTCTTAAACTTCACTAGTGTATCTGCCTCCACCACTGACTCGGGCAGTGCATTCCACGCACCAACCACTCTGAGTATAAAATCTGCCTCTAATATCCCCCTTGAACTTCCACGCCCTTACCTTAAAGCTATGTCCGCTTGTATTGAGCGGTGATGCCCTGGCGAAGAGGCGCTGGTTGTCCACTCTATCTGTTCCCCTTAATATCAACTATACCTCTATCATTTCTCCTCTCATCCTCCTTCTCCCCAGAGAGTAAAGCCCTAGCTCCCTTAATCTCTGATCATAATCCATACTCTCTAAATCAGGCAGCATTCTGGTAAATCTCCACTGTACCCTTTCCAATGCTTTAACATCCTTCCAATAGTGAGGTGACCAGAACTGGACAGAATACTCCAAGTGTAGCCCAACCAGAGTTTTATAGAGCTGCATCATTACATCGCGACTCTTAAACTCTGTCCCTCTACTTATGAAAGCTAGCACCCCATAAGCTTTCTTAACGTCACCTCTTAAGGTCACTCTTAAAAGAACTCCATCAGGCTTTTTAGACACGATCTGCCCTTCGGAAAGCCATGCTGACTGTCACTGATCAGACCATGATTCTCTAAATGCCAATAAATCCTATATTTGTGAATCTTTTCCAACAGCTTTCCCACCACAGATGTAAGGCTCAATGGTCTATAATTATCCGGACTATCCCTACTTCCCTTTTTGAATAAGGGGATAACATTCGCCTCCCTCTAATCCTCCGGTACCATTCCCGTGGACAATGAGGACATAATGATCCTAGTCAGAGGCTCAGCAATCTATTTCCTCGCCTCAGATGCAGAACTGGGAAGTGGCAGATGGAGTTCAACACAGATGAGGAGGTTCATTTCTGCAGGTCAAATTTGAACACAGAATATAATATTAATGGTAAGACTCTTGGCAGTGTGGAGGGTCGGAGAGATCTTGGGGTCCATGTCCATACGGCATTCAAAGCTGCTGTGGAGGTTGGCAGTGTTGTTAGGAAGGCGTCTGGTGTGATGGCCTTCATCAACCGTGGGATTGAGATCAAGAGCTATGAGGTGATGTTGAAGCTATATTTCTCCTAACCTGTACATAAGTAATTGTACCCCAACACGGCAGGGCTGTGGGCTTAGTTGGACCCCACTTGGGAATCCTGTGTTCAGTTCTGGTGGCCTCACTACAGGAAGGATGTGAATACTATAGAGAGTGTAGAGTAGATTTACAAGGATGTTGCTTTTGGATTGGAGAGCATGCCTTATGAGAATAGATTGAGTGAACTTGGCCTTTCCTTCTTGGAGCGACGGAGGATGAGAGGTGACCTGATAGAGGTGTATAAGATGATGAGAGGCTTTGACCATGTGGATAGCCAGAGGCACTTTCCCAGGCTTGAAGTGACTAACACGAGGGGACGTAGTTTTAAGCTGCTTGGAAGTCGGTACCGAGGGAATGTCAGGGGTAAGTTTCTTACACAGAGAGTGGTGGGTGCATGGAATGGGCTGCTGGCAACGGTGGTGGAGGTGGATACAATAGGATATTTTAAGAGATACTTAGATAGGTAAAATTGGATAGGTATATGGACAGGAAAGGAGTGGAGGGTTATGGGCTGAGTGCGGGTAGGTGGGACTAGGTGAGATTAAGAGTTCGGCACGGACTAGGAGGGCCGGAATGGCCTGTTTTCTGTGCTGTGATTGTTATATGGTTATATGGTTATAGAGGGATATACGATCAGGAAATCCTAGGCAGTCTCTAGTGTAGGTTACATGGTCAGTACAACATTGTGGGCTGAAGCGCCTGTAATGTGCTGTAGATTTCTGTGTTCTGTGTCAAAGACAGGCAGAGGGATTAGTTTAAATGGACAGGACAGCATGGAAAGGTTGGGTCAAAGGGCCTGTGTTAGTGCCGTAAGGGAGGGGTTCTGCCCAACCATCGACTCTATTCCCCTCAACAGATGCTGCCTGACTTGACAACGTTCTTGAAAAGTTGCAATCAGTTCCACTTAGCATTCTGTACAAAGGATGTTTTGTGATGGAAGAGTGCAGAGGAGATTCATCATGATTGAGGGGGCTTCTGTTCTTAAGTCCCTAAGGCATAGGAACAGAATTAGGCCATTCAGCCCATTGAGTCAGCCACCTTTCCATCATGGCTGATCCCAGATCACACTCAATTCCAGATATCTGACCTCCCGCCATATCCTTTGATGCCCTGACCGATCAGGAAACGATCAAATGCCGCCTTGAATATACCCACACACTCGGCCTCCACCGCAGTCTGTGGCAGAGCATTCCACAGATCCAATACACCTTGGCTAATAAAAACATAAGCTGCTTACCTCTGTTTGAAAAGGTGGCCCCTCGACTTTGTGGCTGTGCCCCACCACAGGAAATACCTTCTCCGCATCCACCTTATCCAGTCCTTTCAACATTCGGTAGGTTTCAATGAGATGCCCCGTATTTTTCTGAGTTCCAGTGAGCACAGGGTCAAAGCTGCCAAGTGCTCCTCATATTTTAACCCCTTCATTCCCAAATATTCCTTGTGAACCTCCTCTGGGCTCTCTCCAAAGACAACACATCCTGTCTGAGATGTGGGGCCCAACACTGTTGACAATACTCCAAGTGCGGCCTGACTCGTGTCTTATAAAGCCTCAGCATTATCTCTTTGCTATTATATTCATGGGGCGAGATTGGACTGTGTTGATCTACAGAGAGATCTTGGAATCCGAGTTCATAACTCCCAGATAGTGGTTCCATTGTCAGGCAGTTATGTTGCAGTTGTATAAATCTCTAGTTTAACCACATCTGGAGAATTACATTCGAAGACAGGAATAATACGGAGGTTTTGGATGGTGAGTGGAAGAGGCTTAACCGGATGCTGCCTGGATAAAGTGAGACCGGACAATCTCGGGTAATTTTCTCCGGAGTGGCAGAGGCTGAGGGAGGTGTGACAGACGTTTACAGGAATGTGAGAGACACAGACAGAGTGGACAGCCGGGATTTTTTCTCTAAGGAGGAAATGTCCAATGCCAGTGGGCATGCACTTCAGGAGGAAGGGGGAACACATCCTCATTGGTCCTTTTTACACTATTGAAGTATTTTGTAATTTAGTGTAATTTTGTATCTTTTCTCTGCATAGCTGCTGTTAAACAAAAACAATTAGAAAACACAATGATGTTAAAAACCTGACTCAGAATGTTTAAAGGAGATTTGCGTTTCAAGTTTTGTTTTTCATTCCAATAGTGATGGGTGTCTGGAGTGAATGTCAGGGGTGGTGGTGGAGGCAGATGTGATAGAGGCTATTAGATCCCACGTGAATGTGACGAGAATGGATGGATGTGTTCCTTGTGTAGGCGGAAGGGATTGGTTTAGTAAGGCATGAAGTGACCAGTTCAATTGGTTCAGAACAACACAGTGAGCAAAAGGGCCTATTCAAGGACAAGTACAGCAAGCAGAGCAGGTAAACTGGATAAAGTGATCCCACTCAGAGAACAAACTGTGACGTCAGTGGATATATGCCGGTATCACAGTGCTCTCACCAAAGATACTTCACTGCTGGATAAAATGAAGTTTGTGATGTTTATAACCAATGTGGTGAATTGTACTGATCAGGCATCTCATCCTACCGAGTTAATTAAAATTATTGTGAAAGCTGCAGAAAGTTATCTTGGTGTAACTGGTGTTTTGTGGGAAGCTTTAAATGAAGATTTGTTGGGTGGGGTATCTGTATCCCAGTCTACTTGTCAACATACATAATAGGATTAAAATATTGCAATGAAATGCGAGTACACTGATTTATAATGGACAAGACTTTAAGAAGTTCATTTCTGATTTTCCGTTTCTCCGGATGTTATATCTGTTCAGGAAACCAGCACATTTTAGGTTTTTTTTCCTGTGCAGGATTATATTGTCGTTAGGCTTGACCGGTTAGTTGGTAGAGGGGTGGTGTTGTCAGTTTTATAAGGAAAGGGGCAGAGTATAGAGTTGTGAATGGGAATAAAATGTACGACAAACTTGCAGTAGAAATTCTTGATTCCACAGGTATGTATGTAATTTTCTTTTGTGAAAATATTAACTTTTTGAATTGTATTTGGAGCTTTAGCCATCCACTTTTCTCCTGGAAAGTGGTTGTAGTAGTGCCCATTCTAAAACCTGGAGCTCCCCGTCTGATGCTCCTTGTTATAGGCCAATACCATTAACGTCTCATTTATGTAAACTTGTAGAATGTATGGTAATCGAGCGTTTGAATTACATTTTTAATAAAAGAGCTGATTTCATGTTTTATCAGAGGGGAATTCAGAAGGGTAGAAAACATTCGAAACAGTTTTGGGTTTGAAAGATCATATTAAGAAAGCACAGTTAAATAAAACATGTTGTAATAGCAATATTTTGTGATATTGAAAAGGCAAATGAAATTTATTGCAGGACGGACTTCTGATTAATTTTTGGAAATGCAATTGAGGGGACTATTGTCCAATTTTTTTTCTGATTATTTTTATTTGGATGTCTTGTAAATGTATCAAGTAAGACACTGAATTTATTTTTATGTTTGGAAGATGATATTAGCAAAGCACAGTTAAATATAGATGTTGTAACAGCAGTATTTTTACTATTCAAAAGGCAAATGGTATTTTGGAAGGAAATAATCTTTATGAAATTGTGGAAATACAAGTGGAGAGGCGATTATATAATTTTTTCTGAGTTGTTTTTATTGGACGTCTGATGTCAGGTATGGGTGGGCAAGTTGTATTCGGGTTGTTATGAGATAGAGATTGGGATCCCACAAGGCAGTATTTATTATTTCATATTATAATTAACAATATTTTTCTCTGAAGTAGGTGGTGGATTGTGTAAATCACTATATGCAGATGATAGAAGTTTATGGATTAGAGGTAGAAATTTCAATTTTACTGTATATAGGATGCATTAGCAATTAGTGAGGTCAAACAGTCGGCAAACAGATGGGACAAGTTATGTGTTTTACAGACAAGATTAATGGACCTGCACTCGAATTGAAATGATATGGTCAAACTCCTTAAAAGGTGTCAGTGGTAAGATTTCCAGGCATGTGGACGGATAATAAGCTGATATGGAAGCACCGGACAAAAATAATTGATAAAATATGAAGGAACATTAAATATTCCCAGTTATCTCTGTGGATATTCTAGGGTATAACATGAAAATATTTGTTGACCAATTTCATTTGTTTAATTGGATCTGTTCTTGATTATGGTTGTGGTTTACCGATCAGCTTCATCTTCAACTTTATTTTGTTTGGTTGTGATACAAGCACAGGCTTTGAGATTGTGTTGTGGTGCAGTCATGTCTGTTTCGGCTTTACTGGTTGAAATTGTGGAGTTTGAATTTAATGTTAGCATACTGGATTAATTTAAGGGGAAAGAAATGATCATGCTGTTAAAGGTGTGTTGGAGAACTGTTGGGAAATTCACAAGAAGAGTGTTTTTAGTTTTCGGAGCCTGGGTTCTTATCACGCTTGAAATATGTGTTTGTTGGGTTGTGCAAAATGTCCCGCAGTCCCGGGTTACATTCTCGGTAACCCCACCTTGTTTCTTTCAATGTCTTTATTTGATTATAGGATACAGGATTTAAAGAAGTCTAATAATTCTGTTATGCCTGAGAATTTGTTGGTTTAGGATATATTAAGGAAACTATTGAGATAGTATAACCATTTTTCCAGAAGGGTCAAAATATAATTTAACTGGGAATGTTGGTGTTGCTGTGTTATGCGTGAATTAAAGGTAACAATAAAGAAACGACCTACCATCCATTTATCAGGATTTCCAACAGAATCGCTTGCCATTATTTCATGCTTACAGTGGGTGAAGGAAATTTGTCCACGTAAAGTTGTGATTTGTTCAGATTCCCTTTCAGTTTTCAAGAGTGTTAAAACAGGTCATACTCGCAGCAGGTCAGATTTACTGCTGGAAACTCATCAAACATTGTTTCATATTCAAAGGATTGGATTCGGGGTGTGCACTGATTTGGGGTGCATGAAGACACGGTGAGCAGTCGGGTCCTGAGGAGTCGGTGGACCAGAGGGATCTGGGAACACAGATTCATAATTACTTGAAAGTGGCGTCACAGGTAGATAGCGTCGAAATGAGAGCTTTTTGCAAGTTGGACTTCATAAATCAAAGTATTGAGTACAGGAGATGGGATGTTATGTTGAAGTTGTATAAGACGTTGGTGAGGCCTAATCTGGAGTATTGTGTATAGTTTCCTTACCGGCCTGATGGAAAATTATGAACAACATTGAAAAAGTGCAGAGAAAATTTACAATACCTTTGCTGGGACTTGAGGACTCCAGCTTTAGAAAAAAGGTAAGGACTTTATTACCTTTAGTGTTGGAAAATGAAGGGGATTTTGCAGATTAATACAAAATTATGAGTGTTGTTGGTTGACCGGGTAAATGTAGGCAGGAGTTTTCCTCTGAGTTTGAGTGAGCTGGGAACTGGAGGTCGTAATTTAAGGGTGAAAGGTGAAATATTTATGAGGAACCTGAGTGGGATTTCCTTCACTCAGAGGGTGGTGAGGGTGTGGGAAGAGCTGTCAGTGGAAGTTATGGATTTCATTGCAGAGAAGTTTGGATCAGTACATGGACGGGAGGGGTATTGAGGGCCATGGTCCAGCTGCGGTTATGGGACTTGGCAGAATAACAATTCGGTACGGACTAAATAGGAAAAAGGGTTTGTTTGTTTGTTATAGTGCCCTCTGATCCAATTAAAGTGTCGATGAAGGGGAATTGGTTGGGCCTGTTGTCGGGAAGCAAACGATGTGTTTTAAGGCTTTCCTGCTGGGGACAGAAGTGAATTGATACTGGACATCCATGGTCAAAGTGAGGAGATCAGAGCCGGGGATTTTAAAGTTGTTGAGGAGCAAACAGACACACACACACACACACACACACACACACACACACACACACACACACACACACACACACACACACACACACACACACACACACACACACACACACACACACACACACACACTCCCTCCCTCCATATTCCCATTGCCCTTCACCCTGCTTCCCAAAAATTGCTCTTTCCTCCTGTTTGCCTCAAACTCTCCCCACTCTCCTGCCCCCATTTTCACCCCTTCCCACTCTCTCCACCTCCTCTTCCCTGATCCCTCAGCGTCTCTTTCTCTCCATCTCTTGTCTCCCACTCCCTCATCCTTTCTCTTCCTGCCCTCACCTCTTTTCCTCTCTCCCACACTCTCTCTTTCTCTCTCTTCTCTCTTCATCCGTTCCCTTCCCCAGTGCCACACTCTTTCCTCCACACATTCCTCCCTACCCTACCCCCTCACTCCTCCCCTTCTTTCCCTTATTGTCTCTTTCTCCCTTTCTACCCAACACTTCCCCTGCCTCTCACCTTCACCCCAATTCCTCGTTTACTGCAGCTCATTTTCCCGGTCACTCTCCCGTCCCCACATCCCCCACCCCGCACTGTGATGACGGTTGACTCGCACAGTGAATTGTCTGATGTTGTACAATTATTCGTTGTTGTACAATTATTCGTTGTTTGGGCATCGACAATGTTCTCTCGGGAAATGAAGGCTTGTGGTTTCCGGGAGAGGCCAGTTTGTTCCCTTTTTATGTGCTACAGAATAGGCAGGGGAGGGGAGTGTGGAGGAGAGAGAGAGAGAGGGACTAAATATATATATAGCCTCAATCTCTTTCTCTCTGTCCTCTCTTCATCAGTTCTCATCCCCACTGCCCCACCCTTTCCTCCACACATTCCTCCCTAACGACCCACTCCGTGCTTTTTTTCTCTCACTTATAGTCTCTTTCTCCCGCTCTGCCGAACGCTTCGCCTGCCTCTCACCTTCTCCCCAATTCCCCCTTTTCTGTCGCCCGCTCTCCCCGTCCCAACATCCCCCACCCCGCACTGTGATGTCGGTTAACACGCACAGTGAATTATAGATGTTGTATAATTCTTCATAGTTTGTAAAGGAGCAATGTTCTCTCATAAGATGAAGGCTTGTGGTTTCCGGGAGAGGCCAGTTTGTTCCCTTTCTGTGTGCTGCAGAATAGGCGGGGGAGGGGATGTGGAGTAGACGGGATAGCCGTGTGTTCTCAGTAGCTACGCCATCACGACAAAGACCGAGCGCCGTCTGCGAGCTGGTCTCTGACACAAACACACACTGACACACGAAAATACGGACAGACACATACGTGGACGCATATGAACACACAGAGATTCAGACATACAGAGATATTTTAAAATGAGTGCAGTTTGCATTTTGAACGTTTTAAGATGGAGACAGCTATTTTGTGAACTGTTTGAAGTGATTCTTTCTCTGGGATAATCTAGTGTGCTTGTGGGGATGTCAGCGGGTTTGGGGGTTCACATGGAAATGGGTCTGCACATTGATTTGCGGATGTTTCAGGGCAGGTTGGTGAATATGGATTTTGGAGTGTCAGTGAATTTGGGGGTGCACAGAGATCTAGGAGTATTTATGCCTGCGCAGAGATTTGGGGGTGCACACGGATTTGGGGAGTCCGTGGATTTCGGGGTGCAATCAATACCAAGGCTGATTCATTTATAGATACATTAAGAACAAATGCACTTCAAAATTTGAACTTCGTTCTTGCCATTAGATTTGAGGTGGAGATTTTGTGAAGTTTTTGAAATGATTCTTGCTCTGGGATAATCTAATGTGCATGTTAACAGGTTTGGGGTGCGCACGGATCTGGGTATGTGGGTGGATTTGGGAGTGTCGGCAGGTTTGGGGTGCGCACGGATCTGGGTATGTGGGTGGATTTGGGAGTGTCGGCAGGTTTGGGGTGCGCACGGATCTGGGTGTGTGGGTGGATTTGGGAGTGTCGGCAGGTTTGGGGTGCGCATGGATTTGGGGATGCACACTGATTGCGGGATTAACTCTGAGTTGGGAGTTTGTGTGCGGGGTTGCGGAACTGCACAGATTTGGGAGTGCACACAGATTTGCACAGATGGGAATCCCGGGTTTTGAAGTGTTTTGAATCTGGAGGTTGTTTCATTGATACACAGTTTAATAACAACTTCGACATCTGTTCTTGCTATATTTTGATGTTGGAGGCAGATATCTTGAGAACTGGTTGAAATGATTCTTGCTTTGGGATAATCTAATGTAGATGTGCAGGAGCCAGCGGGTTTGGAGTGCGCACAAATCGGGCTACGTTGAGAGATTTGTGCCTGTTCGTGCTGAGCACGGATTTGGTTTTGCACACAGATTTGAGGGTTGCACTGACTTAGAAATGTTTTGGAGAATATGGGGTGCACAGGGATTTGCGCAGACATAGGGGTTTGTCAGTGAATATGGGGGTGTTGGTGGATTTGCGGGCACCCACTGACACCGGGGTGAGGATGGTTTGGGGAGGAGCGTAGATTTAAGGGGATGACAACTAGAATATGGGGACTATGCATGTGGACGTGTGTTTGAAATTTAAACTTTGTTCTTGCTACTTTTCAGGAGGAGGCAGCTGTTTTGTGAACACAGTTCTTAAATATTCTCTCTCTCTTCGGCTGTCACTCAGAAACAAGCTCCAGCCTCTGAAAGTGACACTCAGAGTTAAGGAAACGAGATGGTAACAGGTGTGTCGGTTGCTTTGGGGTGCACACTGACTGGAGGGTTGAATGTGGGTTTTTTTTTCGGTGAGCACAGATTTGTGGGTGCACACCGATTTGCAGATATGTGAAGAGTGGGTGTGTTGGCGGATTCGGGGCTGAACACTGACTTGGGGGAACCGGTGGATTTCGAGGTGTTACAAATCTCATGGTTTTCCCCTTTATACAGACTTCAATAATAAATGCAATATGAACTTTGACCTCTGTTTTTGATTTTTATTAATGGAGACAGCCATTTCGTGAAATGATTCTTGCACTTAATGTGTATGTGGGGCTGTGTGCAGATTTAGAGCTGTGACGAGTCTCAAGGCAAATTTACACTGGCAGCATATTCAATTGATCCCAACCTTTGTTGAGACAACTGACTCCCACATATGGTTAAATATTAACTCATTAATGTAATCACAATCTGTCTCCGTGGGGATTGCGCCGGTCAGACGTTATCAGGTGATGAGCCGATGAAATATCTGGTCACCTCGGGGCTTCAGTTCATTAATAAAGCCGCGTCCTGAGCACACGGCAGTGGCTGCCGCAGTGTCTCCGGTCCGGGCTCCAGCTCCTCACATTCACCGCCTCATCTCCCAGGTGTTATTCCCGGGCGGATTGTCCCTTTGACCAGCAGTGGCGGGACATTAGGATAGTGTGGGTGGAGGGGGTGGGGAGTGTAAATAGATTGTCCTGGAGTGTCGAAACCTCACTGGGTCCGTCAGATGTCAGTCAAACAACTACTCTGGATTCCCCTCGCTCATTAGTCTGTACATATGTTCATCTATTCCATTTCCCGCCCACCGAACTCACTGCCTGACGCCACAAAATGGCGACGGTCTATTCGGATGCTGGTTGGCTAATCCACTGTCAATCACAACAGTCACCGCCTTCCCCTTGAATGATTGGCTAACGTGAATAACGAGGGCCGGGGTTTGTATAAATGACGGTGGACACTCCACTAACTGTACTGGAGTGTGGTGTAGAAAAATGGAACATAAATCCCTCACTGCTTCCTTTTTCAAATGAAACCTAAATTACACCCCAAAAGTCCTATAGATTGTACGTAACGAGACACAACACCGTGAATTAAATTAAAATTACTGCCATTACTTAAGAAAGCTTTTAAATGAAAACTAAACGACAGAGAGTAATGTTTTCCAACACGAACGAAGGAATAATGATGCATAGTGTGCCAAATTCTAAGTCGTGTCAACGTGATTACTTGCCTTCTTGTTTTACCCCCGATCTCCCATAAACCCAACAGGTATGTATTCTGTAAAGGTGTCTCATTTGATGTCCTTTATCCCACCAGTCTCGATATAATTATTAACCCACCAACCGCTTAGCTTCTGATGTGCTAGTTGAAATTTTAACAGCTTTTGTAACTGAACCGCTGTGTGCAGGGACCCATAGGAATTGGACATATCAACAAATACTCTGCGTATGAAATAATGTTTGATGAGTTTCCAACAATAAATCTGTCCTACTGCAAGAATTACCTGTTTTAAGACTCATCAAAACCGAACAGGCATCTGAACAAATTACAACTTAACTGGGATTGTTTTTGTACATGAATTACAGGTAATGATAAAGAAACAACTTACCAACCATTTATCAGTATATATAGTAGAATCTGTTTCCCTCAATTTAGGCTTACAGTGGGTGGTGGAAATCTGTTGATGTAAAGTTGTAATTTGTTCAGATGCCTCTTCGGTTTTGATTTCATAATAATTCTCCACAATATATTGACGAATCAAGATTCTCAACCAGTACAGAATCCTTAGACTTCATTGAATTGTGTATCCTTAAATCAACTAAAGGCATTGAGAAAAACAATGTGGGGTTACCAAGAACGTGACAGTGGGACATATTGCATAATCCAACGAACCCATATTCCCAGCGTGATTAGAACCCAGTCCCTGGACAACAAGCTGTGTGAAACACAATACAATAAATGTTGTGTAATTGAGGGAATTATACAACATTGCATTGTTTGTAAGGGATACACAATATCATGGGATTTATTCTGAAGAGGGGAGATCTCGGAGAGTCTCTGCTGTTACCAACCCGCAGGTTCCGTTTACTGTGGACTGTCGCTTTAAGCGCCTGAGTGAGGCGGGACTATGACGTCAGTGACAGGCTGTCGCGGTGTGTGCAGATTAAAATACAGAGACGCAGAGAGAGAGAGAGGGAGGGAGAGAGAGGGAGGGAGGGAGGGAGGGAGAGGGGGGAGGGAGAGAGAGAGAGAGAGAGAGAGAGAGAGAGAGAACACAGTTACTCTGGCAGTCTTCGCAAGACTTGAACAAGAACTACCGGAGCAAGTTTGCTCCAGAATGTGTGATTGTCACTTCGTATAATCAGAAGGAGTGGATTTTGGGATCTCTTGTTAACCCTTGCCTGGGTATGTTGTGTGGTGACCTCTGGAAGACGGTATTCCTGTGACAGGTCGTTTTCGGTGATAATTCGTATGTGGATTTGGAACGATGACGGACAAGATCTACGGCGGCTGTTATCTCGTTTTCCCAGCGTGGAACCTGTGGAATACTTGGTACTTGCCTTCTCTCTCCAGTACAACGTCCATTGCAAATATCTCTTCCCCATCATTTATTCCGTGGATGACTGAACTTTCCTACTTTACCATCTCAAGACAGCCTTATTCCCCCATGCTCAATAGTTGGGAGTTATATTTACAGATACACACCACAACATTGTGAACTTTTGTTTATCTTGGTTAAGTTACTATATTACAAGTAGTTACTAATAAAGATAGTGGTTTTAACATCAAAACCAGACTCCAGGTGTAATCTATTGCTGTTGGTTCGTTTCTTAAACGTTACATTTAGTAACACTGCTCAATACATTTGAGGAGGTTGAACAGGGAATAAAAGAGTGAACATATGAGGAGCGTTTTATGACTCTCGGCCTGTACTCGTTAAGTTTAGAAAAATGAGGAAGAAATCATATTGAAACCAACCGAATATTGAACTAACACAGAACAGAGTGGAGACCTGGGGAGGCAGGTGATCAGCGCGGTGAAATATCCGGTCACCTCGGTGCTTCAGTTCATTAATAAAGCCGCGACCTGAGCACAAGCCAAAGGCGGTTGCAGTGAGGGTTCCAGCTCCTCACATTCACCCCCTGATCACCCAGGTGTTATTCCCGGCAGGTTGTCGCATCGACCGGCAGCTCTGGAACGTTAGGATAGTATGTGTTTTGTGAGGGGCAAGGCACCGTCCTGGAGACTCAGTACCGCATTGGACCTGCCAGATGTCAGTCAAAGACCTGCACAGAAACGCTGTTCAGACATTGGTCTGTGCATATGTCCATCTATTCCCTTTGTGGCCCATCAACCTTACAGCCCAGAAAACGGCGGGGATCTAGTCGATTACTGGCTGCCTAATCCAAAGTCAATCACACTACTTTCCGCTTTCCCCTTGAATGATTTGCTAATGTAACGAAATGGGGCGGGTTTTGGTTAAAAGGCGTTTGACAGATCAAATTAAAGTCGCATTCCCGCCATTAACTGGACTGGAGTGTGGTGCAGAGAATTAGAAAATTAAACCTTCACTGCTTCTTTTTTTAATAAAATTCTTTCCCTTCTTGTTTTACTCCGTTCCCCCATTAAGCTGACAGTTACGCATTCTGCAGTGGTGTTTCCTTTATGCTCATTATCCCAACAGTCTTGCTATAATTCTGAATCCCACCAACCCGTTAGCTTCTGATTTGCCGGGTGGAAGGTCTTTATCCACCGCTGGAATTGTATCAGCTTTTGTAACTCAACCTCTCCGTGCAGGTTGAGACCCATAAGAAGACCCATAAAACTCATAAGAAGTAGGCCAATGAGTTTCCAACAGTAAATCTGACCGACCGCTAGAATAAATTGCTGTAAGAATCAGCAAAACTGAAAAGGCATGTGAATAAATTAGAGATTTACACGGACAAATTTCCTCCACCCAGTGTAAGCCTAAAATGATGGCAACAAATTATTCTCTATGTACTGATATAATGGTTAGTAAGTTGTTTCTTTGTCGTTACTGTAATTAAGGCACAGAATCAGCCAGAGGAACATCTCAGTTGTTATCTTTTGATTCTTCTGCAACAGTTAATATATCATAATAGTTTTCCGAAATATACTGATGAACCAACAAACTCTCGGACATTGCAGAATTCTTGGACTTATTAAGCTCTGTGACTTAAAATCAGCTAGTCAGAGGGAGAACAAGATGGGGTTTCAGAGAACTTGGGGGTGATCCGGGTGTGTGTTCGGTGGGAGATGAAGGGAGTGCGTTTCACGCTACCTGCCTGACACCAGGGTGATCCAGGTGTGTGTCCGGTGGGAGATGAAGGGAGTGCGTTTCACGCCACCGGCCCAACACCGGGGTGATCCGGGTGTTTGTTCGGTCGGAGATGAAGGGAGAAGATGATGGAGTGGAGGGGGTGTAGTACTCCACTTGGAGCGGTGGCATAATCCGACGAAGGCCGGGGAGATCGAAGGAGGGGAAACCGTGAGCTCCAAATTGTGCACATCGGACCGGTTCGTTAAGATGGACCCTTTTCTCTTTTTGTTTGCTTTCTCTTTACTAACCCTTTAGTCAAATTAAGATTTATAAAGCTAAATCGTTTAATTTTGCATGGTGTACTGTCTGATGTTTCTTGGTACTGATTTGTAACAGTGTAAAAAATCACGCAGCTTCCACCCAAACGGGGGGTCTCGGGTGAGCTCACACCTCAATCTCACGTACTTGGCGGGGCCAGAGATGGTTTTCCCCAGACGTACACAGCCAACAGAGCCCGAGGGTTTCACCGTCATCTCCCCGTCCCAGCGAGCATCATCCCACCGCGATGGTGCTGGTGCCACTGTGGGAAGCACGTTTTTCGATTTCTCTTCTGCTTTTAATAAAATCCAGCCACGTCTTCTCAGCAAGAAGCTGCAAAGGATGGGTGCAGACAAATTCACTCTCTCCTGGATCACTGCCTTCCTGACTGACAGAGCCCAGTTTGTACCACTGGGTGGTTCTGTGCCTGAGGTGGAGGTTAGTGTCACTGGAGCCCCACAAGGGACTGTCCTGTCTCCGTTTCTGTTCACACTGTACACCTCAGACTTTCAGTACAACTCTGAGTCTGGCCACTTTCAGAAGTTCTCTGATGACTCTGCGGTAGTTGGGTGCATCAGAGATGGGCAGGAGTCGGAGTACAGAGAACAGGTGGATCGTTACAGAAAATATTTCCTACCAAATGCAATAAGCATACACAGCAGTTCATCTTTATGCGACAGAAGAACACACATCATAGTCGAATAGTCTCTGCGTTATTACTTCATACATTATTATTGCACATTGGTATATTATTGTTGTGTATATTATTATTCTCTATTTTAGTAAAGTTTGCACACTGCTAAATGTGTTTTAAAATGTTGCTGCCGTAACGAAAGAATTCCCCACTCGGAATCAATACAATATTTATTAATATTATGATCATCGTTATCATTATTCTCCGGTCCTTTATCTCTTTCACCAATCTACTCTCCAGCTCTTTAAATCACCCTCCCCATCTCCCGGTTTCACCTATCACCTCCCCTGCGCCCACATTCTGACTCCCTCCCTTCCTTTCCAGTCCTGAAGAAGGGTCTCGGTCTGAAACGTCGACTGTTCACTCCTCTCCATAGCTGCTCCCTGTCCCCCCTGAGTTCCAACAGCATTTTGCGTGTATTGCTTTGGATTTCCGCATCTGCATACGTTCTCCTGTTTGCTCAATGCGCATGCACGGAGGTCGGAGGTAAAACCCTACTATCGCGCATGCGCTGAGTAGACGAGAGGCTCAGAAGAATCGGACGCAGGTAGGATCAGGGCCTCCGGGCCGCATTTTAGTCACCGGCGTCTGAACCGCGATTGAAGGAGAATTACTGTTAGCTCCGGGCACACTGATCCCGCAGCCCAGTAGAGTTCCGGTCCCTTCCATCTCTCTCCGCCCCATGATCCGTACCCGAACCGTCGGGAACTTTCGGTCGATGAGCGCTGGCGGCGACTTCGCATGCGCATTGTTGGATCCTCGGATGGCGGATAGATAGGTTTCTCGTTCGTATTGCCTTCTGGGTGAAGAGGAAGCCATGGCTGACAGTATCAGCGTTGTCCCCATACGCTGAAAAGAAATGTGAGGGGATTTATCTCCCAAACACTGCCGAGCTCCAACTATGTAAATCGGAGGATTAGGAACTCGGAACAAAAATATAGTTCCTAGTTAATCTCATTCAATGAAAATGTCAATTAGTGCTGTATGGAAAAAAAATCCTCCCGTCAGCTTTACTTCACTCTGGTAAATAACGATATGAAACAGCTTTGTCCTAGTTGACAAGTGACTTGTGGCTTTCTCATCACAAAAGTGTCACACTCCAAAGAGAATAGCTACTGCCCTCCCCTTCATAGAAACATAGAAAGTCGACAGCACAAAACAGGCCCTTCGGCCCCCACCGCTGTGCCGAACTTGTCCATACCTTAGCATTTACCTATTAGCCCTCTATTTTTTCTAACCTTGGCATTCCCTCGAGTTCATCACTGTCAATCAGTTGGGAGAGGGTATCTGAGTAAACAGAACATCTCCAGGATCATACATGGAGTAACAAGTGCTCTTTGTAATGTTGTGGAACATGACCAGAACTTGAAATAATACTAAAGGACACGGACAAGTTGAGCCAAGTCACAGATTGATTGAAGGCAGAAATAGCCTATCCTCATACAGAGAGGTATACAGTCAGAGAATTTGATGGTCAGTCAGGATGTCTGATACGTGCCTTGTTAGAAGATGAGGACCTCCAATATAAACATAGAAGTCTGCAGAACATTACAGGCCCTTCAGCCCGCAGTGTTGAGCTGAACAGGTAACCTATTCTAGTAACTGCCTCGGATTTCCATTCTGTATAGCCTTCTATTTTTCTAATCTCCATGTACATATCTAAGAGTCTCTGAACAGACCTATTGTATCCACCTCTACCACCATTGCCAGCAGTGCATTCCACGCACCGAACACTCTCTGTGTGAAAAACTTAGCTCTGACATCCCCCTTCTACCTACTTCCAAGCACCTTGAAACTATGCCACCTTATGTTAGTCAATGCAGCCCCACGTAAAAGCCTCTGGCCATCCACACAATCAATACCTCTCATCACTTTCTACACGTCTGTGAGGTCACCTCTCATTTACTGTCACTCCGAAGTTCACTTAACCCATTCTCATAAAGCGTGTTCTCCAATCTATTCATCATGCTTGTAAATCTCCTCTGCACACTTTCTATAGTATCCACATCCTTCCTGTAATCAGGTGACCAGAACTAAACTAAACACCGTACTCCAAGTGGCGTCTCACTAATGTCTTATATTGCTGTAACATCACCTCACAGCTCATGAATTCAGTCCCGTGGTTGATGGCCAACACACCATACGCCTTCTTAACAACAATGTCAAACTGCATAGCAGCTTTGAGTGTGCTGTTGACATGGACCCCAAGATCTCACTGATCCTCTACACTGCCAAGAGTTCTAACGTAATATTGTATTCTCTCTTCACATTTGACCTACCAAAATGAATCACTTCGCACTTATCTCAGCTGAACCCAATCTGTCACTTCTCATTCCAGTTCTGCATCCTATCAATGCCATGCTGTAGCCTCTGATAACTGTCCAGACTATTCACAATATCCCCAACTTCTGTGTCATCAGCAGACTTACTAACCATCCCTTCTACTTCCTCATCAAGGTCATTTATAAAAATGTCAAAGAGGAGGGCCCCAGAACAGATGCCTGCAGAACAACACTGGTCACCGTCCTCCTTGCAGAATATGAACCATGTACAACCACCCTTTCACAATTCCGGATCCGCACAGCAACGTCTCCTTGGATCCATGCCCCATTATTTTCTGATTGAGCCTCACGTGGGGAATCTTATCAGAAGTCTTACTGAAAGCCATGTAAACTACATCCAATGCTCTACTTTCATCAGTGTGATTTGCATGACCTGTCCTTGACAAAGCCATGCTGACTACCCCTAATCAGATTATGACTCTCCAAATGTTCATAAATCCTGCCTCTCAGGATCTTCTCCAACAACTTGCCCAGCACTGAAGTAAGACTCACTGGTCTATAATTTCCTGGGTTATTTCTATTCCCTTTCTTGAACAAAAGAACAATGTCGTCCAATGCTCTAGTACTTCTCCTATCCCTGTTGATGTGCAGAGGACATCGCCAGAGGCTCAGCAAACACCTCCCTCACTTCCCACAGTAGCCTGGGTTATATCTCAACTAGAGTTGAATGGGATAAAATTGTTATACCAAAGGTCACAGCTTAACATGTAAAATTATGAAAAGAATGGATAAAATGGAGGCAGGGAAGTTGTTTCCACTGGCAGGTTAGACTAGAACTAGAGGACATCACCTCAAGATTCAGGGCATTTGGGATGGAGATGAGGAGGAACTGTTTTTCCCTGGATAAAAATGGCATTAGGGGATACGGTGAGCGAGCAGGTAAGTGGACATGAGGCTAGGTTTTGATCAGCCATGTGATCTCCTAGACCAGTTTTCGATAGCCTGGATGGGTCGGAGAGGAATTTTCCAGATTTTCTTCCTCGGGTATTTTTTCCCCGGGTGATCACATGGGTTTGGGCGGGATGAATAATAAAATAAAATGGGCGGCATGGTGCCCTGTTGGTTGGCACTGTTGCCTTGTGGGATTCGGTGAAAACTAGAGTTAAGATTGGATCAGCCATGATCTTGTTGAACGGCGGAGCAGGCTTGAGGGGCCTATTGGCCTACTCCTGCTCCTATCTCTTATATTCTTATGAAGGTGATGAATGTGTGCATTTCTCTGTCCAATGAAGTAGTGGAGCTTACCTCAGTAAATATATTTCAGACAAGGCTGGATGGATTCTTGCACAGTAGGGGAATTAAAGTTTATGGGGAAAAGGCAGGTAGGTAGAGATGAATCCATGGTCAGATCAGCCATGATCTTATTAAATGGCGGAGCAGGCTCGACGGGCCAGATGGCCGGCTCCTGCTCCTATTTCTTATGTTCTCACCACAGACTAAAATCTCTCCTGAAATACTGTCCTTCACCCATTGATGTATTTTGCAAATATTTTTACAGGATTGAAATGACAGAACACTTTGCACAGGATTCTTAAACGCAATAACATGTCAGTTTTACTGTCTCTGTCCAGATATTTAAGGAGTGACTAAATATTTTCTCTGCAACAATAACAACAACACAGCTGTTTTCGATCCTTGGAGATGAAGAATTATCTCATCCCAGCTGGATCACAGCTCTTATCTCCTTCACCATAGCGCTGGAGAGGGACAAGAGCAAACAATTTGTGTAAACATTTAATTGGGGAGAGTGAAATATCATGCTGTTAGGCAGAAAGTCAGGAGCATAAATTGTGGGCAGGTATTTTCAGGGAAATTCACGGCAGAGATGTCGCAAATGTTCAGGGAACAATTGCATGGCGTTCAACACAGGTAAGTTCCACTGAGGCAGGGAAAGTATGGTAGGATAAAAGAACCATGGTATACAAAGGTTGTGGCAAATCTAGTTCAGAAGAGCAGAAAAGCTTATGAAAGCTTCAATAAACTTAAATAGACTTCTAGAGAGTTATAAGGTGACCTGGAAAGAGTTTAAGAGTGGAATTAGGCGAGCTGGAAGGGGCCATGAGAAGGCCTTGGCGAGCAGGGTTAAGGAAAACCCCAAGGCATTCTACAAGTTTGTGAAGAACAAGAGGATGAGCAATGTGATCATAGGACCAATAGGATGTGATAGTGGAAACGTCAGCATGGAGTTAGATCAGGTAGCTGAGGTACTTAATGAATACTTTGCTTCTGTATTCACCAAGGAAAGGGACCTTTACAATTGTAGGGAAGACCTACAGCAGATTGAAACACTTGAGCATATAGACATTAAGAAAGAGCATGTGCTGGAGCATTGGAAAGATACTGAGTTAGATATGTCGCTGGGACTCGGCGAGATATACCCCAGGATACTGTGGGAAACGAGTGAGGAAACTGCAGAGCCTCTGGCAATGATTTTTGCATTATCAACCAGAAAGGGAAAAGTACTAAATTATTGGAAGTTTGCAAATGTTGTTACACTGTTCAAAAAAGCGAGTAGAGATAACCCAGGAGGAAATCATGGACCAGTGAGTCTTACTTCAGTGGTAGGCAAGTTGTTGGTGATGATCCTGAGAGGCAGAATTCATGAGCATTTTGAGAGACAAAATCTGATCAGAGATAGTCAGTTCCTGCCTTACAAACCTAACAATTCTATGAGAATGTAGCAAAACAGATTATTGGAGGTAGAATAGTGGCTGCAGTGTACATAGATTTCAATAAGACACTTGATAAGGTTCCCCATGCGAGTCTGATTCAGAATGTAATGAGGCAATGGACACTTTGCTTTGTAGAACCAAAATTGCCCACAGATGGCAAAGGGTGGTTGTAGATGTTTCATTTTCTGCATGGGGAACCTTAACAAGTGGTGTTCCACAGTGATCTCTTCTGGGACCCCGACCCCTTGAGATCTTTATCAATAACCTGGATGAAGAAGTAGAAGGGTGGTTTAGTAAGTTTGCTGATGATTCCAAGTTGAGGGTATTGTTGATGGAGTACAGGGTTGTGTGAAGTAACAGCGCGACGACAATAGAGTGCAAACCAGAGCTGAGAAGTAGCAGATGGAGTTCAATCCAAATAGGTGTTAAATTGTTCATTTTGATTGCTCAAAATTGAAGACAGAATATAATATTAATGGTAAGACTCTTGGCAGTGTCCAGGATGAGCGAGATTTTAGGGTCCGTCTCCATCAGACCCCAAAGCTGCTCTGCAGGTTGACCGTGTTGTTAAGAAGGCGTGTGGCGTGTTGGCCTTCATCAACTGTGGGATTAAATTCAAGAGCCCTCGGGCATAGTTTCAAGGTGTTTGGAAGTAGGTACAAGGGAGATGCCAGAGGTATCTGTTTTGAAGTAGGTACAAGGGAGATGCCAGAGGTATCTGTTTTTCACACAGAAGGGAGTGTGGAATTCATTGCCAGTAAAGGTGGTAGAGGCAAATACAATGGGGTCTATTAAGAGACTTATACAGTGTTGGTACATAGAGTTTAAAAATAGAGGGCAGTACGTTAGGCACATTCTGGGCAGTTTCTGGAGTAGGATACATGGCCGGCACAACATTGTGCGCCCAAGGGCCTGTAATATTCTGTAGTTTTCGATGTTCTATGTTCACTCTCTGCTCCTATCAGATTTTTCTTCTCCAGCCTTTGACCTTTCCCACCCACCTGGCTTCAACTATTACCTTCCAGCTAATCTCTTTCCCGTCCGATCATACCCCCCACCTTTTAATTCTGGCATTTTCCCCGTCCTTCTCAGTGCTGACGAAGGGACTCGGCTCGAACCACGGTCTCTTTATTCTTTTCCGTAGATTCTGCCTGAGATGCTGAGTTCCTCCAGCGTTTTGAGGGAGTTGCTTTGGATTTTCAGCATCTGCAGACTCTCGTGTTCATTCCAGGATTCCCCGACCGTGACCAGGAGATACAGTACACCAACCCGACAGACTCACAGGTGGAGTGTTGCCTCACCTGGAAGGGTGAATGGAGCTGAGGAAGGAAGTAAATGGGAGTGTGCAGAACATATCTCGCTTGCAGGGATATGTTCCAAGAGGGAGATTAGTGGGAAGAGGTGAATATAATCCTTCAGGAAAGCAAAAAATGGAGGGGGTGGGGGGGGGGGAGACTCCGCCTACTGTCAGCATTTGTGTGTCTGCAATTAATTCTTCCTTTTCCCCAGTTTAAACTTTGAATTTTTAACTTTTATTTGTCCGATCTTAGAGGGGAATAGTTGTTTCTACGTCACAATCTTTAAGAAGTGGAAGGCAGCTTTCTGAATCCAGCAATGGAAAGGGAAAAAAATCAGAGGTCTAAATTCGTTCCAACCATGAAGATAGCCTATGATAAGAGATTATTCCCATCACTTCAATATCCAGCCCGATTAAATTTATTTCCCACAGATTCGACTCCACATGTGTTTCTGGACTCCATAGAGGCATTGGACTATGTTAACTCTATTCCGGTTGTAACCGAGCTTTGAATGGTTTTAGGTCCGCTGAATAATTGTAATTTCGGAAAGAAGATAATCTCTGAATATTTCTGATTTGTTTAAGATGTCCTTTGATCGATCGACCATCTAAGGAAGAGATGAACTTTTTGATGTGAATGATGAATGACTTTTCCGAAATATGTTTGGTCTACGGAGCGAATTAACACAACGGGCAGATTGTTTGATTATTTGTTTTCATTCTCCTTTTTTCATTAATTAAGTGATAGTTTTCTCAGTTCATAAGGTCTTTTTCTTTTATATATATGTATATATACATTTTTTTTAAAAGGAAAGATCATCTACATTAGGTCCATATAGGTTAACCAGAACAATTTTTCTATTACAAATTGTTCCTTTAACAATTGAAAATCTACCATTAATATCGGACACAATATCTTCTTGGAAAATAAATTATTAGATTACTAAATAAATTATTAATTTATAGATTTAAATAAATTATTAAATTATTATATATATATATATATATATATATAATATGTATCGTTGGGAGTGCTTAGTCGATAGATAATTATTTTTTCTTTAAAAACAGTTTTTCATTGGGCGTGTCAGTTAAATGGACAATGACGCTGATTTTTCTTCAATAGAGATTTCTTAAGGTTCTGACCTGAACACGGGGTCAAAAGGGCTCTGCTGATAGCTCTGGACCACTACAGCCCTTAAATTCTACCTTCTTTCACCTGGTCATATGGGTTTTGAACCATCCCCTTCCCTAATCGGACTCTCGCCAATTACCCACTTATCTCCTCAATAGCACCCACCTGTATCTGTTCTCGCTCATTACCGGTCCACTTAAACCCTGCCTCGACTCACGCTCTCTGCCTGTTCGTCCCAGTCCCGAACTGAGTCGTTCCAGCCTGCTATAGTGAATTTGTTGAATTCTGTGTTTCCGGATTCTGTTTCTTTGGAACCAGATTCTCGCCTGATGCATCCGTAATCGTCTGCCCTCGCCG
Source organism: Hemitrygon akajei (assembly GCF_048418815.1). Lineage (NCBI taxonomy): Eukaryota > Metazoa > Chordata > Chondrichthyes > Myliobatiformes > Dasyatidae > Hemitrygon > Hemitrygon akajei. The sequence goes on from NW_027332012.1 coordinate 938,214, forward strand.
GACAGCCTTTCCCGGGTAAGACCTCCGCCTGTCATTCCGACTTCGTGTCTGCCTCCTGGTGTTGAAAGACCAGATGGACCCAGCAGACCCCAAACAGCTACGTGAGGCCCTTTCCCGACAGGGAGTGTTATTAGGGAGGCACGAAGCGCAGTTCGCCTCTGTCACCCAGTCAATGGAAGACTTCTCCGCCTCTCTGACCAGTATGGCCTCCCAGCTGCAGCAGATTCAGCTAGCGCTGAGACCTAACCCTCCTGTTGCGGCAACATCAGCCCCACAGGCTCCAACGCTACCAGCCCGAGAGCCCCGGTTACCTCCACCCGAAAGTTACAATGGCGACCCAGGCACCTGTAGGTCCTTCCTGTCCCAATGCTCGTTGATTTTTGAGCTGCAGCCCGCTACCTTTCCCATCGATCGATCCCGTATCGCCTATGTGATCACGTTGCTGTCGGGAAGAGCAAGAGAGTGGGGTACGGCCCTGTGGGACAGCAGAGCCCCTTTTTGCCACAGGTTTGAAGACCTTTGTGAGGAGATGAAAGGAGTTTTCGAACGCACCCAGCAGGGGCGAGAGGCAGCTCGGGAGATGTTGCGGATTCGTCAGGGTACCCGCTCGGTTTCGGGCTACGCCATTGAGTTCCGCACGCTAGCCGCCACTACCCACTGGGATTCGGAAGCCCAACCTGACGTGTTCCTCTATGGATTGAGCGAGGAGGTTAAGGATGAATTAACCGCCCGCGACCTGCCTGCTGGATTCCAAGAGCTGTTCGATTTTGCCATTAAGACTGACAGCCGTATGAAACCGCGTCAGCGGGAAGGTGAGATCCGGGGTTCCCGATGAACCACCAGGGGACGTCTGACATTCTTCCAGCCCGCACCCACGTCTCCTTCTCCGAATCCTCAGTCACCCCCATCCAGCCCAACGGAACCCATGCAGATTGATCTTGCCCGTCTGTCTCCTTCGGAGCAAAGGAGGAGACTCCGGACCAACTCTTGTCTGTATTGTGGTCAGGCTGATCACTGTATCCAGTTGTCCTGTAAAAGACAACGCTCGTTCGTAAATAGGAGACTACGGACGAGCAATGTTTCCTTTTCCCGGTCCGCCATCACTCGGACCCTGCTACCCGCCTTTATACTGGCTGAAGGGAGGAAACATACTATCTCAGTCTTCATCGACTCCGGGGCTGAGGGAAACTTTATCAGTTCCAGTTTTGCGGCCAAACACGGGATGCCACTCTCCCGTCTGAAGCAACCCCTGGAGGCCAGCGGCTTAACCGGGGTGAAAATGGCCTTGATAACCCACTCTACAGCTCCGGTGAGTCTCCTCATTTCTGGCAATCACCAGGAGAGCATTATTTTTCATGTGATCGACTTCCCCAAAGCTCAAGTTCTGTTAGGCCACCGATGGCTAGCTCAGCACAGTCCACACATTGATTGGTCTAATAACAGGGTGTTAAGCTGGAGTCCCTTTTGCCTAAATCATTTTCTGCGTGTTGTTCATGCTACTCCAAGTCCGGCTCCTCTGTCTACAGAAGAGTTTCCCGATCTGTCCTCTGTACCCCCTCGGGACATAAAGCTGGTATTCAGCCAGACTCGGGCCACCACCTTACCCCCGCATCACCCCTATGATTGTTCTATCGATCTCCTTCCGGGAACCGCGGCGATGGACAAGTATATCCAGGAAGGCCTGGCTGCAGAAATTATCCGTTCCTCTTCCTCCCCAGCAGGCGCAGGGTTCTTCTTTGTAGCCAAGATGGACGGGTCCCTGCGTCCTTACGTGGACTATAGAGGTCTCAATGAGGTCACCGTTAAGAACCGCTATCCTCTTCCTCTTATGTCATCTGCATTTGAATTGCTCCAGGGTACTTCTATCTTCTCCAAGCTCGACCTCCGCAACGCTTACCATTTGGTCCGCATAAGGGAGGGGGATGAGTGGAAGACTGCGTTCAATACGCCCTCCGGGAACTATGAATATTTGGTGATGCATTTCGGACTTTCTAATGGTCCTGCTGTGTTCCAGTCTCTGGTAAATGACTTCCTCCGGGACATGCTGAACCAATTTGTACGTAGACCTGGATGACATTTTGATATTTTCTAGGTCCCTCTCTGAACACATCCAGCACGTCCGCCGGGTACTCCAACGACTCCTGGAGAAACCGTTATTTGTGAAGGCGGAGAAGTGTGAATTTCACCGGAGTTCAACTTCGTTCCTGAGATATGTGATCAGCGCTGGAGGAATCCAGATGGACCCTCAGAAGATCAAGGCGGTAGAGGAGTGGCCGCAACCTGCATCTCGACGGGGGGGTCCAACGCTTTCGTGGGTTTGCCAACTTCTATCGCCGATTCATCCGAAACTTCAGCATCCTGACTGCCCTAAGCTCCTCCAAGTCGGAAGTTCGCCTGGAATCCAGCGGCTGAGAAAGCCTTTTCGGATCTGAAGACTCGTTTCACCAGGGCGCCTATTCTACTTCAGGCCGATCCAACGAGGCAGATTATAGTAGAGACGGATGCCTCTGACGTAGGAGTTGGGGCTACCCCGTTACAGCGTTCAGCAGAGGACAACAAAGTACACCCGTGTGCCTTTTTCTCTCACAAATTTTCGCCCGCAGAACGCAACTATGACATCGGCGATCGAGAGTTGTTGGCGGTAAAACTTGCTCTGGAGGAATGGCGGCATTGGCTTGAGGGGACGACTACCCCTTTTCTAGTCTGGACGGATCACAAGAACCTGGAATATATCCGTTCAGCCAAACGCTTCAATTCCCGCCAGGCTCGGTGGTCCCTGTTTTCTGCCCGTTTCGGGTTCATCCTGACCTACCGCCCTGGCTCTAAGAACGGCAAGCCTGAAGCGCTTTCCAGACAGTTTCCAACAACCGACGAGGCGCCCGAGGTTACGACCATTCTCCCCAAGCAATGTCTGGTCGCCACAGCACAGTGGGAGATTGAATCTGTGGTCCGGTTGGCCCAACAGGGTGAGTCAGTTCCTGTTGCGTGTCCCGCTAACCTATTGTATGTTCCCCAGTCTGTCCGCGCCCAGGTTCGCCAGTGGGGACACACCTCCAGACTGGCATGGCACCCTGGCATCAGACGCACGGCGGCTTTCATCAGACAAATATTTTGGTGGCCATCCCTGAGGAAGGATGTCGAGAGCTTCATTTCTGCCTGCCCAGTCTGTGCCCAGAACAAGACCTCCAGCCAACCACCCACTGGTCTCCTGCAACCCCTACCTGTTCCTAGAAGGCCTTGGTCACATATTTTTTGGTCACACATGGACTTTGTCACCGGTCTCCCCACCCCCCACCCCGTCTGACGGTAAAACCACCATTCTTACCGTAGTAGATCGGTTCTCCAAATCGGTCCACTTAATGCCCCTTCCCAGGCTGCCCTCGGCCAAGGAGACGGCCGACCTGGTGATGCGGCATGTTTTCCGTATTCCCAGCCTCCCCGTTGAAGTGGTATCTGACAGAGGTTTACAATTTACCTCCCACTTTTGGAGGGCTATTTGCAAACTACTCGGGATCAGAGTTAACCTCTCATCTGGGTTTCATCCACAGAGTAATGGCCAGACCGAGCGGGCCAATCAGCAGATGGAGGTGATGCTCCTTTGTGTGACGTCTCGGGAGTCTTCCTCTTGGAGTCGGCAACTTCCCTGGGTCGAGGACGCCATCAATTCCTTACCTTCTACCTCATCAGGCTTATCACCGTTCCAGTGCTGTCTGGGCTATCAACCCCGCTTATTCGCTCATCAGGAGGAGGAAGTGGGCGTTCCCTCAGCCGAAGCGTTTGTCCAGAGGTGTTCACGGGCCTGGAGGCGAGCCCGAGAGGCGCTGCTTCAGTCTACAGCCAGAATGAAGCAGCAAGCAGACCGTCACCGCATCGAGGCCCCCCGTTACCGCCAGGGTCAGGAAGTGTGGTTATCCTCGCGGGATATCCCCTTAAAGGTGGACTCCCGCAAGCTGGCGCCACGATACATTGGACCTTTTCCCCATCACCAAGGTGATCAGCCCTTCGGCGGTGCGTCTGGATCTACCCCCTACCTTCGCAGGATTCACCCTACCTTCCATGCTTCAAGAATTAAGCCCTTCGTCTGCCACCACCTCTGTCCCGCACCGGATCCCCCTCCCCCTCCCCCTCCCCCTCCCCGTCGCATCGCTGGCTCGGAGGCCTTCACTGTGCGCCGGTTACTGGACGTTCGACGCAGGGGCCGTGGACTGCAATATCTCGTGGGTTGGGAGGGCTATGGCCCCGAGGAAAGGTGCTGGATCCCCGCTTAGGATATCCTGGATCCCTCTCGCATCAGGGACTTTCATAGAAGCCATTCCGTACTGGCAAGAAGGACGTCTGGAGACGCCCGTAGGGAGGGGGGTACTGTTAAGGTTCCGAACTGAACACTGGGTCAAAGGGGTTCTCCTGATAGCTCTGGACCACTACAGCCCTTAAATTCTACCTTCTTTCACCTGGTCATGTGGGTTTTGAACCAGCCCCTTCCCTAATCGGACTCTCACCAATTACCCACTTATCTCCTCAATAGCACCCACCTGTTTCTGTTCTCGCTCATTACCCGGTCCACTTAAACCCTGCCTCGACTCACACTCTCTGCCATAGATACAGAAGAGAGGAAATTGTGTGAACTAGGTTAAGGCTGGGGCACTGTGCAGTAAACCAAACACTGAAATTGATAGGGAAACACCAGACAGATTTGTGTGAGGAATGTCAGGAAGAGGAGTCAGCAGAGCATGTAGTTCTGAGTTGCAGGAAGTATGGGATACAGAGAGAGAGATGATGAGAATTAATCTAAGGGAATTGGGGGTTATGGAATTCACATTAATAGGGTTGCTGGGCATGGGTGAGAGAACACAGGTCAGGGTATTTTTTTAGCTTTCTTAAGGGGTACAGGGGTTTTTTATAGGATATGATGGATAAACGGAAATAGAGTACTAGGATGGGGAGGATAAAGTGTAGGTTAGGGTATGTGGATGTGTGCGATTGGGTGAAGGGATTTAGAATGTGAGTCCATCGCATACTCCGGAGCAGAAGGTGGCGGTAATGCTCCATTAAGCTGGGTGCCAACCGCCGTAAAGCAATACGGAGAGAGAGAGAGAGACACTCTCTGCCTATTCGTCCCAGTCCTGAACTGAGTCGTTCCAGCCTGCTATAGTGAATTTGTTGAATTCTGTGTTTCCGGATTCTGCCTCTTTGGAACCCGATTCTCGCCTGAAGCATCCGTAATCGTCTGCCCTCGCCGGACAGCCTTTCCCGGGTAAGACCTCCGCCTGTCATTCCGACTTCGTGCCTGCGTCCTGATGTTGAAAGACTGTTGCCCCTGGGGCCGCTAATAAAATCCTGGTAAAAGAACATTCGTTGGTCTGCACTTGAGTCCTACCACAACCGGCCCCTCCTGACAGTAGGAGAAAATGTTTGGGTTCAGTGACCGTAATGTCATTAGTTTCAAGTTAATTATGGATAAGGATAGGTCTGTTCCTCGAGTTGAGGTTCTAAATTGGAGAAGGGCCAATTTTGTGGAAATGAAAAAGGATCTCGGAAGAGTGCATTGGGAAAAGTTTTTTTTTCTGGCAAGGATGTGTTCAGTAAGTGGAAGGCCTTCAAAGGCGAAATTTTGAGAGTGCAGAGTTTGCATGTTCCTGCCAGGATGAAAAGGCAAAGTTAACAGGCACAGGGAACCTTGGTTTTCAAGGGATATTGGCGATCTGGTTAAGAAAAAGAGGGAGGTGTATAGCAGGTAGAGGCAACAAAGAACAAATGAGGAATAGAAGAGTATAAAAAATGTAAGAAAATACTAAAGACGGAAATCAGGAAGGCAAAAAGAAGACATGAGGATTCTTTGGGATAAATCACCCGGGCCTGACTTGACAGTTCCCCGGACCTTGAGAGAGATTAGTGTAGAGATTGCAGGGGTCCTGACAGAAATATTTAAAATGTCGTCAGCCACGGGTGCAGTGCCGGAGGATTGGAGGGCAGCTCATGTTGTTCCGTTGTTTAAAAAAGGCTCCAATAGTAAACCAGGTAATTACAGGCCAGTGAGCCTGACATCAGTAGTAGGTAAATTTTTGGAAGATGTTCTGAGAGATCGGATATACAAGTATTTGGACTGTTTTGGGGCTGATTAAGGATAGTCAGTATGGCTTTGTGCGTGGTAGATCGTGTTTAATGAATTTTGTAGAGTTTTTCGAGGAGGTGACCAAGAAAGTAGATGAAGGAAAGGCTGTGGATGTTGTCTACATGAACTTTAGTAAGGTCTTTGACAAGGTCCCACAAGGTTAGTTCAGAGGTTAGTTCAGACACTAGGTATCCATGGAAAGGTTATAAACTGGATTCGAAACTGGCTGTGTGGGAGAAGACAGAGAGCGGTAATGGATGATAGCTTATCAGACTGGAGGCCTGTGACTAGTGGTGTGCCTCAGGGATCTGTGCTGGGACCATTGTTGTATGTTGTCTATATCAATGATCTAGATGATAAAGTGGTAAATTAGATTAGCAAGTTTGTTGATGACACTAAGATTGGAGGCGTTGTGGACTGCGAGGAAGGCTTTCAAAGCTTGCCGAGGGATCTGGACCAACTGGAAAAATGGGCCAGAAAATTGCAGATGGAATTTAACGCAGACAAGCATGAGGTGCTGCGTTTTGGAAGGACAAACCAAGGTAGGACATACACAGTAAATGGTAGGGCACTGAGGAGTGCGGAGAAACAAAGGAATCTCGGAGTTCAGCTACTTAATTCCCTGAAAGTGGTGTCACAGCTGGACAGAATTGTAAAGAAGGCTATTGGCATCCTGGCATTCATAAATCAAAGAACTGAGTATAGGAGTTCGGATGTTATGGTGAGGTTGTATAGGACATTGGTGAGGCCAAATTTGGAGTGTTGTGTGCAGTTCTGGTCACCTAACTGTAGGAAGGATATCAATAAGATTGAAAGAGTGCAGTGAAGATTTACTAGGATGTTGCCGGGTCTTCAGGAGTTGAGTTACGATTGACTTAACCCATTCGCATAAAGCGTGTTCTCCAATCTATTCATCATGCTTGTGAATCTCATCTACACACTTTCTATAGTATCCACATCCTTCCTGTAATCAGGTGACCAGAACTGAGCTAAACACCGTACTCCAAGTGGCGTCTCCCTAATGTCTTATATTGCTGTAAATTTACCTCACAGCTCATGAACCCAGTCCTGTGGTTGATGGCCAACACACCATACGCCTTCTTAACAACAATGTCAAACTGCACAGCAGCTTTGAGTGTGCTGTTGACATGGACCCTAAGATCTCACTGATTCTCTACACTGCCAAGAGTTCTAACATAATATTATTTTCTCTCTTCACATTTGACCTACCAAAATGAATCACTTCGCACTTATCTCAGCTGAACCCAATCTGTCACTTCTCATTCCAGTTATGCATCCTATTAATGCCGTGCTGTAGCCTCTTACAACTATTCACAATATCCCCAACTTCTGTACCATCAGCAGACTTACTAACCAACCCTTCTACTTCCTCATCAAGGTCATTTATAAAAATGTCAAAGAGGAGGGCCCCAGAACAGATGCCTGCAGAACAACACTGGTCACCGTCCTCCTTGCATAATATGAACCATGTACAACCACCCTTTCACAATTCCGGATCCACACAGCAACGTCTCCTTGGATCCATGCCCCATTATTTTCTGATTTGAGCCTCACACGGGGAACCTTATCAAAGGTCTTACTGAAAGCCATGTACACTACATCCAATGTTCTACCTTCATCAGTGTATTTTGTTTTTGTATGCATGACCTGTCCTTGACAAAGCCATGCTGACTACCGCTAATCAGATTATGACTCTCCAAATGCTCATAAATCCTGTCTCTCAGGATCTTCTCCAACTTGCCCACCACTGAAGTCAGACTCACTGGTCTATAATTTCCTGGGTTATCTCTATTCCCTTTCTTGAACAAAGGAACAAGGTCGTGCAATCCTCCAGTACTTCTCCTATCCCTGTTGATGTGCAAAGATCATTGCCAGAGGCTCAGCAAACTCCTCCCTCAATTCCCACAGTAGCCTGGGGTATATCCCAACTAGAGTTGAATGGGATAAAATTGTTTTGCCGAAGGTCACATCTCAACATGTAACATTAAGAAAGGGATGGATAAAATAGAGGCAGGGAAGTTGTTTCCACTGGCAGGTTAGACTAGAACTAGAGGACATCACCTCAAGATTCAGGGCATTCGGGATGGAGATGAGGAGGAACTGTTTTTCCCTTAAGGTGATGAATGTGTGCATTTCTGTGCCCAATGAAGTAGTGGAGCTTACCTCAGTAAATATATTTCAGACAAGTTTGGATGGAGTTTTGCATAGTAGGGGAATTAAGGGTTATGGGGAAAAGGCAGGTAGGTGCAGATGTCCATCGCCAGATCAGCCATGGTCTTATTAAATGGCGGAGCAGGCTCAAAGGGCCAGATAGCCGACTACTGCTCCTATTGCTTATGTTCTCACCACAGACTATAATCTCTCCTGAAATACTGTCCTTCACCCATTGACGTCTTTTGCAAATATTTTTACAGGTTTGAAACGACAGAACACTTTGCACAGGAATCTTAAACACAATAACATGTCAGTTTTGCTGTCTCTGTCCAGATATTCAAGGAGTGACTAAGTGACTAAATTAAGGAGTGACGAATGACTTTTCCGAAATCTGTTTGTTCTACTGAGCGAATTAACTCAACGGACAGATTGTTTGATTATTTGTTTTTACTCTCTGTTTTTCATTAATTTAGTGACAGTTTCCATAGTTCATAAGGTCTTTTTCTTATATATGGGAGTGCTTAGTCGATAGATAATTAGTTTTTTTAAAAAACAGTTTTTCACTGGGCGTGTCAGTTAAATGGAAAATGCTGCTGATTTTTCTTCACTAGAGATTACATAGGTATTTTTATCTTTGTTTAATTTTATTGTTTTAGCGTCTTTGGAGATGGTTTCTGCATTCCCTGGCGTGGTTTTACGGATTAAGTATAAACATTTGTTTTCTGTCTGAACTTTTATGCTGGATATGGGGAGTCAGATGTTGTAGAGAAAAACTGCACAGTGCTGGCCCTTTGGCCCATGATGTTCTGCTTACCTTTCAATCTACTTCGTGAGTAATCTAATGCTTCCGTCCTGTGGAGAATTCTATTCGTCTTTCATTATAAGCCTATGTAGGATTTTCTTAAATGGCCTAACTGTGTCTGCCTCTATGACTACCCCGGCAGATCTTTCCACGTACCCACTGGTCTATGAAAAAAAAACATTTCTCAGATCCCTATATTTTCTACTGATCACCGTTAAATTGTACCCTCTTATATTAGCCATTTCAGCTGGGAATCTGTTCCATGTTTTAATGATTACTCAGCCTCACCAGTGTCCATTGTTCCAGCAACATAATACTCTGTAAAGCAATGGAAGGCATCAAAGCAAATTGAATTTCCAATTGCATATATATCAGTTAGAAGCAAGGGCTGTAAGTGGGCAAAAGAACCAGTTAACATGACTTGATATGGTGGTGTGTTTCTTTGTAGTGTTTGGCTTTTTTATATTTAGCATTTTTTTTTTCCTTTCCATGGCTTTTCTATTTCAGGGCCGTATGTTGTTTTCTTTGTAACTTGGGGGAGGAATTAAGGAAAGCTTTTTAAAACCACTATAAAATGGGCAGCTCGCGGTGTCTCTCTCTTTTGTACTCTGTGGGGATGCATTTCGGATTTTTTGCCGAATTTCGGGCTTTTTGGGGTGCTGGGAGGATTGGGGCTAGTTTTGATTTACAGGATGAATTGTAAGATTAGTTTTAGTTTTCTTTTTGGTATTTTTCCCCCATTACGGAGTCCATAATGCATGGTTGTACTTATCATCACCAGTTTTGATTAGCCTGCGCTGGTATGCGTTCATTTATATGTTGAATAAAATAAAAGAATAATTATGACAATTAAACAGGTAAATGTTATAAATTGGAATGTACATGGTTGGAATCATCCTATTAAGCGAAAGAAGATTTTAAACATCATTAATCTATTCCAACCCGATATAACTTTTGTTCAAGAAACACATATCAAAACGGGCGATCAAAATAGATTTTTTTTGAATGTGGAAGGGCCTTCAATTTCATGTTACTTGACAAAATAAAACAAAGGGAGCATCTATTTTTATTAAATGTAATATTTTATTTATCCAAAAAGATATTGTGTCAGATATTAATGGTAGATTTTTTTATTGTTAAAGGAACAATTTGTAATGTAGATGTTCCTTCTTTTTAAAAAAATGTATTTGCATTATTGCCGGACTTAAATGAATATATGTTGTTAATGGATGGTGATTTTAACTGTTGCTTAAACCCTTTGATTGACAAGAGTTGAAAAAATCAGCGGCTTCCGAGTTGTTTTGCATCACTTATTAACTGTTTTCTAATTGATTTTGGCCTGGTCGAAATTTGGAGACATTTACATCCTAATGATAGATGCACCTTTAAGTTTAGCTTTTGAATTGAATGATATCTCATTTGCAAATTTTCCCTGGCATTTTCCAGAAATTTTATTACAAACTCCGGACTTTGTCAAACTTATTGAGAATCAGATCAAAGATATTTTTCTTTTTAACAATACGGGAGATGTATTGAAATTGATCACATGGGACACATTTAAGGCATATTTGCGCAGTCAGATAATTTCCCATTCAGCTAAGCTTAAGAAACAGACAAAAACAGAGTTACATAAGATTTCCAAACAAATTAAAAACTTGGGTAATATTTATGCAGTCTCTCCTAACATTGATTTATTTCAACGAAGAGTTGAACTCCAATCACAATATAATTTATTATTAGCTTAGCATCTCAATTAAAAGCAGCTGGAGCTAAAAGACGAATTTTAAACATTCGTAAGGGAGATGGTAGTTTAGCATGCAATTATGGAGATTCTAATAAATTTTTTCAAGACTTTTATATGGAACTTTATAAATCTCATTTTCCAGTTGATTCTACCAAACTGAATGCCTTTTTATAAAAGATTGATTTTCCACAAATTTCTGTTGAAGGTCAACAAACTCTTGATGCTCCTATTACTGAAAGCGAATTTCAGAAATGTACATTTTTTTCAATGAAATCTAGTAAAGCTCCTTGAGTGGATGGTTATTCTGTAGGGTTTTATTAAAAAAATGAAAAATCGCTCACTTCGTATATGTTGGAAACACTTAAAAATCATTTTTTTTATAGGAGAGTTATCTCCCATATTTTATGAAGCTTCTATTTCTTTAATTCTTAAGAAAGATAAAGATTCTTCTGACTGTGCTTCATATAGACCTATTTCATTATTAAATGTGGATGCTAAAATTCTCTCAAAATAATGGCTAATCGCTGGAGAACTTTTAGCTAACATTGTTCCCCAAGATCAAACAGGTTTTGTAATGGGCCGTTATTCCTTTTCTAATGTTCGGAGACTGTTAAATGTCAGGTATTCATCCTTTTCTAAGGTTCCCCAATGTGTCGTCTCTCTTGATACTGAAAAGGCTTTTGACAGATTTGAATGGAAATAATTATTTAATGTTTTTAGAAAATTCGGCTTTGGTATTAATTTTAATAAGTGGATTAAAATGATATATAAAAGCCCTATTGCCACTGTTATTACTAACAATTGCAGATCTCCTTTTTTTCGGCTTTCACGGGGTACGTGACAAGGATGTCCGTTAAGTCGTTTGTTATTTCATTTGGTGCTGGAATCCTTGGCTATTACACTTTGTGAAGCTAATGATATTCATGGATTTCTTTTAAATCACACTGTTCAGAAGATCTCCCTTTATGCGTACGATCTTTTAGTTTATATTTCGAATCCTGAAGAATCTATTCCTAGTTTATTGAAGCTATTAAATGATTTTCGTAAAATGATGATTTTACCAAAATGTTTATACGTATTTCAACATGTCCCTTTTTTAACTAAGAAGTTTATCTAAGAAGTTCTTCGATCAGGTTCACTCCATTATTGCATCTTTTGTTTGGAATAATAAAAGACCAAGAATCGTTAAATATCATTTGCAAAAATTAAAAAGAGATGGAGGTCTTGCTTTGCCTAATTGAAGAATGTATTATTGGGCTGTCAATATATGTTATATGTGTTTTTGGTCATATTGGGCTGATAGAGATGAACGACCACCTTGGGCTGATTTGGAATTGAATGCTGTGAAACAGTTCCACTTAACCTCATTATTAGGAGCTTCTCTGCCTGTACAACTGGCCAAAATTACTAATTTAAATTTATCTCCTATGATTAAGCACTCATTACAAATTTGGTTCCAGTTTCGTATTTTTTTCTAATCTTAAAAAATTTAAACTTTTTAGTTTAATTTATCGAAATTATTTATTTAAACCTTCATTAAGTGACCCTACTTTTCTTTTTTGGATAAATAGAGGGGTTTATTCCTTCATGGATTTGTTCCAAGATGGCCGGCTGATGTCTTTTGAGAAATTAGTAACTAAATACTCTGTCTCATATTCATATTTCCTGAAGTATCTTCAGGTCAGACACTTCTTACAAAAATACTTAAGTAATTTTCCATATGTACAAGATTCTGACCTGTTAGATATTATTTTAAAAGTGAATCCTTTAGTGAAGTGTATTATTGGGAAAATTTATAATTTATTGTTCCAACAGCACAGTTATCCTTCACTTAAGATTAAGCAAGATTGGGAGAGAGAGCTTAACATGACCCTGATAACAGAAGACTGGTTGCGGATTTTGAAGTTGGGCAATTCGTCTTCGATTTGTGCCAATCACTCTTTAATTCAATTTAAATTTGCACATCAATTCTATCTGACAAAGGAGAGACTATCTAAAATGTTTCCTAATGTTGATAGTCAGTGTGACAGATGTAAAACCAAGACAGCCACATTGACACATATGTTTTGGTCATGTTCTGTATTGGAAAATTTTTGGAAGTCTATTTTCTCTACAATTTCTAAAGTTTTAAACATTAATTTACCACGTAATAGATTGACAGTTTTATTTGGTATAATTCCTCAGTACATTCATGGTATTTCTCCATCAGATAACATGTAATTGCATTTGTTACATTATTGGCCAGAAGGGCTATTTTGTTGAAATGGAAAGATGCTTCTGCTTCTAATTTGATACAATAGTTTTCTCAGGTGTTGTTATGTCTTAGTTTGGAGAAAATCAGAAGACGAACCTTGATTCGATTTTGAGAACAGTTGGGGTTCATTTGCCCGCTAGTATCATCTGATCTGAGTTAATTAATATGGTCTCCTTCCGATTTTTCTTTAAGCGGGTTTGAGTTGGCGGATTGCTGTTCGTTTTTTTATGGAAGCTTCTATGATGTATAGCTCCGGGGTTGTGCTTCCAATGTTTTTTTTTCAGTTAGTAGGGACTTGCATGATTGGCTAACGTGAATATAAATAGGGCGGGCTTTGGATACATGGTGGTTGACACTCCAAATTAATGCAAATTCCCGCCACTAAATGGGTTCTTTTTTTCCTTCTTTTTCTTTCAAAAATATTTATATTTTCTTGTTATTATTGATATATTGCTTAGCTTTGTTAATCACTTATTTACTAATTTAATTCTTCATTGTGCATAATGACATACAGTATTGACTTAATGTATCTTTTTTATTAATCTTCATTAATAATTGAAGCTTAGAACGGGGATTTTTAATTTTGATGCAGTCATTTTCGAAACTGTTTGAAGCTATTCTTGCTCCGAGATAATCTATGGGGTGCGCACTGATTTGGGGCTGCCACTGATTTAGTTTTATGTCGGAAAATATGCAGATTCACGCTGTTTTGAGGATGCTCATTAATTTAGGGGTTTATGGGGAGTTTTAGGATTTCGGTGTTCTCACAGATTTTTTGGAGACTGCGGATTTGGAGTTGTGATGTGTTTCAATTTCCGATACTTTTATAACTTCTGTACTTTACCCTTTCAACGGGTGCACATAGGTTTTGTGGGATCTAATTCGGGGATGTGTGTTCTCGAATATGGGATTGCAATCGGATCAGCATATGCCAGCGGATTTAGATTTACACAAGAATTTTGGGTTGCGTGCGAGTTTTTAATGTCGAGTCAGCCGTTTTGTGTACTGTTTGAAAATGATTCTTTGGGATTAGCTGATGTCCCTGTGGAGTTTTCAGCGGGTTGGTGTGCAAAAAGGATTATGGAGTCCGCTCCTGTTCAGGGATGTGTGCAGATTGAGGGGTGCACATGGATTTAGTGTTACAGCCACATCTGGGCGCGTCGGCCTGTAAGGAGTTGCAAACTAAGTTTCGGTTGCATAAAGACAGCTACGTTCTGAACTATTTTAAATGATTTGGACTGTTCGGTAACCGATGATGCATGCGGGGGTGCGCACTGATTTGTAGATTGTGTAGATTTAGGGCAACCTTGGCAAATAGGGGGATGCCCACTGATTTGGAGATGCTTGTTGAATTAGGAGTGAGCAAGTCAACTTAGGGATTTTTTCGGATTTCGGGGTCTCTCAGAGTTGTGGTGTCTGCGGGTTTGGAGTTGTGACATATCTCAAGGTCGTTTTTTATATATATTCTTTCCTTATCGATGCACTGAAAAGATTCTTGCTCAGTAATAATCTGTTGTGCATGTCGAGGTGTCAGAGTGTTTGGGACGGACAGATTTGAAGTTGCATGATAATTTGAGGAAGCACGAGGGGTGGGGATGTCTGTGGATGTGGGTGAACACACTGATTTGCAGGTTGCTTCCGGATTTGGAGGGGCGCTCAGATATCGGGTTGAACATGCATTTGGGGTGTATACGGATTTGGGAATGCGTCGGCCAATACGGGATGCACAGTAATATGCAGGTGTACACAGGGTTAGTGGTATGTAGGCAATATACGGGGTATTGTGGTACACTTGGATTGGTCGTGCATTCAGAATTTGGTGTGAATGAGCGGTTTGGCTGTTTAGTTACAGAAGCTGTTAAAGGTTCAACTGTAGATAATGACCTTCCACTTTGCAGATCAGAAACTGTTTCAGGGTTTACAGGGTTAAGAATTAGGGGCTTATGGTAAATCTAGTGGGAAACTAGGTACAAGGGGAGACACCTTTACAGAATACCTAACAGTGTTGGGTTCATGGGAGAAGTGGGTAAAAACAAGAAGGGAAGGAATTATATTGATACGACTTGAATTATCCACACTATAATGAATTATTCCTTCTGTCGTGCTGGAAAACCTTATACTGGGTCTTGTAGATTTTGTCATTATGAAGCAGTTGAACACACATGATTTCAGGGTGAAGGTGATCAGGTAGATAGAAATGAAATGCAGATTTCATTACAATCGTTGGGGCGGATATCTTTCATTTAGGTTGTGGGAATGAGTTTAATTTGATTCTCTCTATTGGGTTTCACTTGGTACAATCTGTAGGATATTGGGGGGTAATTTAACTTCCATTGGAACAAAGAAGCAGCAAGGGTTTTCTTTCCCAATTCTCTACACCATATTGCAGTCCCGTTAGTGGCGGGAACGCGCATTAAGTTAGAGTGTCAACAACCATGTATCCAAAGGCCGCCCTATTTATATTCACGTTAGCCAATCATCCAAGGGGAAAGCGGAAACTGGTGTATTTGACGTTGGATTATCCAACCGGCAACAGGCTAGAACTCCCGGTGTCTTGTGGGAAAGTCGGTCTGTGAGGTTGGTGGGCGGGAATAGGGATAGATGGACATATTCACAGACTAATGGGTGGCTGGCATTCCAGAGTCGTTCGTTGACTGACAGCTGGCCAGTCCAGGACACTGCTTTGCCCTCCCCAGAAACACACTTCCTAATGTCCCAGACCTGCCGGTCGATGGGACACTCGGCCCCAGAATAACGACTAAGAGATCAGCCGGTGAATGTGAGGAACTGCTACCGGATTGGAAACACAGCGACCGCCTCCGGCTTGTGCTCAGGACGCAGCTTTATTAATCAAATGAGGCACCGAGGGGACAGAATATTTCACCGCCCTAATTATCTGTTCCCTGAATTTTGACTGAGTCACCGCGTAAATAAATGTATTTGTGCAGCAGCTGAAATCACTCAGCAAAACCCCGACGTAGATAAAGATCCATTCAGAATCATTGAAACTGAATCCTTTCCCTGAGACCTGATAATATATGAAATTTACAACAGTTGTCATCCACAGGAGGATGAAGCTGCCGGAGAGGGTGAAGAGTAAAACCACAGACCTCCTCCTGCTCTCCATCTCCGGGTCACTGCGGTTCTCCCCCTTGCTCTGACCCTTCAGCCCCTTACGGACCCGACTGGCCACTAAAATGTGCCTGACTGTCAGAGCGTTGAGCAGCAAGATCCCAGCGAAAGGAAGGAACGGAGTCAAAACTGTATTAAGCCAGTCATATCCTACCCACTCGGGGTCAGTGAAATAACTGTCCATCAGTTTACAGAACCACGGTATAGTGTCGATGATCACCCTGGGTTCCCGTGTGAAGTATTGTGGAACGTTTTTCAGACAGAACAGTACGCCGGTTGTTGTTAGAACCACAGCCGCAGTTTTCCTGGTGCAATATTTTGTTTTCAGCTTCTGACAGCAAATAGCGACAAACCGGTCAAAGGTGAAAGTGACGGTGAACCAGACAGAACAGTCTCTGGCTGTGCACCTCAGTACTTCGATAACACTGCACACAGGGGTGATGCTCAGAAAACTCCACGGGAAGTAATACACGTTGATACTAATCAAAATGACCTCGGTGACAATGGTCAGTAGATCGGCCGCTGCCATGGCCACCAGGTAGCGAGTGGTGCAGGTAGAGAGGCCGCACTTTCCCCGGGACAGGATCACAATCGCCACTACATTCACTGCGTGTTGGGTGGGGGGGAGAGAGGAGGGAGAGGGGGAGGGAGACGGGAAGAGGGGAGGGGAGTGGAAGGGCGATGGGGTGGGGGAGGGTGACGGGGGAGAGAGAGTGAGGGAGAGAGAGAGAAAACAGACAGAGGGCATTACTGAACCCATTCCTCACGGGATCGGGTTTCAGCTAAAGATCAGGAGTGCTAGAGTCTGTGAACGGCTGCTAATCTAACATGAGACACTGGTCACACTGTCTCTGACCTGCCTTCTTCAGTGTGCTTCCCCAAATCTGATGGGGCGGAGAAGGGATACAGAGGGGAGCAACACACACAAAATACTGGAGGAACTCAGCAGGTCAGACAGCATCCGTGGAACTGAGCAAACTTCCGTTTCCGGCCGAGACTTTTCCACAGAACGAAAGGGTGCAATTTACGACGCGTCTCAGAGGGAAAGCAGGCATAATTTAGTAAACTGAGGCTGAGCGGCTCCGTTAATGGATTAATTCTACAGCGCAGCTCAATTCGATAACTCTCGTCAGCAGATCCGCGGACACTGGTTCAGATGATCAGACCCAATTATTAACGCGTACAACAAGCTGGAGGAGCTCAGCAGGTCGGACAGCATCCGTGGAAACGCGTCTCGGCCCGAAACGTTGACTGCTCGTTTCCACGGATGCTGTCCGACCTGCTGAGTTCATCCAGCTTGCTGTACGTGTTGCTTTGACCCCAGCTGTGTACTTTGTGTTTACAGATCCAGTTATTGACCGACAGGCAGTGAGATCCGACTGTGACAGACTCCACAGGGAGACATGAAACACAGGACCAGGGTTTCTCTCTGATCAATAACTCAGAAACAGTGAACTTTACAATGTAAACCCATCCCAGTCACATCTTGCGGGAGAGCTGCCTGTCCCCACACTGGGACAACTCCGGACAAGGTGTCATTGAAGGCAAGAACAACGTTCGAGTCGATCCCGTGAGTTAGATGAGAGACAGGAGTTTAACTCCGCTTATCATTAAATATGAAAAATCAGAGTGTTGAACCTACAGGATCAATATCTCTGACGGATATTTGTACAATGATCATCAAGTTAGAAGACTGTCAAATGATCATGAACAGATTCACATAGTTAGCACACATAAATACCAAACATGAATTGTTCTGCTCACTCACCAGGAACTCCAATGACGGCGATGAAAACGTACAATATTTTCTCCACACTTCTGTACCTATCGAACAATGCAGGCATTTTCTCTGTCCAGTGATCTGTCCTCACTGTGCTACAGGTGATCTCTGGGAATGAAATGTTAAGGAAGCCCATGCCTGGGGGTTTAAATACCATTTAGCGACTCCACAGGGACACATTTCAACAGATTTAAAAACAACTTTTAAAATGATTTACAAGTAATTACGTCAGGCAGGTGTAATCCCCGTAGTGACAGATTGCGATTAAATAATTAACTAGTTGGACTGTTTGTGTGAATTAGTTTGCCCCAACAAAGGTGACTGAACCTTCAGTGGTTTCTTATCAATTCAATGTGCTCCCACTGTAAATATGTATTTCAATGGAGCCAACTGAGACACACAGAATATTGAAGTAAATTATGTCATTGTAGCCTGTAAAATTGTATTGAATCACATACTGCTACCATTCTCCTCGAGAGTATAAACTCTTGGAATTATTTGTGTTTGGGGGACTCTAACAAGGGGGTCGTTAAGACCATAAGACCATAAAACTAAGGAGCAGAAGTCGGCCATTCGGCCCATCGAGTCTGCTCTGCCATTTCGTCATGAGCTGATCCAATCTCCCCTTTTGTCCCATTCCCCCGCCTTCTCACCATAACCATAACCCTGACTACTCAAATACCTATCAATCTCTGCCTTAAATGCACCCAATTACTTGGCCTCCACTGCCGCCCGTGGCAACAAATTCCACAAATTAATCACCCTCTGGCTAAAAAAAAAATTCGCATCTCCGTTCTGAATGGGCACCGTGCAATCCTCAAGTCATGTCCTCTCGTACAAGAATCCCCCACCATGCCTTTCAACATTCGTCACACCTCCAAATCCTCAGAACCTTGAAATACAT
Organism: Hemitrygon akajei; assembly: GCF_048418815.1. NCBI lineage: Eukaryota > Metazoa > Chordata > Chondrichthyes > Myliobatiformes > Dasyatidae > Hemitrygon > Hemitrygon akajei. Next base: position 957,117 of record NW_027332012.1, read on the forward strand.
ACACACCCCCAAAGTGTGACCCAAATTATCGGACCTCCAAAATCCATACGCACCCTGAAATCCGCCGGCATTCCCAAATCTTTGCACACTCTCAAATTCGCACTGACACCCAAATCCGCGTGCATCTAAGTTAACGTGTGCCCTGAATCCGCATGCATCCCAATATTAGCTGGCAAACACCCATTCCAGTCCACATTCCCAAATCGCTGTTCACCCACCATATTCTCCAAAGCACTCCAAAATCAGTACATAGTCTAAAATCCGTCTGCACCCCTGAATCCTTTGCGCACCCGAACCCGCTGATTCTCCCACATGCAATTAGATTACCTCAGCGCAAGAATCATTTCAAATAGTTCACAAAAGGGCTGCTTACATAAAAAAAACAAGTATAGAGGTCAACATTCATATCGCGTTTATCCTTAAAAGAAACAACCTTGTGATTCGACACATCTCCAAAGTCAGTGTTCACCCCCGAATCCGCCAACACACCCAACTCTGCATATCTCTGCAAATCAGTGTACACCCATAAATCTCTGCTCACCGGCAAACCCTCATTCAAACCTCAAATCAGTGTGCACCCCCAAAGCAACTGAGACACGGATCTGGCTCTGTTGTTCATTGTCATCTGTATGTCGTGTGCATTTCTCCGGGTCTGTCAACAAAGAACCAAAAACACACAGTGGATCTGTTCAATGTCATGCTTACTGCGAGCTGTAATGAGAAGCATCTCCACTCTCCATGGCGAGAGATCGCTTCTGCTTTGCAGCTTACGAAGTTTGCTGTTCAATACAAATTGTCAGTCTGTGCTTTGGCTGTCATCTGTTCTGCCGGTGGCTGCTCCAGTGCATATCAACCTCCTCTCAGTTACACAGTGAACAGTGATCAATTACATGGTGCCTGTCAAGTACACACTCAGCATATAGCAAACAACTGTGGGATCTTACAGGTTCCATTCTGTTACATGACAAAGGTTCGAATATACTCCCACATTCCACATTCCGACCTTTCAGTCAGCAAAATCTTCTTTTCCGAGTCCGCATCAAAGGGTACCCATTTTCAATATCATCTCTTTAGTCCTACACAAAATTACAAGATGGTGGCTGCCAATATTATAATACCAGAAGTATTTCCATAATGTAGGGCAGCAGTCCACCATCCCAGACGGCCGACAGCTTCCTGGGGGTTGTAATGATGGAAATGGTCTCCTTCTTCCTTCAGCTTCTCGGTGCCCTCACGGATGTGAGCTGTTACGTGAAGTATATTCTCCTGATTCGTCATGTGTACGTGCAACGGTCTTGGCCAATCAGGACACACGTGGCCCCTTTCCCCGCGAAAACAAAGCCCAAGCCATTCGGATTTGCAACCGTCACCGATTTCGCCAACAATTTAGATATTGCTTGTAGGGTTTGTTCGAGAGTATAAGTAATTTCAGTTGCTAACTTTTCCAATGCTGCTGCCATGTTAATGAGCTCCGGAGCTGCCTTGCTGATTTCCTTGGCAAGTGTCACCTTCACTGTGAGGTTAAGAATGCATTGAGTTCAGGAGCCGAGAGGTAACGGTACAGCTATATAGGACCCTGGGCAGACTCCACTTGGAGCGCTTTGCTCACCTCACCACAGGAATGATGTGAAACTATAGAAAGGGTGCAGAGGAGATCCACAAGGATGTTGTCTTGGTTGAGGAGCATGGCTTAGAGAATAGGTTGAGTGAACTTGGCCTTTTCTCCTTAGAGCGACGGAGGATGAGAGGTAACCTGATAGATGTGCATAATGTGATGAGAGACATTGATCCTGTGGATAGTCAGAGGCTTTTTCCCAGGGCTGAAATGGCTAACAGGAGAGGCCATAGTTTTAAGGTGCTTGGAAGAAGGTGCAAAGGAGATGTCAGGGGTAAGTATTTTTTTCAAGCAGAGTGTGGTGAGTGCGTGGAATAAGCTGCCGGCGATGGTGGTGGAGACGGATACAATAGGGTCTTTTAAGAGACTCCTGGTTAGTTGCACGGAGCTAGAAAAATAGAGGGCAATTGGTAACCGGTGTTAATTTCTAAAGTAATTACATGTTCGGCATTGCAGTATGGGCCGAAAGGCCGATAATGTGCTGTAGGTTTTCTATCTTTGCACGTTTCTATAAGGACATCACTAAGTCTTTTTAACCTTGGTTAACATTGTTGAGTTGGGGCAAATCATTCTCTACAACACTCGTTTTCAAATTTATATCTTCATCCAGACAAAGTGATATTCTGACTGTACTGATAAGGGAATGAAAGGGATCGATGTTTCCAAGTCCCATCAGCCCTGTGCTAGAAACCAAACATATCCTGGCCTGAGGACCTGGACCAGTTAAAGTAACAGTTCATCTGTATTTCATTGAAGATCACAGTTAAACGGGACACATCCATTTCTACATGTGCCAGGACACCCATACAGACTCAGCAGCTTGAATGTTTGTGGTGACCACATCCGTCCGGGAAAGGACAAGAGCTAATCCAACCGACACCATTCGGTCTCTCAGTGGTTTTATCTTTTTCCCGTCGTCAGGCAGCTTCTTGCAGTGAGAGGCGTGAATCCACGACGGCCTTTCTCTCACCATGATTAGTGACCAGCAATACCGGAAATGGTACTTCAAACCGAGGCTCCAAACACATCTCCCTTTTACATGTCCGCACCACCACGTAGTCACCGGTTCACTGTGGTAGCATTTGACGGTCTCTACAGTTTGCTGGGCCTCTCTTACCTGCTGATGATATTTAGTGATTTTTTTCAGGCGATACGATAATTGAACATGCTTTCATTCAAGTGGTGTACATGCACTTGTTAATTCCTAATGGCGCATCAGACGGCAGTCCCGTTGTGAGGACAGCCCGATAGTTCCATTGGCAGTGGCTTCTGTAGTCATCGGAACAAATTGCAGCTCCTATTTCCACTTTAGTCTCATTTCCTCACAAATCTTCCTAAGTATATTCTTAATGATTCCGTTCATATTTTCGACTCGTACCGCTGACTGTGGATGGGAGCGACAATGGAAATTTTGACCCGTTTGTTAGGCTTTGCATACATCTTCAATGACTTTACCAGTGAAATGAGTACCGTTGTCACTGGATAGTTTCCAGGGGATCCCAGATCGCGGGTTACTTCCTTTAAAAAAACATTTTGTCACTGCAGCTGCATCATTTTTTTCCCCACAAACAAATGCTTCAGTCCATCGTGAGAACACATAAATAATGTCTAAAACATTCTTTCACCCAAAGTTGGAGATGTCATCAGGACCAACTGCGCAGGTCGCATGCCTCTGACACCACAAGGGTGGGCCTAACAATACCTGCACAATCTAAAATCCATTGTCTACAATATCAGATATCATTCTTAGAAAGTGTTTCAGTTCTCTATGAGTCGTTCGCATCCGTCTTTAACAGAAGTCTTAATCGATGACCTTCTGTCCTGGGTACATCCTAGGTAAATAACTTCTGGTTGTAGAAACAAATTTCTGCTTTGATACTTTTTGAAATTTCATAACTGGCTTATGTACCTAGCTTATGGAGCCCTGATCACAAGTTTCCTTTCGGGGGTTTCAACAGGGGGTCTTCTACGTACTGTATTAATGTGGTGCCAACCAGAAAACTGTTCACCTTTTTTTCCGTTTGCAATTTACATGACAAAACACTGATTTCATCAAAACTATTTTCGAAGAAATCACAAATTCAGAATATGTCAAAAGTTTTGACATCTTTTCTGTTCTATAAAAGAACGGTATCTTGTTAGTTGAACAACTTTTAGGATTGCTCTCAAATTATTCCAATTTAAACAAAATTGTTAATTTCAAATTCCCAAACGTAACGGTACACCAATGAGTAATTTTCTCCTGGAATGTAGGCATCTCATATCCGAATACAGATGCACGGATTTCCATCTGCTAAACCAGGATTGCACATTGCCAGTGTGGAATTCGTGTGGCTTTAATATCAGTTACATGGAAAACAAATAGGGAAACACAAAGAAACACGTGCGCAGAGAGAGAGAGAGAGAGAGAGAGAGAGATAGAGAAGACAGCACAAAAATCCATGTTTGTATCATTCTTTCATTTCTTCATTCATGTCATTTCATGTATTATCAGAAAATGTATGCAGTACACAATCCTGTGATTCTTCTTCTCCAGATAGTCTCGAAACCAGGATAAGGAAGAACAGCAACATGATCAACAACTCCTCTTCCGCACCAAATGCACAAAAACAAATAAAAACGGAACAGAAACGTTGTCCCCTGCAGCAGTTTTGCGCCACAAAAAATAATTGCAAAACTTACAATAACCAGTCCATTTTCACACGTTATAAAGAAACAGGGACGGTTGGGGGGGGGGGGGGGTTGTTACTGCTGCGTGAGGCCCTGACACAATAATACATTTTTAACACAAAAGCGAATTCAAGTCAGAATAAAATATTTCCCTTGATCACCTTATTTTTGGTCTTTCGAAGCCCGAGATTCATTCGAACTCTCTCTTATTATCGATTGAGCAAACACAGAACAACTTTTCCTCTCCCACGCTCACACCACTCACACACAGAAACACACACACACACACACACGCACACACACAAACACACACAGAGTTCAACTGTTCAGCAGTGCGCTTATGACTTACAAGGAGAAAGCCATCTCCACACCTCAGAATAGATGGATCTTTTACAGCTTACAAAGTTCGCTTTCATGCAAGTGTTCAGGCTATTCTGGGTGTCAGCTCCTCTACTTAGCGACTGCAACGCTTTTATTCAAGGCCTCGCAATGGAGAGACCTTACCTGTTACACAATGAACATGCCTCCTGCCACATCCTCACTTAGCATATAGCAAAGCACACTGGTATAATTCAGGGTCCATTTGTGACATTACAAGATTTAATACATAAAAAATCTCAAAGTTTCGAATATATTTCAAAGGGTACTCAACTTCCACACTTATGAATGTCAATTCAATCCATTTATAATAACCGTATCTGGTATTTCCCAATGTGTTGCATTGAACATAGCCATTTTTAGGGTGGTTCGAGACTTTCCTGCATTCCGAAGAAATTTTACGCGTTGTATTCCTACTTTAGTTTCTACAATGAGTCCAGCTCCAACCATGTGGTGAACGCACATACAATTTGGACTCCCCCTAGGGATAACTCTGGATGCAAGTCGTGGCTTTTCATCAGCATCATGGGCATTGCATTTTAGATAACGCTGTTGACCTTCCAGGGGGCAATGGGCCATTGTTACATCCTGACAAGTCCCAACCCACTTGGGTTGTAGGCAATCAACGGCAAAATAAACTTCCCGTCCGGAATTGCGTCATTTCTTTGGGGATTCATAACAGTGGGAACGGTACAGTTGGAACAGTTGGAAGTACGGTATTCCAACCGCGTGTTCGACTACCTAGTCATTAGGCGGCGCTGTTGAGCTCGGTGGCAGCTCATCCTGATCAGCACCCCGTCTCCCTTCATTCTGCCACTGCAAACCTTGTTCTGTGATAGGGTCGTTTTAGAACCCTGTTTCCCCTTACCCTCCTCTGTACCTTTCTCCCTCAATCCCTTTTCCCTCGTTCACATCATCCCTCTGAGAGCGCATGCTTCAGCATGTGTGGGATTTGAATGGATCAATATTTTCACACACTCTTCTGCTCTCCTCGGTACTGTGCGATACCAAGTTCCTCGGCCAGTTCCTACTCTGTCACGGAGTCAAATTCTGCGGATCCAAAGTAGGACCCAAAACACTCGAGAAAACCGGCCACAACCTCGTCACAGATATAGAAGGTTCCTCCCTTTCCACTGTCTGCAGTTATGCAAAACCCCCACTGTCACCTCAATTAGTCCAGCAGCTTCTAATGGTGCCTTCTGTAAATCACTCCGTGTCCCCTGGGCGGGTGCCTGTTCCTCCGGCAGGGCTGAAGGGAAAGCTGAAGTTAGACAGAGAAGGGTTAACTTCCTTCCTCTGTTTCATAAAAACCGTGAGTTATCCTGTCTGCTGAATGCACTGGGACAGTTTCCGAGAATCATCTCTCATTCACAGCTCCAGCACTCAATTGGGCCACGACAAAGGGACAGAATACCGTGTCACACACGCCCCACGCCCCCGGCCCTGGTGTCTCCTGCAGTCCCTCCATTACTACAGGCGCCATTGGGGCACTGAGTGTTGAAGGTTCCACCCACTCTCGGAAAGATCTGCTGGGAGGCGGGCCACTTCCCCAATAATCCTGGCTTTTACACTGTTAGTCCCGGAGTGCAGGGACAAAGGATGGCAGACGTGGCTGTTCCTCATGGAGATCGACTGTAGTGGGTTCCCGGCACGGCCAGCATGGAGGTTGCTGTCTGTGCTGGGCCTTGATGAAAAGAGCAAGAAGCAAGCAGCTGGCAGGATGGGGAAGGAAGCAGAAAGAACCCCTGACTGGGTATGGAGCTGGAGAGAAGGGTTGATCTGGAGGTCAGGAACAGATGGGCAGTGACTTGGCCCTCACTTCTGATCCAGCAGCTGGACAGTGTAGTGGTTACGGGTTGAAACACTCTATGAAGGTTGGGCACTACCTGACCATATCTGCCCCTGGCCAAAGGCTATGATTTCCTCATCAGTCGACTGAAGAGAGTAACCCGGTGTGTGATATAAGCGTCTCTTCATACGCTAAATCACCCCAATCTGCATCACCATCATCGTCAGTCCTCGCACATATCACTCCTCTCCGAGCTGAGAGTTCACTTTGCAGATTTTCCATCTGTTTTAAACACTTGCGATCAGCGCAGCCTTTCCTCTCAGCTGCCGATTTCTTCATGACATTCACAACAGCCGTAAATCCTGACCCTGACTTTTCCTTTCTCTAATTCTGTATCCGCCTGTTTATACTCCTCTTCAGTTTTCTCATGTTCTCTTGTTAACGCTTCACACTGAGCCTGAAACTGACTCATGTGGATCAAATTCACCTGATCCTGCTCTGTCAGAATTTCTAAATCTTCCCTACACTTACACAATTCCTCTGTCAGTTTCAGTTTTTTCTCTCTTCACTTCAATTAGATCATCCAACAAACATCACATTATAACATTTTTATTCCCTTATAATTTTTTTAATTTATTTTCACTAACTATTTTTCACAATTATTCCTCCGGAATCCCTGACCCTCGACTCTCAAACTTTCCTAACCACTCTTCATAATCTGACCAGTTCCCTCATAATTAACCATGAAAGTAATCTCTGAAATCCTCTGAATCCCAGGGTTCTTCCTGTCCTTTCCCTTTCACAGTTTAATATCCTAACCTACTGTGTGGTTCAACTCGACACCAGGGTCCCAGACCACTTTTCTGTCTTTTCGAGTGCACCCCAGGGCGCCAAAGTATGTTCACCGTTCATCAACTGAAATCAGTATGGAAACTCACCAGGCAACTCGTAATTAATCAAAGTTCGCACTTTATTTTTTCTGCATAAACAACAAAGTAACTATGTTGACCCCAGGCTAACAACTTAAATCATGAATTCCACTGCTCCCTCTGTACACACCCTGACCACTTCTCAAATTCACAACACTGAAACAGGGGATCCCACTGTATCCAAATGATCGATCATTTCTTCTCCGGTCCCTTCCATGGGGGTTCTTCCTTGTGATAGTTAGTCTCAGGGGTTATCACACCTTTGCATTTGAAACTCTTTACTTGTTTTGAAACAAGTCTTATTTGAAACATTTGAAACAACTCTTATCAGTTCAGAGGACGCATCTCATTCTTGCTGGCTGAAGTCCATCAGGCTGATGACTCACAGATTTCCATTGGATGTAGTCCAAGGGCTACACAACTTCATGCCAAAGGTAATTTCTTTTGTTCTCCTCAACAATGGTTCCAAACAGACAAACTGTGTCGCTCAGTTTCTCAGCAGAAATATCGAGATTCCTTCTGCAGACCTGCCACTGTACGTAATACACACCTTCTCTCAGAGTGACTTCAGGTTCAGACATAACGAGATTCCTTCTGCAGACCTGCCACTGTACATAATACACACCTTATCTCAGAGTGACTTCAGGTTCAGAGATAACGAGATTCCTTCTGCAGACCTGCCACTGTACATAATACACACCTTATCTCAGAGTGACTTCAGGTTCAGAGATAACGAGATTCCTTCTGCAAACCTGACAGTGTACATAATACACAGTTTATGTCAGAGTGATTTCAGGCTTACAATGGGAATACACTTCTTGTGTTCAGTTGATCTGATTAGGTTATCCCATAGCAATCAGTTCACAAAATGGGGGTTACAGAGCAGCTTCACAAAATGGCAGCCTCTATTCCTTCGACCTCATGGCAAAAACACAGACAATTGAACACTCTACTTCCACTGTCATTGACCCATTCACGTTCGATATTTTCTTGCATTCGTTAATTAATTCCTGACCCACAGTGGTGTATTTTGGTGCAGAGCAGTCAGGATGGGATGCTCCTCCTGTCAGATGTGGGAACTCTGGACATCTGACAGTTTTCCGATGACTATTTGCAGGGAGTGCACCCAATCACAGCGCCTGACTGACTGGTTCAGGGAGTTGGATGTAGTCAGGATCATTCGGGAGCCTGAACATACTATCAATGAAACACTTGAAGAGGTGGCCACACCCAGAGTACAAGCTTCGGATAGGAGATGCGTGACCACCAGCAGAGGTAAGGGTCATTAAGAAGACAGTGCAGGGCTGTTCTGTGTGCATTCTCCTCAGCAGAACCCCTTGTTGGATACTGCTGGGTGGGTGCTCAGAAAACTCCACTGGAAGTAATACAATCTGATTCGATACAAAATGACGTTGGTAACAACGGACAGTAGATCCGCCGCTGCCATGGCCACCAGGTAGCGAGTGGTGCAGGTAGAGAGGCCGCACTTTCCCCGGGACAGGATCACAATCGCCACTACATTCACTGGAGAGAGAGAACAGACACTGGACATTACTGAAAACATTCTCCGGGAATTAACACGGGATCGGGCTTTTGCTAAAACTCGGGAGTGCTAGGGTCTGTAAACGGCTGCTAATCTAACACCAGAAATGGGTTGCACTGTCTCTGACCTGTCCATATAACCATATAACCATATAACAATCACAGCACGGAAACAGGCCATTCCGGCCCTCCTAGTCCGTGCCGAACTCTTAATCTCACCTAGTCCCACCTACCCGCACTCAGCCCATAACCCTCCACTCCTTTCCTGTCCATATACCTATCCAATTTTACCTTAAATGACACAACTGAACTGGCCTCTACTACTTCTACAGGAAGCTCATTCCACACAGCTATCACTCTCTGAGTAAAGAAATACCCCCTCGTGTTTCCCTTAAGCTTTTGCCCCCTAACTCTCAAATCATGTCTTCTCGTTTGAATATTCTTCAGTGTGGAGAGAATTTCTTCAGTGTGGAGATAAGACGATGTGGGGGGAATCGTTGGCGATACAAACTATCTGCATGAACAACAGCAATCGGTGCTGATCCCCATTCCAGTCGCTGATGGGGCCGGTTTCACTGAATTAACTGTGACTGACCAGGACTCTGGAAAATCAGCATCTGATGAGGCCGAGAAGGGATACAGAGAGGAGCAACACACACAAAACTGGAGGAACTCAGCAGGTCAGGCAGCATCCATGGAATTGAATCAGCTTTCATTTCGGGTCGAGACCCTCCTTCAGGTCGAAGCGCTGCCCCGATTTATGACGGGTTTCAGATGGAAAGAAAGAACAACTTAGTGACCTGTGGCTGAGTTGCTCCGTTAATGGATTAATTCTACAGCGCAGTTTAATCCGATAACTCTCGTCAGCAGATCCGTGGACACTGGTTCAGGTGATCAGACCCAATTAATGACTGACAGGCAGTGAGATCCGACTGTGAGCAACTCCACAGGGAGACGCCAAACACGGGACCAGAGTTTCTCCCTGAACAATAACTCAGAAACGGTGAACTTTACAATGTAAACCCCTCCCAGTCACTGCTTGCGGGAAAACTGCCTGTCCCCACACTGGGCCAACTCCAGACAAGGTGTCATTGAAGGCAAGAACAACGTTCGAGTCGATCCCGTGAGTTAGATGAGAGACAGGAGTTTAGCTCTGCTTGTCATTAAATATGAAAAATCAGAGTGTTGAACTGACAGGATCAATATCTCTGACGGATATTTCTACAATGATCATCAAGATAGAAGCTTGTCAAATGATCATAAACAGATTCACATGGTAAACACACAGAAATACCAAACATGAATTGCTCTGCTCACTCACCAGGAACTCCAATGACGGCGATGAACACGTACAATATTTTCTCCACACTACTGTACCTATCCCACATTGCAGGCATTTTCTCTGTCCAGTGACCTGTACCCACTGTGCTACAGGCGATCTCTCGGAATGAAATGTTAAGGCAACACATACCTGGGGTTTTTAATACCATTTAGCGACTCTTCAGGGACACATTTTAACAGATTTAAAAATAACTGTTCTAAATTTATTTACAAAACAATTACGCCAGGCAGGTGCAATCCCCGTGGTGACAGATTGCGGTTAAATAATTAACTCGTGCAATATTTGGACTGTTTGTGTGAACTAGTTTGTCCGAACAAAGGTGACTGAACCTTCGGTGGTTTCTTATCAATTCAATGTGCTTCCACTGTAAATATGTACTTCAATGAAGCCAATTGAGACACACCGAATATTGAAGTAAATTATGTCATTGTAGCTTGTAAAATTGTATTGAATCACCTACTGTTACCATTCTCCTCGAGAGTATAAACACTTGGTTTAGTTTGTGTTTGGGGGACTCTAACGAGGGGGTCGCCAAGAAAAGATCTGTTTGTGATGGTGAATAAACACTTTCATATCCACAGAACCCTCCGCATCTTCAGTGACTTAGTCACAGTCAGAACATTTCGGTCCTCGTCCAGGACCCACCCTTAACCCTAATACATGGCCATAAAGTCTAGTAGGGGGTTGAGTCTGTTTCAATCATATCTCCACGTATGTGTTGAAGAACACGGCGGAGCGCTGGAGAGGCGGATAAGAAAGTGCAGTTCTGTGTAGCGTGTTTCTGTGTCTCAGTGTGGATCAACCCATTGTTTCTGCCTGACCCTGCCTGACTATACACGTATCCATAGACCTCGAGTTCAATTTATCCCCTCGGTTCAGTCCCTTCCCATCTGTCCCCGCAAACTGCACATGCTCTCGAACTGTCATTTCAAACACTTCACAAAATGGCTGCCTGAACCATAAAAATCAAGAGCAGAGTTCAACATTCAAATTGCATTCATGATTAATCTGTGTACAAATGAAACAACATTGAGATTCGTCAGAGCTCCAAATCAGCAGACACACTTGCACATTGGATCATCTCAGAGCAAAATCATTTCAAATAGTTCACAAAACTGCTGACCCCACCTTGGAAAATAGCAAGAGCAAACTTCAACACTCAAAAATGCATTTATTGTTAAACTATCTCTAAAGAAAACAAGCCTGATAGTCGTCAGGGCATTTCAGAACCCTGAAATACATACACACCCCCAATGTAGGCTCCAAAACCACCGATTCCCCAAAATCTGTATGCACCCTGAAATCCACTGATATTCCCAAATCTCTGCACACACTCAAATTTGCACCGACACACAAATATGTGGCGGCCGAAATCCGTGTGCATATAAGCTCACGTGTGCCCTCAATCCGCATGCACCCCTAATATTATCTGGCAAGCACCCGTTCCTGTGCACATTCCCAAATCCATCTGCACCCCCCATATTCTCCAAAGCACTCCTAACTGTATGAATATTCTCAAATCCGTCTTCACCCGCGAATCCGTTGTGCACCCGAACCCGCTGATTCTCCCACATGCACATTAGATTATCCCAGCGCAGGAATCATTTCAAATAGTTCACAAGATGGCCGCTTCCATTTTTAAAAAGAAACAGGTATAGCAGTCAAAGTTCATATCGCACTTATCTTTAAAAGAAACAACCTTGAGATTCGACACATCTCCAAATCCAACAGCTCCTCAAAGTCAGTGTTCACCCCCGAATCCGCCAACACACCCAACTCAGCAGATATCTGCAAATCCGTGTACACCCATGAATCTCTGCTCATCGGCAAACCCTCATTCAACTCTCAAATCAGTATGCACCCCCAAAACAAGTGACACCCCAAAATCCCTGTGTACTCTCACATTCGCTGACAAACTCCGAAATATTCTCACATCCCCAAGTCCCAGCGCACCCCCAATCCATGGTACACCTAAACATGAGTCTGTCCCAAAACAGGAAGCATTTCAAACACTTCACAAAATAGCTTAAAAGTAGCAAGAACAAAGTTCAAAGACCAAACACGCGTCCACATGCTTGTTCACTCGCATATTCGTGACGGCCCCTTAAAACTGTATCCACCGAATCAGTGTGCACCCCGATTCCATGTGCAACCTAAACCCGCCGACACCCCGACATACACATCAGAATATACGAGAGGAAGCACCATTTCAAACACGTTCGCGTTAATAATTTAGCAAGAACCAAATTCAATGTTCAAGCTGCATTTATTGTCAAAATCATCTATAAATGAAACAACTTTTTGATTCACCACACCGCCACATCCTGAGAACCTTGAAATACGCGCGCACCCCAAATCCATGACCACATCCAAGTCTACCAAATCCCAAAATCCGTGTGGAACCCCAAATCCGCTGACATTTCCAAATCTGCGCACCTCCGCAAACCCATCTACATGTCACTAGATGCCCCTAAATCCACTGACGCCCCCATATTCGCTGACACATCCACAAATACCTCTGCACTCACATATTCGCTAAAACACCCCTAAATCAGCGCAATCTTCTAATCAGTCTGCACCCCCAATTCGGTGGTCACCCGAACATGCCAACACCCTAAAATTTAACGACATACACAGATCTGTTCACATTCCATCCCCACGACACCCCCACATGCACATTAGATTATCCCAGAGCAAGGCTCATTTCAAACAATTCACAGAATAGATGTTTAAATTAAATAGAAAAATCAGTTCAAAATTATTAAATTATTTATAAATGAAACATCCTTGAGAATCATCACACCCCCAAATCGACGGACTCCCCAAATCAGCGTGCACCCCCAAATCCGTGTGCACCCTGAAACGCGCATGCAACACCCAAATCAGTGTCACTCCCAAATTCATCAAAATCTGTGTGCACACTAAATGCACGACACATCCTGAATTATGCGCACATCCACGAATGAGTGTGCCCCATTTGCAGGTGCACCCCAAACCCGACGACATCCCCACAAGCACATTAGATTTTCCCGGAGCAAGAATAATTTCAAACAATTTGCAAAATAGCTGCCTTCATCTTAGGAATTTCAAAGTTTCAAATGCGTTCCTTATTAAAATATCTCTGTATGTCTGCCTGTCTATGTGTTTATATGAATCCGCATGTGTGTGTGTCCGTCTCTTTGTGTGTGTGTGAGTGTTTGTGACGGAGACCAGCGAGCAGACAGCTCTCAGTCTTTGTCGAGATGGTGTGACTACTGAGAACAAATGGTGAGTGTGGAGGAAACCCTTCAGGACACCAGAGGGATGTGTGGACACTGGCTCAGGGAACTCGATAGCATTGCATTGCTTGTCAGTGATACAGAAATATCATGGGCTTAATTCTGAAGAGGGGAGAGCTCGGACAGTCTCTACACAATGCATTCGGGAGGCTGAAAAGGGAATGAGAGACTGAACCTATGAGGAGCGCTTGATGGCTCCAGGCCTGAACTCGATGAGATTAGAAAAATGAGGGAGAAATCAGATTGAAACCTGCCGAATATTGAACGCAGACCGAACAGAGTGGAGACCTGGAGAGGGAGATGTGAAAGTGTGTGTGTGTGTGTGTGTGTGTGTGTGTGTGTGTGTGTGTGTGTGTGTGTGTGTGTGTGTGTGTGTGTGTGTGTGTGTGTGTGTGTGTGTGTGTGTGTGTGTGTGTGTGTGTGTGTGTACCCACCTGTGTGCGCGTGTGGGTGTCTGTATCTGTTTGCTCGTCAACAACTTTACAATCCCTGGCTTTGATCGCTACACTCTGACCATGGATATCCAGTATCAATTCACTTCTGTCCCCAGCAGGAAAGCCTTAAAGCACATCGCTTTCTTGCTGACAACAAACCCAAACAATTCCCCTTCATCGACACTTCATTTGGAGTTAGAGGGAACTATAACAAAGAAACAAACACTTTTTGCCCATTTACTCCGTACAGAATTGTTATTCTGCCAAGTCCCATAACCGCAGCTGGACCATGGCCCTCTATACCCCTCCCGTCCATGTACCGATCCAAACTTCTCTGCAATGAATTCCATAACTTCCACTGACAGTTCTTCCCCCACCCTCACCACCCTCTGAGTGAAGGAAATCCCACTCAAGTTCCTCTTAAATATTTCACCTTTCACCCTTAAACTGCGACCTCCAGTTCCCATCTCACCCAAACTCAGAGGAAAAATCCTGCCTGCATTTACCCTGTCAACAACACTCATCATTTTGTACAAATCTGCAAAATCCCCCTTCATTTTCCAACACTAAATGCAATAAAGTCCTCAGCTTTTCCTAAAGCTCGAGTCCTCAAGTCCCAGCAAACGGATTATAAATTTCTCTGCACTCTTTAAATGTTGTTGATAATTTTCCTTCAGGCAGGTAACAAAAATTACACACAATACGCCAGATTAGGCCTCATCAACATCTTCAACATAACATCCCATCTCTTGTACTCAATACTTTGATTGATAAAGTCCAATGTGCCAAAAGCTCTCATTTCGACGCTATCTACCTGTGACGCCACTTTCAAGTAATTATGAATCTGTGTTCCCAGATCTCTCTGGTCCACCGACTCCTCAGAACCCGACTGCTCACCGTGTCTTCATGCACCCCAAATCAGTGCACACCCCGAATCCAATCCTTTGAATATGAAATAAGGTTTAATGAGTTTCCAGCAGTAAATCTGACCTGCTGCGAGAATGACCTGCTTTAAGGCTCTTCAAAACCGAAAGGCAATCTGATCAAATTAGAAATTTACATGGACAAATTTCCTCCACCCAATGTAAGCGCGAAATGATGGCAAGCGATTCTGTTGTAAATCCTGATAAATGGTTGGTAGGTCGTTTCTTTAGTGTTACCAATAATTCACACATAACACAGCAACACCAACATTCCCAGTTAAATTATACTTTGATCCTTCTGTACAAAGATTAAACTATCTCAATAAATTTCCTTAATATATACTGAACCAACAAATTCTCAGGCATAACAGAATTGTAAATAAAGGCATTGAAAGAAACAAGGTGGGGTTACCGAGAACGCGACTGTGGGACACTTTTCATAACCCAACGAACACATATTTCAAGCGTGATACCAGGCACCCAAAACTAAAAACGCTCTTCTTGTGAAGTTCCCAACAGTCCTCCAGCATACCTTTAACAGGATGATCATTTCTTCCCCCTTAATTACCCCTGAAGTTAATCCAGTATGTTAACATTAAATTCAAACTCCAACCTATATGAAAGCGTTTCCAACATATATGAAGAAAGCACTTTTTCAGTTTTTTTTATAAAATCCTACAGAATAACCATCCAGTGCAGGAGCTTTACCAGATTGCATTGAAAAAATAGCTTTCTGAATTTCACTTTTAGCAATAGGAGCATCAAGAGTTTGTTGATCGTCAACTGAAATTTGAGGAAAATCAATCTTTTTGTAAAAAGGCATTCATTTTGGAAGAATCAACTGGAAACTGAGATTTATAAAGTTTCATATAAAAGTCTAGAAATTTTTTAATTAATATCTAAACTACCATCTCCCTTACGAATTTTTTAAATTTGTATTTTAGCTCTAGCTGATTTTAATTGAGATGCTAATAGTTTATTACTTTTATCTCCAAACACATAAAATTGACTTTTCAATTTAAGCATGTTACTTTGAACAGGATAAGTTAATAACAAATTATATTGTGATTGGAGTTCAACTCTGTTTAAATAAATCAATGTTAGGAGAGACTGCAGAAATATTACCCAACTCTTTAA
Organism: Hemitrygon akajei; assembly: GCF_048418815.1. Taxonomy (NCBI): domain Eukaryota; kingdom Metazoa; phylum Chordata; class Chondrichthyes; order Myliobatiformes; family Dasyatidae; genus Hemitrygon; species Hemitrygon akajei. The sequence goes on from NW_027332012.1 coordinate 973,154, forward strand.
TGTGTTTGGAATCTTATCTAACTCTGTTTTTGTCTGTTTCTTACGCTTAGCTGAATAGGAAATTATCTGACCGCGCAAATATGCTTTAAATGTGTCCCATATAATCAATTTCGATACATCTCCCGTATTGATAAAAATGAAAAAAAAAAAACACTTTTATCTGAGTCTCAGTAAATTCGACAAAGTCCAGACTTTGTAATAAATTTTCTGAAAAACATCAGGGCAGGTTTGCAATAGCGACATCATTCAATTCAAAACTAAACTTAAAGGTGCATGATCCAAAAGAACTATAGCATCATATTCACATTTCCGGACTTTGGACAAAAATCGGGGATCAACTATAAAGTAATCGATTCTCGAATATTTTTTGTGAACGTGTGAAAAAAAAGAATAATCTCTATCATTAGGATATAAATGTCTCCAAATTTCAACTAGGCCAAAATCAATTAGAAAAGAGTTAACAAGTGATATGGAACAACTCGGAAGCTCCTGATTGGTTGAACATTTCTCAATCAAACGGTATAAGCACAGTTAAAATCACCACCCTTTAACGACATATATTCATTTAAATCCTGCAATAAAGCAAATACATTTTTTTAAAAAGGAAGGATCATCTACATTAGGTCCATATAGGTTAACCAGAACAACTTTTCTGTTGCAAATTGTTCCTTTAACAATTAAACATCTACCATTAATATCGGACACAATATCTTCTTGGATATATATTACATTTAATAAAAATAGATATTATCTTTGTTTTATTATGACAAGTAGCGTGAAATTGAAGGCCCTTCTACATTTTAAAAAATCTATTTTGATCACCAGTTTTGATATGCGTTTCTGGAACAAAAATTATATCGGGTTGGAATCGATTAATTATTTTAATAGTCTTCTTTCGCTTAATAAGATGATTCCAACCACGTACATTTCAACTTATAACATTTATCTCTTTAATTGCCATAAAAAGTATTTTACTTTACATATAATTGAACGCATACCAGCGCAGGCTAATCAAAACTGGCGGTGATAAGTACAACCATAGATAAAATATGCATGCTCCAGAACTCCGTAATGGGAAAAAATACCAAAAAGAAAACTAAAGATAATCTTACAATTGATCCTTTAAATCAAGAGTAACCCCAATTCTCGCAACACCCCAAAAAGCCCGAAATCCGGCAAAAAAAGCCGAAATTCATCCCCATAGAGTACAAAAGAGAGAGACACCGCGAACTGTCCATTTTAAGTGGTTTTAGAAAGCTTTCCTTAATTCCTCCCCCAAGTTACAAAGAAAACAACATACGGACCTAAAATAGAAAAGCCCTGCAAAGGAAAAAAAATGCTAAATATAAAAAAGCCAAACACTACAAAGAAACACACCACCATACCAAGTCATGTTAACCGGTTCTTCTGCCCACTTACAGCCCTTGCTTCTAACCGATATATATGCAATTTGAATATCAATTTGCGTTGATGCTTTCCATTGTTTTACAGAGTATTATTGTGCTGGAACAATGGACACTGGTGAGGCTGGGTAGTCATTAAAACATGGAGCAGATTCCCAGCTGAAATTGCTAATACAAGAGGGCACAATTTTACGGTGATCAGAAGAAAATATAGGGATCTCAGAGATGCTTTTTTTTCATAGACCAGTGGGTACGTGGAAAGATCTGCCAGAGGTAGTCACAGTTAGGACATTTAAGAAACTCAGAGATTGGATTATAACGAAAAACGAATAGAGTTCTCTACAGGACGGAAGCATTAGATTACTCACGAAGTAGATTGGAAGGTAAGCAGAACATCATGGGCCAAAGGGCCTGCACTGTGCAGTTTTTCTCTACAACATCTGGCTCCCCATATCCAGCATAAAAGTTCAGAGAAAAAATTGTTTATACTTAATCCTTAAAAACAATCTGGGAAAAACAGAAACAATCTCCAAAGACGCAAAAACAATAAAATTAAACAAAGAGAAAAATGCGTATGTATTCTCCAGTGAAGAAAAATCAGCACCATTTTCCATTTAACTGACACGCCCAATGAAAAACTGTGTTAAAAAAAACTAATTACCTATCGACTAAGCACTCCCAAAACAAGTAATCAAACAATCTGTCCGTTGTGTTAATTCGCTCAGTCGACCAAACAGATTTCGGAAAAGTTATTCATCACTTACATCAAAAAGTTCACATCTTCTTTAAATGGTCGATCGAACAAAGGACATCTTAAGCAAATCAGAAATATTCAGAGCTTATCTTCTTTCCGAAATTACAACTATTCAGAAGTCCTAAAACCACTCAGAGCTCGGCTACAACCGGAATAGAGTTAACATAGTCCAATGCCTCTTTGGGGTCCAGAAAAACACGTGGAGTCGAATCTTTGGGAAATAAATTGAATCAGGCTGGATATTGAAGTGATGGGAATAATCCCTTATCATAGGCTATCTTCATGGTTGGAACGAATTTAGACCGCAGGTCCATAACTTCCCGTGGATAATTTTCATAAAAACGAATCTCAGAACCTTTAAATTTAAAAACTCTGCGTTTCCTTACATATTTTATGATTTGGTCTTTAAAATGAAGAAAGGAAACCAAAACTGACCTTGGTTTATCCGGGTTCCGAGATTTCACAGTGAAAATTCTATGCGCTCTTTCAATGTCGGGAGATTGAGGTAAAATATCCGGAAACAGATATTGAAACAAGTTAGCAAAATAGTCTAATAAATCTCCATTCTTAGATCCTTCCTTCAATCCAACAATTCGAATATTATTCCGATGAGATCTTGCTTCCAAATCGACAATCTTATTTTGAGACTTTTCCAAATAAGCTGAAATCTCCGCGATTTGACACTTCGCCGCTTTAAGTTCAGAATTCAGGGAGATAATGTTTTCCGGCACAAATTGAAAACTCTCTCGTAACGACTTCACCTCAGAAGAGGCAGCATCAAGTTTTATCGTGTTGTTCTCTATTTTCTTGACGAGACCCATCAGCGAATGTTCCAGACGCTCAGCCCAAGCCGGTGTTTCCTCTGACTTTATTTTCCCTTTTCCATTGCTGGATTCAGGAAGCTGCTTTTCACTTCTTAAAGATTGTGACGTAGTAACAACTATCCCCCTCTAAGATCGGACAAATAAAAGCTAAAAATTCAAAGTTTAAACTGGGGAAAAAGAAGAATTAATTGCAGCCACGCAAATGCTGACAGTAGGCGGAGTCTCCCCCCCCCCCCCTCCAGTTTTTAGTTTTTGCTTTCCTCAAGGTTTCCATTCACCTGTTCCTACTAATCTCCCTCTTTGAACATATCCCTGCAAGCGAGGTATGTTCTGCACGCTCCTATTTACTTCCTTCCTCAGCTCCATTCACCCTTCCAGGTGAGGCAACACTCCACCTGCGAGTCTGTCGGGTTGGTGTACTGTATCTCCTGGTCACGGTCGGCGAATCCTGGAATGAACACGAGAAAGTCTGCAGATGCTGGAAATCCAAAGCAACTCCCTCAAAACGCTGGAGGAACTCAGCAGCTCAGTCAGAATCTATGGAAAAGAATAAAGAGACCGCGGTTCGAGCCGAGTCCCTTCGTCAGCACTGAGAAGGACGGGGGAAATACCGGAATTAAAAGGTGGGGGGTATGATCGGACGGGAAAGAGATTAGCTAGAAGGTAATAGATGAAGCCAGGTGGGTGGGAAAGGTCAAAGGCTGGAGAAGAAAAATCTGATAGGAGCAGAGAGTGAACATAGAACATCGAAAACTACAGCATATTACAGGCCCTTGGGCCCACAATGTTGTGCCAGCCATGTATCCTACTCCAGAAACTGCCCAGAATGTGCCTAACGTACTGCCCTCTATTTTTAAACTCTATGTGCCAACACAGTATAAGTCTCTTAATAGACGCCATTGTATTTGCCTCTACAACCTTCACTGGCAATGAATTCCACACTCCCTTCTGTGTGAAAATCTTACCTCTGGCATCTCCCTTGTACCTACTTCCAAACACCTTGAAACTATGCCCGAGGACTCTTGAATTTAATCCCACAGTTGATGAAGGCCAACACACCACACGCCTTCTTAACAACACGGTCAATCTGCAGAGCAGCTTTGGGGTCTGATGGACACGGACCCTAAAATCTCGCTCATCCTGGACACTGCCAAGAGTCTTACCATTAATATTATATTCTGTCTTCAATTTTGACCATTCAAAATGAACATTTTAACACTTATTTGGGTTGAACTCCATCTACCACTTTTCAGCTCTGGTCTGCACTCTATTGACGTCGCGCTGTTACTTCACACAACCCTGTACTCCATCAACAACACCCTCAACTTGGAATCATCAGCAAACTTACTAACCCACCTTTCTACTTCTTCATCCAGGTTATTGATAAAGATCTCAAGGTGTCGGGGTCACAGAAGAGATCACTGTGGAACACCACTTGTTAGGGTCCCCCATGCAGAAAATGAAACATCTACAACTACCCATTGCCATCTGTGGGCAATTTTGGATCTACAAAGCAAGGTGTCCCTGGATCCCATTGCCTCATTACATTCTGAATCAGCCTCGCTTGGGGAACCTTATCAAATGCCTTATTGAAATCTATGTACACTGCATCCACTATTCTACCTCCAACAATCTGTTTTGCTACATTCTCAAAAGAATTCGATTGAGTTTGTAAGGCATAAACTACCCTTGAGAAAGCCATTCTGACTATCTCTGATCAGATTATGTCTCTCAAAATGCTCATGAATTCTGCCTCTCAGGATCTTCACCAACAACTTGCCTACCACTGAAGTAAGACTCATTGGTCCATGATTTCCTCCTGGGTTATCTCTACTCCCTTTTTTGAACAGTGCGACAACATTTGCAAAATTCCAATCATCTGGTACTTCTCCCGTGCTGGTTCATAATGCAAAGATCATTGCCAGAAGCTCTGCAATTTCCTCACTTGTTCCCCACAGTATCCTGGGGTATATCTCGCCCAGTCCCAGCGACTTATCTAACTCAATATCTTTCCAATGCTCCAGCACATTGTCTTTCTTAATGTCTGTATGCTCAAGTGTTTCAATCCGCTGTAGGTCTTCCCTACAATTTCCAGGTCACCTTGTAACTCTCCAGAACTCTATTGTAGTTTATTGAAGCTTTCATAAACGTTTCTGTTCTTCTGAACTAGATTTGCCACAACCTTTGTACACCATGGTTCTTTTACCCTACCATGCTTTCCCTGCCTCAATGGAACTTACCTGTGTTGAACGCCATGCTATTGTTCCCTGAACATTTGCGACATCTCTGCCGTGAATTTGCCTGAAAATACCTGTCCACAATCTATGCTCCTGACATTCTGCCTGAAAGCACTCTACCCAATTAAATGTTTACACGAATCGTGTGCTCCTGCCCTCTCCAGCGCTATGGTAAAGCAGATAAGAGCTGTGATCACTTCCTCCAAAGAGCTCCCCCACCCCAGTGACCAGGTTCGTTTCCCAATACCACATCAAGTACAGCCTCTTCTCTAGTTGGCTTATCAACAAGTTGTGGCAGGAACCCTTCCTGAACACGCCTGACAAACTCCACCCCATCCAAACCCCTTGCTCTAAGGAATCACCCATCACAACAGAATCATTATTGCACCCTTCCAGAATCTACCTCCCTGAAACACAGAAAACCTCCAGAACAATACGGGCCTTTCGCCCACAAAGCAGTGCCGAACACGTCCTTACCTTAGAACTGCCCAGGCTTACCCATAGAGGGCTATTTTTCTAAGCTCCACATTCCCATCCAGGAGTCTCTTAAAATACCCTGTCGTTTCCTCCTCCATCACGGCCGCCGGCAGCCCATTCCAAGCACTCACCACAATCTGTGTCTCTATATTTCTCGGCCATCCTCCTTGGCAGTTCTCCCTTTTGTTCTTATCCTGTCTTTGAGTTTATGAGTTTATGAGTCAGTCTTGGACTTTGTGAAGGAGCCCTAACTCCATCCTCATCATCCCCATTTTCTCTTCTCACTCTCCTCCCTCACACTTCACTGCATGTGTTTGTGTGTGAGATCTGCCTGTCCACTTTCCCCTAACACAGTCCTGTACAAACGACAATCCTCGCTAGCTCAAATAATCTGAAAATCGTATCCCTTCCCTCATGCACCAGCTCCTCAGCCACGTGTTAAACTGTACAATCTTCCTGTTTCTGGTATGTGGCACAGGTGGCAACCCTGAGATCACCAGCCTGGATGAGCTTCCCTTGAACTTCCTTAAGAATGCTGAACACTCGACCAGAGATGTCCCGGACACTGGCACACAGGGGGCAACATACCATCCCGAAATCTCGTTCTCACCCACAGAATCCAGTCTGTTTCCTTAACTAATGAATCGTCTATCACACAGCCCGACTCTTCCCCCCTCTTCCCTTCTGAGTTAAAGAGTGAGGGACCCAACGGCTGTGACTTTCCTCTGCTGGGTCCCTCCCCACCCCGCCTGTAACAATATCCAGAATGATACCACAGTTGTTGAGGGGATGACCACAGGGGTACTCTGAGTGGCTGTTTAACTCCTTTCCTTTCCCTGGCTGTCACCCAATTGCCTGTGTCCTGCACTGTGGGTGCAACTACCTCTCTATACATCCCATCTATCACCCCTGAAGCCTCCAGAGTGATCTGGTGTTCATCCGGTTCCAGCCTCTTTAATGCAGATTGTTAGAAGTTGTAGCCGGATCCACTTCTTGAAGGTGTAATGATCAGGGACACTGGAGGTGTCCCTGCCTCCCTACATCCCTCAAGAGGGGTTTTCCACTACACCACCTATAATCTCTACTGTTCTCCCTGAGGAAAATTTACCTTCGGCTTAATTATACCTTCTCTGACTGAAGGCCATCATCACTGACAGCTAAATCCTCAAAATCTCCACTCCGACTCTATTCACTCTGACACTGACCGCTCCACTTGCTCCTAGCCAACTTTAAGTTCTTCTTTTTGATTAAATACAAATGCTGATTGGCCACAGCTCAAAGCTCCAACAAAAAACTGCAGCAAGCTGCTGCCTTTAAAACAGATGGTAGTTGACTTCAGGAGAGCACGGAGTGACCACTCTCCGCTGAACATCGACGGCTCCTCCGTTCAGATCGTTAAGAGTACCAAATTTCCTGGTGTTCGCCTGGTGGATAATCTCACTTGGTCCCTCAACACCAGCTCCATAGCAAAGAAAGCCCAGCAGCGTCTCTACTTTCTGCAAAGGCTGAGAAAAGTCTATCTCCCACCACCCATCCTCACCACATTTTACAGAGGATATATCGAGAGCATCCTGAGCACATCCTGAGTCGGAACCATCACTGCTTGGTTCGGGAGTTGCACCGTCTCGGATCGTAAGACTCTGCAGCAGATTGTGAGGCCAGCTGAGATCATCGGAGTCTCTCTTCCCGTCATTACAGACATTTACACCACACACTGCAGCCGCAAAGCTAACAGCATTGTGAAGGATCCCACGCACCCCTCATACAAACCCTTCTACCTCCTGCCATCTGGCAAAAGGTACCGAAACTTTCGGGCTCTCACATCCAGACTGTGCAACAGTTTCTTCCCCAAGTCATCAGACTCCTGAATACCCAGAGTCTAGACTGACATTTACATAATTATTATTATCTTGAAATTTGTCCTCTACTGTGCCTATTGTCTTGTTTTTCAATTAATTATTTTAAATTAATTATTGTGCAGCCTTGCACTGTTTTGTGCACTTTATGCAGTCCTGTGTAGGTCTGTAGTCTAGTGTAGTTTTTGTGTTGTTTTGCGTAGTCCAGTTTAGCCTTGAGTTGGCTCACATAGTCTAGTGTAGTTTCGTGTTGTTTCATCTAGCACCATGGTCCCGGAGGAACATTGATTCTTTTTTACTGTGTACTGTACCAGCAGTTTCTGGTCAAAATGACAATAAAAAGCGACTTGACTTGACTTTAATCCTCGACCACTGACCGCAGGCCAAAGTCAGCAATGTTTCCACAAGGGACAATCTTGCCTGACAAATCTGTTGGCATTCTTTGAAGAAGTAACAAGCAGGATAGGCAAAGGAGAATTGTTTCCACAACTGAAACTCTCCGTGGAATTCATTGAAAAAGCAACCCGAAGGACAGATAAATAAAAATCGGTTTATGTTGTACGCTTGGATTTTCAGAAGGCCTTTGACAAGGTGCTGCACGTGAGGCTGCTTAACAAGCTGTGTGCCCATGGTATTACAGGGGAGACTCCAGCACGGATTGAACCGTGGCTGATTGGTAGGAGGCAAAGTGTGGGGATAATGGGAGCCATTTCAGTTTGGTGTCACTCAGGGTCTGTGCTTGGACTGGTGCTTTTTACATTATATTCCAATAATTTGGAAGATGGAATTGTTGGCTTTGTTACAAGCTTTGGATAGGGCATGAAGACATGAGGAGGGGCAGGTAGTTTTATGTAGGGAGGCTTAGACAGATTGGAGAATGGGTTAAGAAATAGCAGATGGAATACAGTGCTGGGAAGTGTGTGTTCATGCACTTTGACAGAAGAAGTTGACTTTTTCTTCTAAATGGACAGAAAATACCAAACAACTGAGGTGCAAAGGGACACGGGGAGTCCATGTTCAGGATTCCCTAACAGCTAATTTGCAGGTTAAATCTGTGGTTCTGGAAGGCAAATGCAACGTTAACATTCATTTCCAGAGATCTACAATATATAAGCAAGGATGTAATTTGTACAGTTGGTAATCACTGGTGAGGCCTCACTTGGAGTACAGGTTTGGGCCGCTTATCTTAGAAAGGATGTGCTGAAACTGGAGAAGGTTCACTGTAGGTTCACAAAACATATTCCAGGATTGAATGGATTGTCCTATGAAGGCGTTGAATCGGCCTGAGCTTGTATCAGCAGAGGAATTAGGGATGAACTCATTGAAACTTATCAAACTGTGGAAGGGCTTGATAGAGTGGATGTGGAAAGGATGCTTCCAGTGGTGGAAGAGTCTACGACCAGGGAACAGAGCATCAGAATAGAGGGGTGTCCTTTGAGAACGGAGATGACAGAGAACGGACACAGAGTACTGAATCTGCAGAATTCTTTGCCACAGGCAGCCGTGGAGGCCAAATCACTGGGTCCATTTCAGGCAGAGATAGATAGGTTATTGATTAGTGAGGGCATCAAAGGGTATGGGGAGGAGGCAGGGGAGTGGGGATGACTGGAAGAATTGGATTAGCTCATGATGGAATGGCGGAGCAGATACGATGGGCTGAATGGCCTACTTCTGCTCCTATATCTTATGGTCTTATGTTCTAACGGTCTGTCCCCGGTGTGACCTGTCTGATGTAGCTTCCAGTCAAATGACTAAGTGAATCCCTTCCCACAGTCGAAGGTGGTAAATGATTTCTCCTCAGTGTGAACTAACTGGTGTCTCTGTAGTTTGGATGACCGAGTGAATCCCTTCCTACATTCAGAGCAGGTGAATGGCCTCTCTCCAGTGTGAACCAGCCGGTGTCTCTGTAGGGTGGATGAGTGAGTGAATCCTTTCCCACATACAGAGCAAGTGAACGGCCTCTCCCCACTGTGGATTCGCTGGTGTGACAGAAGGTTGGATGACTGAGTGAATCCCTTCCCACATTCAGAGCAGGTGAACGGCCTCTCCCCAGTGTGAACACGCAGATGCATTTTTAAGTCTGATGACCCAGCGAACAGTCTGAGCAGATAAATGGTTTCTCCCCAGTGTGAAAGCACTGATGTGTGTTCAGTTCAGATGACCGAGTGAATGGCTTTCCACAGTCTGAGCAGGTGAATGGCCTCACCCCAGTGTGAACTCGCTGATGTATTTTCATGTCAGATGACCGAGTGAATCCCTTCCCACATTCAGAGCAGCTGAACGGTTTCTCCCCAGTGTGAACTTGCTGATGTACCTTCAGTTGAGCTAAACGAGTGAATTGCTTCCCACAGACTGAGCAAGTGAACGGTTTCTCCCCAGTGTGAACCAGCTGGTGTCTCTGCAGTTTGGATGAATATGTGAATCCCTTCCCACATTCAGAGCAGGTGAACGGACTCTCCCCAGTGTGAACTTGCTGATATGCCTTCAGTTGGTTTGACTGATTGAATCCCGTTCCACATTCAGAACAAGTGAACAGTTTCTGCCCAGTGTGAACTTGATGATGTTTCTTTAGCTGAAACGACCAAATGAATCTCTTCCCACATTCAGAGCAGCTGAACGGTTTCTCCCCAGTGTGAACTCGCTGATGTACGGTCAGTTGAGTTAAACGAATGAATTCCTTCCCACAGTCTGAGCAAGTGAACGGTTTCTCCCCAGTGTGAATTCGCTGATGTTCCTTCAGTTGAGATGACCGAGTGAATCCCTTCTCACAAAGTGAGCAGGTGAACGGTTTCTCCCCAGTGTGAACCAGCTGGTGTCTCTGTAGTTTGGATGAATATGTGAATCCTTTCCCACATTCAGAGCAGGTGAATGGACTCGCCCCAGTGTGAACTTGCTGATGTGCCTTCAGTTGGTTTGACCGATTTAACTCCTTTCCACATTCAGAACACGGCAACTGTTTCTCCCCAATGTGAATTCGCTGATGTTTCTTTAGTTGAGATGATCGAATAAATTCCATCCCACAGTCAGAACACATGAATGGTTTCTCCCCAGTGTGAACCAGCTGGTGTCTCAGTAGGTTAAAGGACCGAGTGAACTCCTTCCCAAAGTCTGAGCAGGTGAACGGCCTCTCCCCAGTGTGAACCCGCCGATGGGTACCTTCAGTTGAGATGGCGAAGTGAACTCGTTCCCACAGTCTGAGCAGGTGAACGGTATCTTCTCAGTGTGAACTCGCCGATGTACCTTCAGTTGAGATGACGAAATAAACTCCTTCCCACAGTCTGAGCAGGTGAACGGCCTCTCCCCAGTGTGAACTGGTGACGTTCATTCAGTTGAGATGACGAAGTGAACTCCTTCCCACAGTCTGAGCAGGTGAACGGCCTCTCCCCAGTGTGAACTGGTGACGTTCATTCAGTTGAGATAACGAAGTGAACTCGTTCCCACAGTCTGAGCAGGTGAACGGCATCTTCTCAGTGCGAACTGGTGACGTTCATTCAGTTGAGATGACTACATGATTCTGTTTTGCCATTCAGAGGTGGGGAAAGGCCATGGCACCGTGTGAACCTGCTGGTGTCTCTGTAGTGTGGTTGATTGTGTCAGTGCCTTCCCACACTCTGAGAAACGTCTCCTCACTGGTGAATTTTTGGATATATCTTTCGCATCGATGACAGAATGAATTGCTTCCTGCAGTCAGAACAGGTGGAGCATCTCACTCTGGTGTGAACTTGCTGATGTATCTTCAGGCTGGATGACTGAGTAGTTCCCCTCCCTCACACAGAGCAGGTGAACGGCCTCTCTCCACGGTGAACTCACTGGCGTGTCTGCGGGTGAATCCCTTCCCACACTGAGAGAAGGAGAATGTTATCTCACTGCGATCAATTCTCTGGCAATTCAGAAAGTCAGACGTTTGAAACCCTTGTTCAATCAATGCAGTTGAAGAACTGATCTCCAGTGAACAAATGCTGGTGTGTTCTCAGCACCCCGGTTCCAGTGCATTTCACTGAGTTACTTCATTTTACTGAGTTACTGAAAACTTCATTTCAAACACAAAACACATTTCCAGCTGGGATGAGATAATTCTTCATCTCCAATAATCGAAAACAGTTGTGTTGTTGTTGTTGTTGCTGCAGAGAAAATATTTAGTCACTCCTTAAATATCTGTACAGAGACAGCAAAACTGACATGTTACTGTGTTTAAGATTCCCGTACACAAGTGTTCGGTCATTTTAAAACTGTAGAAATATTTGCAAAATACATCAATGGGTGAAGGACAGTATTTCAGGAGAGATTTTAGTCTGTGGTGAGAACATAAGAAATAGGAGCAGGAGTCGGCTATCCGGCCCATCGAGCCTGCTCCGCCATTTAATAAGACCATGGATTCATCTCCACCTACCTGCCTTTTCCCCATAACCCTTAATTCCCGTACTATGCAAAAATCCATCCAGCCTTCTCTGAAATATACTTACTGAGGTAAGCTCCACTACTTCATTGGGCAGAGAAATGCACACATTCATCAACTTCAGGGAAAAACAGTTCCTCCTCATCTCCATCCCAAATGCCCTGAATCTTGAGGTGATGTCTTCTAGTTCTAGTCTAACCTGCCAGTGGGAACAACTTCCCTGCCTCTATTTTATCTATCCCTTTCATAATTTTACATGTTGAGCTGTGACCTTTGGCATAACAATTTTATCCCATTCAACTCTAGTTGAGATATACCCCAGGCTACTGTGGGAAGTGAGGGAGGAGTTTGCTGAGCCTCTGGCGATGATCTTTGCATCATCAACTGGGATAGGAGAAGTACTAGAGCACTGAACGACATTGTTCCTTTGTTCAAGAAAGGGAGTAGAGATAACCCAGCAAATTATAGACCAGTGTGTCTTACTTCAGTGGTGGACAAGTTGTTGGAAAAGATCCTGACAGCAGGCAGGATTTATGAGCATTTGGAGAGTCATAATCTGATTAGGGGTAGTCAGCATGGCTTTGTCAAGGACAGGTCATACATACAAAAACAAAACACAATGATGAAGGTAGAACATTGAATGTAGTGTACATGGCTTTCAGTAAGACTTTTGATAAGATTCCCCATGTGAGGCTCAATCAGAAAATAATGGGGCATGGATCCAAGGAGACCTTGCTGTGTGGATCCGGAATTGTGAAAGGGTAGTTGTACGTGGTTCATATTCTGCAAGGAGGACGGTGACCAGTGTTGTTCTGCAGGCATCTGTTCTGGGACCCTCTTCTTTGAAATTTCCATAAATGACCTTGATGAGGAAGTAGAACGGTTGATTAGTAAGTCTGCTGATGGCACAGAAGTTGAGGATATTGTGAATAGTTGTAAGAGGCTACAGCACGGCATTAATAGGATGCAGAATTGGGATGAGAAGTGCCAGATGGAGTTCAACAGAGATAAGTGTGAAGTGATTCATTTTGGTAGGTCAAATTTGAAGAGAGAATATAATATTATGTTAGAACTCTTGGCAGTGAACAGGATCAGTGAGAACTTGGGGTCCATGTCAATAGCACACTCAAAGCTGCTATGCAGTTTGACATTGTTGTTAAGAAGGCGTATGGTGTGTCGGCCATCAACCACGGGACTGAGTTCATGAGCTGTGAGGTAATGTTACAGACATTAGTGAGATGCCACTTGGAGTACGGTGTTTAGCTCAGTTCTGGTCACCTGATTACAGGAAGGATGTGGATACTATAGACAGTGTGTAGAGGAGATTTACAAGCATGATGAATAGATTGGAGAACACGCTTTATGAGAATGGCTTAAGTGAACTTTGGAGCGACAGAAAATGAGAGGTGACGTCACAGACGTGTAAAAAGTGATGAGAGGTATTGATTGTGTGGATAGCCAGAGGCTTTTTCCTAGGGCTGAATTGACTAACATAAGGTGGCATAGTTTTAAGGTGCTTGGAAGTAGGTAGAAGGGGGATGTCAGAGGTAAGTTTTTCACACAGAGAGTGGTCGGTGCGTGGAATGCACTGCTGGCAATGGTGGGAGAGGTGGATACAATAGGTCTTTTAAGAGACTCTTAGATATGTACACGGAGCTTAGAAAAAATAGGCGGCTATACAGTATGGAAATTTGAGGCAGTTACTAGAATAGGTTACCTGTTACTGCGGGCTGAAGGACCTGTAATATTTTGTAGACTTCTATGTTTATATTTGAGGTCCTCGTCTTCTAACAAGGCACGTATCAGACGTCCTGACTGACCATCAAATTCTCTGACTGTATTCCTCTCTGTATGAGGATAGGCTATTTCTGCCTTCAATCAATCTGTGACTTGGCTCAACTTGTCTGTGTCCTTTAGTACTATTTCAAGTTCTGGTCATGTTCCACAGCAATACAAAGAGCCCCTGTTACTCCATGTATGATCCTGGAGATGTTCTGTTTACTCAGATCCCCTCTCCCAACTGATTGACAGTGATGAACTCGAGGAAATGCCAATGAACATGTTTTTTACACAGAAAGTGACGAGTGTGTGGAATGGGCTGCCGGCGACGTTGGTGGAAGCGGATACGATAGGGACGTTTCACAGACTCCTGGATAGGTACATGGAGGTTAGAAAAATAGAGGGCTAATAGGTAAATGCTAAGGTACGGACAAGTTCGTCACAGCGGTGGGGGCCAAAGGGCCTGTATTGTGCTGCCGGCTTTCTACGTTTCTATGAAGGGGAAGGCAGTAGTTATTCTCTTTGAAGTGTGGCACTTTTGTGATGTGAAACCCATAAGTGACTTGTCATCCAGGACAAAGGTGTTATTTACCCAGAGTGAACTAAAGGATTTTTGTTTGGCCATACAGCACTAATTGACATTTTCATTGAATGAAATTAACTAGGAACTATATTTTTGTTCCGAGTTCCTAATCCTCCGATTTACATAGTTGGAGCTCGGCAGTGTTTGGGAGATACATCCCCTCACAATGCTTTTCACAGTACGGGGACAACGCTGATATGATCAGCCATGGCTTCCGCTTCACCCAGAAGGCACCACGGATGAGAAACCCATCTATCCGCCATCCGAGTACCCAGCAATGCGCATGCGGAGTCGCGGCCAGCGCTCATCGACCGAAAGCTCCCAGCGGTTCGGGTACGGATCGTGTGGCGGAGAGAGATGGAAGGGACCGGGACTGTCCTGGGGTGCGGGATCAGTGTGCCCGGAGCTCTCAGTAATTTTCCTTCAATCGCGGTTCAGACGCCAGGTGACTAAAATGCGGCCCGGATGCCCTGATCCTACCTGCGTCCGATTCTTGTGAGACTCTCGTCTACTGAGCGCATGCGTGATAGTAGAGATGAACTCCGACCTCTGCGCGTGCGCATTGATCAAACAGGAGAACATCTGCAGATGCAGAAATGCAAAGCAATGCACGCAAAATGCTGTTGGAACTCGCTGGGGACAGGGAGCAGCTATGGAGAGGAGTGAACAGCCAGCGTTTCAGACCGAGACCCTTCTTCAGGACTGGACAGGAAGGGAGGGAGTCAGAATGTGGGCGCAGGGGAGGTGATAGGTGAAACCGGGAGATGGGGAGGGTGATTTAAAGAGCTGGAAAGTAGATTGGTGAAAGAGATAAAGGACCGGAGAATAATGATAATAATGATGATAATAATAATAAATATTGTATTGATTCCGAGTAGGGAATTCTTTCGTTACGGCAGCAACATTTCAAAACACACTTAGCAGTGTGCAAACTTTACTAAAATAGAGAATAATAATATACCAATGTGCAATAATGATGTATGAAGTAATAATGCAGAGACTATTAGACTATGACGTGTCGCATAAAGATGAACTGCTGTGTATGCTTATTGCATTTGGTAGGAAATATTTTCTGTAACGATCCACCTGTTCTCTGTTCTCCGACTCCTGCCTATCTCTGATGCACCCAACTACCGCAGAGTCATCAGAGAACTTCTGCAAGTGGCCAGACTCAGAGTTGTACTGAAAGTCTGAGGTGTACAGTGTGAACAGAAACGGAGACAGGACAGTCCCTTGTGGGGCTCCACTGACACTCACCTCCACCTCAGGCAGAGAACCACCCAGCGGTACAAACTGGGCTCTATCAGTCAGGAAGGCTGTGATCCAGGAGAGAGTGGATTTGTCTACGCCTATCCTTTGCAGCTTCTTGCTGAGAAGACGTGGCTGGATTGTATTGAAAGCAGAAGAGAAATCAACAAATGTGCTTCCCGGTGGGATGATGCTCGCCTGCAACGGGGAGATGACGGTGAAACACTCGGGCTCTGTTGGCTGTGTAAGTCTGGGGAAAACCATCTCTGGCCCCGCCAAGCAGGTGAGATTGAGGTGTGAGCTCACCCGAGACCCCCTGCTTGAGTGGAAGCTGCGTGATTTTTACCCTGTTACAAATCAGTACCAAGCAACAACAGACAGTGCACCATACAAAATTAAACGATATAGCTTTATAAATCATAATTTGACTAAAGGGTTAGTAAAGAGAAAGCAAACAAAAAGAGAAAAGGGTCCATTTTAACGAACTGGTCCAATGTGCACAAGTTGGAGCTCACGGTTTCCCCTCCTTCGATCTCCCCGGCCTTCGTCGGATCATGGCACCGCTCCAGGTGGAGTTCTACACCCTCTCCACTCCGGCATCTTCTCCCTTCATCTCCCACCGGACAAACACCCAGATCACCCTGGTGTCAGGCAGGTGGCGTGAAACGCACTGCCTTTATCTCCCACCGGACAAACACCCAGATCACCCTGGTGTCAGGCAGGTGGCGTGAAACGCACTCCCTTCATCTCCCACCGAACAAACACCCGGATCACCCTGGTGTCAGGCAGGTGGCGTGAAACGCACTCCCTTCGTCTCCCACCGGACAAACACCCGGATCACCCTGGCGTCAGGCAGGTGGCGTGAAACGCACTCCCTTCATCCCCCACCGGACAAACACCCGGATCACCCTGGCGTCAGGCAGGTGGCGTGAAACACACTCCCTTCATTGGACAGCTCACATTCCAATGCACCCCTTATCTCTAACCATAACACAAACACTCCTTCTATAGAAAGAACATTGTGTTAGCAGTGAAACAGGGTGCTACACTGTCCCCCTCCAACATTAATCATGTTGGTGTGACATTGGAATAATTTGCCACCCCTTCATGCAAAGCACGCAGACTAACCCAGGTGTAAATGGCAGTGACACAGCTCACCAAGGCGATAGGTGCCACAGTCTGTTCCCCCGGTGCTCCATCGGCCAGCCTATCTCGTAGTCTCCTGTTCTTTGAGACCGCCTTACCCCATCATCTACCTCTTCAGGTTCTGAAACTCCGGTCCACGTGCCGAAGCCGCCCCCGGTCTGTCACTCGTGCCCTCCTGAAACTCGGACCCCTCTGCCACTTGGCTGAGCCCCACTTCATCCCTTCCCGGCGTCCCGCTGAAATCCAGTCTGTCCACAGATAGACATCCTCCCCACTCCTCCGATTTCATCTAACTCACCACTCACCGTGAGAAGGGTTAGGAATCTCTTCCTAAATCAGCGGGGAGTTAGCAAAAGGCACCATATACCACACCCCCATTTCCTCATCCTCCGAAATAGTGTCCCTTTCAGGGGGGGGGGGGGGACGGTATAAGCTCTCCTTCAGTCGCTCCGGGTCGCCACAGAATCCTCTTACTAGTTGTAGGCTCTGGGTCAACCCGCAACTCTTGTCCCAGAGGTAGAAGGTGGGTCCGATGGAAATTTTGACAGGCCCGTTCTCATCCTTTGGTTTCACCCGGAAAACTGGTACGTTTGACATCTGACTCTCCACAACACAGGCCCTGCAGTCAGCCAACTTACACTTCCCAGTCAGCATCGAATTCCTTATCAGGACTCGGTCTCCCGGCATGAGTTGGGAGAACCTAACCTTTTGATCGAAACTCCTCTCACAAAACGCTGGAGGAGCTCGGCAGCTCAGGCAGCATCCACGAGAAAGAATAAACAGTCGGCGTTTTGGCCCGAGACCCTTCGGCAGGGCTGAGAAGCAACGGGGAATCAGAATCAGAATCAGGTTTATTATCACCGGCATGAAATTTGTTAACTTAGCAGCAGTTAATCATGCTGCTGTTAAAATGAATAAGTAAATCAATTACAGTATAGTATACTGAATAGATTTTTAAAATGTGCAAAAAACAGAAATACAGTATATTAAAAAAGTGAGGTCGTGTCCAAGGATACCATGTCCATTTAGGAATCGATGGTAGAAGGAACGAAGCTATTCCTGAATCTCCTAGTGTGTGTCTTCAGGCTTCTGTACTTCCTACCTGACAGTAACAGAAGAAAAGGGCATGCCCTGGGTGCTGGATGTACCCAGAAGAAGCCAAAATAGAAAAAAAATAACGGGTGGGGAAAGAGGCTAGCTAGAAGGTGATAGGTGAATCCAGGTGGGTGGGAAAGGTCAAGGGTTGGAGAAGAAATAATCTGATCGGAGAGGAGAGTGGATCAGAGGAGAGAGAGAGAGAGGGAGGAGGGGTAAGTAATAGGCAGGTGAGAAGTAAAAGGTCAGAGTGCGGAATAGAGGAAGGCGGGGGTGGGGGTGGTCTATCGGAAGGCGAGGTCAACATTCATGCCATCACAGGGGTCTCATCGCGGCACAAGAGGAGGCCGTGGATCGACACGTCAGATCGGGGATGGAAATCACTATTAAAATGTTTGGCCCTGGGAAGTTCTGCTTGCGACGGATGCCGTGAAACTGCTCGTCGAAGTGTTCCCCTAATTGATGACGTCACGCTCAGGATGGAGGAGCAACACCTTATATTCTGTCTTGGTTCCCTCCAACCTGATGAGCTGAACCATAGTGCACCATTCTTGTCTGTTGAATCCAGAGCCCCAAGGGAAGCTGTCTCTCCATCTGAATGATGGTCTTTTTGACCTCCTGAAGACCTGTTTTTGAGTAACAGTAATGTTCCGCTGCTCTCCTATGCCCACTTCCCCAGCTGGTCTCCATCTCACTGTAACCTCAGACAACCCTCACTTCCCCAGCTGGTCTCCACCCCACTGTAACCTCAGACAACCCTCACTTCCACCACCCACCAGTTCTGGTGCCATCCACAATCTCACTAATTGTTCGATCTGCATTCCCCTCCAAATCATTCACACACGTGACCAGCACCAGTTCACTGCAAGGTGACAGAAAGAAGTGACAGTCGAGCTCAGCTCAAACAAAGAAGACAAGCGAAACAAAGAGCAGGAGAGTGGTGGTGGAGGGGAACTCGTTGGGTCTGGTGTCCAGAAGGAAACGGAGAGCTCTGTGTGACTTTCCTGGTGGGAGGGGGAGGTGTACATGAATGGGGTGTCCACAGTGACAGTAAGATGATCGTAGCCAGGGAACTTGAAATCGTCGAAAAAATTTCTCCTGTGTTGCTTGGATTTCCAGCTTCTGCAGATTTTCGCCTGTTTGTGACCGGGAAATTCCGTTTGTTGTGGACAGAGCAAAGGTACTTGACAAAGTGGACTCCCGATCTACATTGGGCCTCACTGACGTAGCGGAGGCTGAACCAGCAGCATCAGGTAGAGTAGATCAACCTGACAGACTCACAGGTGAAGTGTTGTGTCACCTGGAAGGACGAATGGAGCTGAGAGGGAAAGAAAATGGGAGCGTGTTGAACTTCCCTCGCTTGCAAGGGTATGTTCCAGGAGGGAGATTAGTGGGAAGAGACGAATGGAATCCTTGTGGAAAGCAGGAAGTGGAGGGGGAAAGTAAAGATGGGAAGGTAGGAAGAGGTTTAGTGAAGATCACCATGCAAATCGATAGGTTTACTAAATCAGCCAGTGTGAATGTGTTTCGTGAGCCCTGCCACCTGCCACAGTCGGTGTCTTTCTCGGGTCAGCTGTCACCTGAATGCGCCGGGGTGGATTGTGGAGGGTTTTACAGAGATGGCGAGTGGCGTAGGGGTGAGGCAGGTTTACAGAATGGTGATGGGTGTAGGATCAGAAGGGTTTTCCCAGATGGTGAGGGCTGCAAGGATCGGAGGTGTTAACAGAAATGGGGAGTGGTGTAGGGGTTGGAAGGGTTTTCACAGGGGGTGTTAACAGAAATGGGGAGTGGTGTAGGGGTTGGAAGGGTTTTCACAGAGGATGTTAACAGAAATGGGGTGTGGTGTCGGGGTTGGAAGGGTTTTCACAGAGGGTGTTAACAGAAATGGGGAGTGTTGTAGGGGTTGGAAGGGTTTTCACAGAGGGTGTTTACAGAAATGGGGAGTGGTGTAGGGGTTGGAAGGGTTTTTACAGGGGGTGTTAACAGAAATGGGGAGTGTTGTAGGGGTTGGAAGGGTTTTTACAGGGGGTGTTAACAGAAATGGGGAGTGGTGTAGGGGTTGGAAGGGTTTTCACAGAGGGTGTTAACAGAAATGGGGAGTGGTGCCGGGGTTGGAAGGGTTTTCACAGAGGGTGTTAACAGAAATGGGGAGTGTTGTAGGGGTTGGAAGGGTTTTCACAGAGGGTGTTAACAGAAATGGGGAGTGTTGTAGGGGTTGGAAGGGTTTTCACAGGGGGTGTTAACAGAAATGGGGGGTGGTGTAGGGGTTGGAAGGGTTTTCACAGGGGGTGTTAACAGAAATGGGGAGTGGTGTAGGGGTTGGAAGGGTTTTCACAGGGTGTGTTAACAGCAATGGGGAGTGGTGCCGGGGTTGGAAGGGTTTTCACAGAGGGTGTTAACAGAAATGGGGAGTGTTGTAGGGGTTGGAAGGGTTTTCACAGAGGGTGTTAACAGAAATGGGGAGTGATGTAAGGGTTGGAAGGGTTTTCACTGGGGGTGTTAACAGAAATGGGGGGTGGTGTAGGGGTTGGAAGGGTTTTCACAGGGGGTGTTAACAGAAATGGGGAGTGGTGTAGGGGTTGGAAGGGTTTTCACAGGGTGTGTTAACAGAAATGGGGAGTGGTGTAGGGGTTGGAAGGGTTTTCACAGGGTGTGTTAACAGAAATGGGGAGTGATGTAGGGGTTGGAAGGGTTTTCACAGAGGGTGTTAACAGAAATGGGGAGTGGTGCCGGGGCTGGAACTGTTTTCACAGAGGGTGTTAACAGAAATGGGGAGTGTTGTAGGGGTTGGAAGGGTTTTCACAGAGGGTGTTAACAGAAATGGGGAGTGACGTAGGGGTTGGAAGGGTTTTCACAGGGGGTGTTAACAGAAATGGGGGGTGGTGTAGGGGTTGGAAGGGTTTTCACAGGGGGTGTTAACAGAAATCGGGAGTGATGTAGGGGTTGGAAGGGTTTTCACAGGGGGTGTTAACAGAAATGGGGGGTGGTGTAGGGGTTGGAAGGGTTTTCACAGAGGGTGTTAACAGAAATGGGGAGTGGTGTGAGGGTTGGAAGGGTTTTCACAGAGGGTGTTAACATAAATGGGGAGTGGTGTAGGGGTTGGAAGGGTTTTCACAGAGGGTGTTAACAGAAATGGGGAGTGGTGTAGGGGTTGGAAGGGTTTTCACAGGGTGTGTTAACAGAAATGGGGAGTGGTGTAGGGGTTGGAAGGGTTTTCACAGGGGGCGAGGGGTGCAGGAATGCTTCTCCACCACTCTGGAAATGTACTTCACTTGTCGCACCAAAATGGCCTGTAACCAGCTGGAACCTGTGTTGTATCAGAAAGCTTTGCTAATAATGTTCGTGCAACATGGTACCTGAGCACTTGAGTGCAGACCCGCAGCTGTGATTCAGCAGACAACGGAGTGCACCCTGTCCGTGAACTTGTGTCCATCGGAGTGACCGCACTGTCTGTGTTTTGTTTTCGGACAAAGCTAGTACCAGCTCTTGTGCATTGCTCATCGTCCCTTCTGCCAGTAAATATAAAAGCGCTTATGATCGATCCACTCGGTGTTAGTTGTTGTTGGTTTGGAAGACGGAGTGAAAAGCTGCTGAACACCATCTCCTACCTGGACACTCACTCTTACCTGCACCCGCAGCTTCCTCCGCATCGCTTCGCCATCTCACCGCTACACCGCTCGTCGTAGGAACTGAAATACTCATTCCGTCCATTGAGTCTTCTCCACCACTCGAATTTCCCTCTAAACTCCATACTGCTGCTTTCTCCATGTCAGCTTTGACACCTTTATTAATCAACAACCCACCATGTACTACTCAAAGTCTGTTACTCCGCTGGTGTTCAGGGCAGCAACGAAGAGGTTCACCGGGATGTTGTCTGAGCTACTGTGTAAGGAGAGTTCGGACAAACCTGGGCTGTTTTCCCTGGAGTGGAGGAGGCTCAGTGTGACCGGAAAGAGCTGGATCAGATTACAAGAGGGATTGAGAGAGTAGACAGGTGCCATTTTTAACCTTCTGCGTCAAAATGTCTAATTCCAGACAGCATGCATGAGGGAGCTGTGGAATTCATTGCCACGGACGGCTCAGAGGCCAAGTCATCGGGTTTATTTAAAACAGAGGCTGATCAGTGCTTGATCAGTAAAGGTGTCAAAGGTCATGGGGAGAAGGCAGGGAATGCGTTTGAGAAGGAAAATAACAGACACTGGGAGAGGTACAGAAAGAGGAAACTTTAGAGGGAATATGGAGAAGCACAGAGAGATGGGACAGATTCTAATAGAGGTTCTTGTCCGGCACCGAGCAGTGGGGCTGAACACCGGTTCATTTTCCACTCTCGGACCTTCACTGAGACCATTTCTCATCAGTACATGTTTCACAAACAGTACATTTCAATGTTCAAGTTCAAAGTAAATTTATTATCAAAGTTTGTTAACCAGATGTTATTGGACAATTCCTTTTCTTGTTGGCAAGGCAACTTAACGCTCACCCCTAGCCTGGGGGAGGGAATGGGACCAATTCTAGAGGGGGAAGGTTGGGTGAGTCTGGGACTTGGTGAAGGAGTCCTAACTCCATCCTCCTCATTCCCCTTCCCCTTCTTACACTCCTCCCTCCCACTCCACTGGTGTGTGTGTGTGTGTGTGTGTGTGTGTGTGTGTGTGTGTGTGTGTGTGTGTGTGTGTGTGTGTGTGTGTGTGTGTGTGTGTGTGTGTGTGTGTGTGTGTCAGTCAGTGAGTGAGAGAGAGGGAGAGACCTGTGTGCCCAGTCACACTCCATCAACGATGTGCTCTCCCCACCAACACACTCACACTCCTCTCTACACAGCAATCCTCACCAGCTCGAATGATCCAAAAATCTTATACCCTCCCTCCTGCACCAACTCTTTAGCCACGTGTTAAACTGTATAATCTTCTGATCCCTGCCACATCACACAGATGGCAGTCCTGAGATCACAGGCCTGGAGGAGCTGCCCTTTCAATTAGCACATCACTCCCTGAACTCCCTTTACAGAACCTCGTTACTCTACCAGCCCATATCATTGTTACCCACATGGACCACGACCTTCACTGTCCACCCTCCTGAGGAATGCTGAGCACTCGTCCTGAGATGACCCAGATGCCAGCATGCAGGAGGGAACGCACCATCCTGGAATTTCATTCTCATCTACAGAACATCCTGTCAGTTCCCACGTATCACCACAGCTCACCTCGTCTCCTCCCTTCCCTTCTCAGTCTCAGAGCCAGACTAAGTGCCAGAGACCCTGTTGCTGAATCACCTCTGACCACAGCTCACCTCGTCTCCACCCTTCCCTTCTCAGTCTCAGAGCCAGACTAAGTGCCAGAGACCCTGTTGCTGAATCACCTCTGACCACAGCTCACCTCGTTTCCTCCCTTCCCTTCTCAGTCTCAGAGCCAGACTAAGTGCCAGAGACCCTGTTGCTGAATCACCTCTGACCACAGCTCACCTCGTCTCCTCCCTTCCCTTCTCAGTCTCAGAGCCAGACTAAGTGCCTGAGACCCTGTTGCTGAATCACCTCTGACCACAGCTCACCTCGTCTCCTCCCTTCCCTTCTCAGTCTCAGAGCCAGACTAAGTGCCAGGGACCCTGTTGCTGAATCACCTCTGACCACAGCTCACCTCGTCTCCTCCCTTCCCTTCTCAGTCTCAGAGCCAGACTAAGTGCCAGAGACCCTGTTGCTAATCACCTCTGACCACAGCTCACCTCGTCTCCTCCCTTCCCTTCTCAGTCTCAGAGCCAGACTAAGTGCCAGAGACCCTGCTGCTGAATCACCTCTGACCACAGCTCACCTCGTCTCCTCCGTTCCCTTCTCAGTCTCGGAGCCAGACTAAGCGCCAGAGACCCTGTTGCTGTGACTTTCCTTTGCTAGGTCATCCCACCATCCCCGACTGTACCTAAAGTGATACCTGTGTTGTTCAGAGGGATGGACACAGGGGTAAACTGCTCGCTCTGTTTCCCCTTCCCCTTCCTGACAGTCACCCAGTTTCCTGTGCCGTGCACCTTGGGTGCAACTACCTCTCAAATGTCCTACCTATCACCCCTTCAGCCTCCCGAATGATCTGGAGTTCATCCTGTTCCAGCTCCAACTCCTTAATGTGGATTGTTCGGAGCTGAAGCTGGATGCCCTTCTCACAGGTGTAGTTATCAGGGACACAGGAGGGTCCCCTGCCTTCCCACATCCCGCAAAGGAGCTTTTCACTATCCTGCCTGGCATCTCCACTGTTCCAACTGAGAAAATGTAAAGAAGGGGCAAAAAAAATTCTACCTCCATCATGATTTTGCCTTCTCCAACTGACTGCTCTCCCCACTGAAACCTCAAAGAATTAAAGCCTCAAAGTCTCCGCTCCAACTCTGTCCACTCCAACAACGACCGCTCCACTTGCTCCTGCTAATGAAGGTTTTCTTGATAATCCATCCTGACTGTGGAGTAGCCACTGCTGAAAGCTCAAAAATAACCTGCCCTGAACCACTGCCTTTAATACTCCATTGGCGAACCTCAGTGAATTACGTCCTCTCAAGCTTCTTATCTCTCCGATTCATGATGGATCGAAGCTTGATATGGCGACACAAGGATGAATTACTGATTGAAACCCATGCCTTTATTCAGTGACCCCCAGTAAAGAACTTTATAAAAAGGGGGTTAAAATTCAAATGGAGCACAGTTTGTTATTATCCTCCTCGATTGAAAATCAGTTAATTAAATCCAGAACCCAGTTTTATGTACTTATTGGCTAATCAATTGAAAACTGCTTTGGTTAAATGACAAATCATTAAGATTCATAAACGAGATGGCACTTTGACGATTGATCATAAAGAGATAAATAAAGCCTTTCAAGATTTTTATAACTTTTTATATCAATCAGAATTTGTTGAGGATTCTTCCATAATGGTTGCATTTTTAAGAAAATTGAATATCCCAAAATTAACAGCAGAAGATTGTGTATTTCTAGACTCACCTATTACGGAAAATGAAATAAAAGAGGTTATTTTTCAATGAATTTGGCTAAAGCCCCTGGTCTGGACGGTTATAAGGCTGAAGTTTTTAACTCCTTTTCTTCCATACTCACTCCTTGGCTTTGTAAAATTTTTAAAGATGCGTTAATTGTAGGTAAATTACCACAATCTTTTTATAGTGCCACCATTTCTCCAATTCTTAAAAAAAATAAAGACCCCACTGAATGTGCATCCTATCGGCCAATATCTTTGCTGGATACGGATTCTAAGATTTTTACCAAAATTCTGGCCACTAGATTAGAAAATATATTACCTCAAATTATCTCTGAGTATCAGACCGGATTTATTAAAAACCGTTATTCATTTTTAACATTAGAAAATGTTAAAATATATAATTTATATAATTTATACTTCTTCATCTAAAATACCAGAAAGAGCGTTCGATAGAGTTGAATGGCCATATTTATTTAATACGTTGCAGAATTTTAATTTTAGCTTGAAATTTATATCATGGATTAAATTAATATGTTATAAACCTTTGGCTTCGGTTCTTACCAATAATCAAAGATCTCCTTTTCTTCCGTTGTCCCGTGGTACGAGGCAAGGCTGCCCTTTAAGTCCTCTATTATTTGACATTGCTTTGGAACCTTTAGCCGTTGCCATTTGTGGATCACCTAATATTTTTGGTATTACCCGTAGGGAAGGGAGTTATAAGTTATCATTATATGCTGATGATTTGTTACTATACATATCTGACCCTGAGAGATCTATTCCTGCTATTTTATCCTTGCTTGCTCAGTTTAGCTACAAACTGAATTTTAATAAGAATGAATTATTTCCATTAAATATGCAAGTTTCAATTTATAAACACTTACCATTTAAAGTTGTCACAGATCATTTTACTTATTTGGGTATTAAAATTACCAAGAAACATAAGGGTTTATTTAAAGTTAATTTTTTACCTTTAATTGAACAAATCAAGCAACTTGTTACCAGGTGGTCCCCATTATCTCTGTCATTGGTTGGTCGGATTAATACTAAGTCGAATGTACTTCCTAAGAAGGTTAGCGTCATTCAATGTCTGTAGTGAGATGCTGAAGATGTTCTATAGGTCAGTTGTGGAGAGCGCCCTCTTCTTTGTGGTGGCGTGTTGGGGAGGAAGCATTAAGAAGAGGGACGCCTCACGTCTTAATAAGCTGGTAAGGAAGGCGGGCTCTGTCGTGGGCAAAGTACTGGAGAGTTTTACATCTGTAGCTGAGCGAAGGGCGCTGAGTAGGCTACGGTCAATTATGGATAACTCTGAACATCCTCTACATAGCACCATCCTGAGACAGAGAAGCAGTTTCAGCGACAGGTTACTATCGATGCAATGCTCCTCAGACAGGATGAAGAGGTCAATACTCCCCAATGCCATTAGGCTTTACAATTCTACCGCCAGGACTTAAGAACTTTTTAAAGCTATTATTAATGCTTTTTGAGATGGTGATTTAGATGCATATCACATTTTTTTTTTACTGAGTTAAGTATTGTATGTAATTAGTTTTGCTACAACAAGTGTATGGGACATTGGAAAAAAGTTGAATTTCCCCATGGGGATGAATAAAGTATCTATCTATCTATCTATCTATCTATCTATCTATCTATCTATCTATCTATCTATCTATCTATCTATCTATCTATCTATCTATCTATCTATCAAGATGATAGTATTACCCAAATTTTTATATTTATTCCAAGCATTACCAATTTTTATTCCTAAATCTTTTTTTTGATATTATTGACTCCAAAATATCCTCGTATGTGTGGCAGAATAAAAATCCTAGATTAAGTAAAAAATATTTACAGAAGCCTAAGATGGAAGGTGGTTTTGCTTTGCCAAACCTGAGATTTTACTATTGGGCAGTTAATATTCAGTATTTAATATTTTGGACACAAGATTCGGTCATAGTACCTTGCCCACAATGGGTAAATTTGGAGTGTAAATCTGTACAAGACTTCTCATTGTTTTCTATTTTAGGATCTTCGCTTCCTTTTGCTTTATCGAAACCGAATAAACAAATAACTAATCCTATAGTTCAACATACATTAAGAATATGGTTTCAATTTCGTAAATTCTTTGGCTTGAATAATCAAGCCCTATTATTTCTAACTTCTTTTTCCAGCCCTCTTTTATGGACCAAGCCTTTGTGTTATGGAAAACAAAAGGTATAACATGTTTTCGTCATCTATTTTTAGATAACAGTTTTATGTCCTTTGAACAGCTATACAGCCTAAAACTCATTTTTTTAGATACTTGCAAGTTAGAAATTTCTTGAATGTTAGTATTTTCTGAAATTATGTCCAATGGACATTACAGAAAAAATTCTATCTCTGAATCCTTGCCAGAAGGGTTAAGTAGCCATCATTTATCATATGATCATGAAAATACAGCCAGGAGTATCAGAAATAATTAAGAAGGAATGGGAAAAAGAACTTCACTGTCTTATACCCACAGAGCAGTGGGAGAAAATTTTACAATTAGTCAATTCTTCTTCTATTTGTGCTAAACATGCCCTAATACAATTTAAGGTTGTTCATAGGGCTCACATGTCCAAGGATAAACTTGCTAGATTTTATTCTTATGTTAATCCAACCAGTGACAGATGTCATTCTGAAGTCGCTTCATTGACCCACATGTTCTGGTCTTGCCTCTGTTTGCAAAATTATTGGAAAGATATTTTTTGTATTATTTCAACAGTTCTGAATATCAAATTGCAACCGCATCCTATTACTGCAATTTTCGGCTTACCAATGGTGGATAATAGTCGTTTATCCCCCCTCAGCCCGGCGGATGATTGCATTTGTTACATTAATGGCTAGAAGATCTATCCTATTGAACTGGAAAGAAATTAGTCCTCCAACTATATTTCAGTAGTTTTCTCAAACTATTTCTTGTTCGAGTTTAGAAAAAATTACAAGTGTTGTCTTTGTCCCTTCAGTTAAATATGAAGAAACTTGGAGACCATTTATTCAACATTTTCATATGAGCTAAACTGACTTTTCCTAAACCTTCCTTTCATTGTCCTTAACTATTTGGATGGAGGTGCTGAGTTATTGACGCTACTGTGTATAATTGATATAATGCAATGGCCCATGTCGGTTAGGATTTTTTTCATTTTTTTGGGGGGAGGGTTTCTTATTTTCTCCATTTTTTGTAACCACTATGAGTTTAGGAGGTTATTATCATCTATTTGTATTTATACCTTCACCTATTAATTATGTACTCTCAAGCTCTTTGTATTCATGTTTCATTTTTGGGTTTGTTTAAAATCAATAAAAATATTTAAAAAGTAAGGACTATTCTGAGGAAAGGGTGGAATAGGAGCAACGGGCCGAGTGGCCAGACATGCTCCTGTTTCTTATTTTCTAAAGCACGAGTTTACCTTTGCGCCTTGTTCCCCCTTGGTTTTCAGCCATTCGGATTGCACAGGGGAGCGGTGAGAGCTCCGGAGATCCATCGGCAGCCGCTGCGGGGCAGCTCCCGTCTCCCAGCAGGAAGGGACGGGTCTGGGAGACAACTCCAGACAACAGGCCCCGATCCTCGGCGGGGAAAGGCCGGGCACCCTCCGTGTAGCTGAAACATCTCACGGAATCTCCGCCGGTCTCTTCAGCTCTGCCTTCGAAAGGATTCACGACCCGCCGGTGGTGCAGCCGAAACCCGAGGCGCAGCTCCCGGTCTCCGGCCTCACTCGATCCCGGTTGCAAACTGCGGCTGGGCCGGGCGCTCAGCGTCCCGCCCACTGACACCCCTCAGCCAATGAGAGCACCCTTCTCCCAGCGGTGATCGCTGATTGGCTGTGAGTGTCCGAGGACGGGCTACTGCTCGGAGCTGGAGATGTCAGTCACAGTTTGTTCCCAGAATTAAAACAAGTTTCCCGAAACTCAAATTTCAAAATAAATTTTATTTTCAGAGTCCAGATAAGTCACCACATACAACCCCGAGAAGCATTTTCCTGCAGAGAAACCTGGAAGAAGTATAGAATAGTAACCATAACAGAAGCAGGCAGTGAAAGATCGGCCAGACGGCTGAAGGTAACAAACTGTGTAAATGCAAATATGGAGAAACAGGATAAATAACATGAGCATGAAATAACCGCAGCGGCTGCTGATGGATCTCCGGAGCTCTCACCGCTCCCCTGTGAAATCCGACAGGCTGAAGGCCAAGGGAGAACAAGGCGCAAAGGTAACCTCGTGATTTAGAAAATAAGAAACAGGAACAGACGTTGCCATTCGGCCCGTTGCGCTGTTCTGTCCCTCACTCAGAACATGGCTGATCTTTGCCCTCAGCACCACTTTCCTGCAACGTTCCCAACATCGCCGAGCCCCTAAATATGTCCGTTTAATTTAGAAAACCTGTGGAGAAAACTCCAAATATTCACTGCACTGTGGGTGAGGAAATTTCTCCTCATCTCAGTCCTGCTGAGGTGACCTCGGATTTTGAGTCTGTGATCCCTGGTTCCACTGCCCAGCCAGGAGAAACATCATTCCTGCCCCTACCCTGTAAATACCCTGTGAGACTGTGTCTGTCTCAATCAGGAAGTTTCTCATGTGAACCTTGTGTTAATGAAATTGGTGACAGTTCTTTCAGACCAGCAGCTTTGACCACAAGAACACCAGGCAGTGGTCAGCACGGAATGTCCTGCAGTTACTGCAGGAGAAGGACTGGATGGACACAGTGGAGTGGTTCCCTGAGCAGACAGTCCAGACCATCTGGCAGAATGGTTCATCACCAGATCTCACCAACAGGCACCAAGACCTCACCTGTCTGGCGGCGAGAGGGCCCCTCCCAGTCTGATCCTTGCTGCATGCCCGGAGATCACTCCCACAGCGCGCTGCCCCGAGATTACTGCAGTGGAGACGAGAGGGGCCCTCCCAGTCTGATCCTTGCTGCATGCCCGGAGATCACTCCCACAGCGCGCTGTCCCGAGATTACTGCAGTGGAGACGAGACGGTCACTCGCCTCTTTGCGGACTGTGGGCTGGCGAAGATCTGTGGAGAAAGATGCAAGGGCCTGTGCCACAGCAGCTGCGTGACAGAAGGCTCACTGATCCTCGGGCTGTTCCCAGGACGCACAGGAAAACGGACAGCGAGTGCTGCTGGAAGATCATCAACTCGGGGAAAGACACTCGAAACTTGTTGGCCTGCCATCACATCGAGATGTCTGGAGAGCAGGGGTTCCCAACCTGGGGTCCACGGTTACTGGTATTGGTCTTTGGCATTAAAAAAAAGTTTGGGAAACCCTGTCATACAGGAATGCTGCCGACTGGCACATTCCAGTCTACAGGGACACCATTGGTACTACAGGGATCCTCTACACCGGACAGGGGGAGGCCGGGTTGGCTGAGGAAGCCTCACAGTTATTGTAGGAGTGAACCACCCCAGGGGGGCACATGGCTTCTCCTTTCAGCGCAGGACTTCAATCGTCTTCCAGGGGAAGGTCCTTCCGACCGCAGGGATGAGGCCTTTGGAGATTCAGCTGACGTTTTTGTCGCTCTAGGTTTTTAAGAGATGGGTTGGTAGCCATACGGCCAACGCTCCTCCGCTCGTAGCCGGGCTTAGACAGTCCACGGCCGCGTTTTCTTATCTGTTGCCTGTTTAATGTGTTTTTGATCCCACACTAAACATAGAAATGGCCAGTATTTCCACTGAACACATCCAGTAAAATCATGTTCATTCCCCGATTCTGCAGCGCGCGTAGTGGACAATCGCGGTACTGCAGGGGATCAGCAGCTCCCGGAACGCGAAAGCATTCTGAATCAGGAAGTGCCGGGAGTTAACATGGCTTCGAAAGGACCGGCCGAGAGTTTAAGCGAGGAGGTAATTTGTCCCGTCTGCCTGGATTTCTTCGCCGATCCGGTATCACTGGAGTGTGGACACAACTTCTGTCGCTCTTGTATCACACGGTATTGGGAAAGGGAGGAGAGAAACTCCTGCCCGGAATGTAGAGAGGTGTTTGCTGACCGCACCCTCAGGATGAATCGGGCCTTAGCAAATCTGGCTGAAAAAGTTCGAAATCTAAACCTGAATCCGAAAGGGAAGGAAAGTAAACGTCACTGCGAGGAACATGAGGAAGAACTGAAGCTGTTTTGTGAAACGGACAAGACACTGATCTGTCTGGTCTGTAGAGACGCGCAGGAACACAGAGAACACCGCTTCATGCCGATTAAAGAAGCTGTTAAAATCTACAAGGTAAAAACTAACGTTAGTTTAATACTTAACACATTTCCTTTCTCCTACGTACCATCACACGAGTCCCCATAACTAACACCTCATTCTCTGCAACTTCCCCCATCTCCAACGGGATTCTAGCATCTCTCCGTCCCACAGCCCAACTCCGCACCCCAGAACTCTCCGCTCTCTATAAGGATCGCTCCCCGTACTGTATCGCCCTGATCCACTCTCTCCTCCCCACTGATCTCCCTCCTGGCACTGACACCTGCAAACGGGACAAGTGCTACACCTGACTCCTAACCTCCTCCCTCGTCACCATTCAGGGCCGCAAACAGCCCGGTTCCTCCCGTTTCTTCCATGGTCGATTGTCCTCTCACCTTAGATTCCTTCTTCTCCAACTCTTTACCTCTTCCACCTGTCCCCTCCCAGCTTCTCACTTCATCACCCTCCCCCATGTTCCCCCTCACGTTGTCTCACCCGTCACCTGTCAGCTGGTTCTCATCCCCAACCTTTTTATTCTGGCTTCTGTCCCATTCCTACCCAGTGCTAATGAAGTGTCTCAACCCGAAACACCGACTGTTTATTTCCCCTGAGTAGATGCTGCCTGACTCACTGAGTTCCTCCGGCATTTTGTGTGATAATCGGGTTTGATCACCTGTTTCTTTTGATGCATCTTTGTTTCTATTTCCTTCACTCTCTGACTTCCAGGATCAGCTAAAATCTTCCTTAGACACTCTCACAAAAAAGAAATCAGACTTCCAGGAAAAGGAGCAGCAACAGAAAGAGAAGATTTCCGGAGTTCAGGTGAGGCTTCCTGAGCGGAATTTCTGATATTACTGTCGAGTTTTGCTCCATTTAATGCAGAATAGCCGAGTATCGCAGCTCCAGTGACCTGGGTCCGATCCTGACCTCTGCTACTGTCTGTGTGGAGTTTGCATGCTCTCCCTGTGGCCATGACAGTTTCAGACACATTCCAAGGACATACTGGATGAATGGTTAACTACAATTAACCCTGTGAAGGTGGTGGAGGGTGTATGTGAATCAGGTGGGAGTTAATGGGTCATTGAGGGAGAATAGGTTTCAGGAAAATGTGAGGGAAAGGGGTTGACGGGAATGTCTCAGAAGTAGTATGGACCTGAATGGACTGAATGGTCACTTTAATGTCATAAGGAAATACAACACAGCAATGCAGTAAACTAATCTTCACCTTTCATTCGACAGAAACAGTCACAAAGCGTTCAGACCCACATCACATCCCAGTTTGCTGAACTGCGCCAGATTATCACTGAGAAAGAGCAGAGCTTACTCAGGGATCTCAGGGAAGAAGAGAAGAGGATTCTCAACCCAATGGAGAAAAATCTTCTTAAGATTCAAGAGAATATAAGGATTATTCAAGAGGAAATCACTAAGTTAAAGGAACAGATGGATCAGAAAGACGGTGTAATATTTCTCAAGGTGAGGGAATATATTTCAATTTATTTCTGTCAAATTGAACTAAATGAACAGTGGTATATTTGAAATAAACACAGCACAGTGGCCAATTCTACCAAATCAATAGCCGCTGCTGGTATCCTCACACAGAGTGTTCTCCTTGCATGACGAACCTCCGATCACTCCGCTAATGGCATTCTAAATATCGGAGATTGATATTCGATCCTTTATCAGCAACATACAATATTTAAGCAATGAAATTTCAGCATAATTAATCGTAAATTAAACTGCAAGGAATCGGTCAACAAAAGATATGGCATTTGCCAGTCCCAGGATCAAAACAGCCCAGAACAAAGTACAAATACGTAACTTATTCCCTTCGCTTTTACCACGTCCCCACTCACGTGACTGGTTATCGTAATAAACACATAACACAGAATACAATGCAGACAGAAAACAGACGTGTTGCTCCTACAAACAGCATTTACAAATGGCAGTAAACTGTTTCTCACCAGACAATTGATGCAACTATTCAGGGTTGTTGTCTCAAAACATGACTTCCACAACTTCTGTACATCCCAGGACAGAATGCAATCTTTTCTGAAATGATTTACTCTGATCATAACACAGAGCTGCTGACCGTTTCCTTAATTACCACATTAAATATCCTCTAAAACTCACATTAACTCCCAGTTCCAGTCACAGGCTGTGAGTGTGTCTGGTGCGGTGGGTGTGAGGGTCTCTCTGTCAATTAGTGAGAACAAAGAATGTGACCCACACATCAGACTTATCCTCCATATCCGGTTTCCATCAGATTACAGAAACTTCCACTGTCTCTACTTTTTCGAATTAGTTTTACATGGGATTGTGTCCCATTCTCCGTCATGAGCAGGCCATTTGGTCCATCTTCTATCAATTTCCCCTCGGCCACAAGCCTCCTGTCACCTCCTCACTGCACCCAGCAACAAAGCCCCGAACTCCCTGGCCCCTCACGTGTTTATCCAGCCTCCCCATTACATTCAATCTCTGCTGTTCCATTTCAACCACTCCTGTGGCACTGAGTTCCACATCCTCTTCACTAAATTTCTAGTGGGATTTACTAAAAACCACCTGGCATTTTATTTTTGACTGAAGGTCTCCCCATAAATAGAAACATAGAAACAAAGAAAACCTACAGCACAATACAGTCTCTTTGGCCCACAATGCTGTGTCGAACATCTACTGACTTTAGAAATTACCTCGAGTTACCCATAGCTCTCTATTTTTCTAAGCTCCATGTACCTGTGTGGGAGTCTCTTGAAAGAGCCTATCGCATCCACCTCCACCTTTCTTACCGACAGCTCATTCCACCCATTCCAAAACACTTACCCGACATCTCCTCCGTACTACTTCCAAGCACCTGTGTCCTCTCGTGTTCGCCATAAGTGAGGTACTTTTTCCACCTTCGCGCAAGCAAATCCATCACTAATCTTAAATGGTTCCATTTTATCATTCTGATGTCATATCCAGATGGTAATGCACAGTCTGTCCTGTCTTCCCTGTCAGTTCCATCCTCTCAGTAATGGTCTAAAATTCAGAAACGTTCCCTGTAATTTACCCCGTGGTTCTGTATTGCTGGTGTGTGTGTGTGACTGTGGGACTGGGAATTTTCAACACCTTGTAATGATTTGGATGAAATTCAAGATGTGGACATTAAGTCCAAGTCTAATCAGATTTGTGTTTTTATTTATTTCAGGAGGAAGCTCGTCGGAACAGGAGGTAGGACATGCTCTTTACTGAAACCCTGTATGGATTTGTAAAATACTTCAAAATTCCAGTTTATCACCAGCAGTTTAATATTTACAGAATCAGTGATGATGTCCAGGAATTGTCAGTGACAAATGAGGCCCTACCGGTTGAAAAATTTGATCGCTTCTATTTGTTGAACACAATGCTGAGAAAAACACTTGATGCCATTAACCGAGGTAAAACTTACAAATATTCATTTTTCCTTGTTCATGAAACACAATTAATTTATAAGCTAAAGCAAGGATTGGCTGTGATAATGGACTGAAGGGGAACTGAAGTTTATTCCACATCAACCCCACCGACTGGGAGGCATCACTGTCACATGGTCAGCTGGAGATGTCAGACCCCTGAACACACCAGCACAGGGTCACAATACAACCAATACACGGGACTGGCAAATGAACCACTGTGTCCTGATCCCAGGCAAATGCACTAACGCACCAGGACATGAGTTTGGATCTACCAGAGGAACTGGGAATTTAATACTGATGATAATATTGTAGGGAATAAAAGCAGGTATCAGTGTGGTGACAGATTTGTCAGGAAAATACACAAGTCCTTCATGTTCCCTGTGAGTGCAGACTCTGACTGACACAGGTCTTCCCCCTTCCGGATCAGCATCTCTCACTGTTGTTAGAGGCAGAAGAGGGGAGTGGTCGTGATCGGGGACTCAATTGTCAGGAGACAGACAGGAGAATGTATGGACGTGAATGGGGCACCCGAAGGCTATGTTGCCTCCTAGGTGCCAAGGTCAGGGACGTCTCAGATCGTGTCTGCAGCATTTAGAGAGGGAGGGAAAACAGCCAGATAACTTGTTGCATTTTGGGACCAATTACATAGGAAGTAAAAACAAAGAGGTCCTGCAAAGAATCTGTCTAGCTTGGTAGAAAGCTCAGAAGCAGTATCTCCAGGGTTGTAATTTCTGGATTGCTGCCTGTGCCACGTGCTGGTGAGGGTAGAAACAGGATAATTTGGCAGATAGAGCATGGCTGAGAAGATGGTGCTGGGGACAGGGATTCAGGTTCTTGGATCATCGGGATCTGTTCTGGTGGAGGAATGACCTGCTCAAAAGGGATGGGTTGAGAACAATATTCTCGGTGAGAGAGGCTTCATAGAGCTGTTGGGTAGGGTTTAAACTAATTTGGTGGTGGGGGGGGGGGGGTTGGAACTGGAGTGAAGGGACAGGACTGATGGTAAAAATGCAAAGATTGCGTGCAGTCAGACTGTCAGATAGGGCGGACAGATGCGAGGAGAAAATTACATTGGAAAGAAGCCAATCCTCCAACAGTATTTCAGTGGTTTTCCCAAACTATTTCCTGTTTAAGTTTAGAAAAAATTAGAAGTGTGGTTTTTGATTCTTCAGTTAAATTTGAGGAAACTTGGAGACCATTTATTCAGCATTTTCATATGAATTAAACGGTCTGATCCTGAACCTTATTGTCACTATCCTGAATTGTGTGGATGGAGGTTGGGAGTCATAGGCACTACTGTATATATATAACATTATGCGATTGCCCATGTTGGTTAGTTTTTTTTTATTTAGTTGTTGTTGGTTTTTTTTGGGGGGGGGGGGTTTCTCTTAATCATTTATATTATAATATGAGTTTGAGAGACTCTATGTATGGATCAATATATATTTGAATGTTAATCAATCTATTAAGTACTCTCAAATGTCCTGTAACAATATTTTTCTTCTGTTTTTTTAAAAATTAATAAAAAGATTTGAAAAGAAAAGAAAGAAAGAAAAGAGAAAATTACAGCCAGCAAGGTTGAGTATCAGTGCATTAGGGATGCAGAATTAAAAAGGGTAGCAGATACAGTACACAAAGTGTTATATCTCAATGCATGGAGTAGGAGAAATAAGGTGGATGATCTTGTTACACTATTACAGATTGTCAGGTATGATGTTGTGGCCATCACTGAATCGTGGCTGAAGGATGGTTGTAGTTGGGAGCTGAATGTCCAAGGTTACACAATGTATCGGAGGAAGGAAGGAAGGAAGGCCGATGGGGTGGTGTGGCTCTGCTGGTAAATCAGCAGCAAGATGTGACATAGGATTGGAAGATGTTGAATCCTTGTGGGTTGAGGTAAGGAACTGCAAAAGTAAAAATGACACTGACAGCAGTCATATACAGGTCTCCCAACAGTCAGTGGGTTGAGGCCCACAGATTAGAACTGGAAATAGAAAAGGCTGATGAAAAGGACAATGTTATGATAATCATGGGAGATTTCAATATGCAGGTCAATTGGGAAAATCAGGTTGGTAAAGGATCTCAAGAGAGTGAGTTTGTTGAGTGCAATGTGATGGCTTTCTAGAGCAGTTTGTCGTTGAGCCTACTCGGGGAACAGCTCTACTGGATTGGGTGTTATGTATTGAACCAGAGGTGAGTGGTTAAAAGAAACCTTAGGAAGCAGTACTCACAACATGCTGAGTTCAACTTGAAATTTGATAAGGAGAAAGTAAAGTCTGACATTGTAGTATTTCAGAGGAGTAAAAGAAATTACAGTGGTCTGAGAGAGGAGTTGACCAAAGCAAATTGGAAGGAGATGCTGGCAGGGATGAGAGCAGAACAGAAATGCTGTCAGTTTCTGGGAAAATGAGTAAGGTGAAGGATAGATGTATTCCAAAAATAAATAAATACTCAAATGGCAAAATAGTAAAACCGTGGCTGACAAGGGAAGACAAGTTAATGTAAAGGCAAAAGAGAGGGCATACAACGAAACAAAAATTAGCAGGAAGACGGAGGATTGGGAAGCTTTTAAATATCTACAGAGAGGAACTGAAAGAATGATTGGGATGAAAAAAATAAACAAGAAATTGATTTGAATTCAATTGACTTTATTACTTACATCCTTCATATACATGAGGATTAAAAATCTTTATGTTACATCTCCGTCTAAATGTGCAATGTGCAATTTATAGTAATTTATGATGAATAATATGTACAACAGGCTGGTTAATATAACACAGAAATTCAGATGTGTCCACATGAGTTAATCAATCTGATGGCCTGGTTGAAGAAGCTGTCCCAGAGCCTGTTGCTCCTGGCTTTTAATCTGTGGTTTAGAATAGCATTCAATCCAAGAGCAGGGATGTGATGCTGAGGCTTTATAAGGCACTGGTGAGGCCTCACCTTGAGTATTGTGAACAATTTTTCTAAGAAAAGATGTGTTGGCATTGCAGAAGGTTCATTTCATAAGGATGATTCCAGGAATGAAAGGGTTCTCATACGAGGAATGTTTGATAGCTCTGTGTCTGTACTCGCTGGAATTTAGAAAGATGGGGAGGGGATCTTATTGAAACCTTTCGAATGTTGAAAGTCCTAGACAGAGTAGATTTGGAAAGGATGTTTCCCATGGCGGTGGAGTTTAGGACAAGAGGGCACTACCTCAAGATAGAGGGGCGTTTATTTAAAACAGATGCGAAGAAATATGAGCCAGCGTCTGGTGAATTTGTGGAACGTTGTGTGCATTTAAGGCAGAGCTTGATAGGTTCTAGATTGGACACAGCATAAAAGGTTACGGGGAGAAGACCAGGGAGTGGGGCTGAGGAAGGAATATAAGGATCACCCATGATTGAATGGCGGAGCAGACTCGATGGGCAAATGGCCTAATTCTGCTCCTATGTCTTATGGTTATCAGACCACTACATTGAAGCATTGTGAGAATGAGCTTGGACACACCAACAAGCATTGACTTGGGTCAAGATTTCATCTCGGGAGAAGCACACACAGCATAACCGGCCTGGCAAAGCTCCCTCACACACATACACAGGAAGGACTGGCAGATTGTAGTCAGAGCCTCAGCAATGTACGTTGTTATTTCCCTCAGTAACCTGGAAACCAGTCTCTTCAGAGACAGTCATTTATTCATTTAAACAACTCAATCAAGTGTGACACATTGTCAACACACACCAGACATGTGATGACACACTGTAACATACAAATTCTTCAATGTGCACACTCTCCTTCAATGTGTATACACACCACACGGATATTTACATCAACACACGCACACACACACACACACACACACACACACACACACACACACACACACACACACACACACACACACACACACACACACACACACACACACACACTATCAGAGTGTGACACACGGCCACAGAAATAGGCACAAATTCCCATTTAGGATTGAAATCTGCCGTCCTTACCCAGTCTGTCTGTTCTGTGGCACTGAGCTGCCCTCTGACGTGACGTCACATCAACACTTCACAGACAGACTCCGGGGTGAGATTCCTCAGGAGGATGATCTGGGAGGGTTTGACGGATGTTGAACTAACGGCCCACTTCATCAATCTGCAAGACTAAGATGTCTTCTTGAGCATGTCCATTTGTATGTGTTTGTCCCCCCCCATCCCTCTAACCATTTCCCATCTGTGTACCTGCCCAAATTTATTTTAAAATATTTTATTTTTACCTGTTTCTACAGCGTCTGAGGGCAAATTCCATTTACCAACCTCCCTCTCTATGAGAATGTTACCCGGTAGACCACTCATAAAAATTTCCCGTCTCACTTTCAATCTGAGGCCTTTGGTTCTGTAGTCCCATTTCTTGGAAAAAGAAACGTTATTTAAGCTCCTTATGAATTATTTACCTTGATAAGGGGTCATTCCTGAACATCCTACACTACAGCTGAATAGCCCAAGCTTATCCACTCTCTGCTTTTAACCCAAGTCCCCAGTCCAGGTAACATCCTCCTGAAGCCCCCTGCCCAGTGTAATGACATCCTCCCCATATTCGGGAACTGGAAATGCAGACAATGCTCCAAGTGTGGTCTATCATCGACATCAAAGGCCTTGCTGAATTTCATGTGGACAGTGTGGAATAGGTTGATGAATACAGGACTGAAGGTGTTTTTTATATTGGGACAAGAAGGGCGGCGTGGGAGCTAAATTCTGAAGGAAGGCAGTTCTGTAAAAAACTTTGCGTCCAAGCACGGCGAGACTGCGCAGGACAGTGCCGAGAGTTTAAAAAGATGAACACCCTATACAGCGGGCAGCGGAGTGGGTGGCAGCAGAGTGTAGGGCTTTGGCTCAATGGGCTTAGGCGCTAACGGGAAGAGCCAAGAGTGAGGCACCGACTCTTTTTTTCCCCTTGGCAAATCGGCCTGGACGGACGGGGGATCAGCAGGGCACATTAGCAAATGGTTTAAAAAGTTTGTGTGCTTGGCGAAGTAAGTGGGTGAGTAGACCTATCTTTCTTTGTTTCATTCCTGTAGAGTTAGCTAGCATGTCTGCAGGGTTAGTGCTTTGTTCAGTGTGTCAGATGTGGGAATCCTGGGAGACCTCCAGCCTCCCTGATAACCAGATCTACACCAGGTGAACCGAGATGCAGCTCCTCGGAGACCGTGTTAGGGATCTGGAGCTGCAGCTTGATGACCTACTGCTTATTAGAGAAAATGAAGAGGTGATAGACAGGAGCTACAGGGAGGTAGTCATCCCTAGGCTACAGGGGTCAGAAAACTGGCTGACTGTCAGGAGAGGGAAGGGAAATCCCCGGATAGTTGAGAGCACCCCTGTGGCTGCCCCCGTCAGCAACAAGTATATCGTTTCAGATGCTGTTGAGGGGGATGACCTGACAGGGGACGGTCACGGTGACCGGGTCTCTGGCACTGAACCTGGCGCTTTTGTGCAGGAGGGAAGGAGGGAGAAGAGGAATGCGGTAGTCATAGGGGATTCCATAGTCAGGGGAACAGACAGGATATTCTGTGAGCCTGGTAGAGATACCCGCATGGTGTGCTGCCTCCCAGGTGCCAGGGTATGGGATGTCTCGGATCGGGTCCAGAATATTCTGAAGGGAGAGGGCGAGCAGCCAGCTGTCTTGGTACATGTTGGTACCAATGACATAGAGAGGAAAAGGGAGGAGATCCTGAAGAGACATTTCCGGGAGTTAGGAACGAAGCTGAGAAGCAGGACCTCCAGGATAGTAATCTCAGGATTGCTACCTCTGCCACGTGCTAGTGAGGGCAAGAATAGTAGGATCAGGCTGATGAATGCGTGGCTGAGAGACTGGTGCAGGGGGCAGGGCTTCAGATTCTTGGATCATTGGGATCTCTTCAGGGGGAAGTATTACCTGTTCAAAAAGGACGGGTTACACCGGAACCATAGCGGGAATGTTTAATAGAGCTGTTAGGGAGGGTTTAAACTAATTTGGCAGGGGGATGGGAAACCGGAATGATAGAGTAGAGGAGGGGGAAAACAGAAATGAATCTAAGATAGTGAGCAGTAAAGATGTCAGGAAGGACAGGCAGGTGATGGGGCAAATTTGCAGCCACTGGGATGAGTTGCAGTGCAATCAATGCAAAAAGTATCAAATACTGGACTTAAGGTGTTATACTTAAATACACACAGCATAAGGAATAGGGTGGATGATCTTGTCGTACAGCTACAGATTGGCAGGTATAATTTTGTGGCCATCACTGAGACGTGACTAAAGGATGCATGTCTCTGAGAGCTGAACGTCCAAGGATACACGGTGTATCGGAAGGATAGGCAGGTAGGCAGAGGGGGTGGCATGGCTTTATTTGTAAGAAATTATATTAAATCATTAGAAAGAGGTGACATAGGATCAGAAGGTGCAGAATCTTTATGGGTTGAGCTGAGAAATAGCAGGGGTAAAAGGACCCTGATGGCAGTTATCTACAGGCCTCCTAACAGCTGCAGTGATGTGGACTACAAATTACAACGGGAAATAGAAAAGGCTTGCCAGAAGGGCAGTGTTATGATCATTTTGGGGGATTTTAACATGCGAGTGGATTGGGAAAATCAGGTCAACACTGGATCTCAAGACAGAGAATTTGTAGAATGTCTATGAGATGGCTTTTCAGAACAGCTTGTTGTTGAGCCCACTAGGGGATCAGAGGTACTGGATTGGATATTGTGTAATGCCCCAGAGGTGATTAGAGAGATTGAGGTGAAGGAACCGTTAGGAGGCAGTGGCCGTAACATGATTGAGTTCACTGTGAAATTTGAGAAAGAGCAGCCGAAATCCGATGTGTCGGTATTTCAGTGGAGTAAAGGAAATTACAGTGGCACGAGAGAGGAACTGGCCAAATTTGACTGGAAAGGGACACTAGCGGGAGGACAGCGGAGCAGCAGTGGCTGGAGTTTATGCGAGAAGTGAGGAAGGTGCAAGACAGATATATTCCAAAAAATTAGAAATTTTCGAATGGAAAAAGGATGCAACCGTGGCTGACAAGAGAAGTCAAAGCCAAAGTAAAAGCAAAGGAGAGGGCATTCAAGGAAGCAAAAATTAGTGGGAAGACAGAGGATTGGGAAGTTTTTAAAAGGTTACAAAAGGAAACTAAGAAGGCCATTAAAAGGAAAAAAGATGAACTATAAAAAGAAGCTAGCAAATAATATCAAAGAAGATACTAAAAGCTTTTTCAAGTAAATAACGAATAAAAAACAGGTGAGAGTGGATACAGGACAGATAGAAAATGATGCTGGAGAAATTGTAATGGGAGATAAGGAGATGGCTGAGGAAATGAATCCTCACTGAGGAAGATATCAGCAGTACACCGGACACTCAAGGGTGTCAGGGAAGAGAAGTGTGCGCAGTCACAATTACGACAGAGAAAGTACTCAGGAAGCTGAATAGTCTAAGGGTAGATAAATCTCCAGGACCAGATGGAATGCACCCTTGTGTTTTGAAGGAAGTAGCTGTGGATATTGCGGAGGCATTAGCAATGATCTTTCAAAAGTCAATAGATTCTGGCATTGTTCCGGAGGAGTGGAAGATTGCAAATGCCACTCTGGTATTTAAGAAAGGGGCAAGGAAGCAAAAAGTAAATTATAGACCTGTTAGCTTGAGAAATAGTTGGGAAGTTTCTGGAGTCAATTGTCAAGGATGAGGTTACGGAGTACCTGGAGGCATATGACAAGATAGGCCAAACTCAGCATGGTTTCCTTAAAGGAAAATCCCGCCTGACAAACCCATTGAAATTTTTTGAGGAGATTACAAGTAGGCTAGACAAGGGAGATGCAGTGGATGTTGTGTATTTGGATTTTCAGAAGGCCTTTGACAAAGTGCCACACATGAGGCTGCTGAACGAGATAAGAGCCCATGGAATTACGGGAAAATTACGTACGTCGATAGAGCGTTGGCTGATAGGCAGGAAACAGAGAGTGGGAATAAAGGGATCCCATTCTGGTTGTCTGCCAGTTACCCATGGTGTTCCACAGGGGTCCGTGTTGGGGCCACTTCTTTTTATGTTGTATATCAACGATTTGGATTATGGAATAGTCCAAACTTTGTGGCTAACTTTGCTGATGATACAAAGATAGGTGGAGGGGACGGTAGTGCTGAGGAAACTGAGAGTCTGCAGAGAGACTTGGATAGATTGGGAGAATGGTCAAAGAAGTGGCAAATGAAATAAAATGTTGAAAAGTGTATGGTCATGCACGTTGTTAGAAGAAATAAATGGGCAGACTATTATTTAAATGGAGAGTGAATTCAAAGTTCTGAAATGCAACGGGACTTGGGAGTGCTCGTGCAGGATACCCTTAAGATTAACCTCCAGGTTGAGTCGGTTGTGAAGAAGGCGAATGCAATGTTGGCATTCATTTCTAGAGGAATGGAGTATAGGAGCAGGGATGTGATGTTGAGGCTCTATAAGGCACTGGTAAGACCTCACTTGGAATACTGTGTACAATTTTGGGCTCCTTATTTAAGAAAGGATGTTTTGACATTGGAGAGGGTTCAGAGAAGATTCACTAGAATGATTCCGGGAATGAGAGGGTTAACACATGTGGAACATTTGACCGCTCTTGGACTATACTCCGTGGAGTTTAGAAGAAGGAGGGGAAACCTCACAGAAACATGTTGAATGTTAAAAGGCATGGACAGAGTGGATGTGGCAAAGTTGTTTCCCATGGTGGGGGAGTCTAGTACGAGAGAGCATGACTTCAGCATTGAAGGGCGACCATTCAGAACGGAGATGTGAAGAAATTTTTTTAGCCAGAGGGTGGTGAATCTGTGAATTTCTTGCGGCAGTGGAAGCCAAGTCATTGGGTGTATTTAAGACAGGGATTGATAGGTATGTGAGTAGCCAGGGCATCATAGGTCAT
This sequence comes from Hemitrygon akajei, assembly GCF_048418815.1. Classification (NCBI taxonomy): domain Eukaryota; kingdom Metazoa; phylum Chordata; class Chondrichthyes; order Myliobatiformes; family Dasyatidae; genus Hemitrygon; species Hemitrygon akajei. The sequence continues at coordinate 1,016,438 of NW_027332012.1, forward strand.
GGTGAGACGGTGGGGGAGTGGCACAAAATGGGAGAATGGATCAGCTCATGATAAGTTGGTGGAGCAGATTCGAAGGGCCGAATGGCCGGCTTCTGCTGCTTTGTCTTATGGTCTTCTTTGAATGCACCAGTATACGTAATAAGGATCTTGTAGCACAGGTAGAGTTTGGCAGGTACAAACTTAGGCAGGTACGATTTTGGTCGAAGGAATAAAGACATAGACAATTCTGTAAACAGGGCGAAATTCAAAAATCAGAGGTGCAAAGGGTCATGGGTGTCCTTGTGCAGGATTCCCTGAAGGTTAACTTGCAGTTTGTGTCAGTGGTAAGATTGGCAAACTCAATGTTTGCTTTCATTTCGAGAGGATTAGAGTGCAAGAGCAAGGATGTAATGCTGAGGTTTTATAAGGCATTGATCAGACCACACTTGGAGTATTGTGAGCAGTTTTTGGTCCCTTCTATTGGAAAACATGTACTGGCATTGGAAGGTGTCCGGAAGATTCACAAGAATGATTCTGGGAATGAAAGAATTAACATATGAGGAGTGTTTGTTGTTTCTGGGCCTGTACTCATGGGAGTTTAGAAGAATGGCTGATTTATTATCCCACTCAACCCTATTTTCCCACCTCCTCCCCATAATTTTTGAGACTCTGACTAATTAAGAAGTTTACTTATTAACTTCTGCTTTATAAATCAAACAGGAGAAAATCTGCAGATGCTGGTAATCCAAGCTACACAGGTCCTGATGAAGGGTCTCGCCAGATCTCTCTGACACCTGTCTGGAGAGAGTTGATGTTGGGAGGATGTGGGTGGGTCGAGAACAGTAAGCACAGCCTCCGACTACAGGCATGTCCATTTAGGACAGAGATGAGGAGGAATTCCTTTATCCACAGGATAGTGATTCAGCCACAGGCAACTGTGGAGGCCAAATAATTGAGTATATTTAAAGCAGAGTAACACACACAAATTGTTGGGGGAACAGCAGGACGGGAAGTTTCTATGGAAAAGAGTAAACAGTCCATGGTTCAGACTGAAACACTTCGTCAAGACCTGTGCTGCTTAAGGGTTCCTGCAAATTCATCCCCTGTCCTAATGAGGGGCTGTGGGGGATGGGGTTGTGGGAAAGGGGACAAAGTCATCCTCATCTGCCATCTTTGCCCCCTCTAGCTTCTCATTACGTCTACACACACAGTTCACCCACAGGCTTTCCACCCCTCCCCCTTCTGGTTCAATCTGCCATTCATCTCTGCCCTACTGGTTCCCATTATCACCTCCTTTACTGTCTCAAACCATCACACTGCCCCACTTCACACTCACAAATGAATGTGAACATTGTATGACGGGCCTGTTCCTGTGCTGTACTGCTCTATGTTCTCTGTTCCCTGTTTCGAAGAATGAGAGATCATCTCATGGAAACACAAAATTCTTTCAGGGGTCAACAGGCAGGAGTGAGGGAGGATGTTTCCCCTGTCTGAGGAGTCAAGGGTCAGGGGTCTCTCTGCTCTCCATCCAGCGGAAAATCCCCCCCGATCCCCGGGGTCCCGCTGCCCGAGTCTCCCCCCGATCCCACGGGCCGCGCCGCCCGAGTCTTCCCCCCCCCCCCGATCCCCGGGGCCGCGCTGTCCGAGTCTCCCCCCCCACCCCCCGATCCCCGGGGCAGCGCCGCCCGAGTCTCCCCCCGATCCCCGGGGCCGCGCTGCCCGAGTCTCCACCCGATCCCCGTGGCCGCGCTGTCCGAGTCTCCCCCCGATCCCCGGTGACGCGATGTCCGAGTCTCCCCCGATCCCCGGGGCCGCGCTGTCCGAGTCTCCCCCCGATCCCCGGGGCCGCGCTGCCCGAGTCTCCGCCCCACCCCCCCCCGATCCCCGGGGCCGCGCTGTCCGAGTCTCCCCCGATCCCCGGGGCCCCCGCTGCCCGAGTTTCCCCCGATCCCCGGGGCCGCGCTGCCCGAGTCTCCCCCGATCCCCGGGGCCGCGCTACCCGAGTCTCCCCCGATCCCCGGGGCCGCGCTACCCGAGTCTCCCCCCGATCCCCGGGGCCGCGCTGCCCGAGTCTCCCCCGATCCCCGGGGCCGCGCTGCCCGAGTTTCCCCCCGATCCCCGGGGACTCTCTAATTCTCTGCTTCTCCCCCCAGTCTCTGTCACCCTGGATGTGGAAACGGCGCATCCGTATCTCGAGGTGTCTGAGGATCGGAAGAGTGTGAGACGGACCCGGACCTGGAGGAATCTCCCTGACACCGGGAAGAGATTCACATCCTGGGCCTGTGTGCTGGGATCGGAGGGATTCACATCGGGGAGACATTACTGGGAGGTGGAGGTGACGGGGAATCGGGGCTGGTGTCTGGGAGTCGCCGCAGAGTCTGTGGAGAGGAAGGGATTGTTCAGTCTGAGTCCGGAGACCGGATTCTGGGTCATCGGGCGGCATGATGACGTGTTACATCGGGATTGTGACGTGTCCGGTGGTCTCCCCTCCCCCGGGGCCCGTCTCGCTGCCGGTCCCATCCCCGGGAGGGTGGGAGTTTATCTCAGTTACGAGTCCGGGACAGTTTCATTTTACAACGCGGAGACCAAGTCCCGTCTCCACACCTTCACTGGGAATAAATTCACGGGGAAACTTTATCCTTTCTTCCGGACTGTGGATGTAAACCAGTGGCTGAGAATCTGCTCCGGTTCCGCTCCGGGTCTGTAAACGGGTCGGGTCCCGGGACCGGCGTCAGGAGTAAAGTCCCTGTAAATATAAATGTGCGGAGCGTGCAGCTAAATACGTGGCTAAGGAGATGGTGCGGGAGGGAGGGCTTCATGTTTCTGGACAATTGGGCTTTGTTCCCCGGAAGGTAGGGCCTGTTCCGACGGGACGGTTTGCCCCTGAACTGGAGGGGGACTAACATCCTTTGCAGAGGGAGGGGAACCAGAGTGTTAGAGCAGATAGTGAGGTGGAGGAGGATAAAGGTCATACGAGGACTGCATGTATAGACAGAAATCAAAGGTTTGCACATTAGGTTGTAAATTAATTTTCAGAGCTTTAGAAATTGTAGAAAATAAAGATTTCCAAAAAGATCTTGATGAAGAACATGACCAGAACATATGTGAAAAAGTGGCTACTTCAGTTTTATAACTATCACAATAATTGTCTATGTTAGGAAATATTTTAGATAGTCTCTCCTTTGTTAAATAGTAACAGTGAACAATTTTAAATTGAGTTAAACACTGATTGGTTCATATTAAAGAAGAATTGACCATCTTCATTAACAAAGGTCATATTAAGTTCTCTTTCCCAAACTTGTTTAATCTTTAGTGATTAAGAGGATCTGTTGTTTTTTGCAGATTTATTTATCTTTATTATCATTTATTTTGTGATGGTCGATTGATGACTTTTGAAGAGTTAATTAGCAAATATTCTCTCTCATACACACTTACTGCAATATCATCAGGTTAGACATTTTTTACAAAAGTAATTATCTCAGTTTCCATATATGCAAGAATCTGATTTGTTGGATACTATTTTGAATATGAATCCTTCAGTAAGAGAATTTGTAATTTTCATTGGTAGAATTTATAATTTATTTTTAATACATTATTACAAAAAGATAACCTCCCACCTAAGGTTTATACATGAAACATCACGTTGTTTCAGACGTGATAGAGGGGGAGGGATGAAAGGGGGAGGAGTGGCATTACTAGTCAGGGAAAATATCACAGCTGTGCGTAGACAGGACAGACCGGAGGGCTTGTCTACAGAGGTCATATGGGTGGAGCTGAGGAACGGGAAAGGTGTGACAACACTAATAGGGGTGTATTATAGACCGCCCAATAGTCAGTGAGAATTGGAGGAGCAAATCTGTATAAAGATAGCAGACCTACTTTCATACCCTTCCTCTTAACTAAGGTTTTTTTTTTCAGTCCCTTGCTTTCAGCTCTTTTTTTTTGGTAGTCGGCATTATTATTTTCTGTTTTTAAGTGTATTTACAGTTTTCGGGGTTTGAATGTCCTGATTTATGGACTGGAGTTGTGGTTGGACTGCAGTTTTTTTTGTTACGGGGCTTGGGGAGGAAGTAATTTTACATGTCTTCAATTTGGGTGCTTTCTCAATTATCTTTTTCGTATTATATTATTATTGTATGTTTATTTTTGCACTGTATTTATTTTCTTCATTTTGATTTGGGGTTTTTTTTTCTATCTGTAGCGATGTAGAAAATGCATAAAAAACTAATTTAAAAAAAGTAGTAGACCGATGTAAGAAACAGGAAGTTGTAATAGTAGGGGATTTTAACTTTCCACATATTGACTGGGACTACAAAAAACTGTAATAGGGCTCGATGCCTTGGAGTTTGTGAAATGTTTTCAGGAAAGTTTTCTAAATCAATATATAGAGGTACCTATGAGAGAGGATGCAATACTTGATCTCCTATTAGGAAACCAGACAGGTCAGGTGACAGAAGTATGTGTAGGCGAACATTTTGGGTCCAGTGACCACAATGTCATTAGTTTCAAGTTAATTACTGATAAGGATGGGTCTGGTCCTCGAGTTGAGGTTCCAAATAGCAGAAGAGCTAATTGTGTGGAAATGAAAAAAGACCTCGGAAGAGTGGATTGGGATAAGTTTTTTTTTCCTGACAAGGATGTGTTCCGGAAGTGGAATGCCTCCAAATGTGAAATTTTGAGGGTGCAGAGTTTGCATTTTCCTGCCAGGATTAAAGACAAAGTTAGCAGGCATAAGGAACCTTGGTTTTCAAGGGATATTGGCGATCTGGTTAAGAAAAAGAGAGAAGTGTATAGCAGGTAGAGGCAACAAAGAGCAAATGAGTTACTTAAAGAGTATAGAAAACATAAGAAAATACTAAAGAAGGAAATCAAGAAGGGAAAAAGAAGACATGAGGTGGCTTTGGCAGATAATGTGAAGGAAAACCTGAAGGGTTTCTACAAGTATATTAAGAGTAAAAGGATAGTAAGGGACAAAATTGGTCCCCTAGAAGATCAGAGTGGTCGTCCATGTGTGGAGCCTCACGAGATGGGGGAGATCTTTAAAAGTTTTTTTGCATCAGTATTTACTCAGGAAACTGGCATAGTGTATATGGAAGGAAGGGAAACAAGCAGTAGTGTCATGGAACATTTGTAGATTAAAGAGGAGGAGGTGCTTGCTGCCTTACAGCGCATAAAGGTAGATAAATCCCTCGGGCCTGACTTGATAATTTCTTGCACACTGAGAGAGAGTAGAGTAGAAATTGCAGGGGCCCTGACAGAAATATTTAAAATGTCTTCAGCCACGGGTGCAGTGCCAGAGGATTGGAGGGTAGCTCATGTTATTCCGTTGTTTAAAAAAGGCTCCAATAGTAAACCAGGTAACTACAGGCCAGTGAGCCTGACATCAGTAGTAGGTAAGTTATTGGAGGATGTTCTGAGAGATCGGATTTACAAGTATTTGGACAGCCAAGGGCTGATTAAGGATAGTCAGTACGGCTTTGTGCATGGTAGATCGTGTTTAATGAATCTCGAAGAGTTTCTCGAGGTGGTTACCAACTAAGTAGGTGAAGGAAAGGCTGTGGATGTTGTCCACATGGACTTTAGTAAGGCCTTTGACAAGGTCCCACATGGGAGGTTAGTTCAGAAAGTTCAGACATGAGGTATCCATGGAGAGGTTGGAGAGATTGAAAGAGTGCAGAGATTTACTAGGATGTTGCCAGGTCTTCAGGAGTTGATGTACAGGGAAAGATTGAACAGGTTAGGACTTTATTCCTTGAAGCGTAGAAGAATGAGGGGAGATTTGATAGAGGTTTACAAAATTATGTGGGGTATAGATAGTAAATAGGAGTAAGTTCTTTCCATTTAGATTAGGAAAGATAAATATGAGAGGACATGGTTTTAGGGTGAAAGGGGAAAGGTTTAGGGGGAACATTAGGAGGATCTTCACTCAGAGAGTGGTGGGAGTGTGGAACGAGCTGCCATCTGACGTGGTAAATGCAGGCTCACTCTTAAGTTTTAAGAATAAATTGGATAGATACCTGGATGGGAGAGGTCTGGAGGGTTATGGACTGGGTGCAGGTCAATGGGACGAGCGGAATAAAGTTTCCGCACAGACTAGAAGCACCAAATGGCCTGTTTTCTGTGCTGTAGTGTTCTATGGTTCTATGGAGTGAAATAAACACGACATAAGAATTGTCGATTGATTAATTTTAACTCGTTCACCGCATCCGTCAACTGAACAGAAACACCGGGGATTCAGCAGCAGTTGCGGGCGGCGGGTCCTGAGCTCCCCCGGGGCCTAAAGTCCACCCGTAATGAGACAGGTTAAATGGGACAAGTGGGGGCGGTGCTGACCAGAAAAGACAGTGAAGATTGTTCATTAAGTTCATCTGCCATTTCTTTGTCCCCCATTACTACTTCACCAGCATCATTTTCCAGTGGTCCAGTATCAACTCTCATCTCCCTTTCACTCTTCATGTAACTGAAAACTAAACTTTTAGTATCCTGATTTATATTACTGGCCAGTTTGCCCTCATATTTCGTCTTGACCATTCTTATGGCTTTTTTCATTGCCTTTTGTTGGATTTTAAGAGCATCCCAATAATCCATCATCCCACTCACCTTTGCTACCCTATATGTCATTTCCTTAGGTTTAACACAATTATTACATGCCTTTTCCAGCTCAAACTATGAATTGATTTAAAGTCAGTCCCATAATTTAATAGTTTTTATTTGAAAACTATCTACCCTCGCAAAGATTGTACTGAAGACTGCATTTCATTTTTCTTCAGCCTTATATGCTTCACATTGAAATAGTATGTGTTTTGACAGTTTCATAATGACAAACTGTACACGACACAGAATGAAGTTTTCCAATTAGTTACAAGGCATAATTAAGCATAGTGTGGACATTTCTATGTCATGTCAATATCATTCCTTCCCTTGTTTTAAGCCCTTCTTCTATAAACCCAACAGGTTTATGTATTCTGTAAAGGTGTCTGTCCTTATGTCCATTATCCTACGTCTTGTCATAAGCCCCCAATTCTTAACACTACCAGCCCGTTAGCTTCTAATTTGCTAAGTGGAAGGTCTATATCCACAGCATAACATTTAACAGCTTTTGGTGCTAAACAGTCAATATCATCATTTCCTTCAACAGTGTGATGTTCAGGGCCCATAATGTGCAGACATATAAATCAAACTTTATATATGAAATACGGTTTGACAAGTTTCCAACAGTCAATCTGACCTACTGCCAGAATGACCTGTTTAAGACTTATCAAAACTGAAATGTATTCTGAGCAAATTATAAGGACCAATTTCCTCCACCCACTGTAAGCCTAAACTGTTGGCAAATAATTCTGCTTCCTATGCTGATAAATGGCTATAAGTCATTTCTTTATCATTACCTGCAATTCAGGCACACAAAAACAGCCACACCAACATCCCCAGTTAACTTATCTTTGGATTCATCTGTAAAAATGGTTACTGTATGGTAATAACTTTCATTCATATACTGATGAACCAACAGACTCTCAGGCAGAACCGAATCCGATCGTGTTACATAAAATCAACTGAAGTCATTGGAAAAAACAAGGTGTGGTTACAGAGAAAGCTACAGTGGGACATATTGTATCATCAAATACACCCGTATTCCCAGCGTGATAAGAACCCAGCCACTCAGAACAAAAAACACTCTTCTTGTGATGTCCCCAACCGTCTGCCAGCACACCTTTAACAGGATGATCATTTCCTTGCCCCCGCAAATTAATCCAGTATGTTGACATCAACTTGAACCTCTGTTACTTTGAGGGCAATTGTCCCATTGCAATCAGTAAAGCCAAAACAGGAGGCAACATTACTGCACTAGAACACAATCTTAAAGTCTGTAATTGTATCACATACAAACATTTTTAATTTGAAGATGAAGGTGATCCATAAGCCACACAGACATAATCAAGAACAGATCAAATTAAACAAATATAATTGGTCAACAAAGATTTTCATGTTGCACCCAAGAATACCCACATAGATGTCTGAGGAGATTTAAAGCTCCTTTACATTCATCAATTATTTTACTGATAGGTGCTTCCACGTCAGCTTATTATCCATCCACATACTGAGAAATCTTACCACTGACACTTCCACAAGATATTAATGACATAATTTAAAATCAAGTGCAAGTCTATTAATGCTGTTTGTAAACCACATAATGTGTTTTAACGACTAAAAGCTTAAAATCCTCATCAATCTGCCCACTGTTTGACCTATTAATTGTAAATTGCAATTAATACCTCTAATCCATAAAGCGACGTCATCTGTATATTGTGATTTACCCAGGGTATCCCATTTTCCCATCTCAGAGAAAATATCATTAATCATAATATTAAATAATGAACGGCTACAAATACTGCCTTATGGGATCCCATTCTCTATCTCATAGAAACACCAACATAACATGCAGACATGCACAGCCGTCCAAATAAAAAACGCAGAAAAATTATACAATGTCCCCCTCACTCCTAATTTAATCAAAAGTCCTTTCTTCCATATCATTTCCCTTTTCAGTATCAAGAAATACTGATATTACAACATCTTTATTTAATTGTGTTTTCCGAATATCATCTTCCAAATCTAAAACTGAATCTAATGTCATTTCACCCTTCCAAAATCCACTCTAATAAAACACTTTATCATCACTCTTTCCAAAATATAACTCAAGCGCTTGATTACCATACATTCCATAAGTTTACATACATGAGACATTCACGATATAGGCCCTTAACTAGAAGGATCAGATGGGGATCTGCCAGGTTTTAGAATTGGCACTACTATTTCCATTTTCCATGAGGAAAGTAGATGCACAATTCAAACATTTAATATTTTCACAAAAGCGAATTAGAAACAATTACAATTTCAAATATCACTCTTTCCTGGGAGCACCTGACCTGCATTATTAATAGACGTCTTAAATTCATACAAAGAAATCTCTCCATCAGTGATACTATCATTACTACAGCTGACTTCCAGCACATCATTCCAGCACTGAAAAACATATCCCTACATTGTTTAACTTCTTCACTTAAATTATCCTGATTATGAATCTCAACAAATGACCCAGCCAGTAACACAACCTTCCCTGTTTCAGTAACAATCATTTTGCCCTCATTAATCAACACTGGAATATTATGATCCCCACAAATCCCCCCATTTTCTAAATCATATCCCAAACAATTCCAACTTTGATATCCCTTCCAACATTATCTCCATATAACCTCCAGTAAATCACCTCCTTCCTCACCACGGCCTTTGCCCTTTTATTGTTAATAATGTAACTCGGAGACTGATGCACCATCACATAAAAACTCACATTTCTCCCAATTTGCTTCCTGTCCTGTTATAAATCCAAATTCAAACTCATAAAGACAGGAAGGCTGACTGACGTTCAAATAAACTAATCACCCTCTGAGTTCCCATTTTATCGACAGGCAATACTGCCAATGACAGCAGGGGTCAGTTTTACGTCAGAGCTACGATAGGCTGGAGGAAATCGGCCCATGATCAGCCCCTCCTCTTCCGCTCCATCGCCATGGCGGAGATCAGCGAAGTCGCTTCTGTCGGTGTCGCCGGCCTCGGCGCCCACAAGGACGTGTGTGATTCCCCTTCGCGCCTCGGTGGGTCTGTTTCGGTGACGTCTGTGGTGGCTGACGAAACATGCTTTGACAGGGAGCGAGCGAGGACCAATGACTACAACTTCCTGAAGGCCCCACTGATGACATTGTGGTGTTGTTTAGGGGTAAGGTATAAAAGCAAATGGAGGAAAATGTAATGCATTACGTTTTCTGTACTGTGTTCAGCTTTCAATAAAAAATTAAATTAAAAGAGAGATTCCAGCGAGAAATAGATAGAACACAGAACAATACAGCGCAGTACAGGCCCTTTGGCCCACAATGTTGTGCCGACCCTTATACTCTGCCTCCCTAAGCTTAAATTCCTCCATATTCCTGTCTAATAGTCTTAAATTTCACTTGTGTATCTGCCTCCACCACTGACTGGGGCAGTGCATTCCACGCACCAACCACTCTCCAAGTATAAAATCTTCCTCTAATATCCCCCTTGAACTTCCCTCCCCTTACCTTAAAGTCATGTTCTCTAGTATTGAGCAGTGGTGCCCTGGGGAAGAGGCACTGGATGTCCACTCTATCTATTCCCCTTAATATCAACTATACCTCTATCATTTCTTCTCTCATCCTCCTTCTCTCCAGAGAGTAAAGCCCTAGCTCCCTTAATCTCTTATCATAATCCATACTCTCTAAACCAGGCAGCATTCTGGTAAATCTCCTCTGTACCCTTTCCAATGCTTCCACATCCTTCTTATAGTGAGGTGACCAGAACTGGACAGAGTACTCCAAGTGTGACCTAACCAGAGTTTTATAGAGCTGCATCCTTAAATTCTTAAACTCTATCCCTCGACTTATGAAAGCAAACACCCCAGAAGCTTTCTTAACTACTCTGTCTACCTGTCAGGCAACTTTCAAGGATCTGTGGACATGTAGCCCCAGATCCCTCTGCTTCTCCACACTTCCAAGTATCCTGCCATTTACTTTGTACTCTGCCTTGGAGTTGGTCCTTCCAAAGTGACACTTCTCCATGTTGAACTCTGTCTGCAACTTCTCAGCCCAATCCTGCATCCTATCAATGTCTCTCTGCAATCTTTGATAATCCTCTGAACTATCCACAACACCACCAACCTTTGTGTCTTCTGCAAACTTGCCAACCCATCCTTCTACCCCCACATCCAGGTCGTTAATAAAAATCACAAAAAGTAGGGGTCCCAGAACTGATCCTTGTGGGATACCACTAGTCACAACCCTCCAATCCGACTGTACTCCCTCCACCACAACTCTCTGCTTTCTGCAGGCAAGCCAATACTTAATCCACCTGGTCAAACATCCCTGGATCCCATGCCTACTGACTTTCTGAATAAGCCTACCGTGTGGAACCTTATCAAATGCATTACTAAAATCCATGTAGATCACATCCACTGCACAACCCTCATCTATATGCCTGGTCATCTCCTAAAAGAACTCCATCAGGCTTGTTAGACACGATCTGCCCTTTAGAAAGCCATGCTGACTGTCACTGATCAGACTGTAGTGGGGTGCTACGCGCAGCGCTGAAATTACGACACGGAGTCGATAAACTGCAGCCACAGAATTAGTTTATTTCAAAAACACAGTCTTGCTTTAAAGCCTGTCTCCCCCACTCGATACTTCGAGAGGCACGTAACTGAAACTCCTTGAGGCTATCTACCTTTGTCTCTGGCTCTGGCTAATTGTCAGCCGGTTCGAGTGTGCTAGTAATTGGGTCGCCACATAACCCCCCCCCCCCCCAGAACCGGCGGTACACCCCCCAATGTCCACAGTCTGGGCCGGGCTCTGTTTGGGAGGTCGGCCTCTGCGCCGCGGTGCCGGAAACTCGACCGGTTGCGCCAAGTCCACATGGGCCGGTTTGAGTCGGTCTACCCTCTCTCCCCCCAACGTCCAGCACGAACGTGGACCCGTCGTTTCTGATCACCGTGAACGGCCCCTTCTAGGGCCGTTGCAGCGGTGGCCGATGCCCGCCCCGGCGTACAAACACAAACTTACAGTTCTGCAGATCTTTGGGTACGCAGGTCGGGTGCTGCCCATTCTGCGAAGTGGGTATGGGGGCCAGGGCACCGAGTCTCTCGTGTAGTCTGCCCAGGACCGCTGCGGGTTCTTCCTGTCGCCCCCTTGGGGCTGGTATGAACTCCCCGGGAACGACCAGGGGCGCGCCATACACCAACTCGGCCGACGAAGCGTGCAGATCGTCTTTGGGCGCCGTGCGGACGCCGAGTAGGACCCAGGGAAGCTCGTCCGCCCTGTTAGCTCCTCGCAGGTGCGCCATAAGAGCCGACTTCAGGTGGCGGTGGAAACGCTCCACCAGTCCGTTCGACTGTGGGTGGTAGGCAGTGCTGTGGTGCAGCTAAGTCCACAACAGGTTGGCCATCGCTGACCAGAGGCTGGAGGTGAACTGGGCGCCTCTGTCGGAGGTAATGTGGGCCGGTACACCAAAGCGGGACACCCAGGTGGCGATCAGTGCCCGGGCGCAAGATTCAGAGCTGGTTTCGGTGCGTGGGACCGCCTCTGGCCATCTTGTGAACCGGTCCACGATAGTGAGGAGGTGCCGCGCCCCGCGCGACACTGGCAGGGGGCCCACGATATCCACATGAATGTGGTCGAAACGCCGGTGGGTGGGGTGGAACTGCTGCGGCGGGGCCTTGGTGTGCCGCTGCACCTTGGCCGTGTGGCAGTGCAGGCACGTTCTGGCCCAGTCACGGACCTGCTTGCGGAGTCTGTGCCAAACGAACCTGCTGGAGACCATCCGGACGGTAGTGCGGATGGCGGGGTGGGCCAAGTTATGAATGGAGTCGAACACACGTCGTCGCCAAGGTGCCGGGACGACGGGACGGGGCTGGCCAGTGGCGACGTCACAGAGTAGGGTCCTCTCACCTGGGTCTACGGGGAGGTCCTGGAGCTGCAAACCGGAGACTGCGGTTCTTTAACACGGGATCTCGTCATCTGCCAGCTGTGCCTCGGTCAGTGCCTCAAAGTCTACCCCTTGGGAAAGGGCGTGAATGTTAGGGCGAGAGACCGCATCCGCCACGACATTGTCCGTACCCGAGACGTGCCGGACGCCCGACGTGTATTCAGAGATGTAGGACAGATGGCGCTGCTGGCGGGACGACCAGGGATCGGACACCTTTGTGAATGCAAAGGTAAGCGGTTTCTGGTCCGTGAAGGGTGAAGGGCCTACCTTCTAAGAAGTACCTGAAATGCCGGATTGCCAGGTATAGCGCCAACAGCTCCCGGTCGAAAGCACTGTATTTGAGCTCGGGTGGCCGCAGGTGTTTGCTGAAAAACGCCAGGGGTTGCCAGCGACCCGCGATGAGCTGCTCCAGTACCCCACCGACTGCCGTGTTAGATGCGTCCACTGTGAGGGCGGTAGGGACGTCCATTCTGGGGTGCACTAGAATCGCGGCATTCGCCAAGGCATCCCAAGGTAATGTCCTTGCCCGGACCGGACAGCAAGGTGAACAGGGGGCGCATGATCCGGGCAGCTGAAGGGAGGAAGCGGTGGTAGAAATTGACCGTACCTACGAATTCCTGAAGGCCTTTGATCGTGTTGGGTCGGGGGAAATGGCGGACCGCATCTACCTTAGCGGGCAGAGGGGTTGCCCCGTCTGTGGTAATCCTGTGGCCCAGGAAGTCAATGGTGTCGAGCCCGAACTGGCATTTGGCCAGGTTGATTGTTAGACCGTAGTCACTCAGGCGGGCATAGAGTTGTCGGAGGTGGGACAGATGCTCCTGACGACTGCTGCTGGCTATGAGGATGTCGTCCAAATAGATGAATGCGAAGTCCAGGTCGCGTCCCACCGCGTCCATCAACCGCTGGAACGTCTGTGCGGCATTCTTCAGGCCGAACGGCATGCGGAGGAACTCAAAAAGACCGAACGGGGTGATGAGAGCCGTTTTGGGGACGTCGTCCGGATGCATCGGGATTTGATGGTATCCGCGGATGAGATCTACCTTGGAGAAGATCAGTGCGCCGTGCGGGTTCGCTGCAAAGTCCTGAATGTGCGGCACAGGGTAGCGGTCCGGTGTTGTAGCCTCGTTCAGCCTACGGTAGTCGCCGCACGGTCTCCAGCCCCCTGTCGCTTTGGGCACCATGTGCAGGGGGGAGGCCCATGGGCTGTCGGACCGCCGGATGATCCCCAATTCCTCCATCCTCTTGAACTCCTCCTTCGCCAGTCGGAGCTTGTCCGGGGGAAGCCGCCGAGCGCGGGCATGGAGGGGTGGTCCCTGGGTCAGGATGTGGTGCTGTACGCCGTGTCGGGGCATGGCTGCCGCGAACTGCGGTGCCAGAACCGATGGGAAATCCGCCAGGACTCTGGTGAAGTCGTTGTCGGACAGCGTGATGGAGCCGAGGTGAGGGGCTGGCAACTGGGCTGCACCCAGGGGGAATGTCTGAAAGGTCTCGGCGTGAACCAATCTCTTTCTGGGCAGGTCGACCAGTAGGCTGTGAGCCCGCAAGAAATCCGCACCCAGAACCGGTTGGGCTACGGCGGCCAGTGTGAAGTCCCACGTGAACTGGCTGGAGCCGAACCACAGCTGCACCGGACGGGTGCCATAGGTCCTTATTGTGCTCCCGTTCGCGGCCCGCAGGGGAGAAACACGGCGCCCTGCTGCGGGTGTCGTAACTCGTCGGAGGTAAGACGCTGATCTCGGCACCGGTGTCGACCAAAAACCGGCGTCCCGACCTACTGTCCCACACATACAGGAAGCTATCCCGATGGCCAGCCGTCGTAGCCATCAGCGACGGCTGGCCCTGGCGTTTCCCGGGAACTGGCAGGCCGGGCGACAACGGCGGGCTTCTGCGCCCCACCGCTGGTGATAGAAACACTAGTGTTCGTTGGGCTCCCCACCCCTGCGTCTCGGGCTAGCGGGCTCTGCTGTCGGGCCTGGACTGGTTTGCTGCTGGGAGCGTGGCCGGGTGATCAGTGAGATGGACGCCCCACTCACCTTCTTGGCGTTCCACAGCAAGCCACCTTCCGGGGGTCGCTGAAATCCGCGTCGGGCAGCAGCAGGCGTATGTCCTCGGTCAGCTGCTCTAGGAATGCCTGCTCAAACATGAGGCAGGGTGTGTGTCCGTCGGCCAGAGACAACATCTCATTCATTAAAGCTGATGGAGGCCTGTCTCCCAAACCATCCAGGTGCAGTAAACGGGCAGCTCACTCGCGGCGTGAGAGTCCGAAAGTCTCTAGGAGCAGGGCTTTGAATGCCGTGTACTTGCCGTCCACCGGGGGAGACTGTACGAACTCCGCAACCTGGGCCGCTGTGCCCTGGTCGAGGGAGCTCACCACGTAGTAGTAACGGGTGTCCTCTGAGGTTATCTACCGAACGTGGAATTGGGCTTCTGCTTGCTGGAACCATAGGTGAGGTCGTAGCGTCCAGAAGCTTGGCAGTTTCAACGAAACCGCATGAACAGATGCGGCGTCGGTCATCTTCGGTCCAAAATCGTTTGGACGTTCGGGGTCACCAATTGTAGCGGTGTGCTACACGCAGCGCTAAAATAACGACACGGAGTCGGTAAACTGCAAAGTTTTTTTATTCGCGCTGCACAGCCTTGCTTTAAAGTCTCCCTCATCCCGCCCTCTGAAACTGCTCACCCTTTTCACTTCTAATCCCATGATGGGGACTGGTGTGTGTTCCCTCGACTTCCCCTTCCTGAAACCACAATCAATTCCTTTGTCTTCATGATGTTGAGTGCAAGGTTGTTGCTGAGACACCACTCAACTTGCTGATCTATCTCACTCCTGTACTCCTCCTCGTCACCGTCTGAAATTCCAGCAACAACAGTTGTGTCATCGGCAAGTTTATAGATGAGCCCAGACACACAGACGTGGTGTAGAGAGAGTAGAGCAGTGGACTGAGCACGCATCATTGAGGTGTGCCAGTGTTGATTGTCAGCAAGGAGGAGATGTTATTTCTGATCCACACAGACTGGGGTCTCCTGGTGAGGATCCAGTTCCAGAAGGGGATCCTGTGCAGTGGCTAGTCCATACCGATATACCACCTTTCTCACTTTTCATTGGTTAAGGATGAGCACATTACACATGTGCTGCATTTATGAAAATTATGCAGCATGTTAATTGAAAATAAATGATTTCATGCTTTCCTGGCGTAAATGATGTTTTCACTCTTCTCGGGCTTCCAACCGGGTACAAGTATCTATTTTAATCAACATGTCATTACCAAACTGTGCATCTTCGTCAGGGATGACACCTGGGCATGTCTGATCAGGGCGGTTGATGGAAATATATATATACCACTGGACTAGACATGCCCAGCATAATCCCTTATGAAGATGGCAGAGTTTGTAATGGAAACATCGGTTAAAGTTGACACCTGTACCCGGCTGGAAGCAGGAGAAGAATTTATTATCCTGTTAAAAAATTCATCATCATCGAAGTAAGTTCCTTTATGTTATTATAGAAGTGATAGATTTTTCAGAAGCGCTGACATTTTTGTCTTACACTTCTTGCCATCATTCTCAGCTCTTTGTTTAGTTTGCTGACGATTTGTATGTTTGTTTGTACTCTGAGATAAACTGAAATTTTGAAATTAAGGTCACTCGTTATTTTTAACTCCCGGGAGAACTCTAAGGATCAGAAATTAAACAGAGTTTCCACAGGAGAAGAAATCAGTCATGATGGGATGGCAGGCAGACTGGAAGGGCCTAATGTTCTAATTTTGCTCCTTTATCTCATGGCCCTTCGGGCTATCAACACGTGCAGCCGCATTTGAGGCTCCACGACGATGGGAGACCAAAAGGTGCAGGAGCAGGATTCGGCCATTCGGCTTGTGACGGGCAGCGCTCGATAAACACACTCCTTACACACACAAACATTGTCTTGTCATTCTGTTGTCGTTCAGCTGACTGTACGCACTTCAATGTTGTTAATGTTATTTTTAATAAAGTGTTTTAAACTGGGTTGATACGCTTGGGTTGGCTTTGTGGTGCTTTTCCGAACGTACACGGCAACAACGTCTCTGGTGATGGGGATGTGTATATGTTGTTTGTATACTGGATACAGATAGATAATTATGTTTAATTTGTAACAGGATTGTAACTACATTGTGGAGTGCATCATGGTCTAACTTAGGTGCAGTCTTCAATAAACGTTCTGGGCAATTAAAGATGGTGTGTCCTGGTGCCCAATAAATGGGGCTGGTCGCTCTTGCAAAAATGTGAGAGGCTATTTCAGACGTTTTTTCATTGAAGTGCCGAAGGGGAAGGTGAGGTGGGGAACATTCACTCAGGGGGTGAGAGTGTGGAACGGGCTGCCAGCGCAAGTGGTGGATGCGGCTTCGATTTCCACATTTCAGAGTGATCTGCACAGGTAATGAGGGCTGGGATTAGGGGAGCGACGCATCCGGTCGATGGGTCGAGGCAGCACGGTAGTTTGGTGTCTGATAGGTGGGATGAGTGGCCTGCTTTTGGTTCTATAATTCAATGTTCACGGTCAGAAGCGACTGCTTAACGGTGTGTCCCGCATTTCTCTCCCCGCACGCTGCTTTGCCCAGGGTAAAGCGGGTAGGAATCAGTGACCAACGATTTGGTGTGATTCGGCTATTTTTATTTATTTGTTTCAAATTTGTGTTTTTGTCATTTAAATATGGCTCGTGGTATCACGATGGGAGGGTATCTGCTGATGATCAGTCCTCCACCCTGAGTGTGGCCAGTCTCACGGGTAACAACAATCGAGCTCATTAGTCCTGAAGCTTCTGTCCACTGCGTCACTATACGGACACAGTCCTGGAAGAACCCTGAGGATCAGAAATCAAACAGAATTCGCACAGGAGAAGAAATCAGTCATGGTGGGATGGCAGGCAGACTCGATAGGCCTAATGTTCCCATTGTGATCCTTTCTATCATGGCCTTTCGGTCTATCAACCTGTGCAGCTGCTTTGAGGGAATCCTCCAACGTCCTCACACTCAGAAGTGTTGGAATCTGCCGAGGGAGATGGAGGGTTAATGTAGAACTGGCTCGTCTACGGTGAGGGATGTTTACAGCCTTTCCCCGACCGCTTCATGTTCAAGTTCCAGTTTGCCGTGATTCAGCCGTACACCCGCATACTGGCTGAAACAAAACAATGCCCTGGGTAAATTTCCTACTCTCCCTCTCTAAAACCTCCACGACTTTCCTATCAGGAGGAGACCAGAAATGAAACAAAATTCTCAGTGTCGTCTAACTAGACTTTTAGAGAGCTCAACATGGCCCTTGAGATTAATGTCCCGACTAATGAAGTTCAACACACCATACGCATGCTGAAAGACCCGACCAGCTTCATTGTAAGGATGTGATGATGTGGGCAGCGGGGAAAATATCCCTCTAGGTTTGTCAGCCTCCTCGTGGATACACCGTATCCCTTCACTATCCCAACTTTGAGATGGCCCACGTTTTCATTATCCAGGTCCCCCAAGTGTCTTTATTGGGATCTTTCTCCTCATTAACCTCATTTTAATGTTTGAAGTTACCTGTACGTTCAGCTGGTGGGGTTATTACTGGTGGACTGGGAGAGACAACACAGTTTTGCCCTGTCCTGAGGCTTTCTCAGGGGAACCTGCTGTTCGCCCCTCAGACGGGCTCCGTTTAAAGTTGGAATTCTATGCCTCCCCCTCCCGGGGTGTTCTGCCCAACCCCCAACAGTCCTCGGCATTGTTTTACCAAACCTGTTTGTCTGCTTCGGCTGCAAGTCCTGACTGTTGCTGGGATACCGGCCTGTGTGTTTGCTTATTCTGCTCGAGGTATGTAACACAGAAACACAGAAAACCTACAGCTCAATACAAGCGCTTCGACCCACAAAGCTGTGCCGAGTAAGTCCCTACCTTAGAACAGCCTAGGCTTACCCATAGAGCTCTATTTTCCTAAGCTCCATATACCCATCCAGGAGTCTCTTAAAATTATTGGTTCCGCCTCTACCACTGCCGCCGGCAGCCCGTTCCAGGCACCCAGCACAATCTGCGTAAACAAACTTACCCCTGACATCTCCTCTGTACCTACTTCCAAGCAGCTTAAAACTATGCCCTCTCGTGTTAGCCATTTCAGCCCTGGGAAAAAGCCTTTGACTAACCCCACGATCAATGATTCTCATTATCGTGTACACCGCTATCAGTTAGAGGCATTCCTCAGGTTCAGTTTACGAGAATAGTTGCCCCTTGCAGTGATTCAAACACTGTGGTAATTATTGACAAGTGGGAGTGAGTCACACTGTTATTTTTGTTAAAGCCACTATAATCGATGCAAGGTCTCAGACGCCCATCTTTCTGATCACACAAAGAACCCTGCTCCCTCTAGGGAAGTGCAGGATCTGAAAAACCCTGCGGAAAGAGCCTCTTGAATATACTTGTCCTTGACCGGCATTTCGGGTCCTGAGGGAGAGAAGGAGTCTTCCATGCGCTGGGCAGGTCCCTAAAATAACTTCATGACACAAACATAGCGCCGATGGGGCGGTGTGTGCGTTTGCAATCTGTTTACTGGAAACCCCGAGGAGTTCGAATACTCCTGGGAAACCTCTTGGGATCGTCATAGGTCGAAAACTCGGGAATGTCAGAGGCAGGAACGGAAACAGGGGTTACAGTCTCGGGAACTCCGTGAGCTTCTGGGAATCGGCCCAAGATAGGGTCATTCCCATGTTTCTGTCCTATGATGATCCCAGGAAGTTTCCCAGGACCATAACGGGGCCACGCTCTGAAAACCACAGAAACCCTCAGCAGAAGCGGACCCCAAGGGAATAGATAAAGTGAAATCTGTCAGGACCTCAGAGACGTGACAAACGTGTCCTGACACAAGTGGTCTCCCGTCAAGAGCGCTGGTACTCAGGTGATGGTCTAACTCAGACACTGGTGCTCCTACTGGTCGGGTCAACCGCAGATCGTAAAAAAATACCTGTCGGTCTGGAGTCTATAAATGGCCAGGGATGTGGGATCTTAGGGACCGTCACGGAACTCCATCCAACAACCAGTAGGTCTTTGGACTGTGGGAGGAAACCCACACGGTGTCGGGGAGAAAGTACAAACTCTTTACAGTCAGCGTGTACTCTATGATCACCTGTGCTGTAAAGCACTGTGCGAACCACCACGCTACCGTCCCGTCTTGTACACCGGAGTACGGCCGGATTACAATTATACTTCAAAATGAATTTGAGGATTATTGACAGTACCCGCTATCAATCGGACAGGGGGGTATTTCCACGTTGTCTCTTTCTGCCCCT
The DNA here is from genome assembly GCF_048418815.1 of Hemitrygon akajei. Taxonomy (NCBI): domain Eukaryota; kingdom Metazoa; phylum Chordata; class Chondrichthyes; order Myliobatiformes; family Dasyatidae; genus Hemitrygon; species Hemitrygon akajei. The sequence continues at coordinate 1,036,255 of NW_027332012.1, forward strand.
GAATCACTCCGTCTACTCACACTCACGTCCCAGTGGGATTTTGTACCTCTCGTTAAAATCGGCAAAGCTTCTTCTGGACGACTAACGAATCTGGAGCAAATTGTTTTAGTTGTTTTTGTTTATAAAGAATGAATCTCTGTTGGAGCGTCTTTAAAGTTAATGTACATGTACAGTGGGTACTGAGCCATAATCAATATTAAAATTCCGCCTCACCCACATCCTGTCCAATTGTATTTCTCAACCTGAATCCCTTACACACCGAGCGGACTAAACAAACACACAGGCCGGTATCCCAGCAACAGTCAGGACTTGCAGCCGAGGCAAACAAACAGGTTTGGTAAAACAATGCCGAGAACTGTTGGGGGTTGGGCAGAACACTCCGGGAGGGGGAGGCACAGAATCCCAATTTTAAACGGAGCCCGCCTGAGGGTCAAACAACAGATTCCCTTGAGAAAGCGACAGGACAGAGCGAAACAGTGCAGTCTCTCCCAGTCCATAACTAATAACCCCACCACTGATAATTTTAAACTTTAAAATGGATTTAACGAGGAGGAAGATCCCAATAAAGACAAGTGGCGGATCTGGACAATAAAGAGGTGTCCAAATCGAAGTGGCAGGTTCAAGGGAGGCGGTATGTCCACTAGGAGATCGGCAAACCTGGAGTGGTATTTTCCCCCTGCACGCATCATAACATTCTTATAACGAAGCTGGTAGGGGGTTGAAGAAAGCGGATGGTATTCATACATCAGTCGGGGATGAACTACGTTGCAGGTCTCTAAAAGTCTAGGTAGGGAACACTGAGAATTTTGTGTCAGTCCGGGCCTCATCCTGAATGGACCGACGTGGCAGTTTTTCGAATGGGTGCATATAAAATTATTCTTTAGTTTTAGCTGCGTGCTGAATCACTTGAAGCGATCAGGGAAAGGCTGCTAAAATGTAAACATCCCTCACTGTAGACGAGACAGCTCTACATTAACCGTCCTTCTCCCTCGGCAGATTCCTACACTTCTTAATGTGAAGATGTTGGAGGATTCTGCACAAAACAAATCAAAGCTCGTGGAATGTATGAAAAACGATGCAGGAAGAGACAGAGACGGACAAAACAATCAATGTGCAGGGAAAATAAATTATGCAAATAAAAATAAGAAGACTACATTGATTTGTAGACTCTGAAAGTGAGTCTGTCGGTTGTGGAATCAGTTGTAGACTCTGTGAAAGTGAGTCTGTCGGTTGTGGAATCAGTTGTAGACTCTGTGAAAGTGAGTCTTGTCGGTTGTGGAATCAGTTGTAGACTCTGTGAAAGTGAGTCTGTAGGTTGTGGAATCAGTTGTAGACTCTGTGAGTCTTGTCGGTTGTGGAATCAGTTGTAGACTCTGTGAAAGTGAGTCTGTCGGTTGTGGAATCAGTTGTAGACTCTGTGAAAGTGAGTCTGTCGTTTGTGGAATCAGTTGTAGACTCTGTGAAAGTGAGTCTGTCGGTTGTTGGAATCAGTTGAGATTTGTTACTGATTTAAATTATCCACACTGCTTCAGGAGCCTGACGGCTGTAAGATAACGACTGGTCCTGAACCTGGTGGTGTCAGACCGAAAGGTCTCCAGATGTGGTGGTGATAAGAGGGCATATCCTGAATGCTGGGCGTCCTTGATGATGGATGCTGCTTTCTCGAGGCAGTGGTCATTCTGAATGTATTCAATGGTGTGGAGAGGTTTACCTGTGATGGACTGGCCTCTGTCCATCACATTCTCTTCATCAGGTTCCTTAAGTAAACATGACTGTAGGCTGTCCCTGAATATCAGAACGTGGAACAAATTGATGAATCAGATGTGCAAATGGAGTTGGGAGTTGATCAAAAGTCTGAAAGTCTATAATCGCAAATATCACTCCACTCCTCAAGAAGCGATTTAGCCAATAGCCTGAGCTCAGTGGTTGGGAAGGTGTTGGAGTCGATTAATAAGGAAAAGGTTTTGGGGTACTTGGAGGCTCATTATAAAATTGGCCAATAGCTGCACAGTTTGAGTAAGGGAAACTTCTGCCTGACTTATCTGTTGGAATTGGTTGAGCCAATAACAAGCAAGGTGGACAAAGTAGTATCTGTGGATGTTGTGTATTTGGGTTCTCAGAAGGGATTTGACAAGGTGAGGCTGCTAAACAAGGTAAGAGTGCAGGGTATTACAGGAACGATACCAGCATGGATAAAGTATTGGCTGACTGGCAGCAGACAGAGAGTGGGAATAGTGGGAGCCCTTTCTGGTTCACTGCCGCATGGGTCTGTGTTGGGGTCGTTTATTTTCATATTACATCTCAATGATTTGAGTGATGGATTGGTGGCCAGGTTTGCAGACAATACGAGAGCAGGAAGGGGGCGTGGGGTGCAGGTCGTGTTGAGCAAACAGGGTTATAGCAGAAGAAATTAGATAGATTAGTGAAGTAGGAATCAGTGCACAATTGTAGGTAGTTTTAAACCCATAATATAGGAAACGATGGAGAGGGTACAATAAAGGTTCACAATACTGATTCAGAAATGAAGGACTTATATGAAGAGTGTCTGAGCACACTGGGCCTGTATTCACTGGAATTTAGAAGAATGAGGGGTGCTAATTGAAACTTACTGAATATTAAAATGGCCTAAAGTCGATGTAGAGTGGACGTTTGTAGTGTTGCAGCCTACGACCAGAGGACACGGGTTCAGAATAGAGGGACATTCCCTTTGAATGAAAATGGGGAGGAATTTTGAAGAGTGTGGTGAATCAATAAAATTTCATTTTACAGACGGTGGCGGAGGACTCATTACTCGGTGTATTTAAGGCAAAGGTTGATCGTTTCTGGTTTGGTCAATGTGTGAACATTATGGGGAAAAGGCAGGAGGATGTGGTTGAGAGGGCTAATAAATCAGCCATGATGGAATGGCCGAGCGGAGGTGATGGAGCAAATGACCTAATTCAGCTCCTGTGTCTTATGGTCTAGTGATCTAATTGATTCTGGAAATGAATTATCTAACCGACTTTACTTGAGATACAGGCGCCGGGAACTGGAATTGCTGACACTGTAAGGAATGGTGTTGGTGGAAAACAGGAAGCTTGTGACGTACTATGGGAATGGGAAAGGACCCTCATGCAGACCTTAGCACAGCAAGACAACAGTGAAAGCTGATGTACCTGAGCATGAAGTTGGTACAGCTTTTACATTCCCATTTGACAAAATTACCAGTAGAGCTCAATTTTCATAACAGAAAGAATTCATGAAATAATAGTCTAGGTCCTGATGATTGAATAAAATGTTTATGCACAGGTCTAACAGTACAACAAATTCTCTGTGACAACAACTGGTGTACACCACAACGTCATTAGTGAATTTCCTGAAACTTGGGTGTCGTCACTGTTCCAATATACTGTTACTTACACTTTGAAATTACTCTAGTACTACTTATTTGAGCACTACAGCACAAAAAGGCCATTCAGCCCGTCTAGTCCTTAATGAACTATTATTTTGCCTGGTCCCACCGACCTGTACTGGCCCATACCCCTGCGACACATGTAGTCATCCAAACCTCTCATCAATGTTCAAATTGATCTTCCGCTGGCAGCACATTCCACACACACCACACTCCCAGTGAAAAAGTTCCTTTAAATTTTTCACATTTCACCCTTAATCTATCATCTCTAATGTTGAATTTTTTGAGGATGTGACAAAGTGTATTGAAGTTAGAGCAGTGGATGGGTGCATTCAGAGAGTGAGGAGGCATGGGATGCAGGGAGACAAGGCTGTGTGGACATGTGGTGTTCTGCAGGGATCTGAGCAGAACAATTGTTCTTTGCGATTTTATAACAGTCAAATGCACACAAAATGCTGAAGGAACTCATCAGATCAGGCATCATCTATGGAGATGAATAATAAATCTACGGTTCAGGTCGAGACCCTTCTTGCGGACTGGAAAGGAAGGAGGCAGAAGGGAGAATGAGAATGGTTTGGGAGGGGAGGGAATACAAGCAGACAGGTAATAGATAAGTGGGTGAAGGAAGAGAAATTAAGTAAGAAGATGGGAGGTGATAGGGAGAAGAGATAAACATCTGAAGAAGGAATCTGAGAGGAGGGGAGTGCGGACAATTGCAGAACCGTAAGGAGGAGAGGTATCTGAGGAAGGTGCTGGAGATGTGAGGAGAAGACAGGAGGCGAAAGGAAAGCCAAACTGGAGGAGGGGAGAATTTTCCATAAGTTGGGGAAATCAATATTCATGCTGTAATGTAGGCAGCCGGAGTATGATGTTGCTCCTCCAACCAGGGAGTAGGGTCATCGTGGCAGAAGGGTAGTCCATGGACAGGCATGTTGGAACGGGAATGGGATGTGGAATTACAATGGGTAGCCAACAGGAGATGCTGTCCATCAGACCGCATGACATAGGAGCAGCGTTAGGCCATTCACTCCATCGAGGCTGCTCCGCCAGTCCTTCATGGCTGATCCCCAATCCCAATCAAATAAAATATGCCTGCTTGCTTGTCATATCCTTTGAGGTCCTGACCAGTGAGGAAATGATCAATTTCCGCTTAAAATGTACCCATGGACTTGGTCTCCACCACATTCCACAGAACATTCCACAGATTCATTACTTTGACTAAAAAGAAAAAAATCTTCCTTCCCTCTGTCGTAAATGGTCTCCCCTCAATTTTGAAGCTCTGCCCCTTAGTTCGGGATACCCCCACCATCTCTCCGCATCCATCACGTTTCAGCATTCAGTTGGTTTCAGTGAGATACCCTGAATTCTTCTAAATTCCAGTGGGCAGAAGCCCAAAGCTGCCAAACGCTCCTCATACGTTTACCCCATAATCATCCCTGTGAACCCAGAATCATATGTCATGGTGGATATAGCAAAGTTACTGAACAAAATTTTCCCCAGTAGGTATCATGTCTGGTCACTGCAAAGGAGACTGGAAAGAGTCCCTGTCCCCATCAATCTCACAGGTGAAGGGTCACCTCTCCTGGGGGGTACTGTTTCTGACCTTGAATATTGGTGTGTGAGTAGGTGAATAGGCATTTGTAGCACTTGCTGAGATCTGACGTTGATTGTAAGTAGAGTTTGGCCAAACATGTTGTTTTCTCTGGAGTTGTGGAGGCTGAAGGGAGATTTAACAAATCTTTGTACGATCACAGAGTTATAGAATAGACAACTGGCGTAGTTGTCCCAGGACTGAAATATCACAGACTAGCAGGCATGCATTTACACTGAGGGGAGTTAATTTGAATGGAAATATGCCGGGCAAGTTTTTATTCACATATTTTGGTGGGTGCATGAAATGCCCTTCCAGGGCTGATACTCGAGGCAAGTATGACAGAGGCGATAAAGTCCCTTTTAAATAGGTGTATGAATGAGCAGGGAATGGACAAGTGAGGGTATTATATCAGCCAATGGCATTAGTTTAGTGGGGCATTAAATGATACTTTAATGAAATGTTTCTGGTCTGTATTGTTCAGTGTTTGATGTTGATCGGAATGTTGTTCCACCCTGGGACTGGATACAGCAAATCCGGCTGATTATATCAGTTCTTGTGAAATCTTCATCACCATCCACACCCTCATAGCAATACATCAAACCTAAATACTTTCTTGACAGTTCCACGCAAATTTATTATCAAAACCCGCATACATTACCACATACCTCATGGGCAGATTCCATTTCTTGTAGCTGCTTAGAAGAAAAATAAACACAACAGGATTTAATAAACACAACGCAGGGAGAGTCAAAGATGGAGAAACAACCAACGTACGGGAAAATAAATTTGCAAATAAAAAAAATGATGAAATTGAGTTGTAAACTCCTTGAATGTGAGTCTGTAGGTTGTGGAACGAGTTGAGATTTGTTTGTGATTTAAGTTAGCCACAGTGGTTCAGGAGCCTGATGGTTGTTGGGGAACAACTGATCCTGAACCTGGTGGCGTCGGACCATAAGGGCCCAGTATCCCTCTCCCAGATGTAGTGACGAGAAGAGGGCATGTCCTGAATAGTGGGCGTCTTTTGTCAGTGTTCCATGGGAATGTATACAATGGTGTGGATGGGTTTGTCTGTGATGGACGGGGCTGTATCCACCCCTTTCTCTACACTTTCTCTTCACTAGATTGCTTTAGTAAACATGACAGGAGGTCGTCCAGGAATGTGATACCTCACATCTGCGATAGTTAGTCATAAATATTCATTCTGACCTGTCGGGGTATTAAAAGCTGTCTTCCACTCATCCCCTTTATGAATGCGAATTCAGTCAGAAGGGTTCCTCAGGTTCAGTTTTGTGATGATTGTTGGAATAGTCCTGGGAAATTTCCCGGGATCATCAAAGGTCAAAAACTTGGGAATGTCAGAGGCAGACTCGGAAACAGGGATTACAGTCTCGGGAACTCGGTGAGCTTCTGGGAGTCAGCCCAGGATGCTGCCATTGGACCATAACGGGACCATGCTATGAAAACCACGGATACCGTCAGGTGAGATTGTCCTCAGGGGAAGAGATGAGGAGAGGTCTATCGGTAACCTCAGGGTCCATCAAACATGACACACGTTTCCTGGCTCAAGATGTTGCTTGTCAGGAGCAGAGGCTCTCAAAGGGTAACCGAACTTAAAGGTTGGTAATCCTACTGGTCGGGTCACCCGTAGATCTAAAAAAATACCTGTGGAAACAAAGTCTATAAACGGCCGGAAGGGCCAGTTCCTTGGTTCCCAAGGCCAGGTACCCCAAAGACTGAGGGATGAGGAGGTACCTTCGAAACTGTCACAGAGCTCCCTCTACCACCTTTGGACTGTGGGAGGAGATCGGAGCAACCGGAGAAACCCACACGGGCACAAGGAGAATGTACAAACCCATTAAAGGCAGCGTCCTGTCTGAAACCCTGTACTGTATGGACCCGGTACTGTAAAGCATTGTCACCACTACGCTACCGTGCGGTCTCGTAAACCGGAGTAGGGTCTAATGACAATTATACTTCAAAATGAACTTGAGGATCATCGACTGCAGCGCTATCGGAAGGGGGTGTGCTTTCACTGTGTGATGCACCATCAATAACTCTCCGAGACGTGAGGTGAGATATTGGCTTTTATTGACTGAAAGAAAGAACAAGCAGTAACTGACCACCATACTACAACCAGGAGACTGAGGGCCGGGCTCAGGCCTCAATCGCTTTTATACCGGGGTCTGTGGGAGGAGCCACAGGAGCAGTCAGCAGGGGGGCGTGTCCATACACGTATATGTAGTTCACCATACTGTGTCTATTCTGCCCCTGAATCTCTCCATCTACTCACACTCACGTCCCAGTGGGATTTTGTACCGCTCGGTAAAATCGGAAAACATTCTTCTAAACGTCCAACGAATCTGGAGCAGATTGTTTACTTTTTTTTTGTTTGTAAAGAATGAATCTCTGTTGGAGCGTGTTTAATGCACTGTTCACTTTCTGACAGCCTCACCAACACCCGATCCAATTGTATTTCTAAACCAGAACCCCTGACATACCTTGAGCGGACTAAACAAACACACAGGGCGGTATCCCAGCAACAGTAAGGACTTGCAGCCGAAGCAGACAAACAGGTTTGGTAAAACAATGCCGAGGACTGTTGGGGATTGGGCAGAACACTCGGTGGGGGGGTGGGGGGGGAGGGGCAGAAGCTCATGTTTACACTGAGCCCGTCTGAGGGGCGAAAAGCAGATTTCCCTGACAGTGTGTAACTGTGGGGGCTCTCCCAGTCCACGAGTAATAACCCCATACTGAGCATACACGTAACTTTAAACATTAAAATGGGTTTAACGAGTTGGAAGATCCCAATAAAGACATGTGCGGTGCCTGGATAATGAAGACGTGAGCCAATTCAAAGCGGCAGGGTGAAGGGATACGGTTTATCCACCAGAAGGTCACAAACAAGGGGGATATTTCCCCGCTGCTGCATCATCACATCCTTACCATGAAGCTGGTGGTGTGTTTCAGAATGCGTATGGTGTGTTGGCCATCAGTCGTGGCATTTATCTCAAGAACCATGTTGCAGCTCTCCAAAAGTCTAGTTAGACAACACTGAGAATTTTGTGTCGGGTCTCGTCTCCTCCTGATAGGAAAGACGTGGATGTCTTTCGAGAGGCACAGGAAATTTACCAGGGCATGTTTAGTTCTCCCTGTATGCTGGTGTACGGCTGAATCACGATAAGCTGGAACTTGAAAGGCTGCTGGAATGTAAACATCCCTCACTGTAGACGAGCCAGCTCTACATTAACCCCGCTTCTCCCGCGGCAGATTCCTACACTTCTGAATGTGAAGACATTTGAGGATTCTGTACAAAACCGGGCCCCGATGGTTACGCTGTGGATAAAATCTTCTGGAATGATGAGCTGGACTGTTGTTACCTGTGAGACTGGCCACACTCAGGGTGGAAGGCTGATCATCCGCAGACATCCTACCATCGTGATGTAGGAGCCACTCAACATGTTTAAATGACAAAAACACAAAGTAAAAAGCAAATTAAAATATATCTGAATGGCTGCTGCATGTCGGTTACTGGTTCATATCCGCTTTACTTTGGGAAAATCACCGTGAGAGGGCAGAAATGCGGGATCCACTGTCAGAGAGCCGCTGCTGACCGTGGTGAACATAGAATCATAGAACCGAAACAGACCATTCCGCCCATCTAACTGGTGCCGAACTACCCATCGACCTGGTACTAACTCTCCAAACCCCTCTTATCCATGTACCAATGCAAATTAATCTTAAATGTTGAAATCAAATCCGTTTCCACCACTTCCGCTGGCAGCTCGTACCACACTCTTACTACCTGAGTGAAGTTTCCCCATCTCACCTTCCCGTTGAGCATTTCGACAAAAAATGGCTGAAATCACTTCTCACTTTTATGCAAGAGCTCTTGTATAAACAGAATTATCTGTCTGTATCCAGTATACAAATGACATTTACACATCCCCATTATCAGAGACATTAAATATTCCACCATGTATGTTGGGAAACGCACCACAAAGCCAACCTGAGCGTATCCCCTCTGTTTAAAACCCTTTTATGAACACTTTGAATTGAGTACATTCAGCCGAACGACAGCAGGACGGCAAGTGTGTAAGGAGTGTGTTTACCGAACGCTCTCTGTCACAAACCGAGTGGCCAAGTTGTGCTCCTATATATTATGGTCCATGGTCAGAGATCCCTCAAAGTAGCTGGTGAAGTTGGTAGACAAAAGACCATGCTACAAAGGATTAGGCCATTCGGCCCATCGAATCTGTCCTGTCGTTCCGTTATGATTGATTTCTTCTCCTGTTGGATCTCTCTTCAATTTCTCATCCTACTGTTCTATAGGGAGTCAAACATAACGTGTGATCTTATTTTCAATATTTTAGCTTGTCTAAGAGGACAAGCACAGAAATAGTAAGGAAACCATATACAGAGCTGAGAAACGATGCTAATGCTAAGAACTGTAAGGCAAAGCAATAAAAGCTGGTGCTTCTTAAGTCTATTATTTTGATAATAAAAGACTATTCACAAGGTACCAATTTATTAACTAATAGGCTACTAAACACTTCCCGGGCTTCCAGCCGGGTGCAGGTATCGATTTAAACGATATTCCGATGACAACCTCTGCCATCTTCATCAGGGATGATGCAGGGACATATCTAGTCCAATGATGCCCAGGCATCATCATCTGGAGTCATTTCAACTCGCCTGCAGTGGCTGGCGTCTATCCACATACTTTTAACTTCTACCTGAACTGCTGAATTGGTAATCAACCGTACTTGGTAAGGACCTTCCCGCCGAGCTTCCAAGGGTTCCTTATGCGGTTTCCTGACCAGGTAGGACCCAGTCGCCATGGATCAAGGTATGTCCTCCCACTAATGGACCACTTCAAGCAGCAGAAACCGGCTGAGAATCAGACTGAACAGATCTGTCAGTTTTGCAAAATTGTCTACTAAACTATCTGACATAACATGTCTATCAGCCTCTCTGAGATCGAGAGCTTCCTGTAGTGTTGTCCCGTCATCACTTCTAATTGCCTACATTTCGTTCTCATTGTTGGGGCTGCCCTGATGCTCCAATGCATCAAACGGGGGCCATGGTACGTCTTCCTTGTGAGAGTTGGTCAGCCGTTGTTTGATGATGCCCATTTATTCCATCAACTTATCTTGATCACTCTGGTGGATGTGTACAATGAAAAACCATTCAATATCCATCATTCAACATAATTATTGACAAACATTTCCAGTGAAATGTGTCTCTGGTTTGAAGTGAATGGACTGCGGCCATCCCATCGACAGTAGGTTTTCTTGCTGGGATGGCTTCTACCCATCCTGTAAATGTGTCCACTGCTAATAGATATGAATATCATTGGCTCGTTGGTGAAGTAACGTCATCCACTTGCCGATGTAAAAATGCATCAGGTGGGCAGCAGAGCTTGGTTGAAGTAGCTTCCCTGGTGATCCAGGTATGTTTTCTGTTTCATACATCTCTCAACTGTTAGTCGGGCTTGCATCATGAACTATGAATTTCACCTCCATTGGAAAAATCTGTCAATTACTTTTTGCATTCAAGTGCGTCCTCAGGAGTGGATTAGCCGAGCGAGATAAGGAAGCTGTTCAGCTGGCGCTACCAAACCCAAACCCCATCGTCATTTAATAACCCACCATTTCCCATCCAGTACCACTGTTTTTTAATATCTCACACCTTCGTCAGTTACCGGGTTTTCTTCCATTTCTTCTATTTTCTTTAATCCTTCTCTTGCAGCCTTTTTGCAGTTTTGGCTGCAAATGCATTTCCACAGCTTTGCTCAGTGGTTATTTTAGAGTGACCTTTACTTTTTAACACTCAGACCTCTGACGATAGTTGTATGACTTCTATAAGTTGTCGTGTCCGTTCACCATTCTTGATTGGAATTCCTACAGCTGCAAGAAATCCTCTTTATCTCCATGAATTTCCAAAGTCATGAATCATTCGGAAAGCTTATCGAGAATCCATGTAAATATTTGCTTAACCCCTTCTCCTAGCTTACAGGCTTCAACTAAATCTTTCAGCTCTGCCTGTCGTGACAAGGTACCAGGAGCCAAGTGTCCTGATGGCATTACTTTTCTGTGACAACAGGCCAACCAGCCATTCAAATTCCTCTCTCAATGGTAGAGGCACTATTCGTGTACAAACCCTGATCTGGATTCCACAAAGGCACTTACTTCTCATAACTTGCGCCCTCCTGGCATGATATTGTTCTTACACAGTTATGATCTTCATATTCTCCAATATCCACTGACAACAGTGTATATATTCTAAATTCTCTTCAGCCCGAGTCTTTAAGCTTCCTGTTTCACGATGTGGCACTTGCTTGGATCACTTGTCATTTTTCCCAAGGTCTGATGGTTGATGAAAAAAAATCTCCTGTTTCCTTTCATAATGTGTGTCCCAAATTTGCGGAAGTTGGGGATGTCAGTGGTCATGCTGTACGTTTGGAGTATGATGTTACTCCTCCAACCAGGGAGTAGTCTCATCGTAACAGTAGAAAAAGACCATGGACAGGAATGTTGGAATGGGAATGGGGAGTGGTATTACAATGTGTAGTCAACTGGAAATCCTGTCCATTAGACGACAAGCCATTGGAGCAGAATTAGGCCATTCAGCCCATTGAGGCTTCTCCGGGATTCCTGCAGGCTGATCCCACTCAACTCCGTACACCGCCTTCTCGCCATACTCTTTGATGCCCTGACCAGTCAAGAGACGATCAATTTCCGCTTTGAATCTACCCACGGACTTCCGTAGATTCACTACACTTGGCTAAAAAAAAACTCCTTAACTCTGTTCGGAAAGATCTCCCCTCAGTTTTGAGACTCTGCCCTTTAGTTCTGGATACCACCCACCACAGGAAACATCCTCTCCACATGAACCTTATTTACTCTTTCAACATTTGGTAGGTTTCAATGAGATCCCCCGCATTCTTCTAAATTCCAGTGAGCACAGGACCAAAGCTGCCAAACGTTCCTCTTATGCTAACCCCTTCATTCCTGGAATTACCTGTTGTAGTGGATAGAGCAAAACTACCTGACAAATCAGCTCCCCAATGGGTGTCAGGCCTGGTCACTGCATAGGAGACTGGAAACAGTCAGTGACCCCGAAACACGTACAGTCGAAGTGTCACTTCCCCTGGGGGTGACTGTTCAGGACCTTGAATATTTCTATGTGAGTACTTGAATAACCAGGTGTAGCATCTGTTGAGATCAGACGTAGATTACAAGCGACAAACCTGTGCTGTTTCTTTTTGAGCTATGGCACCTGAAGGGAGATCTAACCAATGTTTGCAAGATTACAGAGTCATAGATAGACTAGACACAGGACTGAATAATCACAGACTAGGTGGCATGCAATTACACTGAGTGAGGATAAGTTGGAAGTAGATGTGTGGGGCAAGTTTTTGTTGGCACTTTGTAGTGGGTGCATGAAATGCCCTTCCAGGGGTGATACTCGAGGTAAATACGACCAAGGGAATCAAAAGTCTCTTAAATAGATACATGGATATGCAGGGGATGGACAAGTGGGGACATTATATTGGCTGATGGAGTTAGTATAGTAGGGCATTAAATGATAAATTAATGGTATGTTTCTGTACTGTTTTTTTTAAAGAGTTCGATGTTGATAGGAATGTTTTTCCACCCTTGGATTGGATACAGTAAATCCGGCTGATCACAACAGTTCCTCTGCAATCTCCATCACTATTCTCACCCTTATAGCAGTTAATCAAACCTACAATCCTTGCTTGACAGTTCCATGTAAATTTATTGTCAATACCTACATGTTACCACACACTTCATGTAGATTAAATTTCTTGCTGCTGCTTAGATGAAAACAAGCTCCACAGAATTTATTAAAAACTACTGAAGAAGAGACAAAGACGGAGAAACAACCAATGTGCAGGAAAAATAAGGTTTGAAAAGAAAATAAAAATCATTGAGTCTCACTTGAATGTGATTCTGTAAGTTGTGGAATCAGCTGAGATTTTTTGGAGATTTAGGTTATTCTCACTGGTTCAGGAGCCTGATGGATGGTTGTAGGGTAACAGCCTCTACCATTAGGATTCCGAAATAGGCATTGAATCTTTGGACACTACCTCACATATTTTAACCCAGGCTCTCTGTTCATATTCTATATCTTCACAGTACCGTCCGGGTCAATTTTGACCAGCCCCAATAATCCCCTCATAACAAGTGTCTATACCAAATTTTGAACCAAAAATCTATTTAGAATGTATAAATGGCCTATCTGACAGTAATAAATGGGTGATTAATCCTTAATTAATGTCTCAGAGATCTAAACTCCATTTCAATAGATAAGGATCAAATTTGACCTGGAACAGCCTCAATATACAAAAAACAATTGTAGCACGTGTACAAAAGTATAACATTTTAAATAGTTTCATTTGGCCCATTTTCGGAAAAGTCATAAAATTTCAGCTAGAAATGGCATTTAGGGTGTTTTTTTTCCTGTTGTTAAATGTCACAAGGGGTCAAATTTGATCCGAATGGTATGTAAGGGTTAATATACACTGTTTCTGTTTTTTTTAATCTATCCAGTATATTTATACTGTAATTGCCTTATTTATTATTATCATTTTTATATGTTCTTTATTATTATTACTATTATTATTCTAATTATTATTACTATTATTATTCTAATTATTATTACTATTATTATTCTAATTATTAGTATTATTACTACTATTAACATCGTCATTATTATTATTATTTTTATTATTATCATCTCTGCTAGATTATGTATTGCATTGAACTGCTGCTACTAAGTTAACAAATTTCTCGTCACAGGCCAGTGATAATAAACCTGATTCTGATTCCAGTGTCCCCCGCTCAGCTGAAGAGGACATATCGAGAAGAGGGCACACCCTGAATGGTGGTTGTTTTGATGACGGTTGCTATTTCCTGTGGCAGTGGTCCATGTGAATGTGCTCAGTGGTGTGGAGATGAAGAGGACATATCGAGAAGAGGGCACATCCTGAATGGTGGTTGTTTTGATGACGGTTGCTGTTTCCTGTGGCAGTGGTCCATGTGAATGTGCTCAGTGGTATGGAGATGAAGAGGACATGTCGAGAAGAGGGCATATCCTGAATGGTGGTTGTTTTGCTGACGGTTGCTATTTCCTGTGTCAGTGGTCCATGTAAATGTGCTCAGTGGTGTGGAGATGAAGAGGACATATCGAGAAGAGTGCAGATCCTGAATGGTGGTTGTTTTGATGACGGTTGCTATTTCCTGTGACAGTGGTCCATGTGAATGTGCTCAGTGGTGTGGAGATGAAGAGGACATATCGAGAAGAGGGCAAATCCTGAATGGTGGTTGTTTTGCTGATGGTTGCTATTTCTTGTGGCAGTGGTCCATGTGAATGTGCTCAGTGGTGTGGAGATGAAGAGGACATATCGAGAAGAGGGCAAATCCTGAATGGTGGTTGTTTTGCTGATGGTTGCTATTTCTTGTGGCAATGGTCCATGTGAATGTGCTCAGTGGTGTGGAGATGAAGAGGACATATCGAGAAGAGGGCATATCCGGAATGGTGGTTGTTTTGCTGATGGTTGCTATTTCTTGTGGCAGTGGTCCATGTGAATGTGCTCAGTGGTGTGGAGATGAAGAAGACATATCGAGAAGAGGGCATATCCGGAATGGTGGTTGTTTTGCTGATGGTTGCTATTTCTTGTGGCAGTGGTCCGTGTGAATGTGCTCAGTGGTGTGGAGATGAAGAAGACATATCGAGAAGAGGGCATATCCGGAATGGTGGTTGTTTTGCTGATGGTTGCTATTTCTTGTGGCAGTGGTCCGTGTGAATGTGCTCAGTGGTGTGGTGATGAAGAGGACATATCGAGAAGAGGGCATATCCTGAATGGTGGTTGTTTTGATGATGTTGCTATTTCCTGTGGCAGTGGTCCATGTGAATGTGCTCAGTGGTGTGGAGATGAAGAGGACATATCGAGAAGAGGGCATATCCTGAATGGTGGTTGTTTTGATGATGTTGCTATTTCTTGTGGCAGTGGTCCATGTGAATGTGCTCAGTGGTGTGGAGACGTTTTCTTGTGACGGACTGGGCTGTATCAACCCCTTTCTCTGCACTGTCTCTTCACTCCGTTATTTAAGGAAACATGACAGGACGTTGTCCAGGAATGCAGTAACATGGAGCAAATTGAGCAATTAGATATGCAAAGGCATTTCGTAGTTGATTTACTTTATTTTCATTGTCACTAAACAATTGATACTAGAGCGTACTATCTTTACAGCGATATTTGATTCTGTGTTTCGCACTCCCTAAAGTACAAATCGAAGTAAATATAATAAAAATTTAAATTATAAATCATAATTATAAAATAGTAAAGGGAAAGTAAGGTAGTGCAAGACATGTCCGGATATTTGGAAGGTACGGCCCAGATCCGGGTCAGGATCCATTCAGCAGTCTTATCACAGTTGGAAAGAAGCCGTTCCCAAATCTGGCTGTACGAATCTTCAAGCTCCTAAACTTCCTCCCAGAGGGAAGACCGACAAAAGGTGTGTTGGCTGGGTGGGTCGTGTCCTTGATTATCCTGGCAGCACTGTTCCAACAGTGTGCGGTGTAAAGTGAATCCTAGGATAGAACATTGGTTTGTGTGATGTGCTGGGCTATGTTCACGATCTTCTGCAGGTTCTTCTGGACTTGGACAGGATAACTTCCATACCAGGTTGTGAGGCACCCTAGATTTGTCTGAACAGCTAAAATCGCAAATGTCATACACTCTTCCAGAAGGAAATAGTGCGTAGCTTGAGCTCTGTGGTTGGGAAGATGTTGGAGTCCATTAGTAAGGATGAGGTTTCAGGGTACTTGGAGGCACATGAGAAAATAGGGAAAAGTTTCCTTCAGAGAAAATCTTGCCTGACAAATCTATTGGAATTCGTTGAGAAAATTAAAATAGCAAGATGGACAATGTAGTATAGGTATATGTTGTGTACATGAGTTTTCAGAAGGCCTTTGACAAGGTGAGGTTGCTAAACAAGATTCAAGTGCAGGATATGACAGGAAAGATATTAGCATGGATAAAGCATTGGCTGATGGGCAGCAGGCAAAGAGTGGGGGTAACGAAGCCTTTGCTGCCGGTGACTAGTGAGGTCCCACACTGGTCAGTGTTGGGACAGTCTCTTTTATGTTACATGTCTATGATTTCAGTGATTGTGGACAACACGAGGTTGGTGGAGGGGCGTGTAGTGCTGTGGAAGCAGGGCAGCTACGGTTGGTATTGGATAGATTAGGAGAACAGCCAAAGCAGTCACAGATGGAATACAGTGTCGGAAAGTGTATGGTCATGCATTTTGGTAGGAGGAATAATAGTGTACATTATTCTTTTAATCAGTTACAAAATTCAGATATCCATGGTGCAAAAAGACCTGTGTGTCCTTGTGCAAGATTCCCAAAATGTTAGTTTGTAGTTTGAATCATTCGTGAGGAAGTTGCTTGAGGCACTGTCAGCATTCAATTCGAGAGAACGAGAAGATAAAAGCAAGGATGTAGTATTGAGGGTTTATGAGTCGATGGTGAGGCCTCACTTGGAGTATTATATGTAGTTTTGGGTCCGTTATATTGGAAAGAATGTGCTGACAGTGGGGAGGGTTCATAAAGAAGGTTAACAAAACTGATTCAGGAATGAAAGGCTTATATGAAAAGTGATTGACGATGCTGGGCCTGTATTCACTGGAATTTAGAAAAAGGAGAGAGTACTAATTGAATCCTACTGAGTATTAAAAGGCTTAAAGTGGATTTAAAGACGATACTTGCAGTGTGGCAGGATACCTGGTAGTGTGGAGGAGCAGAGGGATCTGGGGGTACATGTCCACAGATCCCTGGAAGTTGCCTCACAGGTAGATATGGTAGTTAAGAAAGCTTATGGGGTGTTAGCTTTCATAAGTCGAGGGATAGAGTTCAAGAGTCGCGGAGTAATGATGCAGCTCTATAAACCTCTGATTAGGCCACACTTGGAGTACTCTGTCCAGTTCTGGTCACCTCACTATAGGAAGTATGTGGAAGCATTGGAAAGGGTACAGAGGAGATATACCAGGATGCTGCCTAGTTTGGAGAGAATGGATTATGATCAGAGATTAAGGGAGCTAGGGCTTTACTCTTTGGAGAGAAGGAGGATGAGAGGAGACATGATAGAGTTGTGCAAGATATTAGGAGGCACAGATAGAGTGGATAGCCAGTGCCTCTTCCCCAGGGCACCACTGCTCAATACAAGAAGTCATGACTTTAAGGTAAGGGGAGAGAAGTTCAAGCGGGATATTAGAGGAAGGTTTTTTACTCAGAGAGTGGTTGGTGCGTGGAATGCACTGCCTGAGTCAGTAGTGGAGGCAGATACACTAGTGAAGTTTAAGAGACTACTAGACAGGTATATGGAGGAATTCAAGGTGGGGTGTTATATGGGAGGCAGGTTTTGAGGGTCGGCACGACATTGTGGGCCGAAGGGCCTGTAATGTGCCGTATTATTGTATGTTCTATGTTCTACAACCAACCTCAGAATACAGGGCCATTCCTTTGGAACGGAAATGAGGAGGAATTTCTTTACCAAGTGTGGTGAATCTATGGAATTCTTTCACACAGTGGTCTTTGGCGACCTCATCTTTGGATGTATTTAATGTAAGCATGTGAAGAAGGAATTCGATAGGAGAGGAGAACGGGAAGGAGAAGGAGTAACAGAGAAAGGTGATGGAGATGTGATGACAAGACAGGAGGTCTCTTAAACCAGTCGCATATGAGGCTGCCTGGCAAGACAACATCCCGTTGTATCACAGGAAAGATACCTGTCTGGATAGGGCGTCAACAGATCAGTAGGAGGCAAAAAGTGGGAATAAAAGGAATCTTTGCTGATTGGCTGCTGGTGACCAGTGCTGTTCTCCAGGGGTAAGTGTTGCGACTGGTCTTTTTATATTATTTGTCAACGATTTCGATGCTTGAATTGATGGCTTTGTGACCGGGTTTGCAGATGATATGAAAATGGACGGAAGGGCACACAGAACTGAGGAATCAGGATTCAGCCCCTGTAATAATGATCAGGGAGGCCGAGAAAGAATCTGTAATTACCGACCGGTACCTTTATTGACTTAATGAAAGATCCCGTGAATTTACACAACCAAATAGCTTTGAGCTCACCAACTAAGTTTTCTGCTGTTCCATGAGCAGTTAAAGAGCAGAACATATAATACCAGTGAAAAATGAGTTTCTGGTGCTGGCTGCATGTTCCCCGTCGTCCCGATTGGAATATCCTCGTGTCCGTCGGGCACCTCGCATTCACCACCGTTGCTCTCCCTGTCTCCACACTTGCAGCGTCAGTTTTTATATTAATTTCTTACCAATTCAAACGTCCCATTAAAGTGACATTGACCGTAGGTCGTGGAGGCCAGTCCCACATGATACGCAGCTTTTCAGGGTCCATAAGAAGATTTCCAATTGTATTTCTAAACCCGAACCCCTTACAGTACCTCGGGCGGACTAAACAAACACACAGGCCCGTATCCTAGCAACAGTCAGGACTTGCAGTCGATGCAGACAAACAGGTTTGGTAAAACAATGCCGAAGACTGTTGGGGGCTGGGCAGAACACTCCGGGAGGGGGAGGCATAGAATCCCAACTTTAAACGGAGTCCGTCTGAGGGGAGAACAGCAGATTCCCTTGAGAAAGCCTCAGGACAGGGCGAAACTGCAGTCTCTCCCAGTCCATAAGTGGTAACCCGCCCACCTGAACAGACAGATAACTTTTAACGTTAAAATGGGTTTAACGAGGAGGCAGGTCCCAATAAAGGCAAGTGGGCGGCCCGGATAATGAGGACGTGTGCCAAATCAAAGTGGCAGGCTGAAGGGTTACGGTATATCCACCAGGTGGTCGACAAACCTAGAGGGATATTTTCCTCGCCTCCCGCATCATCACATCCTTACAATGAAGCTGATGGTGTTTAAGGACACTTATGTTGATTTGCCTCCATTAGCCGGGGTTGTATTTCAAGACCAATATTGCGGGTCTCTGAAAGTCTAATTCGATGGCACTGAGAATGTTGTTCACTTCTGGTCTCCTCCTGATAGGGAAGACGTGAACGTTTTCCGAGAGGGTGCATGGGAAATTTACCCAGGACATTGTTTTATTTTAGCTGTGTGCTGGTGTACGGCTGAATCACGTTAAGCTGGAACTTGAACTTGAAGCGGTCGGGGAAAGGCTGTTGGAATGTAAACATCCCTCACCCTAGACAGGCCAACTCTACATTAACCCTCCTCATCCCTCGGCAGATTCTAACATTTCTGAATGTGAAGACATTGGAGGATTCTGTATCGTGGCGCCGTGTGCGGGTAGTGACGCTTTGGACAAAAGCTTCTGGGATAACGAGCTCGATTGTAGTTACCTGTGAGACTGGCCACACTCGGGGTGCCGGACTGATCATCAGTAGACATCCTCCCATCCTGATATAGGAGTCACACGCCATGTTCAAATGACAAAGTAAAAAGCAAGTTTAAAAATAACGCTATCCGAAGTGCTGCTGCATGTCAGTTACTGACTCAAACCCGCTTTGCATTCAGCAAATCACCGTGAGAGGACAGAAATCCAGAAACACACTGACAAAGAGCCGCTGATGACAGTGGTGAACGTAGAATCATAGAACCAAAACAGATCATTCGGCCCATCTAGCCGCTGCTGAACTACCATGCTGACTGGACCCATCGACCCGATACGTAACTGTCTGAATCCCTCTCATCCATGTACCTGTCCAAATTACTCTGAAATGTCCAAATCAAATCCGCTTCCAGTACTTGCGAAGGCAGCTCGTATCACACTCTCACTACCCGAGTGAAGGATTCGCCTCTCACCTTCCTGTTAAACAGTTCAACGAAAAAAAAGGCTGAAGTCGCATCTCACTTTTATGCATTAGGGCACAGCATCTGTAATTACCCGCAAAGTTAACTGAAGACTACACATACATTAGAATATGGTCCTGGAACTTTTTTATTTGGTACAGGTGGGCAAGTTATATTTGGGTTTCTATAATATAGAAATTGGGACCCCACAAGACAGTAATTATTATTTCATATTACGATTAATAATATTTTCTCCGAGATAGGTTCTGGGATGTGTAAACTATAATATGTAGATGGAGGTTTATGGAATAGAGGTAGAAATTTCAATTTTACCCTATATGGGATACAATTAGCGATTAATAAGGTTGAACAGTTGGAAAATAGATGGGACAAGCTTTCAGTGGCAAAAACACACAAGTCAAGTGTTTTATAAACAGGTTTAATAGACCTGCACTTGATTTGAAATCATATGATCAAACTCTTGAAGACGTGTCAGTGGTAAGATTCCCAGTCATGTGGATGGACAATAAACTGGCATGGAAACACTATATCAGTAAAGGAATACTATATCTCTATCTATAACACTGCATCTATAAAGGAGCAATTAATATGATCAGCTGTCTGTGTGGGTATTCTTGGGTGCTACACGAAAATTTCTGTCAGCCATTGAAATCTGTTTAAATAGATCTGTTCTTGATTCTGTCTGTGTGGCTTATGGATCAGCTTCATCTTCAGCTTTAGACTGTTTGAATGCGGAGATTGAATTTAATGTTAACAGACTGGATTAATTTGAGGGGCGATGAAATGATGTTGTTAAAGGTGTGTTGAACTTCACAAGAGAGTGTTTTTAGTTTTGGGTGTCTGGGTTCTTATCCCGCTGGGAATATGGGTTCTTTGGATTTGCAATATATCCCACTGTTGCGCTCTTGGTAATCCTACTTTGCTTTTTTTCAGTGTTTTTAGTTGATCTGAGATACACGATTTAATAAAGTGAGGATTCGGTTATGCCTGCGAATCTGTTGATATATCAGTATATTGAGTAAAATTATTATGCTACGTTAAACATTGCTGCAGAAGAATCTGATGATAACTTAACTGGTATGTTAATGTGGCTGTTGTTTTGTGCATGAATTATAGGTGACGATGAAGAAACAACTTACAAACTATTTATCAGTACATACAGCAGAATTTGTGCCATTATTTTGGACTTAAGTGGGTGGTGGAAATTCGTTCAAGTAAAGTTGTCATTTGTTCAGATGCCTTTTCAGTTTTGAAGAGTCTTAAAACAGGTAATTCTCGCAGTAGGACAGATTTACTGTTGAAAACTCACCAAAAATTATTTCCTACTCAAAGTAGAACTACAAAAATTTCAACTGTGAATAATGACCTTCCACCGAGCAATTCGGAAGCAAAGGGGTTTGTGGGTTAAGAATCATAGCAAGACTGTCGGGATAATGGGCCTCAAATGAGACACCTTTACAGAATATATAACTGTCAGGTTTATGGGGGAAACGGGTAAAACAAGAAGGTGAGGAATTACAGTGACACGACTTAGAATTTGGCGCACTGTGCCACTATTTCTTTGTTCGTGTTGGAAAACATTACTCTGGATCGTGTTGTTTTCATTTAAAAGCTTTCTTAATTAATGGCAAACACGAGGAAATCTGCAGATGCTGGAAATTCAAACAACTCACACGCAATGCTGGTGGAACACAGCAGGCCAGGCAAGAAAGAAAGGGGGAGGGGAGCACCAGAGGGAGATGGAGAAAAGGTAGAGTGATGGGTAGAGAGAGAGAAAAAAAAACTAAATAAGTCAGGGATGGGGTACGAAGGGGAGGAGGGGCATTAACGGAAGTTAGAGAAGTCAATGTTCATGCCATCAGGTTGGAGGCTACACAGCCGGTGTATAAGGTGGTGTTCCTCCAACCTGAGTGTGACTTCATTTTGACAGTAGAGGAGTCCATGGATAGACATATCAGAATGGGAATTGGACGCGGAATTAAAATGTGTGTCCACTGGGAGATCCTGCTTTCTCTGACGGACAAAGCAGAGGTGTTCAGCAAAATGGTCGCCCAGTCTGCATCAGGTCTCACCAATACATAAAAGGCCACACCGGGAGTACCGGACGCAGTATACCACACCAGCTGACTCACAGGTGAAGTGTCGCCTCACCTGAAAGGACTGTCTGGGGCCCTGAATGGTGGTGAGGGAGGAAGTGTAAGGGCAGGTGTAGCACTTGTTCCACTTACAAGGATAAGTGCCAGGAGGGAGATCGGTGGGAAGGGATGGGGGGGGGGGGGTGTGAGTGGACAAGAGAGTCGCGTAGGGAGCGATCCCTGCGGAAAGCAGAAAGGCGGGGAGGGAAAGATGTGCTTGGTAGTGGGATCCTGTTGAAGGTGGTGGAAGTTATGGAGAATTATACGTTGAACCAGGAGGCTGGTGGGGTGGTAGGTGAGGACAAGGGAACCCTATCCCGAGTGGGGTGGCGGGAGGATGGGGTGAGGGCAGATGTGCGGGATCTCTCCCATTAAAGCACACTGCCTGAGTCAGAGAGCACTACAACAAACAAACAAACCCTTTTGCCCATTTAGTCCGTACCGAATTGTTATTCTGCCGAGTCCCATAACCGCAGCTGGACCATGGCCCTCAATACCCCTCCCGTCCATGTACTGATCCAAACTTCTCTGCAATGAAATCCATAACCTCCACTGAGAGCTCTTCCCACACCCTCACCACCCTCTGAGTGTAGGAATATTTCACCTTTCACCCTTAAACTGCGACCTCTAGTTCCCATCTCACCCAACCTCAGAGGAAAAATCCTGCCTACATTTACCCTGTCAACAGCACTCATAATTTTGTATAAATCTGCAAAATCCCCCTACATTTTCCAACACTAAAGGGAATAAAGTCCTCACCTTTTCCTAAAGCTCGAGTCCTCAAGTCCCAGCAAACGTATTGTAAATGTTCTCTGCACTCTTTCTATTTTGTTGATAATTTTCCTTCAGGCCGGTAACAAAAACTACACACAATACTCCAGATTAGGCCTGACCAACGTCTTATACAACTTGAACATAACATCCCATCTCCTGTACTCAATACTTTGATTTATGAAATCCAATGTGCCAAAAGCTCTCATTTCGACGCTATCTACCGGTGACGCCACTTTCAAGTAATTATGAATCTGTGTTCCCAGATCCCTCTGGTCTACCGACTCCTCTTCATGCACCCCAAATCAGTGCAGACCCCGAATCCAATCCCTTGAATATGAAACAATGTTTGATGAGTTTCCAGCAGTAAATCTGACCTGCTGCGAGAATGACCAGTTTTAAGACTCTTCAAAACCGAAAGGGAATCTCAACAAATTACACCTTCACATGGACAAATTTCCTCCACCCACTGTAAGCACGAAATAATGGCAAGCGATTCTGTTGTAAATCCTGATAAATGGTCATTTCTTTATTGTTATCTTGTTACGTAACCCCGTAACCAGGTAACTTACCAGCAAAGATAGATGGATCAGCTGAATCGGATGCTACTATTTTCAAACGTTTTATTCAAAAAAAAGGGCACAAGCGTATGGTTAATACAAAACATTCAGATCATATACATCGTCAAAACTCAATCTAAAACACCGGTGTAACCATAATCAATCAGAAATAAGCTCTATAGTTGTCTAGGGGTTAATACTGAGTCCAATTGAAATATAAAGAGTCACTCAGAAGTTTGCAGGCTTTTCCCTTTTGGGAACCGCGGGGGTTTTCACGTTGTAGAGAGAAAGAGATGATTTGGAAAAGATAAACACTTGCCCGTCGTCTTGGCAGAGCAAATCCTTGGAATCAGGGGAACAGACTTCCCCGTTGTTATTTAAAAGCAGTCTTTCGTTGGTTCTAGCCACAGATTCAAATTCGGAATTTAACGCACGTGGCTTCCTTCAAAATGGCGTCCCGCTCCCACGGGAATCGATATAGTGTTTCCTTGGTGTCTCCTGGGTGCGTCTGAGGGTCCCCCCCCCCTCAGACCCGCCTTTATACTTCTTCACGGGATCTCAGGTGTCAATCAAGTTGCAGGTAATGCGATCTCTCTCTCAACCAGCCCACTTTGCCCGAGGGTTTTTCACGTGGTCTCCATGAGACAATAGTCAAGGTCACCTTTATTCTGCTTCTTGGGAGAACGTGGTCTCTCTCTCTCTCTCTCTCTCCCATTTTTCTGTGTCCATTCAGCACGTCTCTTCCTCTTTTGGGTCAGTTGACCCCCCCTTAACTAGGGTTCTTGCGATTCTCACAAAGGAGGGGGCCAACGGCATAACATCAATAATACACACATAACGCAGCAACACCAACATTCCCAGTTAAATTATATTTTGATCCTTCTGGAAAAGTGGTTAAACTATCTCAATAATGTCCTTAATATATATTGAAACAACAAATTCTCAGGAATAACAGAATTATTAGACTTCATTAAATCGTGTATCCTATAATCAACTAAAGGCATTGAAAGAAGCAAGGTGGGGTTACCAAGAACGCGACTGCGGGACATTTTTCACAACCCAACAAATCCATATTTCAAGCGTGATAAGAACCCAGGCACCCAAAACTAAAAACACTCTTCTTGTGAAGTTCCCAACAGTCCTCCAACACACTTTTAACAGCATGATCATTTCTTCCCCCTTAAATTAATCCAGTATGTTAACATTAAATTCAAATTCCAGAATTTCAACCAGTAAAGCCGAAACAGGGGATAACTTTACTGCACCACAACACATTCTCAAAGCCTGTGCTTGTATTACACCCAAACATAATAAAGTTGAAGATTAAGCTGATCGATAAACCACAACCATAATCAAGAACAGATCCAATTAAACAAACGAGATTGGTCAACAAATATTTTCATGTAACACCCCAGAATACCCACAGAGATAACTGAGAATATTTAACGTTTCTTTATATTTATCAATTATTTTCTGATCTGGTGCTTCCATGTCAGCTTATTATCCATCCACATGCCTGGAAATCTTACCACTGTCACCTTTTAAGGAGCTTGACCATATCAGTTCCAATCATTCCAATCAAATGCAGGTTCATTAATCCTGTTTGTAAAACACATAACTTGTCCCATCTATTTGCCGACTGTTCAACCTTATTAATTGTGAATGCATCCTATATACAGTAAAATTGAAATTTCTCCCTCTAATCCATAAACCTCCATCATCTGCAAATAGTGATTTACACACTCCAAAACTTATCTCAGAGCAAAATATCACTAATTATAATATTAAGTGACAAATACTGCCTTGTGGGATCCCAATCTCTATCTCAAAACGACCTGAATATAACTTGCCCACCTGTACCTGACACAAGACGTCCAATTACACATTAAAAGTTAGATAATCACCTCCTCCATCCTCATTTCCACAATTTCATAAAAATTATTTCCTTCTATAAATACCATCTGCCATTAGAATAGTAAAAATACTGCTGCTACATCTATATTTAACTGTGCTTTCCTAATATCATCTTCCAAACATAAAAATGAATTCAATGTCATACTTGCCCACCCATACCTTTACAAGATGTCCAAATAAAATCTGAAAAAATTGTACAATAGCCCCCTCAATTGCATTTCCAAAAATTAATCAGGTCCGTCCTTCAATAAATATCATTTGCCCTTTCAATATCAAAAAATATTGCTATTACAACGCCTTTATTTAACCGTGCTTTCCTAATATGATCTTCCAAACCCAAAACTGATTTGAATGTTGTTCTACCCTTCCGAATTCCCCTCTGATAAAATGTGAAATCACCTCTTTTATCAAAAATATAATTCAAACTCTCGATTACCATACATTCCAGAAGTTTTCATAAATGAGACGTTAATGATATTGGCCTAAAATGAGGAGGATCAGACGGGGAGCTCCAGGTTTTAGAATGGGTACTACAACAACCATTTTCCATGAGTAAATAAAAGTTAATATTTCCACACAAGAAAGTTATATACATTCCTGCTGAATCAAGAATTTCTAATACAATTTCCTCATACATTTTATTCCCATTCACAACTCTATACCCTGCCCCTTTCCTTATAAAACTGAGAACACCACCCCTCTACCAACTAACCTGTCACACCTGTTACGTACCCGTGACACGTGACAGTGGTACACTTGTCACGTGACTGGGGTTGAAGTTATACTGGACATGAGGTAATGGTGGAGTGATGTCATTTTCCCGCCAGTAGAGGTCATGTGACAGGTTTTTTCTACAGGGTATAAAAGGAAGACCCACCCTGTCAGGTGGGGCAGTTCGTGGCTGGATTTGCCAAGATGACTTTATGTTACTGTGTGATTTAATGTGATGACGCAGTTTAGTTAAAAATGAAGTTTTATATAATGCCTAAAGTTTAAAAGGTCAGAGCCAACGGTTTCTTTGCTGATGGAGAGTGAAGAAAAGTTTGCTAATGGAGAGTGAAGAGAAGAATCGATTTTCGATGGATTGACTTCGACTTTGTGTGATCCTCATTCGGAAGGATTTCGGTTACTATTCTCACGATAGTCCCCGCTGAAAAAGCGGGAGATTGAGAATATTTTGGAAGGAAGGTCAGTCACTTTAAGTTGTTATATTTAATAAAATTCGACGTGGGAGTTCGACGCTGGGAATCGAAGGACATCGACGTGGAAGAGAATTTACATCGCTTTAAAAAGTCTCTCCTTTTAAAAGTACCGTGAGCTTTTGAACTGTCAGCATATCGTTCTTTGAACTGTTTTCATTCGGCAATTCGCTTTAGAGAACTGAGTTCTTTTCAATACTGCTTTAAAGACTGTTTGGGACTGCAACGCTATTAAGAACTGTTTGATTCAGCTGCCAGCAGCTGGTTTCGGGTCATTGTTTGGGTTTGTTTACTTTTGAAGGGGGTTGTTATCAGTGTTTAATAAACGTGTTATTCGTTATAAAACCCCTTGCCTAACTCATCTATATTATTGTTGCCCGAATACGTAACACACCTAACGACAATATAATCCTGCAGAGGAATAAAAACTTAAAATGTGCAGGTTTCCTGAACAGATATAACATTGGAAGAATCTGAAAAATCAGAAATAAACTTCTTAAAGTCTTGACCATTATAAACCTGATTTATTACATTTCATTGATATATTTTAATACTACTATGTATGTTCACAAGTACACTGGGATACAGAGATCCCACCCAATAAAACTTCATTTAAAGCTTCCCACAAAACACCAGTTACACCAAGATACCTTTCTGCAGCTTTCACAATAATTTTAATTTCCTCAGCAGGATGAGATGTCTGAGCAGTACAATTCACCACATCGGTTATAAACATCACAAACTTCATTTTATCCAGCAGTGAAATATCTTTGGTGAGAGAACTGTGATGTCGGCATATATCCACTGACGTCACAGTCTGTTCTCTGAGTGGGATCACTTTATCCTGTTTACCTGCTCTGCTTGCTGTACTTGTCCTTGAACAGGCCCGTCTGCTCACTGTGTTGTTCTGAACCAATTGAACTGGTCACTTCATGCCTTACTAAACCAATCCCTTCTGCCTACACAAGGAACACATCCCTCCATTCTCCTCATATCCACGTGGTATCTAATAGCCTCTATCACATCTGCCTCCACCACCACCCCTGACATTCACTCCAGACACCCACCATGATGGGAATGAAAAACAAAACTTGAAACGCAAACCACCTTTAAGCATTCTGAGTCAGGTTTTTAACATCATTGTCTTTTCTAATTGTTTTTTCCCAACAGCAGCTGTTAAGAGAAAAGATACAAAATTACACTAAATTACAAAATACTTAAATAGTGCAAAAAGGACCAATGAGGATGTGTTCCCCCTTTCTCCTGAAGTGCATGCCCACTGGCATTGGACATTTCCTCCTCAGAGAAAAAATCCCGGCTGTCCACTCTGTTTGTGTCTCTCACATTCCTGTAAACGTCTGTCAGACCTCCCTCAGCCTCTGCCACTCCGGAGAAAATTCCCCGAGATTGTCCGGTCTCACTTTATCCAGGCAGCATCCTGTTCAGCCTCTTCCACTCACCATCCAAAACCTCCGCATTATTCCTGTCTTCGAATGCAATTCTCCAGATGCAACATAACTGCCTGACAATGGAACCACTATCTGGGAGTTATGAACTCGGATTCCAAGATCCCCCTGTAGATCATCACAGTCCAATCTCGCTCCATGAACGTAACAGCAAAGAGATAATGCTGAGGCTTTATAATGAACTGAACGCAACTTTTCAAGAATGTTGTCAAGTCAGGCAGAATCTATTGAGGGGAATAGAGTCGATGGTTGGGACAGAACCCCTCCTTTACGGCACTGACACAGGCCCTTCGGCCCAACCTTTCCATGCTGTCCTGGTGTCCATTTAAACTAATCCCTCTGCCTGTCTTTGACACAGAAGACAGAAATCTACAGCACATCACAGGCTCTTCAGCCCACAATGTTGTACTGACCATGTAACCTAGTCCTGACACTGCCTAGGATTTCTCCAAAGTATAACCCTCTATGTTTCTAAGCTGCATGTCCCTATCTAAGAGTCTCTTAAAATATCCTATTGTATCCGCCTCCACCACCGTCGCCGGCAGCCCATTCCATGCACCCACCACTCTGTGTGTAAGAAACTTACCCCTGACATTCCCTCGGTACCGACTTCCAAGCAGCTTAAAACTACGTCCCCGCGTGTTAGTCACTTCAAGCCTGGGAAAATGCCTCTGGCTATCCACATGGTCAAAGCCTCTCATCATCCTATACACCTCTATCAGGTCACCTCTCATCCTCCGTCGCTCCAAGAAGGAAAGGCCAAGTTCACTCAATCTATTCTCATTAGGCATGCTCTCCAATCCAAGAGCAACATCCTTGTAAATCTACTCTACACTCTCTATAGTATCCACATCCTTCCTGTAGTGAGGCCACCGGAACTGAACACAGGACCAAGCGGGGTCCAACTAAGTCAAGTCAAGTCAAGTCAACTTTTATTGTCATTTCGACCATAACTGCTGGTACAGTGCATAGTAAAATTGAGACAACTTTTTTCAGGACCATGGTTTAAATGGCACGTTACAAAAAACTAGACTGAACTACGTAATATGAAAAAAAACAACAAGAGAAAGCTACACTAGACTACAGACCTACACTGGACTGCATAAAGTGCACAAAAACAGTGCAGGCATTACAATAAATAATAAACAGGACAGTAGGGCAAAGTGTCAGTCCAGGCTTCGGGTATTGAGGAGTCCGATAGCTTGGAGGAAGAAACTGTTACATAGTCTGGTCGTGAGAGCCCGAATGCTTCAGAGCCTTTTCCCAGACGGCAGGAGGGAGAAGAGATTGTATGAGGGGTGCATGGGGTTCTTCATAATGTTGTTTCCTTTACGGATGCAGCGTGTAGTATAAATGTCCGTGATGGCAGGAAAAGAGACTCCGATGATCTTCTCAGCTGTCCTCACTATCTGCTGCAGGGTCTTGCAATCCGAGATGGTGCAATTTCCAAACCAGGCAGTGATGCAGCTGCTCAGGATGCTCTCAATACAACCCCTGTAGAATGTGATGAGGATGAGGGGTGGGATGAGGGATGAGGATGGACTTTACTCAGCCTTCGCAAAAAGTAGAGAAGCTGCTGGGCTTTCTTTGCTATAGAGCTGGTGTTGAGGGACCAGGTGAGATTCTCCGTCAGGTGAACACCAAGAAAGTTGGTGCTGTTTACGATCTCTACCGAGCAGCTGTCAATGTTCAGTGGGGAGTTGTCGCTCCGTGCCCTCCTGCAGTCAACAACCATCTCTTTTGCTTTGTTCACATTCAGGTTGTTGGCTCTGCACTAGTCCGTCATCCGCTGCACCTCCTCTCTGTAAACTGACTCGTCGTTTTTGCTGATGAGACCCACCACAGTCGTGTCATTGGTGGACTTGATGTCCAGAACCCTGCCGTGTTGGGGTACAATTACTTATGTACAGGTTAGGAGAAATATAGCTTCAACATCACCTCACAGCTCTTGAACTCAATCCCATGGTTGATGAAGGCCATCACACCAGACGCCTTCCTAACAACACTGACAACTTCCACAGCAGCGTTGAGTGTCGTATGGACATGGACCCCAATATCTTACCATTAATATTATATTCTGTGTTCAGATTTGACCTGCAGAAATGAACCACTTCACATGTATCTGGGTTGAAATCCATGTCACTTCTCAGCCCAGTTTTGCATCCTATCTATTCCCTGCTGTAATATCTTCTTTATTTTTTTTACTGAAGGAATGACACAATACAGAATACGGAATGCATTACATTTTCCTCCATTTTGCTTTTATATCTTACCCCTAAACAACCCCACAACTCTTCTGTCATCAGCGGGGCCTTCTGGCAGTTATAGTCAATGGTCCTCGCCTCCTCGCTCGCTCCCTGCAAAAGCATTTTTTCTCAGCCACCACAGACGTCACCGAAACAGACCCACCGAGGCGAGAAGGGGAATCACACCCGTCCTTGTGGGCGCCGAGGCCGCCGACACCGACATAAGCGACTCACAGAATTCCGCCACAGCGATGGAGCGGAAGAGGAAGGGATGAACATGGGCTGATTTCCACCAGCCTATCGTAGCTCAGACGTAACACAGACCCCTGCTGTCAATGGCTGTAGTGCCTGTCTGTCAAACGGGACCTCACACGGTGATTAGTTAATGTGAACGTCAGTCACGCTTCATGTCTTTATCAGTTTGAGTTTGGATTTATGTCGGGGACAGGAAGCGAATTGGGAGAAATGTAAGTGTTTACATGATGATGCATCTTTGAGTAAAAGTAAAAGGGCACAGACAGTGGTGAGGAAGGAGGTGATTTACTGGAGGTTATATGGAGATAATATTGGAAGGGATATCAAACTTGGAATTGTTTGGGGTATGATTTAGAAAATGGGGGAATTTGTGGGGATCATAATATTCCAGTGTTGATTAATGAGGGCATAATGATTGTTACTGAAACAGGGAAGGTTGTGTTACTGACTGGGTCATTTGCTGAGATTCATAATCAGGATAATTTAAGTGAAGAAGTTAAATGATGTAGGGATATGTTTTTCATTGAATACCCTGACGTGTTGGAAGTCAGACAGACAGACATACTTTACTGATCCCAAGGGAAATTGCGTTTAGTTACAGTCGCACCGACCAAGAATAGGAAATATATCAATATAAAACCATAAATAATTAAATAGTAAGAAGTAAATTATCAGCTGTAGCAATGATAGTATCACTGATGGAGAGATTTATTTGTATGAATTTAAGAAGTTTATCAATAATGCAGGTCTGGTGTTCCCAAGAAAGGGTGAGATATGTAATTGTAATTGTATATAATTCTCTTTTGTGAAAATATTATATTTTTGAATCATGCTTGGAGGTTAGGCCATCTACTTTCCTCATGGAAAATGACAGCAGTCGTGCCTATTCTAAAACCTGGCAGATCCCCATCTGATCCTTCTAGTTAAGGGCCTATATCGTGAATGTCTCATTTATGTAAACTGATGGAATGTATGGTAATCAAGCGCTTGAGTTATATTTTGGAAAGAGTGGTGATAAAGTGTTTTATTAGAGTGGATTTTGGAAGGGGGAAATGACATTAGATTCAGTTTTAGGTTTGGAAGATGATATTAGGAAAACAGAATTAAATAAAGATGCTGTAATAGTAGTATTTTTGATACTGAAAAGGGAAATGATATATTATGGATGGAAGGACTTTGATTAAATTATGGCAATTAGGAGTGAGGGAAGATTGTATAATTTTTCTGAGTTTTTTTTGGATGGACTGTCCAAGTACGGGTCGGCATGTTATGTTTGTGTTTCTATGAGATAGAGAATGGGATCCCACAAGGCAGTATTTGTAACCCTTCATTATTTAATATTATGATTAATGATATTTTCTCTGAGATGGGAAAATGGGATACCCTGGGTATAGGACAATATACAGATGATATAGCTTTAGAGATGAGAGGTAGTAATTGCTATTTACTACCAATTTATTTCCATTTGCAATTGGAAATATTCCTGCTTCCGCTCAATGTATGATAGCTTTTTCAACTTTATTGGCTAGGAGAGCTATTTTGTTGTACTGGAAGGATCGAAATCCACCTGTTGTTTTTTTTTTTTTGGCTCTCCATTATGTCGTGTTTAATTTTGGAGAAAATTAGAAGTCGGATGTTTGATACATCTTTTAAATTTGAGCAAACCTGGTGACCTTTCATTCAATATTTTCATATGATTTAAATTTGTTTCTTTTTTTACTTTTTCAGTCATCTTTTTTTTCATCTCCGTGAAATTTCAGATTTGACCAGAATGATTTTTCCCTCTTTTTTTTGTAATTATATCCTAAAATGGACTGCCCAGACTTTTTTTTTGTTGTTTTAGGTTAATTTAATGGGTTTTTTTCTTCTCATAATAGAAATATTGAGTTTTTTATGAATAATTCAAAGGAGTTGTGGTTCCTTTTATATATTATACATGATTTTGACAATGTATATTCCTTTCATTATTTGTATTCTTATTGAAATATGTATTTGATATAACTTCTCCCCTGATTTGCATTTATTCTTATTTTTTTAATCAATAAAAAAAGATTGAAAATGAAAATGGAAGCACCTATCAGTAAAATAACTGATAAATGTAAAGGAGCATTATATCTCCTCAGACATCTATGTGGGTATTCTTGGTTGCAACTTGAAAATCTTTGTTGACCAATTATATTTGTTTAATTTGATCTGTTCATGATTATGTCTGTGTGGCTAATGGATCAGCTTCATCTTCAAATTAAAAATGTTTGTAGTTGATCTTAACATAATGGATTAATTTCAGAGGGCATAGCAATGATCATTCTGTTAAAGGTGTGCTGGAGGACGGTAGGGGACATGACAAGAAGAGTGTTTTTTGTTTTGGATGGCTGGGTTCTTACCACCCTGGGAATATGGGTCTATTTGATGATACAATATGTACCACTGTAGCTTTCTCTGTAATCCCACCTTGTTTATTCCAATGACTTCAGTTGATTTTAGGTTACACGATCGGATTTGGTTCTGCCTGAGAGTCTGTTGGTTCATCAGTATATTAATGAAAGTATTATCATATAGTAAGCATTTTTACAGATGAATCAGAACATAATTTAACTGGGGATGTTGGTGTGGCTGTTTTTGTGTGACTGAATTGCAGGAAAATGATAAAGAAATGACTTACAGCCATTTATCAGCGTAGAAAGTAGAGTTCTTTGCCAAGAGTTTAGGCTTACAGTGGGTGGAGGAAATTGGTCCTTATAATTTGTTCAGAATACATTTCGGTTTTGACGAGTCTTAAACGGGTCATTCTGGCAGTAGGTCAGATTGACTGTTGGAAACTCGTCAAACGGTATTTCATATATAAAGTTTGATCTATATGTCTGCACATTATGGGCCCTGCACATCACACTGTTGAGGGAAATGATGGGGTTGACTGTTTAGCAACAAAAGCTGTTAAATGTTAAGCTGTGGATATAGACCTTCCACTTAGCAAATCAGAAGCTAAAGGGTTGGTAGTGTTAAGAATTAGGGGCTTATGGCAAGACGTAGGATAATGGACATAAGGACAGACACCTTTGCAGAATACATAATCCTGTTGGGTTTATAGAAGAAGGGCTTAAAACAAGGGAAGGAATGATATTGACTCGACTTAGAAATGCCTACACTATATTTAATTATGCCTTGTATCTAATTGGAAAACTTCATTCTGTACATTTAGTCATTATGAAACTGTCGAAACACATACTATTTCAATGTGAAGCGTATAAGGCTGAAGAAAAATCAAATGCAGTCTTCAGTACAATCTTTGGGAGGGTAGATAGTTTTCAGGTAAAAACTTTATTAAATTATGGGACTGACTTTAAATTAATTCACAGTTTGAGCTGGAAAAGGCATGTAATAATTGTGTTAAACCGAAGGAAATGACATATAGGGTAGCAAAGGTGAGTGGGATGTTGGATTATTGGGATGCTCTTAAAATCCAACAAAAGGCAACGAAAAAAGCCATAAGAATGGTAAAGACGAAATATGAGGGCAAACTGGACAATAATATAAATCAGGATACCAAAAGTTTAGTTTTCAGTTACATGAAGAGTGAAAGGGAGATGAGAGTTGATACTGGACCACTGGAAAATGATGCTGGTGAAGTAGTAATGGGGGACAAAGAAATGGAAGATGAACTTAATGAACAATCTTCACTGTCTTTTCCGGTCAGCACTGCCCCCACCTGCCCCATTTAAAATGTCTCATTGCGGGTGGACTTTAGGACCCAGCTACTGCTGAATCCCTGGTGTTTCTGCTTGGTTGACGGATGCGGTGAATGGGTTAAAATTAATTGATTGATAATTCTCATCTCGTGTTTATTTCACTCCATAGAACCAGAGAACACTACAACACAGAAAACAGGCCATTTGGCGCTTCTGGTCTACCAAAACTTTATTCCGCTCATCCCATTGATCTGCACCCAGTCCATAAACCTCCAGTCCTCTCCCATCCATGTATCTATCCAATTTATTCTTAAAACTCCAGTGAGCCGACATTTACAACGTCAGATGGCAGCTCGTTCCACACTCCCATCACTCTCTGAGAGAAGTTCCTCCTAATGTTCCCCCTAAACCTTTCCCCTTTCACCCTAAAGCCATGTCCTCCAGTTTTTATCTTTCCTAAACTAAGTGGAAAGAACCTACTCGCATTTACTGTCGATACTTCTCATAATTTTGTAAACCTCTATCAAATCCCCCCTCATTCTGCTATGCTCCAAGGAATAATGTCCTAACCTGTTCAATCTTTCCCTGTAACTCAACTCTTGAAGATCTGGCAACATCCTAGTAAATCTTCTCTGCATTCTTTCAATCTTACTGATATCCTTCCTATAGTTAGGTGACCAGAACTGCAAATAATACTCCAAATTTGTTCTCACCAATGCCTTATACAACCTCAGCATAACATCCCAACTCCTATACTCAGTACTTTGATTTATGAATGCCAGGATGCCAAAAGCCTTCTTTACAACCCTGTCTACCTGTGATGCCACTTTCAGGGAATTATGTACCTGAACTCCCAAATCCCTTTGTTCCTCCGCACTCCTCAGTGCCCTACCATTTACTGTGCATGTCCTACCTTGGTTTGTCCTTCCAAAATGCAACAGCTCACGCTTGTCTGCATTAAATTCCATCTTCCATTTCCTGGCCCATTTCTCCAGTTGGTCCAGATCCCTCGGCAAGCTTTGAAAGCCTTCCTCGCTGTCCACAACGCCTCCAATCTTGGTGTCAACAGCAAAATTGCTGATCCAATTGACCACATCTATATCATTGATATAGACAACAAACAACAATGGTCCCAGCACAGATCCCTGAGGCACACCACTAGTGACAGGCCTCCAGTCTGAGAAGCAATCATCCACTACCACTCTCTGTCTTCTCCCACACAGCCAATTTCGAATCCAGTTTCCAACCTGTGCATGGATACCTAGTGTCTGAACCTTCTGAACTAACCTCCCATGTGGGACCTTGTCAAAGGCCTTACTAAATTTCATGTAGGCAACATCCACAGCCTTACCTTCATCTATTTTCTTGGAAACCTCCTCGAAAAATTCTACAATATTTGTTAAACACGATCTACCATGCACAAAGCCATACTGACTATCCTTAATCAGCCTTTGGCTCTCCAAATACTTGTATATCCGATCTCTCAGAACACCTTCCAATAACTGACCTACTACTGATGTCAGGCTCACTGGCCTGTAATTACCTGGTTTACTATTGGAGCCTTTTTTAAACAACGGAATAACATGAGTTACCCTCCAATCCTCCGGCACTGCACCCGTGGCTGAGGACAATTTAAATATTTCTGTCAGGGCCCCTGCAATTTCTACTCTAGTCTCTCTCAGGGTCCGAGGAAATATCAAGTCAGGCCCGGGGGATTTATCTACCTTTATTCGCTGTAAGGCAGCAAGCACCTCCTCCCCTTTAATCTCTAATTGTTCCATGACACTACTGCTTGTTTCCCTTCCTTCCATATACACTATGCCAGTTTCCTGAGTAAATACTGATGCAAAAAAACTGTTTAAGATCTCCCCCATCTCGTAAGGCTCCACACATAGACGACCACTCTGATCTTCTAGGGGACCAATTTTGTCCCTTACTGTCCTTTTACTCTTAATATACTTGTAGAAACCCTTCGGGCTTTCCTAAACATTATCTGCCAAAGCCACCTCATGTCTTCTTTTTGCCTTCCTGATTTTCTTCTTTAGTATTTTCTTACATTTTCTATACTCTTCAAGTAACTCATTTGTTCTTTGTTGCCTCTACCTGCTATACACCTCTTCTTTTTCTTACCAGATCGCCAATATCCCTTGAAAACCAAGGGTCCCTGTGCCTGTTAACTTTGCCTTTAATCCTGGCAGGAACATGCAAACTCCGCACTCTCAAAATTTCACCTTTGAAGGCCTTCCACTTACTGAACACATCCTCGCCAGTAAAAAACTTATCCCAATCCACTCTTCCTAGATCCTTTTTCATTTTCACAAAATTGGCCCTTCTCCAATTTAGAACCTCAACTCGAGGACCAGACCCATCCTTATACATAATTAACTTGAAACTAATTAACATTTTGGGTCCAGTGACATTATGGTCACTGGACCCAAAATGTTTGTCTACACATACTTCTGTCACCGGACCTGTCTGGTTTCCTAATAGGAGATCAAATATTGCATCCTCTCTCATAGGTACCTCTATATATTGATTTAGAAAACTTTCCTGAAAACATTTGCAAACTCCAAGCCAAATAGCCCTTTTTCAGTTTGGAAGTCCCAGTCAATATGAGGAAAGTTAAAATCCCCTACTATTACTACTTCCTGTTTCTTACACCGGTCTACTATCTTTATACAGGTTTACTCCTCCAATTCTCTCTGACTATTGGGCGGTCTATAATACACCCCTATTGGTGTGGTCACACCTTTCCCGTTCCTCAGCTACACCCATATGACCTCTGTAGACAAGACCTCCGGGCTGCCCTGTCTACGCACAGCTGTGATATTTTCCCTGACTAGTAATGCCACTCCTCCCCCTTTCATCCCTCCCCCTCTATCACGTCTGAAACAACGAATATTTCAATCATGTATAAACCTTAGGTGGGAGGTTATCTTTTTGTATTAATGTATTAAAAATAAATTATAAATTCTACCAATGGAACCTCTTACTAAAGGATTCATATTCAAAATAATATCCAACAAATCAGATTCTTGCATATATGGGAACTTAGATAATTACTTTTGTAAAAAATTTCTAACCTGAAGATATTGCAGAAAGTGTGTATGAGAGAGAGAATATTTGCTAATTAACTCTTCAAAAGTCATCAATCGACTATCACAAAATAAATGAAAATAAAAATAAATAAATCTGCAAAAAAACAGATCCCCTTAATCACTAAAAATTAAACAAGTTTGGGAAAGAGAACTAAATATGACCTTTGTTAATGAAGATGGTCAATTCTTCTTTAATATGTGCCAATCAGTGTTCAATTCAATTTAAAATTGTTCACTGTTACTATTTAACAAAGGAGAGACTATCCAAAATATTTCCTAAGATAGACAATTATTGCGATAGGTATAAAACTGATGTAGCCACTTTTTCACATATATTCTGGTCATGTTCTTCATTAAAACCCTTTGGAAATCTTTATTTTCTACAATTTCTAAAGCTCTGAAAATTAATTTACAACCTAATGTACAAACCTTTGATTTCTGTCTATACATACAGTCCTCGCATGACCTTTATCCTCCTCCACCTCACTATCTGCTCTAACACTCTGGTTCCCCTCCCTCCGCAAAGCTAGTTTAACCCCCTCCCCCGGAGCAGCACTGGCAAATCTACCCGCAAGAATGTTAGTTCCCCTCCAGTTCAGGGGCAAACCATCACATCGGATCAGGTCCCACCCTCCCGGGAACAAAGCCCAATTGTCCAGAAACGCCCTCCTGCACCATCTCCTTAGCCACGTATTTAGCTGCACTCTCCGCACATTTATATTTACAGGGACTTTACTCCTGACGCCGGTCCCGGGACCCGACCCCTTGACAGACTCGGAGCGGAACCGGAGCAGATTCTCAGCCACCGGTTTCCATCCCAGGTCGCGAAGAAAGGATAACGTTTCCCCGTGAATTTATTCCCAGTGAAGGTGTGGAGATGGGACTTGGTCTTCGCGTTGTAAAATGAAACTGTCCCGGACTCGTAACTGAGATAAACTCCCACCCTCCTGAGGATAGGAAATACAGGTAGACGGGACTCGGGGGAGGTGAGACCACTGGACACGTCACCATCCCGATGTAACATGCCATCAACCCGCCTGATGACCCAGAATCCGGTCCCCGGACTCAGACTGAACCGTCCCTTCCTCTCCACAGACTCTGCGGCGACTCCCAGACCCCAGAACCGAATCCCCGTCACCTCCACCTCCCAGTAATGTCTCCCCGATGTGAATCCCTCCGATCCCAGCACACAAGGCCAGTCTGTGAATCTCTTCCCGGTGTCAGGGAGATTCCTCCGGACCCCGGTCCATCTCACACTCTTCCGATCCTCAGACACCTCGAGCAGCGGATGCGCCGTTTCCACATCCAGGGTGACAGAGACTGGGGGGAGAAGCAGAGAATTAGTGAGTCCACGGGAATGGGGGGGGGGGGGGGGGACTCGGGCAGCGCGGTCCCGGGGCTCGGGGGGAGACTCGGGCAGCGCTGTCCCGGGGTTCGGGGGGAGACGGGGGGGAGACTCGGGCAGCGCGGCCCCGGGAATCGGGGTGGGGAGACTCGGTCGGGTGGCCGACATGAACCTTCACCGTGGTTTGACCCGACCAAAGCGGATGGGCAACTAATGTCTCCCCGTGGGTTTCCGCTGGACGGAGATCAGAGATTTCCCGATCAAAAAGACTCAAAATGCTGGAGGAACCGAGCGGGTCAGGCAGTATGTGTGGAAAAGAGATGGACAGTCTACGTTTCAGGTCGATATCTTCCCTCAAGAACAAAAATGAATAGGGGAGAGAGACAGCAGAAACGAGTGCAGGAAAGGGGTGGATTAAGATGGGAAGGGGGTCAGTGAATGGATTTAAACAGGAGGTCACAGAGGCCCATCGGCTCAACTTGTTCATGCCGACCAGCTTGCTTTAATGAGCTGGTCCTAATACTATTATTTGCCCATTTCCTGATCTGTCTCTGTCCTTCCCCAGATTCCGAGCTTCTGCAGCACTACTTGCCCCTTCACCTATCTTCATATCACCTGCAAGCTTGGCCACAAAGGCAACAATTCTGTCATCCAAATCATTCTTTGTCTATCTTGGCTTTGTGTTCCTCGAAGAATTCCAACAGATTTGTCAGGCAAGATTTCCCCCTAAGGGAAGGCATGCTGTCTTTGCCTTATTTTATCATGTGCCTCCATGTACCCGAAATCTCGTCCTTAACACTGGACTCTAACATCTTCCCAAGCACACCACATCCAGACTAACTCACCTATAATTTTCTTTCCCATCTGCTCTCCTTCTTAAAGAGTGAAGTGACGGTTGCAATTTCTAGTCATCTTAAATGACCAAGTATCTACTGATTCTTGAAAGATCATTACAAATGTCCCCAATTCTCTTCAGCTGACGCTTTCCTAACACTGGGGTGTGGTCCATCTGGTCCAGGTACCTTCAGATCTTCAATCGTCCCACGCACTTTCTCCTCAGTAACAGCAACAACACTCATTTCTGTCCCCGGACACTCTCACATTTCTCTTCTCCAGTGTCATTTTCTAGGGGTCCAATATCCACTCCCACCTCTCTTTTACTCTTTACATTTTTGTATCCTCATGAGTATTGTAGGCGAGCTTTCCCTCATATCTCATTTTCACTCCTGATGGCTTTGTAAAGCCATTCTGTTGATTATCAAAATCTTCTCGATACTCCAACATCCTGCTGATTCTTGTTCTATTGAAAGCCCTCTCGCTTTTATGCTGTTTTTGACTTCCCTTATCAAACACGGTTACCTCATCCTCCCTGTATAATAATACTTCATCTTTCCGAATTGTCCCTGTCTTTGTTGTTCTGCAATCATCCCTGCTCGTGTCCCCTTCCAATCTACTTTGGTGAGCTCCTCCCTCATGCCTCCATAACTAACTTTACTCCACTCTGATACTGATACATCTGACGTTATCTCCTCTCAAACTCTGGGGTGAGTTCTATCATTTTATCATCACTGCTTCATAAAGGTTCTTTTACCGTAATCTCCCAAATCATATCTGGTTCATTATACAAATCCCACTCTGGAATTGCCTTTCTCCCATTGGGCTCAACCACAAGCGGATCTAAAAAGCCATCATGGAGGCATTGCACAAATTCTCTCTCTTGGAATGCAGCACCTTTATGATTTTCCCAGTCTACCACCTTGTCCTTTTCTCCATCTCCTGATGTAATTTGTATCCCATTTCTATTCATGGCTACTATTTGGAGGCCTGTACATAACTTTCATCAGGGTCTTTTTACCCTTGCAGTTTTTTAACTTTACCCACAATGATTCTGCATCATCCAATCCTATGTCACCTCTCTCTAATGATTTCATTTCATTTCTTACCAACAGAGCCTCCCCTGCCTCTCTGCCTACCTGCCTGTCCTTTGAATACAAGGTGTATCCTTGAATGTTGAGCTTCAAGCCGGGATCTCCTTTCCACCACAACTCAGTGATGCCAACAACGTTGTGCCTGCCAATCTCTACCTGTGCTACAACATAATCTCCCTTATTCCGTATACTGGTGCATTCAAATACAACACCTTCAGTCCTGTATTCATCAGCCTATTCCACACTGTCCAGATGAACTGAAGTAAGGTCTTTGATGTCGATGATAGACCACAGTTGGAGTATTGTCTGCATTTCCGGTTCCCGAATATGGAGAGGATGTCATTACACTGGACAGGAGGCTTCAGGAGGATGTTACTAGGACTGGGGGCTTGGGTTAAAAGCAGAGAGTGGATAAGCTTGGGCTATTCAGCTGTAGTGTAGGATGTTCAGGTATGACCCCTTATCAAGGTAAATAATTCATAAGGACCTTAAATAACGTTTCTTTTTCCAAGAAATGGGAGTACAGAACCAAAGGGCTCAGATTGAAAGTGAGACAGAATTTTTTTTATGAGGGATCTGTGGGGTAACATTCCCACAGAGAGAGAGGTGGGTATATAGATATACAGCATAAAATGATGACCCCTGTAGAATACCATTAGTCACTGGCAGCCAACCTGAAAAGGATCCCTTTACTCTCATTTGCTGATTCCTACCAGTCAGTCAATGCTCTAACTAAGCCAATAACTTTCTGTAACACCATGAGCTCTTAACTTGATAAGCAGCTTCATGTGTGGCACCTTGTCAAAAGCCTTCTGCGATTCCGAATATACAACATCCACTGCATCCCCTTTATCGATCCTACTTGTTATCCCCTCAAAGAATCCCAACAGGTTTGTCAGGCAAGATATTTCCTTAAGAAATCCAGGCTGACTTGTCCTATCTTGTCCAGTGTCACCAAGTATTCCATATCCTCATACTTAACAACTGACACAAACTTCTTACTAACCACAGAAGAGACAGCAGTGTAAAAAGGGCCTGAAGGATCATTGGAGACCCGCATCAGCCCAACCACAAACTGTACCAGTTGCTACCATCTGGGATACGGTCCCGCAGCATAAAGGCCAGGAGCAACAAGCTCCAGGCCAGCTTCTTCAACCAAGCCATTAGACTGATTAACTCGTGCTGAGACAACTGTATTTCTTTGTTATATTGACCAGCATGTCATACATATTATTTATAATAAATTACTATAAATTGCACTTTGCACAATTAAAGATGTAACCTAAAGATTTTTACTCCGTGTATATGAAGGATGAAAGTAATAAAGTCAATTCAATTCAATTCAATTCAATTTCATGTTTCATTTTTCCCCTCCCAATAATTCGTTTAGTTCCTCTCTGTAGATATTTAAAAGCTTCCCAATCCTCTATCTTCCTACTAATTTTCCCTTTGTTGAATACCCTCTCTTGCTTTTACATCAGCTTGTCTTCCCTTGTCAGCCACAGTTGATCTATTTTGCCATTTGAGTATTGATTTATTTTTGGAGTACACCTATCCTTCACCTTCCTCATTTTCCCAGAAACTGACACCATTTCTGCTCTGCTGTCAGCACTGCCAGCTTCTCCTTCCATTTTGGCCAATTCCTCTCTCAGACCACTGTAATTTCCTTTACTCCAGTGAAATACTACAACATCAGACGTTACTGTCTCCATATCAAATTTCAAATTGGACTCTTTCATGTTGTGAGCACTGCCTCCTAATAGTTATTTTACCCTAAGTTTCATAATCACCTCCGGATCAATACATAACACCCAATCCAGTAGAGCTGATTTCCTCGTAGGCTCAGGGACAAACTGCACTAAAAAGCCATCTCTTAGGCATTGAACAAATTCACTCTCTTGAGATCCATTACCAACCTGATTTTCCCAGATGACCTGCATGTTCAAATCTCCCATGACTAACATAACATTTGTCCTTTTGACATGCCTTTTCTATTTCCAGTTGTAACCTGTGGTCCACATCCCAGCTACTGTTGGGGTGACTGTATATAACTGCCATCAGGGTCCTTTCACATTTGTAGTTTCATAACTCAACCCACAAGGATTCAACATCTTCGTATCTTATGTCACAACTTACTACTGATTTACCAGCAGAGCCATGTCACCCCCTCTGCCTACTTTCCTATACCACCGATACATTGTGTAACCTTGGTCATTCAGCTCCCAACTGCAACCATCCTTCAGTCACGATTCAGCGATGGCCACAACATCACACCCGACAATCTGTAACCTTATTTTTTATACTCCATGCATTGAGATCTAACACTTTGATTACTGTATTTGCTACCCTTTTTGATTCTGTGATCCTAATGCACTGATACTCACTCTGCTGGCTGCAATTCTGTACTCGCATCTGTCTGCCCTATCTGACAGTCTGACTGCACGCTATCTTTGTATTTTTACCATCAGTCCTATCCAGAGTCCCTTCACTCTAGTTCCCACCCCACTGCCAAATTAGTTGAAACCCTCCCCAACAGCTCTATCGAACCTCTCTGAGAGAATATTGTTCCCCCCCGGGTTCAGGTGCAACCCATCACTTTTGAACAGGTCATACTTCCCCCAGAGGAGATCCCAATGATCCAAGAAGCTGAAGCTCTGCCCCCTGCACCAGCTTCTCAGCCACACATTTATCTGCCAAAACGTCCTGTTGCTACCCTCACCGGCAAGTGGTACAGGCAACATTCCAGAAATTACAACCCTGGAGGTACTGCTTCTCAGTTTTATACTGAGCTCTCTAAATTCTCTCTTCAGGACCAATTTGCTTTTACTTCCTGTGTCATTGGTACCAATATGTACCAGGATATCTGGCTGTTTTCTCTTCCTCTCTGAAATGCTGCGGACACGATCCGAGACGTCCCTGACCCTGGCACCTGGGAGGTAACAAACCATTCGGGTGTCCCGTTCACGTCCACAGATTCTCCTGTCCGGTCCCCTGATGAATGAGTCCCCTGTCACTACAGCTCCCCACTTCTCCATCTAACATCAGTGAGAGTTGCGGGTTCAGGAGGGGGTGGGGTGAAGACCTGTGTCAGTCTGCACTCACACCGCACAAAGGACTTGTGTATTTTTCTGACAATCCCGGTCACCACACTGATACCCGCTTTTATTCCCTTCAGTATCATCAAGTCAGTATTAAATTCCCAGCTCCTGTGGTAGGATTCAAATTCATGTCTTGGCATGTTAGTGCAGTGTGCCTGGGATCAGGACACAGTGGTTCATTTGCCAGTCCCGTGTATTGGTTGTATTGTGACCCTGTGCTGATGTGTTCAGGGGTCTGACATCTCCAGCTGCCCATGCGACAGTGATGCCTCCCAGTCGGTTGGGTTGTTGTGGAAACTTCAGTTCCCCTTCAGTCCATTATCACAGCCAATCTTTGCTTCAAGTTGGAACTTAATTGAACAAGGAGAAATGAATCTTTGTAAGTTTTACCTTGATTAATGGCATTGAGTGTTTCTCTCAGCACTGTGTTCAACAAATAGGGGTGATCGAATTTTTCAACCGGTAGGGTCTCATCTGTCACTGACAATTCCTGGACATCGTCATTAATCCTGTAAATTTTAAACTGCTGGTTATAAGCTGCAATTTTGAACTATACAGGTTTTTAATAAAGAGTATGTCCTACCTCCTGTTCTGACGAGCTTCCTCCTGAAATAAATCAAAAATAAATCTGATTAGACTTGGACTTACCGTCCACATCTTGAATTTCATCCAAATCATTACAAGGTGTTGAAAATTCCCACTCCCACAGTCACTCACACACACGGACAATACAGAACCATGGGGTAAATTACAGGGACAGTTTCTGAATGTCAGACCATTACTGAGAGGATGAAACTTACAAGGAAGACAGGACAGGTTGAACATCACAAAATCCCATAAGAAATTTAGTGAAGAGGAACTCGCTGCCACAGGAGTGATTGAAGCGGAACAGCAGAGATTGAATTTAATGGGGAAACTCGATAAACAGGTGAGGAACCATCGAGTTCAGTGCTGTGTTACTGGGTGTTTTGAGTAGGTCGGAGGAGAATTCTGAAGCAGGGAAATTGATAGAAGCTGATGGACCGAATA
The DNA here is from genome assembly GCF_048418815.1 of Hemitrygon akajei. Taxonomy (NCBI): domain Eukaryota; kingdom Metazoa; phylum Chordata; class Chondrichthyes; order Myliobatiformes; family Dasyatidae; genus Hemitrygon; species Hemitrygon akajei. The sequence goes on from NW_027332012.1 coordinate 1,080,849, forward strand.
GCCTGTTTCTGATGGAGACCGGACGAGATGTACCCCAGGCCACTGTGGGAGGAGATTGTTTCTGATGGAGACCGGACGAGATGTACCCCAGGCCACTGTAGGAGGAGATTGTTTCTGATGGAGACCGGACGAGATGTACCCCAGGCCACTGTGGGAGGAGATTGTTTCTGATGGAGACCGGACGAGATGTACCCCAGGCCACTGTGGGAGGAGATTGTTTCTGATGGAGACTGGACGAGATGTACCCCGGGCCACTGTGGGAGGAGATTGTTTCTGATGGGGACCGGACGAGATGTACCCCAGGCCACTGTGGGAGGAGATTGTTTCTGATGGAGACCGGACGAGATGTACCCCAGGCCACTGTGGGAGGAGATTGTTTCTGATGGAGACTGGACGAGATGTACCCCGGGCCACTGTGGGAGGAGATTGTTTCTGATGGAGACCGGACGAGATGTACCCCAGGCCACTGTGGGAGGAGATTGTTTCTGATGGAGACCGGACGAGATGTACCCCAGGCCACTGTGGGAGGTGAGGGAGGAGATTGCTTAGCCTCTGGTGATGATCTTTGCATCATAAATAGGAAGGGGAGCGGTTCCGGAGGATTGGAGGGATGCAGATGTCATTCGCTTATTCAAGAAAGGGAGTAGAGATGGTCCAGGATATTATAGACCAGTGAGTGTTACTTCAGTGGTTGGTAAGTCAATGGAGAAGATCCTGAGAGGCAGGATTCATGTATATTTAGAGAGGCTTAATATGATTACGAATAGTCAGCATGGCTTTGTCAAGGGCAGGTCATGCCTTACGGCCCTGATTGAATTTTTTGAGGATGTGACAAAACATATTGATGTAGAGCATATGGATTTCAGCAAGGGATCCAAGGGGACATTGATTTGTTCAACCAGAATTGGTTTGCCCACAGAAGACAAAGTGTGGTTGTAGACGGGTCATATTCTGCATGGAGATTGGTGACCAGTGGTGTGCCTCAGGGATCTGTTCTCGGACCCCTTCTCTTTGTGATTTTTATAAGTGACCTGGATGAGGAAATGGAGGGATGGGTTAGTAAATTTGCTGATGACACAAATGTTGGGGGTGTTGTGGATAGTGTGGAGGACTGTCAGAGTTTACAGTAGGATATTGATGGGATGCAAAACTGGACTGAGAAGTTGCAGATGGAGCTCAACCCAGCTGAGTGTGAAGTGGTTTACTCTGGTAGCTCAAATATGATGGCAGACTATGGTATTAATGGTAAGACTCTTGGCAGTGTGGAGGATCAGAGGGATCTTGGGGTCCAAGTCCATAGGACACTCAAATCTGCTGCACAAGTTGACACTGTAGTTTAAAAGGCATACGGTGCATTGGCCTTCATAATCCATGGGATTGAGTTTTAAAGCCGAGAGGTAATATTACAGCTATATTGGACCCTGATCATACCTCACTCTCAGTCTGGTCGCCTCACTACAGGAAGGATGCGGACACTATAGAAAGGGTGCAGAGGAGATTTAAAAGGATGTTGCCTGGATTGGGGAGAATTCCTTATGAGAGTAAGTTGAGTGAACTCGGCCTTTTCTCCTTGGAGCGACAGAGGGTGAGAGGTGTATAAGATGATGAGAGGCATTGATCAGAGTCAGAGGCTTTTTCCCCGGGCTGAAATGGCTACCACGAGAGGACACCGTTTTAATGTGCTTGGAAGTAGGTACAGAGAAGATGTCAGGGGTAATATTTTTACGTAGAGAGTGCTGAGTGCGTGGAATGGGCTGCCGGCAACACTAGTGGATGCGGATATGATAGGGTCTTTTATGAGACTCCTGGAGAGATTCACGGAGTTCAGGAAGATGGAGGGCTATCGGTAACCCTAGGTAATTCCTAAAGTAAGGACATGTTCAGCACAGAATTGTGGACTGAAGGACCTGTATTGTGCTGTAGGTTTTCAATGTTTATATTTCTACGTTTCTAATGTGAAACTTATTTGAAAAATTAAAGAAACATTGAAAGTTTCCCTAAGCTGACAGAAACCGGATACAGAGGATAAGTCTGATGTGTGGGTCACATTCTTTGTTCTCACGGCCTGACAGAGAGACCCTCACACTCACCGCACCAGACACACTCACAGTCTGTGACTGGAACTGGGTGTTAATGGGAGTTTTAGAGGATATTTAATGTGGTAATTAAGGACACAATCAGCACCACTGTGTTATGATCTGAGTCAATCATTTCAGAAAAGATTACATTCTGTCCTGGGATGTACAGAAGTTGTGGAAGTCCAGTTTTGGGGAAACAACAACCCTGAATAGTTGCATCAATTGACTGGTGAGAAACAGTTTACCGCCATTTGTAAATGCTGTTTGTAGGAGCAACACGTCTGTTTTCTGTTGTTACGTATTCAGGCAACAATAAATATAGATGAGTTAAACGAAGGGTTTTTATAACAAATAACACGTTTATTAAACACTGATAACAAACCCCCTTCAAATGTAAACAAACCCAAACAATGATCCGAGCTCAGCTGCTCAATCAGTCCTTAATAGCGTTGCAGTCCCAAACAGTCTTTAAAAGCGGTATTGAAAAGAACTCAGTTTTTTTAAAGCGATATGCCGAAAGTTCAAAAGCTCACGGTACTTTTAAAAGGAGAGACTTTTTAAAGCGATGTAAATTCTCTTCCACGTCGATGTCCTTCGATTCCCAGCGTCGAACTCCCACGTCGAATTTTATTAAATATAACAACTTAAAGTGACTGACCTTCCTTCCACAATATTCTCAATCTCCCGCTTTTTCCAGCGGAGACTATCATAAGAATAGTAAACGAAATCCTTCCGAATGAGGATCAAACAAGGTCGAAGTCAATCCATCGAAAATCGATTTTCCTCGATCTCCATTTTCCAAACTTCACTCTCCCTTAGCAAAGAAACCGTTGGCTCTGACCTTTTAAACTTTAGGCATTATATAAAACTTCATTTTTAACTAAACTGCGTCATCACATTAAATCACACAGTGATATGAAGTCATCTTGGCAAATCCAGCCACGAACTGCCCCACCTGACAGGGTGGGTCTCCCTTTTATACCCTGTAGAAAAAACCTGTCACATGACCTCTACTGGCGGGAAAATGACATCACTCCACCATCACAAGACCATTACCTCATGTCCAGTATAACTTCAACCCCAGTCACGTGACAAGGGTACCACTGTCACGTGTCACGGGTACGTAACACCTCCCTCCAAAAAAACATTTTTGGTCTGTCAAGAACAAAAATTTTAACAATTACTTACAAAAAAAAAACCCAAAAAAAAACAAAGGTATAAATTATATAACATACACAATATACAATACAGTAGGAGTGTTACAATAAAAAAAAACCACTCCAAAAAAAAACATTGTACATTCAACATCGAGATAGACAATCAGCAACCACATTATCTTTACCTTTAATATGAGTTATCACAATATTGTACTCTTGTAACATCAAACTCCAATTTAACAATCTTCTGTTTTTGTTTTTCATCTTACTCAGAAAAACTAACGGATTATGATCAGTGTAAACAATAAGTGGTTTTTGAGTTGTACCAACATATACCTCAAAATATTCCAAAGCTAAAACAAGAGATAACAAATCTTTCTCTATTGTTGAATAGTTTCTTTGATGCTTATTAAATTTCTTTAATAAGTAAGCTACTGGATGATCAACCTCATCACCCTCATTCCTTTGCATCAATACTGCTCCCGCAGCTTCATCACTAGCATCTACAGCTAATGAAAAAGGTTTTTCAAAGTCAGGTGCCTTAAGCACAGGTTGTTCACATATCATTGTTTTCAATTTTTCAAATGCTTCCTGACAAAACACTGTCCATACAAACCTCACATTCTTCTGCAGAAGGTTAGTTAATGGAAGGGCAACATTAGCAAAATTCTTACAAAATTTTCGATAATATCCTACCATTCCCAAAAACCTTCTGAGAGTTTTTTTCCCCGTCGGAGTGGGAATTTCCAAAATTGCCTGAACTTTTGCCTGAACAGGAGCTACCTTACCTTGACACACAACATAACCAAGGTAAGTCACAGTGGCATGTCCAAATTCACTCTTGGCTAAATTAATAGTCAAGTTAGCTTTTGAAAGCTTTTCAAACAATTTCTCCACCGCAATAATGTGTGCTTCCCAAGTATCATTTCCTGTCACTAAATCATCAATATAAGCATCAGTATCTTTCAATCCCTGAATCACAGAATTAACCATCCTCTGAAAAGTACCTGGGGCATTCTTCATCCCAAATGGAAGAACATTATACTCATATAACCCAGATGGAGTTACAAATGCAGAAATCTCTCTACCTCTGTCCGTTAATGGAACACACCAATACCCTTTCAATAAATCAATCTTTGTAAGGAACTTTGCTTTCCCAACTTTATCTACACAATCATCTACTCTAGGAATTGGATATGCATCTGTTTTCGTTATAGCATTCACCTTCCTATAGTCCGTACAAAACCTAATACTACCATCAGGTTTTGGCACCATAACACATGGCGAACTCCAATTCGAGTTAGAATGTCTAATAATATCATTCTCTAACATGTATTCAATTTCCTTCTCAGCAAGTTCACATTTTTCCATGTTCATCCTATATGGATGTTGTTTAATAGGTTTGGCATTCCAACATCTACATCATGTGAAGCTATAGTAGTCCTTCTCGGAACATCTGGAAACAAATCCTTATACTTAAAAATCAATTCCTTCATCTGTTGTTTCTGCTCTAGCTGTAAATGTGCTAATTTCTCATCCATATTTTCCAAAATGATCGAATTAGGTAACCTAACAGAAACAATGTTAGATTTAGAATGAAAGTCAGATGAATCATCTATCATGTTCCCAGTTAAATCAAACTCATTCTCACTAACCACAACAGTCACAGTATCAGATTGTTTCTCAAAATATGGTTTAATCATATTTATGTGGCAAAGTTGTGTTGACCTTCTACGATCTGGAGTTTTTATTACGTAATCCACATCATTAACTCTAAACACAATTTCATAAGGTCCATGAAATCTAGCTTGTAAAGGATTTGTCTGCACTGGGAAAAGAACCAACACCTTATCTCCAGGCTTAAACATCCTCATCCTAGCTTCCTTATCATACCAAGTCTTCATTTTCTCCTGAGCCAACTTTAAATTTTCATTGGCTAAGCTACAAGCTCTATGTAACCTGTCCTTAAATTTCAAAACATAGTCCAACAAATTAGTATGCACTTCCTTACTAATCCATTGTTCCTTCAATAAAGCTAAAGGTCCTCTAACTCTATGTCCAAACACAAGTTCAAATGGACTAAAACCTAAAGATTCCTGTACCGATTCCCTTACTGCAAATAAAAGTAAGTTTATACTCTCATCCCAGTCACCTTCATTCTCCACACAATATGTCCTAATCATATTCTTGAGAGTAGAATGAAACCTCTCCAAAGCACCTTGCGATTCTGGATGGTATGCAGACGAAGTAATTTGCTTAGCTCCCAATTTATAAACTATCTGTTGAAACAATCCAGACATAAAATTACTACCTTGATCAGTTTGTATTTCCTTAGGCAATCCAAAATAAGTAAAGAATTTTATAAGAGCCTTCGTCACAGTTTTAGCTTTTATATTCCTAAGTGGTACTGCCTCTGGAAACCTAGACGAAGTACACATGATAGTCAACAAATACTGATAACCAGTTTTTGTCTTTGGTAATGGACCAACACAATCTACAATAACTTTAGAAAACGGTTCACCGAATGCTGGAATAGGTTGTAATGGAGCTACTGGTGTAACCTGATTTGGTTTACCCACAATTTGACAAGTATGGCACGTCTTACAAAACATCGCCACATCTTTTCTTAAACCAGGCCAGTAAAAATGTTTTAAAATCTTGTCCACAGTTTTCCTTACCCCTTGATGTCCACCTAAAGGCACACTATGAGCTAAAGTCAAAATCTCATTCCGATAAACTTTAGGAACAACCACCTGATAAACAACATTCCATTCCTCACTTGCAGGAATTGTAGGCGACCTCCACTTCCTCATCAACACTCCTTTTTCCAAGTAATATCCTACTGACACCTTCTCAATTTCACTACCTAGTAAAGCTTGTTCCCTTAATTTTATAATCTCAGGATCTCTATTCTGCTCTGCTATCATCTCCTTCCGAGACAGAGATAAATCTTCATAGTCAGACTTACTCCCAGAACCTTGTTCAAACAACGAAGGTAAGAAAGTCTCTGACACATCCTCAAAACTCAAATCCTGAGTTGAACAGTCATGAGTAACAACCTCATTCTGCACATCAATTTTTTTAGCCACAGCTCTAGTCACAACACAAGAAAAATCTGTGTTAGAATTCACCTCTGGTTCCTCTGACTCCATTGTCAAATGCACTTCAGGAAAAACTTGTCCACCTGCCAAGTCATTACCTAACAATAAAGAAATACCTTTCACAGGTAAGCTATGCTGTAGTCCTACCTTAACAAATCCTGTAACTAACCCTGACTTTAAATTTACTTCATGTAAATGTACAGGCATAAAATCACTTCCAACACCTCTGATGTAATTTACCTCACCAGTATCACTCTCTTCATTAAACTTCAACACACTATCTAACATCAGTGATTGAGAAGCTCCAGTATCCCTAAGAATTTTTATTGGCACCAGAGTAGATCCTTCTTTCAAGGATACAAACCCTTCAGTTATAAAATGATCATATCCCTTTCTAACTTGGTCAGACTCTAACAAATCCTCATTTGTGTTTACCAAACCCTGTAACTTTACAGGTGCTTTAGTATGTTGCACACAAGCATCTGGAACTGCTTCCTTCTCTTTCTTTTTCAATTTGAAACAGTTAGCTATTACATGGCCAGGCTTCTTACAATAGTTACAAATAAGACCAAACTGTCTTTCCTTCACAGGCTTTCCTTCCTCCTTACCTCTCTCATTAACCTCTGATTTAATTTCTGATTTACCTTGAGTCTCCATATTATTTTTCCTCTTAAAAATTCTACCCTGAGGAAATTTATTCTTATGGATTAAAACATACTCATCAGCTAATCTAGCACAGTCCGGCAATTTATCAGTACCCCTCTCATTTAAGTAGGTCCTTACTTCAACAGGAATGCTTCTTTTAAATTCCTCCATTAAAATCAGCTCTTTCAAAGTCTCATAGTCCTCATTTACATTTTTAGAAGAAACCCATCTCTCAAAACACATAGCTTTATCATAGGCAAATTCCACATAAGTCTTTTCCACGGACTTTTTCAAACTCCTGAATCTTTCCCTATAAGCTTCTGGGACCAATTCATACGTTTTGAGAATATTTTCTTTCACAATATCATAATCTAATGCTTGCGCAGCAGTTAAAGCTGTGTAAACGTGTCGTGCCTTGCCTTTGATTACACTCTGTAATAACACTGACCATTTATCTTTCGGCCAGTCTGACATCCGAGCAATAGTTTCAAAATGTTGAAAATATCTCTCCACTTCTGTTTCACTAAATGGAGGGACCAATTTAATTTCTTGGCTAGCAACAAACGGTTTTTTAGAATCAGCAGACTGTTCTACAGACCTTAATTTCTCCATTGCATATTCAAAATCTCTTTGTTTTTGCTCAGCTTCCAATTTACACCTTTCTAACATCATTTGTTCAATTTGCAACTGCAGCTCCAGATTACTTATTGGAAACGATTCTAAAATCGATTCTTCAAAAGCACCCGAAGCCACATAGTGAGACGCGATTTTTCTCTGTATTACAGCTTTTGATGTAGTTGGCAAAATCCCTTTAAGATGCAACCGATTAGCAAGTTCAGAGACTTCAGTTTTTTTCGCCTTCGCTAACAAATCCGCGACTGGCGAATCCAGAAACTCATCAATATTCATCGTTGCCGAATACCACTCACAAGCCAAACAAACAAAAAAAAAAATCGAGCAATCCCCGTTACCAAAACACCGATTCAAAATTCAAAAAGCTTATTAAACTCAAACAATTCAATCCCGGACGTAGCCCCCATATTTATGTTACGTATTCAGGCAACAATAAATATAGACGAGTTAAACGAAGGGTTTTTATAACAAATAACACGTTTATTAAACACTGATAACAAACCCCCTTCAAATGTAAACAAACCCAAACAATGATCCGAGCTCAGCTGCTCAATCAGTCCTTAATAGCGTTGCAGTCCCAAACAGTCTTTAAAAGCGGTATTGAAAAGAACTCAGTTTTTTTAAAGCGATATGCCGAAAGTTCAAAAGCTCACGGTACTTTTAAAAGGAGAGACTTTTTAAAGCGATGTAAATTCTCTTCCACGTCGATGTCCTTCGATTCCCAGCGTCGAACTCCCACGTCGAATTTTATTAAATATAACAACTTAAAGTGACTGACCTTCCTTCCACAATATTCTCAATCTCCCGCTTTTTCCAGCGGAGACTATCATAAGAATAGTAAACGAAATCCTTCCGAATGAGGATCAAACAAGGTCGAAGTCAATCCATCGAAAATCGATTTTCCTCGATCTCCATTTTCCAAACTTCATCTCCCTTAGCAAAGAAACCGTTGGCTCTGACCTTTTAAACTTTAGGCATTATATAAAACTTCATTTTTAACTAAACTGCGTCATCACATTAAATCACACAGTGATATGAAGTCATCTTGGCAAATCCAGCCACGAACTGCCCCACCTGACAGGGTGGGTCTCCCTTTTATACCCTGTAGAAAAAACCTGTCACATGACCTCTACTGGCGGGAAAATGACATCACTCCACCATCACAAGACCATTACCTCATGTCCAGTATAACTTCAACCCCAGTCACGTGACAAGGGTACCACTGTCACGTGTCACGGGTACGTAACACTGTCTTTGATAGTCCTGTCTGCATTGTATTCTCTGTTACGTGATTGTTATGGTAACGAGTCACATGTGTGGGGGTGTGGTAATCGTGAAGGGAATAAGTTATGTATCCATGCTTTGTTCTGGGCAGTTTTGATCTGAGGCCGGACGGATATCATATCGTTTGTTAACAGCTTAGTTGCTGATTAATTTATGATTAATTACGCTGAAGTTTCATTGCTTCATGATAGTATGTTGCAGATAAAGGATCGAATACATATCTTCGACATTTTGGAAGGTTATCATTCGTGTGATTGGAGGCTCATCATACGACTCTAACAATCTGTGTGAGATCACCAGCAGCGGCAATTGATTTGTTAGAATTGGCCACCGTGCTGTGTTTCTTTCAAATATACCACTGTTTATTTAGTGCCCTTTGACAGAAGCAAATTGAAATATAATCCTCACCTTGAGAAACATCACACTGTCTTTTTGATCCATCTGTTCCTTTAACTTAGTGATTTCCTCCTGAATAATCCTTATATTCTCTTGAAGAGCTAGAAGATTTTTCTCCATTGGGTTGAGAATCCTCTTCTCTTCTTCCCTGAGATCCCTGAGTAAGCTCTGCTCTTTCTCAGTGATAATTTGGCGCAGATCAGCAAACTGGGATGTGATGTGGGACTGAAGGCTGTGTGACTGTTCCTGTCAAATGAAAGGTGAAGATTAATTTACTGTATTGCTGTGTTGTATTTCCTGATGACATTAAGGAGACCATTTGGTCCACTAATGTCCATGCTAGCTCTAAAATATTCCCATCAACCCCATTCAGTCACATTTTCCTGAAACCTATTCTCCCCATTGACCCATTAACTCCCAACTGATTCACATAACCCTCCTCCACCTTCACAGGTTAATTGTAATTAACCATTCATCCAGCATGTCCTTGGGATGTGTCGGAGTCTCTTGTGGCCACAGGGAGAACATGCAAACTCCACACAGACAGCAGCAGAGGTCAGGATCGAACCCAGGACACTGGAGCTGCGATACTCTGCTATTCTGCATTAAATGGAGCAAAACTCGACAGTAATATCAGAAATTCCGCTCAGGAAGCCTCACCAGAACTCCGGAAATCTTCTCTTTCTGTTGCTGCTCCTTTTCCTGGAAGTCTGATTTCTTTTTTGTGAGAAAGTCTAAGGAAGATTTTAGCTGATCCTGGAAGTCAGAGAGCGAAGGAAATAGAAACAAAGATGCATCAAAAGAAACAGGTGATCAAACCCAATTATCACACAAAATGCCGGAGGAACTCAGTGAGTCAGGCAGCATCTATTCAGGGGAAATAAACAGTCGGTGTTTCGGGATGAGACCCTTCATTAGGACTGGGAAGGAATGGGACAGAAGCCAGAATAAAAAGGTTGGGGATGAGAACCAGCTGACAGGTGACGGGTGAGACAACGCGAGGGCGAACGTGGGGGAGGGTGATGAAGTGAGAAGCTGAGAGGGGACAGGTGGAAGAGGTAAAGGGCTGGAGAAGAAGGAATCTAATTCGAGAGGACAATCGACCATGGAAGAAACGGGAGGAACTGAGCTGTTTGCAGCTCTGAATGGTGACGAGAGAGGAGGTAAGGAGTCAGATGTAGCACTTGTCCCATTTTCAGGTGTCAGTGCCAGGAGGGAGATCAGTAGGGAGGAGCGAGTGGATAAGGGCGATACGTAAGTAGAGCGCGATCCGAATACAGAGCGGAGAGTTGCGGGGTGCGGAGGTGGGCTGTGGGACGGAGAGATGCTAGAATCCCGCTGGAGATGGTGAAAGTTGCAGAGAATGTGATGGAGGTTCGTGTGATGGTATGTAGGACAAAGGAAATGAATTAAGTATTAAATTAACGTTAGTTTTACCTTGTACATTTTAACAGCTTCTTTAATCGGCATGAAGCGGTGCTCTCTGTGTTCCTGCGCATCTCTACAGATCAGACAGATCAGTGTCTTGTCCGTTTCACAAAACAGCTTCAGTTCTTCCTCATGTTCCTCGCAATGACGTTTACTCTCATTCCCTTTCAGATTCAGGTTTATATTTCGAGCTTTTTCAGCTAGATTTGCTAAGGCCCGATTCACCCTGAGGGTGCGGTCAGCAAACTCCTCTCTACATTCCGGGCAGGAGTTTCTCTCCTCCCTTTCCCAACACCGTGTTATACAAGAGCGACAGAAGTTGTGTCCACACTCCAGTATAACCGGATCAGTGAAGAAATCCAGGCAGATGGGACAAATTACCTCCTCGCTCAAACTCTCGACCTGTTGTTTCGAAGCCATGTTAACTCCCAGCACTTCCTGATTCAGAATGCTTTCACGTTCGTGGAACTGCTGATCCCCTGCAGTACCGCGATTGTCCACTACGCGCGCTGCAGACTCGGGGAATTAACATGGTTAAGCTGGATGTGTTCAGTGGAAATTCTGGCCATTTCTATGTTTAGTGTGGGATCAAAAACACAATAAACGGGATCAAAAACACAATTAACGGGCAACAGATAAGAAAACGCGGCCATGGACTGTCTAAGCCCGGCTACGAGCGGAGGAAGGTTGGCCGTATGGCTACCAACCCATCTCGTAAAAACCCAGTGCGACAAAAACGTCAGCTGAATCTCCAAAGGCCTCATCTCTGCGGTCGGAAGGACCTTCCCCTGGAAGACGATTGAAGTCCTGCGCTTAAAGGGGAAGCCATGTGTCCCCCCTGCGTTGGTTCACTACTACAATAACTGTGAGGCTTCCTCAGCCAATCCGGCCACTCCCTGTCCAGTGTAGAGGATACCTGTAGTTCCAATGGTGTCCCTGTAGTCTGGAATGTGCCAGTCGGCAGTATTCCTGTACGACAGGGGTTCCCAAACTTTTTTTAATGCCAAAGACCAATACCAGTAACCGTGGACCCCAGGTTGGGAACCGCTGCTCTCCGGACATCTCGGTGTGAAGGCAGGCCAACAAGTTTCGAGCGTCTTTCCCCGAGTTGATGATCTTCCAGCAGCACTCGCTGTCCGTTTTTCTGTGCATCCTGGGAACAGCCTGAGGATCAATGAGCCTTCTGTCACGCAGCTGCTGTGGCACAGGCCCTTGCATCTTTCTCCACAGATCTTCGCCAGCCCACAGTCCGCAAAGAGGTGAGTGACCATCTTGTCTCCACTGCAGTAATCTCGGGGCAGCGCGCTGTGGGAGTGATCTCCGGGAATGCAGCAAGGATCAAACTTGGAGGGGCCCTCTCGTCTCCACTGCAGTAATCTCGGGGCAGCGCGCTGTGGGAGTGATCTCCGGGCATGCAGCAAGGATCAGACTGGGAGGGACCCTCTCGCCGCCAGACAGGTGAGGTCTTGGTGCCTGTTGGTGAGATCTGGTGATGAGGCATTCTGCCAGATGGTCTGGACTGTCTGCTCAGGGAACCACTCCACTGTGTCCATCCAGTCCTTCTCCTGCAGTAACTGCAGGACATTCCGTGCTGACCACTGTCTGGTGTTCTTGTGGTCAAAGCTGCTGGTCTTAAAGAACGCTCACCAATTTCATTAACACACGGTTCACATGGAGAAACTTCCTGATTGAGGCAGACACAGTCTCACAGGGTATTTACAGGGTAGGGGCAGGAATGATGTTTCTCCTGGCTGGGCAGTGGAACCAGGGATCACAGACTCAAAATCCGAGATCACCTCAGCAGGACTGAGATGAGGAGAAATTTCCCCAAAACAGTGCAGTGAATATTTGGAGTTTTCTCCACAAGTTTTCTAAATTAAACGGACACATTTAGGGGCTCGGCGATGTTGGAAACGTTGCAGGAAGGTGGCGCTGAGGTCAAACATCAGCCATATTCTGAGTGAGGGGCAGAACAGCGCAACGGGCCGAATGGCCACGCCTGCTCCTGCTTCTTAGTTTCTAAATCGCGAGTTGACCTTTGCGCCTTGTTCTCTCTTGGCCTTCAGCCTGTCGGATTGCACAGGGGAGCGGTGAGAGCTCCGGAGATCCATCAGCAGCCGCTGCGGTTATTTCATGCTCTTGTTATTTATCCTGTTTCTCCATATTTGCATTTGCACAGTTTGTTACCTTCAGCACTCTGGCTGATCTTTCACTGCCTGCTTCTGTTATGGTTACTATTCTATACTTTTTCTAAGTATGTCCGCAGGAAAATGCTTCTCGGGGTTGTATGTGCTGACTTATCTGTACTCTGATTATAAAATTTATTTTGAAATTTGAGTTTCGGGGATTTTTCTTTAATTCTGAGAACAAACTGTGACTGACATCTCCAGCTCCCAGTAGCAGCCCGTCCTCACACACAGGCAGCCAATCAGCGACCACTGCTGGGAGAAGGATGCTCCCATTAGCTGAGGGTGTCAGTGGACGGGATGCTGAGCGCCCGGCCGGGCCGGAGTTTGGAACCGGGACCGAGTGAGGCCGGAGACCGGGAGCTGCGCCTCGGGTTTCGGCTGCACCACCGGCGGGTCGTGAATCCTTTCGAAGGCAGAGCTGAAGAGACCGGTGGAGACTCTGTGAGATGTTTCAGCTACACGGAGAGCGCCCGGCCTTTCCCCGCCGAGGATCGGGGCCTGTTGTCTGGAGTTGTCTCCCAGACCCGTCCCTTCCTGCTGGGAGACGGGAGCTGCCCCGCAGCGGCTGCCGATGGATCTCCGGAGCTCTCACCGCTCCCCTGTGCAGTCCGACAGGCTGAAAACCAAGGGAGAACAAGGCGCAAAGGTAAACTCGTGCTTTAGAAAATAAGAAACAGGAGCATGCCTGGCCACTCGGCCCGTTGCGCCTATTTCACCCTTTCCTCCGAATAGTCCTGTCTTTTTAAATCTTTTTATTGATTTTAAACAAACATAAATGGAACATGAATACAAAGAGATTGAGAGTACATAATTAATAGGTTAAGATATAAATACAAATAGATGATAATAACCTCCCAAACTCATAGTGGTTACAAAAAATGGAGAAAATAAGAAACCCTCCCCCCAAAAAAAATGAAAAAATCCTAACCGACATGGGCCATTGCATTATATCAATTATACACAGTAGCGTCAATAACTATGCACCTCCATCCAAATAATTAAGGATAATAAAAGTAAGGTTTAGGAAAAGTCAGTTTAGCTCATATGAAAATGTTGAATAAATGGTCTCCAAGTTTCTTCATATTTAACTGAAGGGTCAAAGACAATACTTGTAATTTTTTCTAAACTCGAACAAGTAATAGTTTGAGAAAAACACAAATATAGTTGGAGGATTAATTTCTTTCCAATTCAATAGGATAGATCTTCTAGCCATTAATGTAACAAATGCAATCATCCGCCAGGCTGGGGGGGAGGGGGATAAAGGACTATTATCCACCATTGGTAAACCGAAAATTGCAGTAATAGGATGCGGTTGCAATTTGATATTCAGAACTGTTGAAATAATACCAAAAATATCTTTCCAATAATTTTGCAAACAGGGGCAAGACCAGAACATGTGGGTCAAAGAAGCGACTTCAGAATGACATCTGTCACTGGTTGGATTAACATAAGAATAAAATCAGGCGAGTTTATCCTTGGACATGTGAGCCCTATGAACAACCTTAAATTGTATTAGGCATGTTTAGCACAAATAGAAGAAGAATTGACTAATTGTAAAATTTTCTCCCTCTGCCCTGTGGGTATAAGACAGTGAAGTTCTTTTTCCCATTCCTTCTTAATTATTTCTGATACTCCTGGCTGGATTTTCATGATCATATGATAAATGATGGCTACTTAATCCTTCTGGCAAGGATTCAGAGATAGAATTTTTTCTGTAATGTCCATTGGACATAATTTCATAAAATATAATATTCAAGAAATTTCTAACTTGCAAGTATCTTAAAAAAATGAGTTTTAGGCTGAATAGTTTTTCAAAGGACATAAAACTGTTATCTAAAAATAGATCATGAAAACATGTTATACCTTTTGTTTTCCATAACACAAAGGCTTGGTCCATAAAAGAGGGCTGGAAAAAGAAGTTAGATATAATAGGGCTTGATTATTCAAGCCAAAGAATTTACAAAATTGAAACCGTATTCTTAATGTATGTTTAACTACAGGATTAGTTATTTGTTTATTCAGTTTAGATAAAGCAAAAGGAAGCGAAGATCCTAAAATAGAAAACAATGAGAAGTCTTGTACAGATTTACACTCCAAATTTACCCATTGTGGGCAAGGTACTATGACCGATTCTTGTGTCCAAAATATTAGATATTGAATATTAACTGCCCAATAGTAAAATCTCAGGTTTGGCAAAGCAAAACCACCTTCCTTCTTAGGCTTCTGTAAATATTTTTTACTTAATCTAGGATTTTTATTCTGCCACACATACGAGGATATATTGGAGTCAATAATATCAAAAAATGATTTAGGAATAAAAATTGGTAATGCTTGGAATAAATTAAAAATTTGGGTAATACTATCATCTTGATCGTATTAATTCGACCAACCAATGACAGAGGTAATGGGGACCACCTGGTAACAAGTTGCTTGATTTGTTCAATTAAAGGTAAAAAATTAACTTTAAATAAACCCTTATGTTTCTTGGTAATTTTAATACCCAAATAAGTAAAATGATCTGTGACAACTTTAAATGGTAATTGTTTATAAATTGGAACTTGCATATTTAATGGAAATAATTCACTCTTATTAAAATTCAGTTTGTAGCAAGAAAAGCGACTAAACTGAGCAAGCAAGGATGAAATAGCAGGAATAGATCTCTCCGGGTCAGATATGTATAGTAACAAATCATCAGCATATAATGATAACTTATAAGTCTCTTACCCACAGGTAGATAGATAGATAGATAGATAGATAGATAGATAGATAGATAGATAGATAGATAGATAGATAGATAGATAGATACTTTATTCATCCCCATGGGGAAATTCAACCTTTTTTCCAATGTCCCATACACTTGTTGTAGCAAAACTAATTACATACAATACTTAACTCGGTAAAAATATGATATGCATCTAAATCACTATCTCAAAAAGCATTAATAATAGCTTTAAAAAAAGTTCTTAAGTCCTGGCGGTTGAATTGTAAAGCCTAATGGCATTGGGGAGTATTGACCTCTTCATCCTGTCTGAGGAGCATTGCATCGATAGTAACCTGTCGCTGAAACTGCTTCTCTGTCTCTGGATGGTGCTATGTAGAGGATGTTCAGGGTTTTCCATAATTGACCGTAGCCTACTCAGCGCCCTTCGCTCAGCTACCGATGTTAAACTCTCCAGTACTTTGCCCACGACAGAGCCCGCCTTCCTTACCAGCTTATTAAGACGTGAGGCGTCCTTCTTCTTAATGCTTCCTCCCCAACACGCCGCCACAAAGAAGAGGGCGCTCTCCACAACTGACCTATAGAACATCTTCAGCATCTCACTACAGACATTGAATGACGCCAACCTTCTAAGGAAGTACAGTCGACTCTGTGCCTTCCTGCACAAGGCATCTGTGTTGGCAGTCCAGTCTAGCTTCTCGTCTAACTGTACTCCCAGATACTTGTAGGTCTTAACCTGCTCCACACATTCTCCATTAATGATCACTGGCTCCATATGAGGCCTAGATCTCCTAAGGTCCACCACCATCTCCTTTGTCTTGGTGATATTGAGACGCAGGTAGTTTGAGTTGCACCATATCACAAGGTCCTGTATCAGTTTCCTATACTCCTCCTCCTGTCCAAAACCAAAAATATTAGGTGATTCACGAATGGCAACGGCTAAAGGTTCCAAAGCAATGTCAAATAATAGAGGACTTAAAGGGCAGTCTTGCCTCGTACCACGGGACAACTGAAAAAAAGGAGATCTTTGATTATTGGTAAGAACCGAAGCCAAAGGTTTATAATACATTAATTTAATCCATGATATAAATTTCAAGCTAAAATTAAAATTCTGCAACATATTAAATAAATATAGCCATTCAACTCTATCGAATGCTGTTTCACCATCTAAGGAAATTACATTCTGGTATTTTAGATGAAGAAGTATAAATTATATTAATAAATTTTCTAATGTTAAAAGATGAATAACAGTTTTTAATAAATCCGGTCTGATCTTCAGAGATAATTTGAGGTAATACATTTTCTAATCTAGTGGCCAAAATTTTGGTAAAAATCTTAGAATCCGTATTCAGCAAGGATATTGGCCGATAGGATACACATTCAGTGGGGTCTTTATCTTTTTTAAGAATTGGAGAAATGGAGGCATCATAAAAAGATTGTGGTTATTTACCTCCGGTTAACGCATCTTTAAAAATTTTACAAACCGAAGGAGCGAGTATAGAAGAAAAGGATTTTAAAAATTCAGCAGTATAACCGTCCGGACCAGGGCCTTTACCTGAATTCATTGAAAAAGGGAGTGGGTTCCCCTTTCCAGACCCTGCCCGGGGACTTGTGCCACTCCTCAGGGTTATATATGGAACCTCTCGGACAGGGACAGGGAGTGGGTTCCCCTTTCCAGACCCTGCCCGGGGACTTGTGCCACTCCTCAGGGTTATATATGGAACCTCTCGGAATGTGGAGAGTACCACATTTACTCTCCACAATCCCTTTGGTCCCGAATAGGGCAGGCCAGAGGGGATGGATCACAGTAATAATCGACAAGAGTACCACATTTACTCTCCATAATCCCTTTGGTCCCGGATAGGGCAGGCCAGAGGGGATTGATAACAGTAATAATCGACAAGAGTACCACATTTACTCTCCACAATCCCTTTGGTCCCGGATAGGGCAGGCCAGAGGGGACGGATCACAGTGTACTCGACAGAGTACCACATTTACTCTCCACAATCCCTTTGGTCCCGGATAGGGCAGGCCAGAGGGGACGGATCACAGTAATAATCGACAAGAGTACCACATTTACTCTCCACAATCCCTTTGGTCCAGGATAGGGCAGGCCAGAGGGGATTGATCAGAGTGATACTCGATAGAGTACCACATTTACTCTCCACAATCCCTTTGGTGCCGGATAGGGCATGCCAGAGAGGACGGATCACAGTGATACTCGACAGAGTACCACATTTACTCTCCACAATCCCTTTGGTCCCGGATAGGGCAGGCCGGAAGGGACGGATCACAGTGATACTCGACAGAGTACCACATTTACTCTCCACAATCCATTTGGTCCCAGATAGGGCAGACCAGAGGGGACGGATCACAGTAATAATCGACAAGAGTACCACATTTACTCTCCACAATCCCTTTGGTCCAGGATAGGGCAGGCCAGAGGGGATTGATCAGAGTGATACTCGACAGAGTACCACATTTACTCTCCACAATCCCTTTGGTGCCGGATAGGGCATGCCAGAGAGGACGGATCACAGTGATACTCGACAGAGTACCACATTTACTCTCCACAATCCCTTTGGTGCCGGATAGGGCATGCCAGAGAGGACGGATCACAGTGATACTCGACAGAGTACCACATTTACTCTCCACAATCCCTTTGGTCCCGGATAGGACAGGCCAGAGTGGACGGATCACAGTGATACTCGACAGAGTACCACATTTACTCTCCACAATCCCTTTGGTCCCGGATAGGGCTGGTCAGAGGGGACGGATCACAGTGATACTCGATAGTGTACCACATTTACTCTCCACAATCCCTTTGGTCCCGGATAGGGCAGGCCAGAGGGGACGGATCACAGTGATACTCGACAGAGTACCACATTACTCTCCAAAATCTCTTTGCTCCCGGATAGGGCAGGCCAGAGGGGACGGATCACACTGATACTCGACAGAGTACCACATTTACTCTCCACAATCCCTTTGGTCCCGGATAGGGCAGGCCAGAGGGGACGGATCACAGTAATAATCGACAAGAGTACCACATTTACTCTCCACAATCCCTTTGGTCCAGGATAGGGCAGGCCAGAGGGGATTGATCAGAGTGATACTCGACAGAGTACCACATTTACTCTCCACAATCCCTTTGGTGCCGGATAGGGCAGGCCAGAGGGGACGGATCAGAGTGATACTCGACAGAGTACCACATTTACTCTCCAGAATCCCTTTGGTCCAGGATAGGGCAGGCCAGAGGGGATTGATCAGAGTGATACTCGACAGAGTACCACATTTACTCTCCACAATCCCTTTGGTGCCGGATAGGGCATGCCAGAGAGGACGGATCACAGTGATACTCGACAGAGTACCACATTTACTCTCCACAATCCCTTTGGTCCCGGATAGGGCTGGTCAGAGGGGACGGATCACAGTGATACTCGATAGAGTACCACATTTACTCTTCACAATCACTTTGGTCCCGGATAGGGCAGGCCGGAATGGACGGATCACAGCGATACTCGACAGAGTACCACATTTACTCTCCACAATCCATTTGGTCCCAGATAGGGCAGACCAGAGGGGACGGATCACAGTAATAATCGACAAGAGTACCACATTTACTCTCCACAATCCCTTTGGTCCAGGATAGGGCAGGCCAGAGGGGAAGGATCACAGTGATACTCGACAGAGTACCACATTTACTCTCCATAATCCCTTTGGTCCCGGATAGGGCAGGCCAGAGGGGACGGATCACAGTAATAATCGACAAGAGTACCACATTTACTCTCCACAATCCCTTTGGTCCAGGATAGGGCAGGCCAGAGGGGATTGATCAGAGTGATACTCGACAGAGTACCACATTTACTCTCCACAATCCCTTTGGTGCCGGATAGGGCAGGCCAGAGGGGACGGATCAGAGTGATACTCGACAGAGTACCACATTTACTCTCCAGAATCCCTTTGGTCCAGGATAGGGCAGGCCAGAGGGGATTGATCAGAGTGATACTCGACAGAGTACCACATTTACTCTCCACAATCCCTTTGGTGCCGGATAGGGCATGCCAGAGAGGACGGATCACAGTGATACTCGACAGAGTACCACATTTACTCTCCACAATCCCTTTGGTCCCGGATAGGGCTGGTCAGAGGGGACGGATCACAGTGATACTCGATAGAGTACCACATTTACTCTTCACAATCACTTTGGTCCAGGATAGGGCAGGCCAGAGGGGACGGCAATACAAGCGGCTGTGATCAGGCTCACCACACAGGCAGGCTATTTTCTCACTGCTGTAATCAGGTAGAAGGTACAAGAGCCTGAGGACTCGCCCCACCAGGGTCAGGAACAATTACTACCCCTCAGCCATCAGGCTGTGGAACAACACAGGATAACTGCACTCCCCTGCTGTCCATAGAGATGCTCCCACAACAAATCATCGTACTGGGACTGTCTCAAAATGAGTGAAATAAGTGCTGGTTTGACTGAGACAGATCACATTACTGTGTCAGAATTAGAGAAGTACAATCTCACAGGATATTTATAGCGGAATGGCTGGAATGATGTTTCCCATAAGGTGTGGAACCAGCGCTCACAGACTCAAAATCCGAGGACAACTCAGCAGGACTGAGATGAGGAGAAATTTCCTCACCCAGAGTGCAGTGAATCATTGCAATTATCTCCACAAGGTTTCTAAATTGAATAGACATATCCCGGGGCTCAGCGTTGATGGAAAGTTGCAGGAAAGTGGTGCTGAGGTCAAAAGTCAAGCATGTTCTGAGTGAAGGGCAGAAGAGTCGCAAGGGGCCGAATAGCCACGCCTTCTCTATTTCTGATTTTCTGAAACACGAGTTTACCTTTGTGCCTCACTGTTTCTTGTCCTGTCAGATTGAACAGGGAGCGCTGAGAGTACCGGACATCTATCGGCAGCCGCTGTGGTTATTTCATGTTCTCGTTGTTTATTTGCATTGGCGAAGTTTGTTGTCTTCTGCACTCTGGTTGATCTTTCAGTGATCCAGATATAGTTCCCATTCTGTAGCTTTGCTCTGTATGTTTGTAGGAGTTGTATGTGGCGACGTATATGTACTCTGATAATAAAATTTACTTTGAACTTTTAGCCTCGGGGAACTTGCTTTGATTCTGAGAGCAAACTGTGACTGACAGCTCCAGCTCCCGGCAGCAGCCCGTCCTCAGACACACTCACAGCCAATCAGCGACCACCGCTGGGAGTATCTTGCCTCCATTGGCTGTGGTGTGTTAGTGGGCGGGATGCTGAGCGCTCGGACCGGACCGAAGTTTGGAATCGGGAACGAGTGGACCCGGTGAGAGACCCGAGATTGGGAGCAGCTCCCCGTGTAAAGGCTGCAACAGCGGCCGGAGTTTTGAATCCTTCTGATGGCGGAGGTGAAGATTCGGGCGGAGATTCCGTGAGATGTTTCAGCCACACAGAGGGTGCCCGGTCTTTCCCCGCCGTGGATCGGGGCCTGTTGTCCGGAGTTCCCTCCCAGTCCTGTCTCCTGCTGCTGGGATACGGGAGCTGTCCCGCAGCGGCTGCCGATGGAACTCCGGTGCTGTGAGCGCTCCCCTGTGCAAAAGGACAGGCTGAAGGTCAAGGGAGAACCAGGCGCAAAGGTAAATTCGGACTTTAGAAAAAGGAAACAGCAGCAGGCCATTCGGCCCTTTGTGTCTGTTCTGCCTTTCACACAGAACATGCCTGAACTTTGACTTCATCGCCACTTTCGCGCAACGTTCCCAGCATCGCAGAGCCCCAAAATTTGTTCTTCGAATTTAGAAACCTTGTGGAGAAAATTCCAAAGATTCGCTGCCCTCTGGGTGAGGAAATTTCTCCTCATCTCAGTCCTGCTGAGGTGAACTCGGATTCTGTGACCCCGGTTCCTCACCACAGCCAAAGGAAACATCATTCCTGCCTCTACCCTGTCAATACGCTGTGAGACTGTGTCTGTCTCTGTCAGACGGTCTTTTATTTCTCTAATTTTGAGACAGGCCCGGTCAGTATAATCTCTCCGAGGACACTACCTCACCTCCTGAATCAATCTGGGAAATCTCTTCATTCCCTTCATCCCACAGGCTGACTCCGGGTGGGAGACCAGACCTGCGCACAGTGTTCCATGTACGCTCTCACCAGGACCCCATATACCTTCAGAGGAGATCTTTATTCTTCTATTCAAACCTTCCTTCCCATGCAATGCTCTTCATTTAATATCGAACTCAAACAGTGAACAGACACAACACAGCCTCAGCCATGAATTTAAAGGGCAGGTGTTGCAACAGTTTGAGCTTCATACCGGGGGCCACGGAGCAAGCAGGGTGTCACAAAGGGAGGAATGTGAGAGTGTTGTATGTCTGAGCCCAGCTGTGTGTGTTTGTGTATCAGAATCAGGTTTAATATCACTGGCATATGTTGTGAAATTTGTTGTTTTGTGACAGCAGTACATTGCAATACATAGTAATAAAAAGTATAAATTACAGTAAGTATTTATAAATTAAATTTAAACGTTAGTACAAAACGGGAGGGAAAATCCTGAGGAAGTGTTCATGGGATCATTGTCCATTCAGAAATCTGACGGTGGAGGGGAAGAAGTTGTTTCTGAAATATTGAGTGTGTCTTCAGGATCCTGTACATCCTCCTTGATGGTAGCAATGAGAAGAGGTCATGTCCTGGGTGATGGGGGTCCTTAATGATGGATGCCACCTTTTTGTGGCATCATCTTTTGAATGTGTCCTGGATGCTGTGGAGTCCAGTGCCCATGAAGGAGCTGGCTGAGTTTATAACTTTCTGCAGCATTTTCCGATCCTGTGCAGTGGCCTCTCCACACCAGGCAGTGATGCAACCAGTTAGAATGCTCTCCACAGTACATCTGTAGAAATTTGCAAGTGTCTTTAGTGACAGACCAATTCCCCTCAATCTCCGAATGAAATATAGCCGATGTTGTGCCTTCATTGTAACTGATTCAATATGTTGGGCCCAGGATAGTTCCTCAGAGATGTTGACAGGCAGGAAATGGAAACTGCTCACCCTTTTCACTTCTGATCCCTCGATGAGGACTGGTGTGTGTTCCCTCGACTTCCCCTTCCTGCATCCACAATCAACTCCTTTGTCTTAATGATGTTGAGTGCAAGGTTGTTGCTGCGACACCACTCAACTTGCTGATCTATCTCACTCCTGTACTCCTCCTCATCACCATCTGACATTCCAGCAACAATAGTTGTGCCATCGGCAAGTTTATAGATGAGCCTAGACACACAGACGTGGTGTAGAGAGAGTAGAGCAGTGGGCTGAGCACGCATCGTTGAGGTGTGCCGGTGTTGATTGTCAGCAAGGAGGAGATGTTATTTCTGATCCACACAGACTGTGGTCTCCTGGTGGGGATCCAGTTGCAGAAGGGGATCGTATGCAGTGGCCAGTCCATACCGATATATAACCTTTCTCACCTTTCATTGTTTAAGGATGAGCACATTACACATGTGCTGCATTTTCTGAAATTATGCAGCGTATTAATTTAAAATAAAGGACCCAGTGCTTTCCCGGCGTAGATGACGTTTAAACTCTTCTCAGGCTTCCAACCGGGTACAGGTGCCTATTTCAATCAACATGTCAATACCAAACTCTGCATCTTCGTCAGGGATGATGCCTGGGCATGTCTAATCGGGGCGGCTGACGGAAATATATATACCACTGTAATAGACATGCCCAGGCATCATCCCCGATGAA
This sequence comes from Hemitrygon akajei, assembly GCF_048418815.1. Lineage (NCBI taxonomy): Eukaryota > Metazoa > Chordata > Chondrichthyes > Myliobatiformes > Dasyatidae > Hemitrygon > Hemitrygon akajei. Next base: position 1,104,209 of record NW_027332012.1, read on the forward strand.
GATGGCAGAGTTTGTAATGGAAACATCGGTTAAAGTTGACACCTGTACCCGGCTGGAAGCAGGAGAAGAATTTATTATCCTGTTAAAAAATTCATCATCATCGAAGTAAGTTCCTTTATCTTATTATAGAAGTGATCGATTTTTCAGAAGCGCTGACTTTTTTGCCTTACACTTCTTGCCATCATTCTCAGCTCTTTGTTTAGTTTGCTGGGGATTTGTATGTTTGTTTGTACTCTAAGATAAACCGAAATTTTGAAATTAAGGTCACTCGTTATTTTTAACTCCTGGAAGAACTCTAAGGATCAGAAATTAATCAGTTTCCACAGGAGAAGAAATCAGTCATGATGGGATGTCAGGCAGACTGGAAGGGCCGAATGTTCTAATTTTGCTCCTTTATCTCATGGCCCTTCGGTCTATCAACACGTGCAGCCGCATTTGAGGCTCCACGACGATGGGAGACCATAAGATACAGGAGCAGGATTCGGCCATTCGGCTTGTGACAGGCAGCGCTCGATCAACACACTCCTTACACACGCTAATATTGTCTTGTCGTTCTGTTGTCATTCAGCTGACTGTACGCACTTCAATGTCTTCCCTGTTATATTTAATAAAGTGTTTTAAACCAGGTTGATACGCCCGGGTTGGCTTTGTGGTGCCTTTCCAAACATACACGGTGGAATATTCAATGTGTCAGGTGATGGGGATGTGTAAATGTGTATATGTTGTTTGTATACCGGATACAGATAGATAATTATGTTTATTTTGTAACAGGATTGTAACTACATTGTGGGGTGCATCATGGTCTAATTTGGGAGCAGTCTTCAATAAACTTTGTGGGTAATTAAAGATGATGTATCCTGGTGCCCAATAAATGGGGCTGGTCGCTTTTGCAAAAATGTGAGAGGCTATTTCAGACATTTTTTCATTGAAGTGCCGAAGGGGAAGGTGAGGTGGGGACATTCACTCAGGGGGTGAGAGTGTGGAACGGGCTGCCAGCGCAAGTGGTGGATGCGGCTTCGGTTTCCACATTTCAGAGTGATCTGCACAGGTAATGAGGGCTGGGATTTGGGGAGCGACACATCCGGTCGATGGGTCGAGGCAGCACGGTAGTTTGGCGTCTGATAGGTGGGATGAATGGGCTGTTTTTGGTTCTATAATTCTATGTTCACGGTCAGAAGCGACTCCTTTAACGGTGTATCCCGCATTACTCTCCCCTCATGCTACTTTGGCCAGGGTAAAGCGGGTAGGAATCAGTGACCAACGATTCAGTGTGAATCGGCTATTTTTTATTTGTTTGTTTAAAATTTGTGTTTTTGTCATTTAAATATGTCTCATGGTTCCTACATCACGATGGTAGGGTGTCTGCTGATGATCAATCCTCCACCCTGAGTGCGGCCAGTCTCACGGGTAACAACAATCAAGCTCATCATTCCAGAAGCTTCTGCCCACTGCGTCAACATACGGACACGGCCCCGGAAGAACCCTGAGGATCAGAAATCAAAAAGAATTTGCACAGAAGAAGAAATCAGTCATGGTGGGATGGCAGGCAGACTCGATGGGCCTAATGTTCCCATTGTGATCCTTTCTATCATGGTCTTTCGGTCTATCAACCTGTGCAGCTGCTTTGAGGGAATCCTCCAACGTCCTCACATTCAGAAGTGTTGGAATCTGCCGAGGGAGATGGAGGGTTAATGTAGAACTGGCTCGTCTACGGTGAGGGATGTTTACATTCCAGCAGCCTTTCCCCGACCGCTTCAGGTTCAAGTTCCAGTTTGCTGTGATTCAGCCGTACACCCGCATACTAGCTGAAACAAAACAATTTCCTGGGTAAATTTCCTACTCTCCCTCTCTAAAACCTCCACGACTTTCCTGTCAGGAGGAGACCAGAACTGACACAAAACTCTCAGTGTCGTCTAACTAGACTTTCAGAGAGCTCAACATGGCCCTTGAGATTAATGTCCTGACTAATGAAGTCCAACACTCCATAAGCATTCTTAAACACCCGACCAGCTTCATTGTAAGGATGTGATGATGTGGGCAGCGGAGAGAATATCCCTCTAGGTTTGTCAACCTCCTCGTGGATACACCGTATCCCTCCACTATCCCAACTTTGAGATGGCCCACGTCTTCATTATCCAGGTCCCCCAAGTGTCTTTATTGGGATCTTTCTCCTCGTTAAACCCGTTTAAAAGTTTTAAGTTACCTGTACGTTCAGCTGGTGGGGTTATTACTGATGGACTGAGAGAGACAACACAGTGTTGCCCTGTCCTGAGGCTTTCTCAAGGGAATCTGCTGTTCGGCCCTCAGCCGGGCTCCGTTTGAAGTTGGGATTCTGAGCCTCCCTCTCCCGGAGTGTTCTGCCCAACCCTCAACAGTCCTCGGCATTGTTTTACCAAACCTGTTTGTCTGCTTCGGCTGCAAGTCTTTACTGTTGCTAGGATACCGGCCTGTGTGTTGGTTTATTCCGCTCGAGGTATGTAAGGGGTTCGAGTTTAAAAATACAATTGGATAGGGTGCTGGTGTGGCAGAATCTTAATATTGATTTTGTTTCAGGATCCCCTGTGTCAGCAAGTGAACAGTACATTAACATTAAACACGCTCCAACAGAGATTCATTCTTCACAAACAAAAACAACTGGAACAATTAGCTCCAGATTCTTCGTGTCGTTTAGAAGAATGTTTCCCGATTTTACCGAGCGGTACAAAATCCCACTGGGACGTGAGTGTGAGTAGACGGAGTGATTCAGGGGCAGAAATAGACACAGTGGAAGCACACCCCTTTCCGAGTGATGGCGGCTACAGTCGGTGATCCTCAAGTTCATCCTGAAGTGTAATTGCCATTCGACCGTACTCCGGTTTACAGTACAGGGTTTCAGACAGGACGCTGCCTTTAATGGGTTTGTACATTCTCCCTGTGTCCGTGTGGGTTCCTCCGTTTGCTCCGATCTCCTCCCACAGTCCAAAGGTGTACTGGTTGGTAAAGGGAGTTCCGTGACGGTCTCGAAGGTACCTCCTCAACCCAGACTTTGGGGTACCTGGCCTTGGGAACTACAGAACTGGCACTTTCGGCCATTTACAGACTTCTTCTCCGGAGGTTTTTTTTTTATCTGCGGGTGACCCGACCAGTTGGAGTTCCAATCTTCAAGTTTGAGCCGTCAGAGCTGTCTCTACTTCCTGAGGAGACTGAGGTCCTTTAACATCTGCCGGACGATGCTGAGGATGTTCTGCGAGGCTGTGGTGGCCAGTGCTATCATGTTTGCTGTTGTGTGCTGGGGCAGCAGGCTGAGGGTAGCAGACACCAACAGAACCAACAAACTTATACGTAAGGCCAGTGGTGTTGTGGGGGTGGAACTGAACTCTCTGATGGTGGCGTCTGAAAAGAGGATGCTGTCCAAGTTGCATGCCATCTTGGACAACGACTCCCATCCACTCCATAATGTACTGGTTAGGCACAGGAGTACATTCAGCCAGAGACTCATTCCATCGAGATGTAACACTGAGTGTCATAGGAAGTCATTCCTACCTGTGGCCATCAAACTTTACACCTCCACCCTGAGCCAATAGGCTGGTCCTGGACTTTTTCCACTTGGCATAATTTACTTATTATTATTTAATTATTTATGGTTTTATATTGCTATATTTCTACACTATTCTTGGTTGGTGCGACTGTTACCAAACCCAATCTCCCTCGGGACCAATAAACTATGTCTGTCTGTCTGTCTGTTCGGCTATCCTTTGAAAGCCTCTGTTCTTGACAAGAGGCCACTTGAGCCAGGAAACGTTTGTCAAGTGTGATGGACCCTGAGGTTACCGATAGATTTCACCTTATCTATTCCCCTCATCTGATGGTATCCGTGGTTTACACAGCATGTCCCAGTTATGGTGCAATAGCAGTATCCTGGGTTGACTCCCAGAAGGTTACAGCATCCCCGACACTGTAATCCCTTTTTCCGAGTCTGCCTCTGACATTCCCAAGTTTTTGACCTGTTATGATCCCAGGAAATTTCCCAAGATTATTCCAACTATTGTCATAAAACTGAACCTGAGGAACCCTTCCGACTTATTTCGTATTCAAAAAGGATGAGTGGAAGACAGCTTTTAATACCCCGATAGGTCATTATGAATACTCAGCAGTGCCTTATAAATCCTCAACGTTACATCTTTACTTTTGCCTGCTAATCCTCTCGAAATGAATGCAAGCATTGCATTGGCTTTCTTCACCACTGATTCAAACTGCAAGTTAAACTTTAGAGAATCTGGCACAAGCACACAGCGGTCCTTTCGCACTATGGATTTCAGAATATTGTCAGTGATTAAAAAGATAGTCTGCACTATTATTCCTTCTACCAAAATGCATGATCATATACTTTCCGACATTGAATTCCATCTATGATTGCCCCTTTTCCCAATCTATCTAATACCATCTCTAACTGCCCTGATTCCTCAACATTACCGGCCCCTCCACCTAGTTCATGTTGTCCACAATCTTGGCCATCAAGGCATTAAACCCATCGATGAAATCATTGACATGTTAAGTAAAAAGAAACAATCCCTCTTCTTTGTGGTGGCGTGTTGGGGAGGAAGCATTAAGAAGAGGGACGCCTCACGTCTTAATAAGCTGGTAAGGAAGGCGGGCTCTGTCGTGGGCAAAGTACTCGAGAGTTTAACATCGGTAGCTGAGCGAAGGGCGCTGAGTAGGCTACGGTCAATTATGGATAACTCTGAACATCCTCTACATAGCACCATCCAGAGACAGAGAAGCAGTTTCAGCGACAGGTTACTATCGATGCAATGCTCCTCAGACAGGATGAAGAGGTCAATACTCCCCAATGCCATTAGGCTTTACAATTCTACCGCCAGGACTTAAGAACTTTTTAAAAGCTATTATTAATGCTTTTTGAGATAGTGATTTAGATGAATATCATATTTTTTACTGAGTTAAGTATTGTATGTAATTAGTTTTGCTACAACAAGTGTATGGGACATTGGAAAAAAAGTTGAATTTCCCCATGGGGATGAATAAAGTATCTATCTATCTATCTATCTATCCCAACACTGATCCCTCTGGAACACCACCAGTCACCGGCAGAAAAAAACTCCATTATCCCCACTCTTTGTCTGCTGCCAATGAGCCAATGGTTTATCCATGGTGGTATTGTTCCTGTAACACCTGGCAGTCTTATCCTGTTTAGCAGCCTCACCTTGTCAAGAGGCTTTCTGAAACTCCAAGTACACAACATCTAACGGAACTACTTCGTCCATGTTGCTTTTTAATTCCTCGATGAATTTGAAAGCTTTGTCAGGCAAGATTTTCTCTTAAGGAAACTGTGCAGTCTTTGGCCTATTTTCGCATGTGCCTGCAAGTACCCCAAAACCACATCCTCACTAATGGAGTCCGGCATCTTCCCAACTACTGAGCCCAGTTGGTGACCCCTTCCCTTCTTGAAGGGTGGAGTGACATTTGCAATTTTAGACTTTCAGACTTTTAACCGTCAACTCCATTTTGCACATCTAATTCCTCAATTTGCTTCATGTTATGGTGTTGTATTCCTGGATGACCTCCTGTCATGTTTACTTAAGCAATCTAGTGAAGAGAAAGCGTAGAGAAAGGGGTGGATACAGCCCAGTCCATCACAGACAAACCCGTCCACACCATTGAATACATTCCCATGGAACACTGCCAAAAGCCCACTATTCAGGACATGCCCTCTTCTCGCCACTACATCTGGGAGAGGGACACTGGGCCCTTATGGTCCGCCGTCACCAGGTTCAGGACCAGTTGTTCCCCTACAACCGTCAGGCTCCTGAACCACTGTGGCAAACTTAAATCACAAACAAATCTCAACTCGTTCCACAACCTACAGACTCACATTCAAGGAATTTACAACTCAATTTCATCGTCATATTTATTTTTATTTGCAAATTTATTTCCCTGTACGTTGGATGTTTCTCCATCTTTGACTCTCCCTGCGTAGTGTTTATTAAATCCTGTTGTGTTTATTTTTCTTCTCAGCAGCTACAAGAAATGGAATCTGCCCATGAGGTATGTGGTAATGTATGTGGGTTTTGATAATAAATTTGCGTGGAACTGTCAAGAAAGTATGTAGGTTGATTTATTGCTATGAGGGTGTGGATGGTGATGAAGATTTCACAAGAACTGATATAATCAGCCGGATTTGCTGTATCCAGTCCCAGGGTGGAACAACATTCCGATCAACATCAAACACTGAGCAATGCAGTCCAGAAACATATCATTAAAGTATCATTTAATGCCCCACTAAACTAATGCCATCGGCTGATATAATACCCTCACTTGTCCATTCCCTGCTCATTCAAACACCTATTTAACAGGGACTTTATCGCCTCTGTCATACTTGCCTCGAGTATCAGCCCTGGAAGGGCATTTCATGTACCCACCAAAATATGTGAACAAAAACTTGCCCGGCATATTTCCATTCAGATTAACTCCCCTCAGTGTAAATGCATGCCTGCTAGTCTGTGATATTTCAGTCCTGGGACAACTACGCCAGTTGTCTATTCTATAACTCTGTGATCGTACAAAGATTTGTTAAATCTCCCTTCAGCCTCCACAACTCCAGAGAAAACAACATGTTTGGCCAAACTCTGCTTATAATCAACGTCAGATCTCAGCAAGTGCTACAAATGCCTATTCACCTACTCACACACCAATATTCAAGGTCAGAAACAGTACCCCCAGGAGAGGTGACCCTTCACCTGTGAGATTGTTGGGGACAGGGACTCGTTCCAGTCTCCTCTGCAGTGACCAGACCTGATACCTACTGGGAATATTTTGTTCAGTAATTTTGCCATATTCACCATGGCATATGATTCCGGGTTCACGGGGATGATTAAGGGATATACATATGAGGAGCGTTTGGCAGGTTTGGGCTTGTGCCCACTGGAATTTAGAAGAATTCAGGGTATCTCACTGAAACGTACCGAATGTTGAAACGTGGTGGATGCGGAGAGATGTTTCCTGTGGTGGGGATATCCCGAACTAAAGGGCTGAGCTTCAAAATTGTGGGGAGACCGTTTAGAACAGAGGGAAGGAAGATTTGTTTCTTTTTAGTCAAAGTAACGAATCTGTGGAATGTGGTGGAGTTCAAGTCCATGGGTACATTTCAAGCGGAAATTGATATTTCATGACTGGTCAGGACCTCAGAGGATATGACAAGCAAGCAGGCATATTTTAGTTGATTGGGATTTGGGATCAGCCATGAAGGACTGGCGGAGCAGCCTCGATGGACTGAATGGCCTAACGCTGCTCCTATGTCATGAGATGGACAGCATCTCCTGTTGGCTACCAATTGTAATTGCACATTCCATTCCCATTCCAACATGCCTGTCCATGGCCGACCCTTCTGCCACGATGACCCTATTCCCCGGTTGGAGGAGCAACATCATACTCCGGCTGCCTACATTACAGCATGAATATTGATTTCCCCAACTTACAGAAAATTCTCCCCTCCTCCAGTTTGGCTTTCCTTTCGCCTCCTGTCTTCTCCTCACATCTCCAGCACCTTCCTCAGATACCTCTCCTCCTTACGGTTCTGCAATTTTCCGCACTCCTCTCCTCTCAGATTCCTTCTTCCGATGTTTATCTCTTCTCCCTATCACCTCCCATCTTCTTACTTCATTTCTCTTCCTTCACCCACTTATCTATTACCTGTCTGCTTGTATTCCTTCCCCTCCCAAACCATTCTCATTCTCCCTTCTGCCTCCTTCCTTTCCAGTCCACAAGAAGGGTCTCGACCTGAACTGTAGATTTATTATTTATCTCCATAGATGCTGTCTGATCTGACGAGTTCCTTCAGCATTTTGTGTGCATTTGACTGTAATAAAATCGCAAAGAACAATTGTTCTGCTCAGATCCCTGCAGAACACCACATGTCCCTGAACTCTAGGCAAAATACCCTCTATATGCACCTACCTTCTGCCTTCTATAAGTTAATTCTGGGAGACAAGCCAATTCTGTATCCACACAGCCTTGTCTCCCTGTATCTCATGCCTCCTGACTCTCTGAATACACCCATCCACTGCTCTAACTTCAATACATTTTGCCACCTCCTCAAAAAATTCAGCATTAGAGATGATAGATTAAGGGTGAAATGTGAAAAGTTTAAAGGAACTTTTTCACTAGGAGTGTGGTGTGTGTGGAATGTGCTGCCAGTGGAAGATCAATTTCAACATTGATGAGAGGTTTGGATGACTACATGTGTCGCAGGGGTATGGGCCAGTACAGGTCGGTGGGACCAGGCAAAATAATAGTTCAGTAAGGATTAGAGGGGCTGAATGGCCTTTTTGTGCTGTAGTGCTCAAATAAGTAGTTCTAGAGTAATTTCAAAGTGTAAGTAACAGTATATTGGAACAGTGACGACACCCAAGTTTCAGGAACTTCACTAATGACGTTATGGTGTACACCAGTTGTTGTCATAGAGAATTTGTTGTACCCTAGACATGTGCATAAAGATTTTATTCAATCATCAGGACCTAGACTATTATTTCATGAATTCTTTCTGTTATCAAATTTCAGCTCTACTGGTAATTTTGTCAAATGGGAATGTAAAAGCTGTACCAACTTCATGCTCAGGTACATCAGCTTTCACTGTTGTCCTGCTGTGCTAAGGTCTGCATGAGGGTCCGTTCCAATTCCCATAGTACTTCACAAGCTTCCTGTTTTCCACCAACACCATTCCTTACAGTGTCAGCAATTCCAGTTCCCCGCGCCTGTACCTCAAGTAAAGTCGGTTAGATAATTCATTTCCAGAATCAATTAGATCACTAGACCATAAGACATAGGAGCAGAATTAGGTCATTTGCTCCATCACCTCCGCTCGGCCATTCCATCATGGCTGATTTATTAGCCCTCTCAGCCACATCCTCCTGCCTTCTCCCCATAATGTTCACACATTGACCAATCCAGAAACGATCAACCTTTGCCTTAAATACACCGAGTGATGAGGCCTCCGCCGCCGTCTGTAAAATGAAATTTTATAGGTTCACCACACTCTTCATAAATTCCTCCCCATTTTCATTCAAAGGGAATGTCCCTCTATTCTGAACCCGTGTCCTCTGGTCGTAGGCTGCAACACTACAAACGTCCACTCTACATCGACTTTAGGCCACTTTAATATTCAGTAGGTTTCAATTAGCACCCCTCATTCTTCTACATTCCAGTGAATACAGGCCCAGTGCGCTCAGACACTCTTCGTATAAGTCCTTCATTTCTGAATCAGTATTGTGAACCTTTATTGAACCCTCTCCATCGTTTCCTATATTATGGGTTTAAAACTACCTACAATTGTGCACTGATTCCTACTTCACTAATCTATCTAATTTCTTCTGCTGTAACCCTGTTTCCTCAACACGACCTGCACCCCACGCCCCCTTCCTGCTCTCGTGTTGTCTGCAAACCTGACCACCAATCCATCACTCAAATCATTGAGATGCAATATGAAAATAAACAACCCCAATACAGACCCATGTGGTAGTAAACCAGAAAGGGCTCCCACTATTCCCACTCTTTGTCTGCTGCCAGTCAGCCAATACTTTATCCATGCTGGTATCGTTCCTGTAATACCCTGCACTCTTCCCTTGTTTAGCAGCCTCACCTTGTCAAATCCCTTCTGAGAACCCAAATACACAACATCCACAGATACTACTTTGTCCACCTTGCTTGTTATTGGCTCAACGAATTCCAATAGATAAGTGTGTCAGGAATTTCCCTTACTCAAACTGTGCAGCTATTGACCTATTTTATAATGGGGCTCCAAGTACCCCGAAACCTTTTCCTTATTAATCGACTCCAACACCTTCCCAACCACTGAGCTCAGGCTATTGGCTAAATCACTTCTTGAGGAGTGGAGTGATATTTGCAATTATAGACTTTCAGACTTTTGATCAACTCCCAACTCCCTTTGCACATCTGATCCATCAATTTGTTCCACGTTCTGATATTTAGGGACAGCCTACAGTCATGTTTACTTCAGGAACCTGGTGAAGAGAATGAGATGGACAGAGGCCAGTCCATCACAGGTAAACCTCTCCACACCATTGAATACATTCAGATGGACCACTGCCTCAAGAAAGCAGCATCCATCATCAAGGACGCCCAGCATTCAGGATATTCCCTCATCTCGCCACTACATATGGAGACCTTTCGGTCTGACACCACCAGGTTCAGGACCAGTCGTTATCTTACAGCCGTCAGGCTCCTGAAGCAGTGTAGATAATTTAAATCAGCAACAAATCTCAACTGATTCCAACAACCGACAGACTCACTTTCACAGAGTCTACATCTGATTCCACAACCAGTCTACAACTGATTCCACAACCGACAGACTCACTTTCACAGAGTCTACAACTGATTCCACAACCGACAGACTCACTTTCACAGAGTCTACATCTGATTCCACAACCGACAGACTCACTTTCACAGAGTCTACAACTGATCCCACAACCGACAGACTCACTTTCACAGAGTCTACATCTGATTCCACAACCGACAGACTCACTTTCACAGAGTCTACAACACAATGTAGTCTTCTTATTTTTATTTGCATCTTTTATTTTCCCTGCACATTGACTGTTTTGTCCGTCTGTCTTTTCCCGTATCGTTTTTAATACATTCCGTTGTGCTTTGATTTGTTTCGTACAGAATCCTCCAATATCTTCTCATTCAGAAGTGTAGGAATCTGCCGAGGGAGATGAAGGGTTAATGTTGAACAGGCTCGTCTGCAGTGATGGATGTTTACATTCCAGCAGCCTTTCCCCGACCGCTTCAAGCTCATGTTCCAGTTTATTGTGATTCAGCATACAGCTAAAACTAAACAACAATTTTATATGCAGCCTCTCGAACATCTGCCACGTCTGTCCTATCAAGAGGTGACCCGGACTGACAGAAAATTTTCTGTGTTGCCTACCTAGACTTTTAGAGACTTGCGACATTGTTCTGCAGATAAATGCCCCGACTAATGAAGGCCAGAATACCATACGCTTTCTTCAACCCCCTACCAGCTTCATTATAAGAATGTTATGATGCGTGCAGGGGGAAAATACCACTCGAGGTTTGCCGATATCCTAGTGGACATACCGCCTCCCTTGACCCTGCCACTTTGATTTGGACACCTCTTTATTGTCCAGATCCGCCACTTGTCTTTATTGGATTCTTCCTCCTCGTTAAATCTATTTTAAAGTTTAAAATTGTCAGTGGTGGGGTTATTAGTTATGGACTGGGAGAGACTGCACTGTTTCGCCCTGTCCTGTCGCTTTCTCAAGGGAATCTGCTGTTCGCCCCTTAGACGGGCTCCGTTTAAAGTTTGGATTCTGTGCCTCCCCCTCCCGGAGTGTTCTGTCCAACCCCCAACAGTCCTCGACGTTGTTTTACTAAACCTGTTTGTCTGCCTCGGCTACAAATACTTACTGTTGCTGGGATACCGGCCTGTGTGTTTGTTTAGTCCGCTCGGTGTGTAAGGGGTTCTGGTTTAGAAATACAATTGGTCAGGGTGTTGGTGAGGCGGAATCTGAATATTGATTTTGTTTCAGGACCCCCTGTGTCAAGAAGTGAATAGTGCATTAACATTACTCAACAGATATTTATTCTTTACAAACAAAAACAACTAAAACAATTTGCTCCAGATTCGTTAGTTGTCCAGAAGAAGGTTTTGCCGATTTTACCGAGCGGTACAAAATCCCACTGGGACGTGAGTGTGAGTAGACGGAGTGATTCAGGGGCAGAAAGAGACAACGTGGAAATACCCCCCCCCCCCCCGTCCAATCGATAGCGGGTGCTGTCAATAATCCTCAAGTTCATTTTGAAGTATAATTGTAATCCGACCGTACTCCGGTGTACAAGACGGGACGGGAGCGTGGTGGTTCGCACAGTGCTTTACAGTACAGGTGGCCACAGATTACAGGGTGCCATATAGGACACTGCCTGTAAGGAGTTTGTACTTTTTCCCCGAGACCGTGTGTGTTTCCTCCGGTGGCTCTGGCTTCCTCCCACAGTCCAGACGTACTGGTTGTTGGATGTAGTTCCCTGACTGTCCCTAAGATCCCACATCCCTGGCCATTTATAGACTCCAGACCGACAGGTATTTTTTTACGATCTGCGGTTGACCCGACCAGTAGGAGTACCAGTGTCTGAGTTAGACCATCACCTGAGTACCAGCGCTCTTGACGGGAGACCACTTGAGCCAGGAAATGTTTGTCAGGTCTCAGAGGCCCTGTGCTTCCTGATAGATTTCACTTTATCTATTCCCTTGGGGTCCGCTTCTGCTGAGGGTTTCTGTGGTTTTCATAGCATGGCCCCGTTATGGTCCTGCGAAACTTCCTGGGATCATCATAAGTCAGAAACATGGGAATGGTTCTATCCTGGGCCGATTCCCAGAAGCTCAAGAGTTCCCGAGACTGTAACCCCTGTTTCCGTTCCTGCCTCTGACATTCCCGAGTTTTCGACCTATGACGATCCCAAGAGGTTTCCCAGGAGTATTCCGACCTCCTCGGGGTTTCCAGTAAACAGATTGCAAACGCGCACACCGCCCCATCGGCGCTATGTTTGTGTCATGAAGTTATTTTAGGGACCCGCCCACCGCATGGAAGACTCCTTCTCTCCCTCAGGACCCGAAATGTCGGTCAAGGACAAGTATATTCAAGAGGCTCTTTCCGCAGGGTTTTTCAGATCCTGCACTTCCCTAGCGGGAGCAAGGTTCTTTGTGTGATCAGAAAGATGGGCGTCTGACACCTTGCATCGATTATAGTGGCTTTAACAAAAATAACAGTGTGAATCACTCCCACTTGTCAATAATTAACACAGTGTTTGAATCACTGCAAGGGGCAACTATTCTCGTAAAACTGAACCTGAGGAATGCCTCTAACTTAATTCGTATTCATTAAGGGGGCGAGTGGAAGACAGCTTTTAATGCCCCGAGAGATCATTATGAATACTGATTGATAATATCCAGTTGTCTTTCAGACATTTATAAATGGCATTCTGAGGGGAATGCTTGACAAGTTCGTGTTCGTGCACCTCGATGACATTCTGATCTTTTGAAACGCTTATGGGGAACAGGTAACACATGTAAGTCCGGTTCTTCAGTACCTGTTCAGGAATCGCCTGTCTGTGAAAATAGAGAAGAGTGGGTTCCACATCCCCAGTTGGGATTTGTCATCTCCCAAGGAAATCTTCTTATGGACCCTGAAAAACCACGAGCCGTGTGGGACTGGCCTACATGACCTACAGCCAATAACACTGGAATACAAGAATTGAATTGTAAGAAAGGAGCATAAAAGCAGAAGCTTCAAGTGTGCAGGCGGGTGTAACTCTGTAGACCAACTATCGCAGATGTGAGGTTGGAAACGGGACTATGAGGAACATGCGACCTGCAGAAGGAAGTCATTGGTCTTATATTTCCTGTTCTTTGACCCTTCATTGGTCAGGAAAACTTAGTTGGTGAGCTCAAAGCCCCCACTTGTCCATTTACTTCACATGGTCCCCTTCGTTGTATTTGCCTCGAGTATCACCCCTGGAAGGGCACCACAATGTGTCAACAAAAACTGCCCCGCACACCTCCTTTCAACTTAACCACTCTTGGCGCACATGCGTACCACCTAGTCTGTGATATTGCGCTCTTGGGACAATAAAATCAATTGTTTATTCTATCTGTGACTCTGTACAAACATTCTTACAAACATTCGTTAAGTTATCCTTCAGCCTCGGCAGCCCCAGAGAAAACAACACGTTTGTCCAATCTCTGCTTGTTATTTACCTCGTGTCTCAACAAGTGTTACATCTGCCAATTCACCTCCTTACCTACCAATATTCAAGGTCCCAAAGAGTCCTTGAGTCCTTATTATTAAAGAGTACTTTGATAATAAATTTACCCGGAATTGTCACGAAAGGAATGTAGGTTTGATTTATTGCTATAACGGTGTGGATGGTGATGAAGACTCTATCCAGTCCAAGGGTCGAACAACATTCCTTTCTTTTTACAATATTTTTATTTAGAAGAAAAAAAACCGAGATTTACAGAGTGCAACACATAGATACATCTCAACATGAAGTGTGTACATTCATATATTGTAATAAAATTGATCAAAATGTTACAGCATATCACACAAAGGTATACCACTCTGTAATCAAAAATTTAAAGATAGGTTATACATCATAAAAGAATGTTTTATATAAAAAAGTCAACCCCCTACCAACTACCAAAGAAAAAAACTGTTAAACTTTATAAATTGGAAAAGTAATTTAGGAAAGGTCCCCAGATATCATGAAAAGATTGGTTCGAATTTAAGGCTGAGCAGCGGATCTTGTTCTAAATTTAAATACGACATAATATCACGAAGCCATTGAAGATGTGTAGGAGGGGTAGACTCCTTCCATTTTGGGCACCTCTGGAAGGGAATTTCATTCACCCATTACAATACGTCAATAAATCTTGCCCCGCAAATCTCCTTTATATATGAGGAGAGTTTGGCAGCTCTTGGCCTGAGCTTACTGGAATTTAGAAGAATGCGGGGGAAATCTGATTGTAACCTCCAGCATGTTGAAAGGACTAGATAATTTGTATGTGAAAATAATGTTTCCTCTGAAGGGGGTATCCAGAACTGGAGGGCAAAACTAAGGCACGGCCACCTGGAGCAGAGTTAAAGAGGAATATTTCAGCCAGAGAGTAGTGAATCTGTGGAATGTGCCCGAGGCCAAGTACGAGGGTATTTTTGAAGCGGAAATTGATAGGTTCCTGATTGGTTAAGACATCAAAGGATTTATGAAGAAAGCAGGAACATGGGGTTGAGTGGAATCCGGGTCGGCCAAGCTGAAATGGTGGAGCAGACTGGATGGGCTGAATGGCCTAATCCTGCTCCTAAACCTTATGATCTTATGGACAGAATCTCCTGCTGGCCACCGATTGTAATTCCCCTTCCCTTTCTCATTCCAACATGCCTCTCCATGCCCTCCCTACTGCCTCTATGACACGACTCCCCGGTTGGAGGAATAACACCACGCACTTGGCCTCCACCACATTCCACAGACTCCCTACTCTCCAGCTAATTGCCCCAGGTTCCGGTATTTATCCCCCCCCCTTCCCTTTCTCCCATTCTCTATTCAGGCTCCACTCTCGCCTCCTCTTCTCTACTCACATCCCTTCCTGGGGTACACCTCCTCCTTACCGTTCCCCCATGGTCCACACTCCTCTCCCATCAGCTTCCTTCTTCAGCCATTTATCTCTTCTCCCTGTCACTCCCAGCTTCATACTTCATGTCCCTTCCCCCACCTACTCACCTTTCCCCTCACCTATCACCTTCCCGCTTGTTCTCCTTCCCCTCTCACGCCATTATTATTCTCCCTTCTGCTCCCTTCCTTCCCATTGCGCAAGAAGGGTCTCAGCCTGATCCGTCAACTCATTATTCATCTCCATGGATGCTGCCTGACCTGCTGAGTTCCTCCAGAATTTTGTTTTTATTATGCTGTTATAAAAATCGCAAAGATCATTGTGCCCAGCGCAGATCCTTGCAGAACACCACATGTCACTGACTTCCAGGCAGAATACCCTCTATCTGAACCACCCTCTACCTTCCATGGAGAAGACAATTCCGTATCCACACATCCCAGCGCGGATCCCTGCAGAACACCACATGTCACTGACCTCCAGGCAGAATACCCTCTATCTGAACCACCCTCTACCTTCTATGGAGAAGACAATTCCGTATCCACACATCCCAGCGCGGATCCCTGCAGAACACCACATGTCACTGACCTCCAGGCAGAATACCCTCTATCTGAACCACCCTCTACCTTCCATGCAGAAGACAATTCCGTATCCACACATCCCAGCGCGGATCCCTGCAGAACACCACATGTCACTGACCTCCAGGCAGAATACCCTCTATCTGAACCACCCTCTACCTTCTATGGAGAAGACAATTCTACATCCGCAATTCCCCAAAAATTGAATGGGTTAATTTCAGTTCGAAGAAGGAGAGGTGATTTGATAGGTGTGTATAGCTTACGATAGCATAGGTAGGGTGGCTAAAATTTTCCAGTTAGCTTGGGCGAACTGCATGCGGAGATGATCGGTTAAGGGTGAAAGGTGAAAATTTTAAGGGAACATCTTCACTGAGAGTGTGGTGGGTGTGTGGAACGAGATGCCAGCAGAAGGTCAACATTGACGAGAGTTTTGGATGACTACATGTGTGGGAGAGTTCAGTACAGATCGGTGGGAGCAGGCAGAGTAATAGCTCGGCAAGGTCTAGACGGGCTAAATGGCCTGTTCTGTGCTGCAGTGTTTAAAGAAAAGTTGCTAATGTAAAGGGAAACTGCTGGCAAGGTCTAGAAGTAGAGACATGGATCGGAGCAGTGACGACACCCAAGTTTCAGGAACTTCACTGATGATATTATAGTGTGTATCACTTGTTGTCATAGAGAATTGGCCTTGCTCTTAGACCTGTGCATCAGTGTTTTATTCAGTCAACAGGACCTAGTCTGTTACTTCATTAAGTATTTTTGTAATCACCAGTATTTTTGGTTGGTAGTGTCAAATGACTTTTAGTGACATGATCATTTTTGAGAGGTAAGTCTAGTGGCGGTAATATATCCATCTTGTTGGATGCAATTGACCCAGATTTATTCTTCTGCTGAGCATCCAATATTTGGTCCACGTGACGTCCACATGTCTGGTCTCCATCATCCACTGGTCCTCTCGGTAATCACCTGCTAGGACTTTTTCTCAAATCTCAAAGTTCCATGCTGATCTGCTGGAAACCGGCTCAAATGCACTTTCTCCATAGATCTGGTTTCAGGATGTCTCGGCAAGATCTCAGACACCTGTTCATGAACATCATTGCAGGTGTTTGATTTGTCGTCGCATGGACTGAGTTCCAATACACTAAAAAGAAAATTGTTCACCTTGTGCTTTACAGAAATGTCCTCCTTGTCCATAGTTTTGTTCGAATGCTTGAAGGTTTGGATAAAACTTTCAACTAACTCATTCGTTTCCGTGTGGTGGTGAGCTGATTTGAAATATTTGATGCCATTTTTCTGCATGAATACTCTAAACTCCCCTGACGTCTATTCTGGTCGCTTGTCACACATAATTTGTTCACCATCAGCAACTTGTGGAGAAGGTAGTTGTCAGAGTGGAGGAAGAGCAGAGTGATCGACTTCACTGGTATGACCTTCTGCCACTTCGAATGAGCATCCACAGCAGCCAGAAACACAGAATCCATGTATATCCCAGCAAAGTCAATATCCAGAGATATCCATGATGAAGACGGCCATTCCCACGGGTGTAACAGTGCCTGTAGGGGTTCATTTTGAACTTCGTGGCATCCCAAACAGCTTTTGTCCAAGTCTGCAATCTATCTCCTATTCCCGGCCAGCACACTTAACTTTCATCTTCACTGTATCCAGGTGTCTTTCATGCAGAGTTTCTAACGCCCTGATGCACAGTTTACAGGGAAATACATCACGAGGTCAACACATCACCATTCTTTGACTTACCAACAGTTGGTCTCATCTCACTGAGAGTGCTGGAAACATAGGGCTACCTATGAGCTGGCCATCCTTGCATGGTGATTTCATAGACTTCCGACAATGTTGGGTCAATCCTTGTTTCTCTTTCTGTTACTGAATGTGTTACTGGAGTTGATCCACCAATGAAGTCTAAAAAGTCGACTGTGCTCTTTTCCGTAGATGCTGCCTGGCCTGATGAGTTCCCCCACCATTTTGTGACTGCTGCTTGGACTTCCAGCATCTGCAGATTCTTTCATTTTCCCTTACAAAGGGAGCATGCCAAATGTACAATGTCCTGTGTATGTTACTAAAAAGGGCTTCTTTGGTTTGTTACGAGTAGGAATGCTTCTTTGTCTGTTAAAAGTTTCTCTCGCCATTGTTTCACTTTAGAATGGCTGATATGATAATTGTATTCACTTGTTAATCAATGGGGAATGTTATTGTGTTTTGTGAGGCTGGGACCTTGGGGGAGGGGTTGCGCGGGCTTGAGGAGTCCGGAGGGAGACGCCGAGGAAGCAGGACGTGCGCTCGGGAGACGACCGGGGAGTCCGAAGTGGGAGTTTCGGGAGGACGACCACCTAGGAGTCGAATGGTTCGCTGGATGAGCTCCACCGATGTGCACTAAACTGACTGAACTTTGATAAGTTGGCGCCTTTTGTTTTTTTCTTGTATATATATATATATTGTACTGCCTAATACTCTTTTAATTTTAGTAAACTCTTTAAAGTGTATGTCATACCGGTATTTGTTGTGAGTTTGATACTGCCGGCGGGGGCGCGAGGCATAAACTCGATTCTCACAGCACCTGCGTGAACGGGAGGTGGGGTGGTGAGTGGCTGGATTTCTTTTTCCCCTAGACATATACCAGCCTGTTGGGTAAGTGTTACACATATAAGAATAGGGTTGAGTGATCATGGCCTTTTTCCTTGGAGCGATGGAGGATGAGAGGTGACCTCATAGTGGTGTACAAGACAATGAGAGTCATTGATCGTGTGGATAGTCAGAGGCTTTTTCCCCAGGGCTGAAATGGCTAGCACGAGAGGGTATTGTCTTAAGCTGCTTGGAAGTAGGTACAGAGGAGATGTCAGGGGTAAGTTTGTTTACCCAGATTGTGGTGAGTGCTTGGAATGGGCTGCCGGCGGCAGTGGTGGAGGCGGAAACAATAGGGTATTTTAAGAGATTCCTGGATGGGTATACGTAGCTTAGGAAAATAAAGCGCTATGGGTAAGCCTAGGTTGTTCTAAGGCAGGGACTTACTCGGCACAGCTTTGTGGGCCGAAGGGCTTGTATTGAGCTGCAGGTTTTCTGTGTTTCTATGTTACATACCTCGAGCAGACTGAGCAAACACACAGGCCCGTATCCTAGCAACAGTCAGGACTCGCAGCCGAAGCAGACAAACAGGTTTGGTAAAACAATGCCGAGGACTGTTGGGGGTTGGGCAGAACACTCCGGGAGGGGGAGGCACAGAATCCCAACTTTAAATGGAGCCTGTCTGAGGGGCGAACAGCAGATTTCCTTCAGAAAGCCTCAAAACAGGGCAAAACTGTGTTGCCTCTCCCAGTCCATCAGTAATAACCCCACTGGCTGAATATACAGGTAACTTAAAACCTTAAAATGGGTTTAACGAGGAGAAAGATTCCAATGAAGACACTTGGGGGACGTGGATAATGAAGACGTGGGACATCTCAAAGTTGGGTAGTGAAGGGATACTGCGTATCCACTAGGAGGCTGACAAATCTAGAGGGATATCTTCCCAGCTGCCCACATCATCACATCCTTACAATGAAGCTGGTCGGGTGTTTAAGAATGCATATGGTGTGTTGGACTTCATTAGTCGGGACATTAATCTCAAGGGCCATGTTGAGCTCTCTAAAAGTCTAGTTAGACGACACTGAGAGTTTTGTGTCAGTTCTGGTCTCCTCCTGAAAGGAAAGTCGTGGAGGTTTTAGAGAGGGAGAGTAGGAAATTTACCCAGGGCATTGTTTTGTTTCAGCCAGTATGCGGGTGTACGGCTGAATCAAAGCAAACTGGAACTTGAACCTGAAGCGGTCGGGGAAAGGCTGCTGGAATGTAAACATCCCTCACCATAGACGAGCCAGTTCTACATTAACCCTCCATCTCCCTCGGCAGATTCCAACACTTCTGAATGTGAGGACGTTGGAGGATTCCCTCAAAGCAGCTGCACAAGTTGATAGACCGAAAGGCCATGATAGATAGGATCACAATGGGAACATTAGGCCCATCGAGTCTGCCTGCCATCCCACCATGACTGATTTCTTCTTCTGTGCAAACTCTGTTTGATTTCTGATCCTCAGGGTTCTTCCGGGCCCGTGCCCGTATAGTGACGCAGTGGGCAGAAGCTTCTGAAATGATGAGCTCGATTGTTGTTACCCGTGAGACTGGCCACACTCAGTGGGGAGGACTGACCATCAGCAGACACCCTCCCATCGTGATGTAGGAACCACGAGTCATATTTAAATGACAAAAAAGCAAATTTTTAAAAAACAAATAAAAATAGCCGAATCACACCGAATCGTTGGTCACTGATTCCTACCCTGGCCAAAGCAGTGTGAGGGGAGAGAAATGCGGGACACACTGTTAAAGAGTCGCTTCTGACCGTGAACATAGAATTATAGAACCAAAAACAGGCCACTCATCCCACCTATCAGACGCCAAACTACCGTGCTGCTTCGACCCATCAACCGGATGCGTCGCTCCCCAAATCCCAGCCCTCATTACCTGTGCAGATCACTCTGAAATGTGGAAACCGAAGCCGCATCCACCACTTGCGCTGGCAGCCCGTTCCACACTCTCACCCCCTGAGTGAATGTTACCACCTCACCTTCCCCTTCGGCATTTCAATGGAAAAACGTCTGAAATAGCCTCTCACATTTTTGCAAAAGCGACCAGCCCCTATTTTTGGGAACCAGGACACACCATCTTTAATTACCCACAACGCTTATTGAAGACTGCACCTAGACCATGATGCACCCCATGATGTAGTTACAATCCTGTTACAAAATAAACATAATTATCTATCTGTCTCCGGTATACAAACAACATATGCACATTTACACATCCCCATCACCAGAGATATTGATGCCCTGTATGTTCGGAAAGGGACCACTAAGCCAACCCGAGCGTATCAACCCAGTTTAAAACACTTTATTAAAAATAACGTTAACAACTTTGAAGTGCGTACAGTCAGCTGAATGACAACAGAACGACAAGACAATATTTGTGTGTGTAATGAGTGTGTTTATCGAGCGCTGCCTGTCACAAGCCGAATGGCCGAATCCTGCTCCTGTATCTTATGGTCTCCCATCGTCGTGGAGCCTCAAATGCAGCTGCACAAGTTCATAGACCAAAGGGCCATGAGATAAAGGAGCAAAATTAGAACATTAGGCCCTTCCAGTCTGTCTGCCATCCCATCATGACTGATTTCTTCTCCTGTGGAAACTCTGTTTAATTTCTGACGCTTAGAGATCTTCCAGGAGTTAAAAATAACTAGTGACCTTAATTTCAAAATTTCAGTGTATCTTGGAGTGCAAACAAACATACAAATCCTCAGCAAACTAAGCAAAGAGCTGAGAACGATGGCAAGAAGTGTAAGGCAAAAAAACCCAGCGCTTCTGAAAAATCTATCACTTCTATAATAAGATAAAGGAACTCACTTCGATGATGATGAAATAATTTACAGGATAATAAATTCTTCTCCTGCTTCCAGCCGGGTACAGGTGTCAACTTTAACCGATGTTTCCATTACAAACTCTGCCATCTTCATATGGGATGATGCAGTGGTATATATATTTCCATTAACCACCCCGAACAGACATGCCCAGGCGTCGTCCCTGACGAAGATGCAGAGTTTGGTATTGGCATGTTGATTGAAATAGACACCTGTACCCGGTTGGAAGCCTGAGAAGAGTTTAAACGTCATCTACGCCGGGAAAGCACTGGGTCCTTTATTTTAAATTAATACGCTGCATAATTTCAGTAAATGCAGCACATGTGTAATGTGCTCATCCTTAAGCAATGAAAAGTGAGAAAGGTGATATATCGGTATGGACTGGCCTCTGCATAGGATCGCCTTCTGCAACTGGATCCTCACCAGGAGACCACAGTCTGTGTGGATCAGAAATAACATCTCCTCCTTGCTGACAATCAACACCTGCACACCTCAACGATGGGTGCTCAGCCCACTGCTCTACTCTCTCTACACCACGTCTGTGTGTCTGGGCTCATCTATAAACTTGCTGACGACACAACTATTGTTGCTGGAATTTCAGACGGTGACGAGGAGGAGTACAGGAGTGAGATAGATCAGCAAGTTGAGTGGTGTCGCAGCAACAACCTTGCACTCAACATCATGAAGACAAAGGAATTGATTGTGGATTCAGGAAGGGGAAGTCGAGGGAACACACACCAGTCCTCATCGAGGGATCAGAAGTGAAAAGGGTGAGCAGTTACCATTTCCTGCCTGTCAACATCTCTGAGGAACTATCCTGGGCCCAACATATTGAATCAGTTACAATGAAGGCACAACATCGGCTATATTTCATTCGGAGATTGAGGGGAATCGGTCTGTCACTAAAGACACTTGCAAATTTCTACAGATGTACTGTGGAGAGCATTCTAACTGGTTGCATCACTGCCTGGTGTGGAGAGGCCACTGCACAGGATCGGAAAATGCTGCAGAAAGTTGTAAACTCAGCGAGCTCCTTCATGGGCACTGGACTCCACAGCATCCAGGACACATTCAAAAGTTGATGCCACAAAAAGGTGGCATCCATCATTGAGGACCCCCATCACCCAGGACATGCCTTCGTCTCATTGCTACCATCAAGGAGGATGTACAGGATCCTGAAGACACACTCAATATTTCAGAAACAACTTCTTCCCCTCCACCGTCAGATTTCTGAATGGACAATGATCCCATGAACACTTCCTCAGGATTTTCCCTCCCGTTTTGTACTAACGTTTAAATTTAATTTATAAATACTTACTGTAATTTATACTTTTTATTACTATGTATTGCAAAGTACTGCTGTCACAAAACAACACATTTCACAACATATGCCGGTGATATTAAACCTGATTCTGATACACAAACACATACAGCTGGGCTCGGACATACAACACTCTCACATTCCTCCCTTTGTGACACCCTGCTTGCTCCGTGGCCCCCGGTATGAAGCTCAAACTGTTGCAACACCTGCCCTTTAAATTCATGGCTGAGGCTGTGTTGTGTCTGTTCACTGTTTGAGTTCGATATTAAATGAAGAGCATTGAATGGGAAGGAAGGTTTGAATAGAAGAATAAAGATCTCCTCTGAAGGTATATGGGGTCCTGGTGAGAGCGTACATGGAACACTGTGCGCAGGTCTGGTCTCCCACCTGGAGTCAGCCTGTGGGATGAAGGGAATGAAGAGATTTCCCAGATTGATTTAGGAGGTGAGGTACTGTCCTCGGAGAGATTATACTGACTGGGCCTGTCTCAAAATTAGAGAAATAAAAGGTCGTCTAACTGAGACAGACACAGTCTCACAGCATATTGACAGGGTAGAGGCAGGAATGATGTTTCCTTTGGCTGTGGTGAGGAATGGGGGTCACAGAATCCGAGTTCACCTCAGCAGAACTGAGATGAGAAGAAATTTCCTCACCCAGAGGGCAGCGAATCTTTGGAATTTTCTCTACAAGGTTTCTAAATTCGAAGGACAAATTTTGGGGCTCTGCGATGCTGGGAACGTTGCGCGAAAGTGGCGATGAAGTCAAAGTTCAGGCATGTTCTGTGTGAAAGGCAGAACAGACACAAAGGGCCGAATGGCCTGCTGCTGTTTCCTTTTTCTAAAGTCCGAGTTTACCTTTGCGCCTGGTTCTCCCTTGACCTTCAGCCTGTCCTTTTGCACAGGGGAGCACTCACAGCACCGGAGTTCCATCGGCAGCCGCTGCGGGCCAGCTCCCGTATCCCAGCAGCAGGAGACAGGACTGGGAGGGAACTCCGGACAACAGGCCCCGATCCACGGCGGGGAAAGACCGGGCACCCTCTGTGTGGCTGAAACATCTCACGGAATCTCCGCCCGAATCTTCACCTCCGCCATCGGAAGGATTCAAAACACCGGCCGCTGTTGCAGCCTTTACCCGGGGAGCTGCTCCCAATCTCGGGTCTCTCACCGGGTCCACTCGTTCCCGATTCCAAACTTCGGTCCGGTCCGAGCGCTCAGCATCCCGCCCACTAACACACCACAGCCAATGGAGGCAAGATACTCCCAGCGGTGGTCGCTGATTGGCTGTGAGTGTGTCTGAGGACGGGCTGCTACCGGGAGCTGGAGCTGTCAGTCACAGTTTGCTCTCAGAATCAAAGCAAGTTCCCCGAGGCTCAAAGTTCAAAGTAAATTTTATTATCAGAGTACATATAAGTCACCACATACAACTCCTACAAACATACAGAGCAAAGCTACAGAATGGTAACTATATCTGGATCACTGAAAGATCAACCAGAGTGCAGAAGACAACAAACTTCGCCAATGCAAATAAACAACGAGAAGATGAAATAACCGCAGCGGCTGCCGATAGATGTCCGGTGCTCTCAGCGCTCCCTGTTCAATCTGACAGGACAAGAAACAGTGAGGCGCAAAGGTAAACTCGTGTTTCAGAAAATCAGAAATAGAGAAGGCGTGGCCATTCGGCCCCTTTCGCCTCTTCTGCCCTTCACTCAGAACATGCTTGACTTTTGACCTCAGCACCACTTTCCTGCAACTTTCCATCAACGCTGAGCCCCAGGATATGTCTGTTCAATTTAGAAACCTTGTGGAGATAATTGCAATGATTCACTGCACTCTGGGTGAGGAAATTTCTCCTCATCTCAGTCCTGCTGAGTTGTCCTCGGATTTAGAGTCTGTGAGCGCTGGTTCCACACCTTATGGGAAACATCATTCCAGCCTTTCCGCTGTAAATATCCTGTGAGATTGTATTTCTCTAATTCTGACACAGGAATGTGATCTGTCTCAGTCAAACCACCTCTTATTTCACTCATTTTGAGACAGTCCCAGTACGATGATTTGTTGTGGGAGCATCTCTATGGACAGCAGGTGAGTGCAGTTATCCTGTGTTGTTCCACAGCCTGATGGCTGAGGGGTAGTAATTGTTCCTGACCCTGGAGGGGTGAATCCAGAGGCTCTCGTACCTTCTACCTGATTGCAGCAGTGAGAAAAGAGCCTGCCTGTGTGGTGAGCCTGATCACAGCCGCTTGTATCGCCGTCCCCTCTGGCCTGCCCTATCCAAGACCAAAGGGATTGTGGAGAGTAAATGTGGTACTCTGTCGAGTATCACTGTGATCCGTCCCCTCTGGCCTGCCCTATCCTGGACCAAAGTGATTGTGAAGAGTAAATGTGGTACTCTATCGAGTATCACTGTGATCCGTCCACTCTGGCCAGCCCGATCCGGGACCAAAGGGATTGTGGAGAGTAAATGTGGTACTCTGTCGAGTATCACTCTGATCCATCCCCTCTGGCCTGCCCTATCCTGGACCAAAGGGATGGTGGAGAGTAAATGTGGTACTCTTGTCGATTATTAGTGTGATCTGTCCCCTCTGGCCTGCCCTATCCGGGACCAAAGGGATTATGGAGAGTGAATGTGGTACTCTGTCGCGTATCACTGTGATCCTTCCCCTCTGGCATGCCCTATCCTGGACCAAAGGGATTGTGGAGAGTAAATGCGGTACTCTTGTTGATTATTACTGTGATCCGTCCCCTCTGGCCTGCCCTATCTATGACCAAAGGGACTGTGGAGAGTAAATGTTTTACTCTGTCGATTATCACCGTGATTGGTCCCCTCTGGCCTGCCCTATCCGGGACCAAAGGGATTGTGGAGAGTAAATGTGGTACTCTGTCGATTATCACCGTAATCCGTCCCCTTTGGCCTGCCCTATCCGGGACCAAAGGGATTGTGGAGAGTAAATGTGGTACTCTGTCGAGTATCACTGTGATCCGTCCCCTCTGGCCTGCCCTATCCGGGACCAAAGGGATTGTGGAGAGTAAATATGGTACTCTGTCGAGTATCACTGTGATCCGTCCCCTCTGGCCTGCCCTATCCGGGAACAAAGGGATTGTGGAGAGTAAATGTGGTACTCTGTCGAGTATCACTGTGATCCGTCCCCTCTGGCCTGCCCTATGCGGGACCAATGGGATTGTGGAGAGTAAATTTGTTACTCTGTCGAGTATTACTGTGATCTGGGCTCTCTTCCTGCCTCTTATTATTCTTGTCTGTGATTGCAGTGCGAATCTCTGGCCCAATGTACCCTCTTTCTACAAACCCCGTTTCTGTCTTTAGCCAAGTGTCCTCTTCATCTGCACCGTCCGCACGATCTTGCCACCCGTTCTGGGTTCTTCGTCAGGACCCGAACTCCATCTCCTCACTACCGGTTCTCTGTGCACACTCCCGCTTTTCTGCAGTCCTTTTAAAGAGTCAATAGCGCACCATATTCATCAGAATTTATTTCACCCGGGGCCAGGTCTGACACAGCGAATTGAGATTAGTTAACTTAAAGGAGTGGGCAGGCTTGGGTCTGAGACAGTTTAGAAAAGTCTGCGCTGCCAGCTGGACATACTGATCTGTCCAGGGGGTTGCCGGCATTGGACTCTCACGTATCCTTAAAACGGATAAAGTACGCAAGGGATTCTCCTTTTTTCTGTAGTTATCGGGTAAATTCACCAAAATCCGCGTGCAGTCGGGCTGTCATTCAAATGGGTTCCCTTACCTCAGCGACCCACCGTGCCATGGCTTGTATTACATCAGCCCCTCTGGTGGCTCCTGGTTACCTTCGGGTATCTGCCTGGGAAAGGGGAACCCACTCCCTGTCCCTGCCCGAGAGGTTCCATATATAACCCAGAGGAGTGGCACAAGTCCCCGGTCAGGGTCTGGAAAGGGGAACCCACTCCCTGTCCCTGCCCGAGAGGTTCCATATATAACCCAGAGGAGTGGCACGTCCCCGGGCAGGGTCTGGAAAGGGAAACCCACTCCCTGTCCCTGTCCGAGAGGTTCCATATATAACCCTGAGGAGTGGCACAAGTCCCCGGGCAGGGTCTGGAAAGGGGAACGCACTCCCTGTCCCTGTCCGAGAGGTTCCGTATATAACCCTGAGGAGTGGCACAAGTCCCCGGGCAGGGTCTGGAAAGGGGAACCCACTCCCTGTCCCTGTCCGAGAGGTTCCATATATAACCCTGAGGAGTGGCACAAGTCCCCGGGCAGGGTCTGGAAAGGGGAACCCACTCCCTATCCCTGTCCAAGAGGTTCCATATATAACCCTGAGGAGTGGCACAAGTCTTCGGGCAGGGTCTGGAAAGGGGAACCCACTCCCTGTCCCTGTCCGAGAGGTTCCATATATAACTCTGAGGAGTGGCACAAGTCTTCGGGCAGGGTCTGGAAAGGGGAACCCACTCCCTGTCTCTGTCCGAGAGCCCATATATAACCCTGAGGAGTGCAGGCAAGTCCCCGGGCATGGTCTGGAAAGGGGAACCCTCTACCTGTCCCTGTCCGAGGGGTTTCATATATAAACCTGAGGAGTGGCACGTCCCCGGGCAGGGCCTGGAAATGTGAACCCACTCCCTTTTTCAATAAATTCCGGTAAAGCCCCTGGTCCGGACGGTTATACTGTTGAATGTTTAAAATCCTTTTCTTCTATACTCGCTCCTTGGCTTTGTAAAATTTTTAAAGATGTGTTAACTGTAGTAAATAAGCACAATCTTTTTATGATGCCTCCATTTCTCCATTTCTTTAAAAAGATAAAGACCCCACTGAATGTGCATCCTATCGGCCAATATCCTTGCTGAATACGGATTCTATGATTTTTACCAAAATTTTGGCCACTAGTTTAGAAAATGTATTACCTCAAATTATCTCTGAAGATCAGACTGGATTTATTAAAACCTGTTATTCATCTTTTAACATTAGAAAATTAATTAATATAATTAATAATTCTTCATCTAAAATACCAGAATGTCATTTCCTTAGATGCTGAAAAAGCGTTCGATAGAGTTGAATGGCTATATTTATTTAATACGTTGCAGAATTTTTATATTAGGTGGGTAAGGGACTTATAAGTTATCATTATATGCTGACGATTTGTTACTATACATATCTGACCGTGGGTAAGGGACTTATAAGTTGTCATTATATGCTGATGATTTGTTACTATACATATCTGACCCTGAGAGATCTATTCCTGCTATTTCATCCTTGCTTGCTCAGTTTAGTAGCTTTTCTGGCTACAAGCTGAATTTTAATAAGAGTGAATTATTTCCATTAAATATGCAAGTTCCAATTTATAAACAGTTACCATTTAAAGTTGTCACAGATCATTTTACTTATTTGGGTATTAAAATTACCAAGAAACATAAGGGTTTATTTAAAGTTAATTTTTTACCTTTAATTGAACAAATCAAGCAACTTGTTACCAGGTGGTCCCCATTATCTCTGTCATTGGTTGGTCGAATTAATGCTATCAAGATGATAGTATTACCTAAATTTTTATATTTATTCCAAGCATTACCAATTTTTATTCCTAAATCTTTTTTTGATATTATTGATACAAAATATACTCGTATGTGTGGCAGAATAAAAATCCTAGATTAAGTAAAAAATATTTACAGAAGCCTAAGAAGGAAGGTAGTTTGCTTTGCCAAACCTGAGATTTTACTATTGGACAGTTAATATTCAATATTTAATATTTTGGACACAAGAATCGGTCATAGTACCGTGCCCACAATGGGTAAATTTGGAGTGTAAATCTGTACAAGACTTCTCATTGTTTTCTATTTTAGGATCTTCGCTTCCTTTTGCTTAATCTAAACCGAATAATCAAATAACTAATCCTATAGTTAAACATACATTATATCTAACTTCTTTTTCCAGCCCTCTTTTATGGACCAAGCCTTTGTGTTATGGAAAACAAAAGGTATAACATGTTTTCGTCATCTATTTTTAGATAACAGTTTTATGTCCTTTGAACAGCTATCCAACATAAAACTCATATTTTTTTAGATACTTGCAAGTTAGAAATTTCTTGAATGTTAGTATTTTCTGAAATTATGTCCAATGGACATTACAGAAAAAATTCTAGCTCTGAATCCTTGCCAGAAGGGTTAAGTAGCCATCATTTATCATATGATCATGAAAATCCAGCCAGGAGTATCAGAAATAATTAAGAAGGAATGGGGAAAAGAACTTCACTGTCTTATACCCACAGAGCAGTGGGAGAAAATTTTACAATTAGTCTATTCTTCTTCTATTTGTGCTAAACATGCCTAATACAATTTAAGGTTGTTCATAGGGTTCACATGTCCAAGGATAAACTCGCTCGATTTTATTCTTATGTTAATCCAACCAGTGACAGTTGTCATTCTGAAGTCGCTTCATTGAACCACATGTTCTGGTCCTGCTCCTGTTTGCAAAATTATTGGAAAGATCTTTTTGGTATTATTTCAACAGTTCTGAATATCAAATTGCTACCGCATCCTATTACTGCAATTTCCGGTTTACCAATGGAGGATGATAGTCGTTTATCCCCCCTCAGCCCGGCGGATGATTGCATTTGTTACATTAATGGCTAGAAGATCTATCCTATTGAATTGGAAAGAAATTAATCCTCCAACTATATTTCAGTGGTTTTCTCAAACTATTTCTTGTTCGAGTTTAGAAAAAATTACAAGTGTTGTCTTTGTCCCTTCAGTTAAATTTGAAGAAACTTGGAGACCATTTATTCAACATTTTCATATGAGCTAAACTGACTTTTCCTAAACCTTACTTTTATTGTCCTTAATTATTTGGATGGAGGTGCTGAGTTATTGATGCTACTGTGTATAATTGATACAATGCAATGGCCCATGTCGGTTAGGATTTTTTTCATTTTTTTGGGGGGAGGGTTTCTTATTTTCTCAATTTTTTGTAACCACTATGAGTTTGGGAGGTTATTATCATCTATTTATATTTATACCTTAACCTATTAATTATGTACTCTCAAGCTCTTTGTATTCATGTTTCATTTATGTTTGTTTAAAATCAATAAAAAGATTTTAAAAAGGACTATTCTGAGGAAAGGGTGGAATAGGCGCAAAGGGCCGAGTGGCCAGGCCTGCTCCTGTTACTTATTTTCTAAAGCACGAGTTTACCTTTGCGCCTGGTTCTCCCTTGACCTTCAGCCTGTCCTTTTGCACAGGGGAGCGCTCACTGCGCCGGAGTTCCGTCGGCAGCCGCTGCGGGCCAGCTCCCGTATCCCAGCAGCAGGAGACAGGACTGGGAGGAAACTCCGGACAATAGGCCCCGATCCACGGCGGGGAAAGACCGGGCTCCCTCTGTGTGGCTGAAACATCTGACGGAATCTACGCCCGAATCTTCACCTCCGCCATCGGAAGGATTCAAAACTCCGGCCGTTGTTGCAGCCTTTACCCGGGGAGCT
Organism: Hemitrygon akajei; assembly: GCF_048418815.1. Lineage (NCBI taxonomy): Eukaryota > Metazoa > Chordata > Chondrichthyes > Myliobatiformes > Dasyatidae > Hemitrygon > Hemitrygon akajei. Next base: position 1,134,197 of record NW_027332012.1, read on the forward strand.
GCTCCCAATCTCGGGTCTCTCACCGGGTCCACTCGTTCCCGGTTCCAAACTTCGGTCCGCTCTGCGTCCCGCCCACTGACACTACTCAGCCAATGGAGACAAGATTCTCCCAGTGGTCTTCTCTGATTGGCTGTGAATGTATCCGAGGGCGGGCTGCTGCCGGGAGCTGGAGATGTCAGTCACAGTTTGTTCCCAGAATCAAAGCAAGTTCCCCGAGGCTCAAAGATCAAAGTAAATTTTATTATTATTTTTAATTTTTTTTTAATTTTTATTAAACACAATCAAAAACAGAAACACTAAACATATGCTAACAAAGCCAGGGAGTCACACAAAAGCAGCAACAAATATTAACTATTAACTTTAAATATACAAATAAACGAAGAAATCCGCTCTAAATATTGTTGGACAGAAGGAACTATATCTAAGAGGAGTCACAAAACAGGAACATTTACAGAGATAACCCAAAACGTTGACAGATTTGTACAGTCTTTACAGCCTTCTGGCTATGGGAAGTTTTCACAGGATAAACGTATAGTTTGAAGTCTGACATCAAAATATAAATGAAGGTTTCTTATTGCTGTGATTGCATTTATGGATATAAAATTTGCTGTAAATAACAAAAGATTTATGATAAAGAAATGATCCCTATGAGATTTGGTGTTATTAGTAAACCCAAATAAGACATTTTGAAAACCAAAAGTAAAATCCACATTAATATATTGATCTATAAATTGACCAACATCAACCCAAAAAGTTTTAACATATTCACAATCCCAAAACAGATGAAATAAATTCTCTGGATATAAACCACAAAAAGAACAGTTAGTTTCAATATCAGAATTAACCCTTGTCAAATAAACATTGGTTGGATAATATCTATGTATAATTTTAAATAAGCCCCAAATACTCCTCCACCTCAGATTCCCTAAGTGACTATTCCAAAAACTAACAGAGTACATATAAGTCGCCACATACAACTCCTACAAACATACAGAGCAAAGCTACAGAACGGTAACTATATCTGAATCACTGAAAGATCAACCAGAGTACAGAAGACAACAAACTTCTCCAATGCAAATAAACAACAGGAACATGAAATAACAGCTGCGGCTGCCGATGGATGTCCGGTGCTCTCAGCGCTCCCTGTTCAATCTGACAGGACAAGAAACAGTGAGGCGCAAAGGTAAACTCGTGTTTCAGAAAATCAGAAATAGAGAAGGCGTGGCCATTCGGCCCCTTGCACCTCTTCTGCCCTTCACTCAGAACATGCTTGACTTTTGACCTCAGCACCACTTTCCTGCAACTTCCCATCACCGCTGAGCCCCAGGATATGTCTATTCAATTTAGAAACCTTGTGGAGATAATTGCAATGATTCACTGCACTCTGGGTAAGGAAATGTCTCCTCATCTCAATCCTGCTGAGTTGTCCTCGGATTTTGAGTCTGTAACCGCTGGATCCACACCTTATGGGAAGCATCATTCCAGCCCTTCCGCTGTAAATATCCTGTGAGATTCTATTTCTCTAATACTGAGACAGGAATGTGATCTGTCTCTGTCTAACCACCTCTTATTTCACTCATTTTGAGACAGTCCCAGTCCGATGATTTGTTGTGGGAGCATCTCTATGGACAGCAAGTGAGTGCAGTTATCCTGTGTTGTTCCACAGACTGATGGTTGAGGGGTAGTAACTGTTCCTGACCCTGGTGGGGCGAGTCCTGAGGCTCTTGTACCTTCTAACTGATTACAACAGTGAGAAAGGAGCCTGTCTGTGTGGTGAGCCTGATCACAGCCGCCTGTATCACCGTCCCCTCTGGCCTGCCCTATCCGGGACCAAAGGGATTGTGGACAGTAAATATGGTACTCTGTCGAGTATCACTGTGATCCGTCCCCTCTGGCCTGCCCTATCCGGGACCAAAGGGATTGTGGACAGTAAATATGGTACTCTGTCGAGTATCACTGTGATCCGTCCCCTCTGGCCTGCCCTATCCGGGACCAAAGCGAATCTGGAGAGTAAATGTGGTACTCTGTCGTGTATCACTGTGATTTGTCCCCTCTGACCTGCCCTCTCCAGGACCAAAGGGATTGCGGAGAGTAAAACTGGTACTCTGTCGAGTATCACTGGGATCCGTCCCCTCTGGCCGGCCCTATCCAGGACCAAAGAGATTATATCACAGTAAATGTGGTATTCTGTCGAGTATCAGTGTGATCCGTCCCCTCTGGCCTGCCCTATCCGGGACCAAAGAGACTATGGACAGTAAATGTGGTACTCTGTCGAGTACCACTGTGATCCGTCCCCTCTGGCCTGCCCTATCCGGGACCAAAGGGATTGTGGACAGTAAATGTGGTACACTGTCGAGTATTACTGTGATCCGGGCTCTCTTCCTACCTCTTATTATTCTTGTCTGTGATTGCAGTGCGACAATTTCACTCCATATTCATCAGAATTTATGTCACCCGGGGCCAGGTCTGACACATCAAATTGAGATCAGTTAACTTAAAGGAGTGGGCAGGCTTGGGTCTGGGACAGTTTAGAAAAGTCTGCACTGCCAGCTGGACATACTGATCTGTCCAGGGGTTTGCCGGCGTTGGACTCTCACGTATCCTTACAACGAGCTATAAAATATGCAAGGGATTCTCCTTTTTTCTATAGTTATCGGGTAAATTCACCAAAATCCGCATGCACTCGGGCTGTCATTCAAATAGGTTCCCTTACCTCAGTAACCCACCGTGTCATGGCTTGTATTACATCAGCCCCTCTGGTGGCTCCCGGTCACCTTCAGGAATCTTCCTGGGAAAGGGGAACCCACTCCCTGTCCCTGCCCGAGAGGTTCCATATATAACCCTGAGGAGTGGCACAAGTCCCCGGGCAGGGTCTGGAAAGGGGATCCCACTCCCTATCCCTGTCCGAGAGGTTCCATATATAACCCTGAGGAGTGGCACAAGTCCCTGGGCAGGGTCTGGAAAGGGGAACCCACTCCCTATCCCTGTCCGAGAGGTTCCATATATAACCCTGAGGAGTGGCACAAGACCCCGGGCAGGGTCTGGAAAGGGGAACCCACTCCCTGTCCCTGTCCGAGAGATTCCATATATAACCCTGAGGTGTTGCACAAGTCCCCGGGCAGGGTCTGGAACGGGGAACCCACTCCCTTTTTCAATGAATTCAGGTAAAGCCCCTGGTCCGGACGGTTATATGCTGAATTTTTTAAATCCTTTTCTTCTATACTCGCTCCTTGGCTTTGTAAAATTTTTAAAGATGCTTTAACCGTAGGTAAATACCTACAATCTTTTTATGATGCCTCCATTTCTCCAATTCTTAAAAAAGATAAAGACCCCACTGAATGTGCATCCTATCGGCCAATATCCTTGCTGAATACGGATTCTAAGATTTTTAGCAAAATTTTGGCCACTAGATTAGAAAATGTATTACCTCAAATTATCTCTGAAGATCAGACCGGATTTATTAAAAAACTGTTATTCATCTTTTAACATTAGAAAATTAATTAATATAATTTATACTTCATCTAAAATACCAGAATGTCATTTCCTTAGATGCTGAAAAAGCGTTCGATAGAGTTGAATGGCTATATTTATTTAATATGTTGCAGAATTTTTATTTTAGCTTGAAATTTATATCATGGATTAAATTAATGTATTATAAACCTTTGGCTTCGGTTCTTACCAGTAATCAAAGATCTCCTTTTTTTTCAGTTGTCCCGTGGTACGAGGCAAGGCTGCCCTTTAAGTCCTCTATTATTTGACATTGCTTTGGAACCTTTAGCCGTTGCTATTCGTGAATCACCTAATATTTTTGGTATTACCCGTGGGTAAGGGAATTATAAGTTATCATTATATGCTGATGATGTTACTATACATATCTGACCCTGAGAGATCTATTCCTGCTATTTTATCCTTGCTTGCTCAGTTTAGTAGCTTTTCTGGCTACAAACTTAATTTTAATAAGAGGTAATTAATTCCATTAAATATGCAAGTTCCAATTTATGAACACATACCATTTAAAGTTGTCACAGATCATTTTACTTATTTGGGTATTAAAATTATCAGGAAACATAAGGGTTTATTTAGTTAATTTTTTTTACCTTTAATTGAACAAATCAAGCAACTTGTTAAAAGGTGATCCCCATTATCTCTGTCATTGGTTGGTCGAATTAATACTATCAAGATGATAGTGTTACCCAAATTTTTATATTTATTCCAGGCATTACCAATTTTTATTCCTAAATCTTTTTTTGATATTATTGACTCCAAAATATCCTCAGATGTGTGGCAGAATAAAAATCCTAGATTAAGTAAAAAATATTTACAGAAGCCTAAGAAGGAAGGTGGTTTTGCTTTGCCAAACCTGAGATTTTACTACTGGGTAGTTAATATTCAATATTTAATAATTTGGACACAAGGATCGGTCATAGTACCTTGCACACAATGGGTAAATTTGGAGTGTAAATCTGTACAAGACTTCTCATTGTTTTCTATTTTAGGAACTTCATTTCCTTTTGCTTTATCTAAACCGAATAAACAAATAACTAATCAAATAATCAAATAAAAAACAAATAAACATACATTAAGAATATGGTTTCAATTTTGTAAATTCTTTGGCTTGAATAATCAAGCCCTATTATATCTAACTTCTTTTTCCAGCCCTCTTTTATGGACCAAGCCTTTGTGTTATGGAAAACAAAAGGTATAACATGTTTTCATGATCTATTTTTAGATAACAGTTTTATGTCCTTTGAACAGCTATCCAGCCTAAAACTCATTTTTTTTAGATTCTTGCAAGTTAGAAATTTCTTGAATGTTATATTTTCTGAAATTATGTCCAATGGACATTACAGAAAAAATTCTATCTCTGAATCCTTGCCAGAAGGGTTAAGTAGCTATCATTTATCATATGATCATGAAAATACAGCCAGGAGAATCAGAAATAATTAAGAAGGAATGGGAAATAGAACTTCACTGTCTTATACCCACAGAGCAGTGGGAGAAAATTTTACAATTAGTCAATTCTTCTTCTATTTGTGCTAAACATGCCTAATACAATTTAAGGTTGTTCATAGGGCTCACATGTCCAAGGATAAACTCGCTCGATTTTATTCTTATGTTAGTTCAACCAGTGACAGATGTCATTCTGAAGTCGCTTCATTGAACCACATGTTCTGGTCCTGCTCCTGTTTGCAAAATTATTGGAAAGATATTTTTGGTATTATTTCAACAGTTCTGAATATCAAATTGCAGCTCCATCCTATTACTGCAACTTTTGGTTTACCAATTGTGGATAATAGTCCTTTATCCCCCTCCCCCCAGCCCGGCGGATGATTGCATTTGTTACATTAATGGCTAGAAGATCTATCCTATTGAACTGGAAAGAAATTAATCTCCAACTATATTTCTGTGGTTTTCTCAAACTATTTCTTGTTCGAGTTTAGAAAAAAATTACAAGTGTTGTCTTTGACGCTTCAGTTAAATATGAAGAAACTTGGAGACCATTTATTCAACATTTTCATATAAGCTAAACTGACTTTTCCTAAACCTTACTTTTGTTGTCCTTAATTATTTGGATGGAGGTGCGGAGTTATTGACGTTACTGTGTATAATTGATATAATGCAATGGCCCATGTCGGATAGGTATTTTTTTAATTTTTTTGGTGGGGAGGGTTTCTTATTTTCTTCATTTTTTGTAACCACTATGAGTTTGGGAGGTTATTATCATCTATTTGTATTTATACCTTAACCTATTAATTATATACCCTCAAGCTCTTTTATTCATGTTTCATTTATGTTTGTTTAAAATCAATAAAAAGATTTAAAAAGAAAGGACTATTCTGAGGAAAGGGTGGAATAGGCGCAACGGGCCGAGTGGCCACGCATGCTCCTGTTACTTATTTTCTAAATCACGAGTTTACCTTTGCGCCTTGTTCTCCCTTGGTTTTCAGCCTGTCGGATTGCACAGGGGAGCGGTGAGAGCTCCGGAGATCCATCGGCAGCCGCTGCGGGGCAGCTCACGTATCCCAGCAGGAAGGGTCGGGTCTGGGAGACAACTCCAGACAACAGGCCCCGATCCTCGGCGGGGAAAGGCCGGGCGCCCTCCGTGTAGCTGAAACATCTCACGGAATCTCCGCCAGTCTCTTCAGCTCTGCCTTCGAAGGGATTCACGACCCGCCGGTGGTGCAGCCGAAATCGGAGGCGCAGCTCCCGGTCTCCGGCCTCACTCGGTCCCTGTTACAAACGCCGGCCCGGCCACTGACAGCTCGCAGCCAGTGAGAGCATCTCTCTCCCAGCGGTGATCGCTGATTGGCTGTTTGTGTGTGAGGACGGGCTGCTACTAGGAGCTGGAGATGTCAGTCACAGTTTGTTCTCAGAATTAAAGGAAATCCCCGAAACTCAAATTTAAAAATAAATTTTATTATCGGAGTACAGATAAGTCAGCACATACAGCCCCGAGGAGCATTTTCATGCGGACATATTTAGAAAAAGTATAGAATAGTAACGATAACAGAAGCAGGCAGTGAAAGATCAGCCAGAGTGCTGAAGGTAACAAACAGTGCAAATGCAAATATGGAGAAACAGCGATAAACAGAAAAAATAACAAGAGCATGAAATAACCGCAGCGGCTGCTGATGGATCTCCGGAGCTCTCACCGCTCCCCTGTGCAATCCGACAGGCTGAAGGCCAAGGGAAAACAAGGCGGAAAGGTCAACATCGTGATTTAGAAAATAAGAAACAGGAGCATTCCTGGCCACGCGGCTTGTTGCGCCTATTCCACCCTTTCCTCAGAATAGTCCTTTCTTTTTAAAACTTTTTATTGATTTTAAACAGGAGCAGGCGTTGCCATTCGGCCAATTGCACTGTTCTGCCCCTCACTCAGAACATGGCTGATCTTTGACCCCAGCGCCACCTCCCTGCATCGTTCCCAACATCGCCGAGCCCCTAAATATGTCCGTTTAATTTAGGAAACTTGTGGAGAAAACTCCAAATATTCACCGCACTGTGTTGGGGAAATTTCTCCTCATCTCAGTCCTCCTGAGGTGACCTCAGTTTTTGAGTCTGTGATCCCTGGTTCCACTGCCCAGCAGGAGAAACATAATTCCTGCCCCTACCCTGTAAATACCCTGTGAGACTGTGTCTGTCTCAGTCAGGAAGCTTCTCCATGTGAACCTTGTGTTAATGAAATTGGTGACAGTTCTTTCAGACCAGCAGCTTTGACCACAAGAACACCAGACAGTGGTCAGCACGGAATGTCCTGCAGTTACTGCAGGAGAAGGACTGGATGGACACAGTGGAGTGGTTCCCTGAGCAGACAGTCCAGACCATCTGGCAGAATGGCTCATCACCAGATCTCACCAACAGGCACCAAGACCTCACCTGTCTGGCGGAGAGAGGGCCCCTCCCAGTCTGATCCTTGCTGCATGCCCGGAGATCACTCCCACAGCGCGCTGCCCCGAGATTACTGCAGTGGAGACGAGAGGGGCCCTCCCAGTCTGATCCTTGCTGAATGCCCGGAGATCACTCCCACAGCGCGCTGCCCCGAGATTACTGCAGTGGAGACGAGAGGGGCCCTCCCAGTCTGATCCTTGCTGAATGCCCGGAGATCACTCCCACAGCGCGCTGCCCTGAGATTACTGCAGTGGAGACGAGAGGGGCCCTCCCAGTCTGATCCTTGCTGCATGCCCGGAGATCACTCCCACAGCGCGCTGCCCCGAGATTACTGCAGTGGAGACGAGACGGCCACTCACCTCTTTGCGGACTGTGAGCTGGCGAAGATCTGTGGACAAAGATGCAAGGGCCTGTGCCACAGCAGCTGCGTGACAGAAGGCTCACTGATCCTCGGGCTGTTCCCAGGACGCATACGAAAACGGACAGCGAGTGCTGCTGGAAGATCGTCAACTCGGGGAAAGACGCTCGAAACTTGTTGCCCTGTCATCAAATCGAAATGTCCGGAGGGCAGGGGTTCCCAACCTGGGGTCCACGGTTACTGGTATTGGTCTTTGGCATTAAAAAAATGTTTGGGAACCCCTGTCGTACAGGAATACTGCCTACTGGCACATTCCAGATTACAGGGACACCATTGGAACCACAGGGATCTTCTACACTGGATAGGGAGAGGCCGGGTTGGCTGAGGAAGCCTCACTGTTATTGTAGTAGTGAACCACCCCAGGGGGGGACATGGCTTCTCCTTTCAGCGCAGGACTTCCAGGGGACTGTCCTTCCGACCGCAGGGATGGGGCCTTTGGGGCGTTTGGAGATTTAGCTGACGTTTTTGTCTCTCTAGGTTTTTAAGAGATGGGGTTGCAAGCCATATGGCCAACCCTCCTCCGCTCGTAGCCGGGCTTAGACAGTCCATGGCCGCATTTTCTTATCTGTTGCCAGTTTAATGTGTTTTTGATCCCACGCTGACCAAAATTTCCAGTGAACACATCCAGCAGCAGAATGTTCATTCCCTGAGACTGCAGCGCGCGTAGTGGGCAATCGCGGTACTGCAGGGGATCAGCAACTCCCCGAAAGTGAAAGCATTCTGAATCAGGAAGTGCTGGGAGTTAACATGGCTTCGAAAGGACCGGTCGAGAGTTTGAGCGAGGAGGTAATTTGTCCCATCTGCCTGGATTTCTTCAACGATCCGGTGTCACTGGAGTGTGGACACAACTTCTGTCGCTCTTGTATCACACAGTATTGGGAAAGGGAGGAGAGAAACTCCTGCCCGGAATGTAGAGAGGTGTTTGCTGACCGCACCCTCAGGGTGAATCGGGCCTTAGCAAATCTGACTGAAAAAGTTCGAAATCTAAACCTGAATCCGAAAGGGAAGGAAAGTAAACGTCACTGCGAGGAACATGAGGAAGAACTGAAGCTGTTTTGTGAAACGGACAAGACACTGATCTGTCTGGTCTGTAGAGACGCGCAGGAACACAGAGAGCACCGCTTCATGCCGATTAAAGAAGCTGTTAAAATCTACATGGTAAAAACTAACGTTAATTTAATACTTAACACATTTCCTTTGTCCTACATACCATCACACGAGCCTACATAACTAACACTTCATTCTTTGCAACTTCCGCCATCTCCAACGGGATTCTAGCATCTATCTGTCCCACAGCCCACCTCCGCACCCCGCAACTCTCCGATCTTTATACGGATCGCTCCCCGTACTGTATCGCCCTGATCCACTCGCTCCTCCACACTGATCTCCCTCCTGACACTGACACCTGCAAGCGGGACAAGTGCTACACCTGACTCCTAACCTCCTCCCTCGTCACCATTCAGGGCCGCATACAGCCCAGTTCCTCCCGTGTCTTCCATGGTCGATTGTCCTCTCCTATTAGATTCCTTCTTCTCCAGCCCTTTACCTCTTCCACCTGTCCCCTCCTAGCTTCTCACTTCATCACCCTCCCCCACGTTCCCCCTCACGTTGTCTCACCCGTCACCTGTCAGCTGGTTCTCATCCCCAACCTTTTTATTCTGGCTTCTGCCGCATTCCTTCCCAGTCCTGATGAAGGGTCTCATCCCGAAACACCGACTGTTTATTTCCCCTGAAAAGATGCTGCCTGACTCACTGAGTTCCTCCGGCATTTTGTGAGATAATCGGGTTTGATCACCTGTTTCTTTTGATGCATCTTAGTTTCTATTTCCTTCGCTCTCTGACTTCCAGGATCAGCTAAAATCTTCCTTAGACTCTCTCACAAAAAAGAAATCAGACTTCCAGGAAAAGGAGCAGCAACAGAAAGAGAAGATTTCCGGAGTTCGGGTGAGGCTTCCTGAGTGGAATTTCTGATATTACTGTCGAGTTTTGCTCCATTTAATGCAGAATAGCCGGGTATCGCAGCTCCAGTGACCTGGGTTCGATCCTGATCTCTGGTGCTGTCTGTGTGGAGTTTGCATGTTCTCCCTGTGGCCAGACACATCCCAAGGACATGCTGGATGAATGGTTAATTACAATTAACCCTGTGAAGGTGGGGGAGGGTGTATGTGAATCACGTGGGAGTTAATGGATCATTGAGGGAGAATAGGTTTCAGGGAAGCGTGAGGAAATGGGGTTGACGGGAATGTCTCAGAAGTAGTATGGACCTGAATGGACCGAATGGTCACTTTTATGTCATAACGAAATACAACACAGCAATGCAGTAAACTAATCTTCACCTTCCATTTGACAGAAACAGTCACACAGCGTTCAGTCCCACATCACATCCCAGTTTGCTGAACTGCGCCGGATTATCACTGAGAAAGAGCAGAGCTCACTCCGGGATCTCAGGGAAGAAGAGAAGAGGATTCTTAATCCAATGGAGAAAAACCTTCGAGAGATTCAAGAGAATATCAGGTTTATTCAGGAGGAAATCTTGAAGTTAAAGGAGCAGATAGATCAAAAAGATGGTGTGATATTTCTCAAGGTGAGTGATTAAATTTTAATTTGTTTCTGTCAAATTGAAGTAAATGAACAGTGGTATATTTGAAATAAACACAGCACAGCGGCCAATTCTACCAAATCAATTGCCGCTGCTGGTGTCCTCACACAGAGTGTTCTCCTTGCATGACGAACCTCCAATCACTCCACTAATGACATTCGGAGACAGATAATCGATCATTTATCAGCAACATACAATCTTTACGCGATGAATTTTCAGCATAATTAATCGTAAATTAAACTGCAATGAATCGGTCAACGATGTGGAGAGTAAGTCCAAGTCTAATCAGATTTGTGTTTTTATTTATTTCAGGAGGAAGCTCGTCGGAAGAGGAGGTAGGACATGCTCTTTACTGAAACCCTGCACAGATTTGTAAAATAGTTCAAAAATTCCAGTTTATCACCAGCAGTTTAATATTTACAGGATTAATGACGATGTCCAGGAATTGTCAGTGACAGATGAAGCCCTGCCGGTTGGAAAATTCGTTCACCCCTATTTGTTGAACACAGTGCTGAGAGAAAAACTTGATACCATTAAGCAAGGTAATATTTACAAAGATTCATTTTTGCTTGTTCATGAAACACAATTATGTTATAAGTTGAAGCAAGGATTGGCTGCGAGAATGGACTGAAGGGGAACTGAAGTTTATTCCGCATCAATCCCACAGACTGAGAGGCATCACTGTCACATGGTCAGCTGGAGATGTCAGACCCCTGAACACACCAGCACAGGGTCACAATACAGCCAATACACGGGACTGTCAGATGAACCACTGTGTCCTGATCCCAGGCACACTGAACTAACACACCATGACATGAATTTGAATCCTACCACAGATGCTGGGAATTTAATACTGACTGAAAACGGGTATCAGTGTGGTGACGGGGATTGTCAGGAAAATACACAAGTCCTGCGTGCCCTGTGAGTGCAGACTCTGACTGACGCAGGTCTTCCCCCTTCCGGATCAGCATCTCTCACTGTTGTTAGAGGGAGCAGAGGGGAGCGGTAGTGATCGGGGACTCAATCGTTCGGGGAACAGACAGGAGAATCTTTGGACAAGAATCAGACACCGGAATGCTATGTTGTCTCCTAGGTGCCAAGGTCAGGGACGTCTCAGATCGAGTCTGCAGCATTTTGGAGAGGGAGGGTCAAGAGCCAGCTATCATTTTGCAACTTGGGACCGATTACATAGGAAGTAAAAACAAAGAGGTCCTGAAAAGAATCTGGCTAGCTTGGTAGAAAGCTCAGAAGCAGCACCTCCAGGGTTGTAATTTCTGGATTGCTGCCTGTGCCACGTGCTGGTGAGGGTAGAAACAGGATAACTTGGCAGATAAACCATGGCTGAGAAGATGGTGCTGGGGACAGGGCCTCAGGTTCTTGGATCATTGGGATCTGTTCTGGTGGAGGAATTACCTGCTCAGAAGGGATGCATTGCACCTCGACCCGACAGAGAACAATATTCTTGATGAGAGAGGTTTCATAGAGCTGTTGGGTAGGATTTAAACTAATTTGGTGGTGGGGGGTGGTTGGAACTGGAGTGAAGGGATAGGACTGATGGTAAAAATGCAAAGATAGCATGCAGTCAGACTGCCAGATACAGCGGACAGATGCGAGGACAAAATTGCGGCCAGCAGGGTGAGTATCAGTGCATTAGGGATGCAGAATTTAAAAGGGTAGCAGATACAGTACACAAAGTGTTATATCTCAATGCATGGAGTATGAGAAATAAGGTGGATGATCTTGTTGCACTATTACCGATTGTCAGGTATGATGTTGTGGCCATCACGAAATCGTGGCTGAAGGACGGTTGTAGTTGGGAGCTGAATGTCCAAGGTTACACAATGTATCGGAGGAAGGAAGGAAGGCTGATGGGGTGGTGTGGCTCTGCTGGTAAATCAGCAGCTAGATGTGACATAGGATTGGAAGATGTTGAATCCTTGTGGGTTGAGGTAAGGAACTGCAAAAGTAAAAATGACACTGACACCAGTCATATACAGGCCTCCCAACAGTCAGTGGGTTGAGGCCCACAGATTACAACTGGAAATAGAAAAGGCTGATGAAAAGGACAATGTTATGATAATCATGGGAGATTTCAACATGCAGGTCAATTGGGAAAATCAGGTTGGTAAAGGATCTCAAGAGAGTGAGTTTGTTGAATGCAATGTGATGGCTTTCTAGAGCAGTTTGTCGTTGAGCCTACTCGGGGAACAGCTCTACTGGATTGGGTGTTATGTATTGAACCAGGGGTGAGTAGTTAAAAGAATCCTTAGGAGGCAGTGCTCACAACATGCTGAGTTCAACTTGAAATTTGATGAGGAGAAAGTAAAGTCTTACATTGTAGTATTTCAGAGAAGTAAAATAAATTACAGTGGTCTGAGAGAGAAGTTGGCCAAAGCAAATTGGAAGGAGATGCTGGCAGGGATGAGAGCAGAGCAGAAATGGTGTCAGTTTCTGGGAAAATGAGGAAGGTGAAGGATAGATGTATTCCAAAAATAAATAAATACTCAAATGGTAAAATAGTAAAACCGTGGCTGACAAGGGAAGTCAAGTTCATTTAAAGGCAAAAGAGAGGGGATACAACAAAACAAAAATTAGTAGGAAGACAGAGGATTGGGAAGCTTTTAAATATCTACAGAGAGGAACTGAAAGAATGATTAGGATGAATAAAATAAACAAGAAATTGATTTGAATTCAATTGACTTTATTACTTACATCCTTCATATACATGAGGATTAAAAATCTTTACGGTACATCTCCGCCTAAATGTGCAATGTGCAATTTATAGTAATTTATGATGAATAATATGTACAACAGGCTGGTTAATATAACATAGAAATTCAGTTGTGTCAACACGAGTTAATCAGTCTGATGGCCTGGTTGAAGAAGCTGTCCCGGAGTCTGTTGCTCCTGGCTGTTAATCTGTGGTTCAGAATAGCATTCAATTCAAGAGCAGGGATGTGAAGCTGAGGCTTTATAAGGGACTGGTGAAGCCTCATCTTGAGTATTGTGCACAATTTTTCTAAGAAAAGATGTGCTGGCATTGCAGAAGGTTCATTTCATAAGGATGTTTCCAGGAATGAAAGGGTTATCATACAAGGAATGTTTGATAGCTCTGTGTCTGTACTCGCTGGAATTTAGAAAGATGAGGGGGGATCTCATTGAAACCTTTCGAATGTTGAAAGGCCTAGACAGAGTAGATGTGGAAACGATGTTTCCCATGGCGGTGGAGTTTAGGACAAGAGGGCACAGCCTCAAGATAGAGGGGAGTCGATTTAAAACAGATGCGGAGAAATTTGAGCCAGCGGCTGGTGAATTTGTGGAACTTGTTCTGTGTATTTAAGGCAGAGCTTGATAGGTTCTAGATTGGACACAGCATCAAATGTTATGGGGAGAAGACCAGGTACTGGGGCTGAGGAGGGAAAAAAAGGATCAGCCATGATTGAATGGTGGAGCAGACACGGTAGGCAAATGGCCTAATTCTGCTCCTATGTCTTATGGTGATCAGACCACTACATTGAAGCATTGTGAGAATTAGCTCGGACACACCAACAAGCATTGACATGGGTCAAGATTTCATCTCGGGAGAAGCACATACAGCATAACCAGCCTGGCAAAGCTCACTCACACACATACACAGGAAGGACTGGCAGATTGTAGTCAGAGCCTCAGCAATGTACATTGTTATTTCCCTCAGTAACCTGGAAACTAATCTCTTCAGAGACAGTCATTTATTCATTTAAACAACTCAATCAAGTGTGACACACGGCCACAGAAATAGGCACAAATTCCCATTTAGGATTGAAATCTGCCGTCCTTACCCAGTCTGTCTGTTCTGTGGCACTGAGCTGCCCTCTGACGTGACGTCACATCAACACTTCACAGACAGACTCCGGGGTGAGATTCCTCAGGAGGATGATCTGGGAGGGTTTGATGGATGTTGAACTCACGGCCCGCTTCATCAATCTGCAAGACTAAGATGTCTTCTTGAGCACGGCCCATTTGTGTGTGTTTGCCCCCCCCCCCCATCCCTCTAACCATTTCCCATCTGTGTACCTGCCCAAATTTATTTTAAGATATTTTATTTTTACCTGTTTCTACAGCGTCTGAGGGCAAATTCCATTTACAAACCTCCCTCTCTATGAGAATGTTACCCAATAGACCACTCAGAAAAATTTCCCGTCTCACTTTCAATCTGAGGCCTCTGGATCTGTACCCCCATTTCTTGGAAAAAGAAACTTTATTTAAGCTCCTTATGAATTATTTACCTCGATAAGGGGTCATACCTGAACATCCTACTCTCTGCTTTTAACCCAAGCCCCCAGTCCTGGTAACATCCTCCTGAAGCCTCCTGTCCAGTGTAATGACATCCTCCCCATATTCGGGAACCGGAAAAGCAGACAATGCTCCAAGTGTGGTCTATCATCGACATCAAAGGCCTTGCTGAATTTCATGTGGACAGTGTGGAATAGGCTGATGAATACAGGACTGAAGGTGTTTTTTAGATTGGGACAAGAAGGGTGGCGTGGGAGCTAAATTCTGAAGGAAGGCAGATTTTTTAAAAGACTTTGCGTACAAGAACGGCGAGATTGCGTAGGACAGCGCGGAGAGTTTAAAAAGATGACCACCCTATACAGTGGGCAGCGGAGTGGGTGGCAGCAGAGTGTAGGGCTTTGGCTCAACGGGCTTAGGCGGTAACGGGAAGAGGCGAGAGTGAGAAACCGACTCTTTTTCTCCCCTTGGCAAATCGTGCTGGACGGACGGGGGAACAGCAGGGCACATTAGCTAACGGTTTAAAAAGTTTGTGTACTTGGCGAAGTAAGTGGGTGAGTTGACCTATCTTTCTTTGTTTCATTCCTGTAGAATTAGGTAGCATGTCTGCAGGGTTAGTGCTTTGTTCAGGGTGTCAGATGTGGGAATCCTGGGAGACCTCCAGCCTCCCTGATAGCCACATCTGCACCAGGTGAACCGAGATTCAGCTCCTCGGAGACCGTGTTAGGGATCTGGAGCTGCAGCTTGATGACCTACTGCTTATTAGAGAAAATGAAGAGGTGATAGACAGGAGCTACAGGGAGGTAGTCATCCCTAGGCTACAGGGATCAGAAAACTGGGTGACTGTCAGGAGAGGGAAGGGAAATGCCCGGATAGTGGAGAGCACCCCTGTGGCTGCCCCCCTCAGCAACAAGTATATCGTTTTGGATGCTGTTGAGGGGGATGACCTGACAGGGGACGGCCACGATGACCGGGTCTCTGGCACTCAGCCTGGCGCTGTTGTGCAGGAGGGAAGGAGGGAGAAGAGGAATGCGGTAGTCAGAGGGGATTCCATAGTCAGGGGAACAGACAGGAGAATCTGTGAGCCTGGTAGAGATACCCGCATGGTGTGCTGCCTCCCAGGTGCCAGGGTACGGGATGTCTCGGATCGGGTCCAGAATATCCTGAAGGGAGAGGGCGAGCAGCCAGCTGTCTTGGTACATGTTGGTACCAATGACATAGAGAGGAAAAGGGAGGAGGTCCTGAAGAGAGATTTCCGGGAGTTAGGAAGGAAGCTGAGAAGCAGGACCTCCAGGGTAGTAATCTCAGGATTGCTACCTGTGCCACGTGCTAGCGAGGGCAAGAATAGTAGGATCAGGCTGATGAATGCGTGGCTGACAGACTAGTGCAGGGGGCAGGGCTTCAGATTCTTGGATCATTGGGATCTCTTCTGGGGGAAGTATTACCTGTTCAAAAAGGACGGGTTACACCCGAACCATAGCGGGAATGTTTAATAGAGCTGTTAGGGAGGGTTTAAACTAATTTGGCAGGGGGATGGTAAACCGGAATGGTAAAGTGGAAGAGGGGGAAAACAGAAATAAATCTAAGATAGTGAGTAGGAAAGATGTCAGGAAGGACAGGCAGGTGATGGGGCAAATTTGCAGCCAATGGGATGAGTTGAAGTGCAATCAAATCAAAAAGTATCAAATACTGGACTTAAGGTGTTATACTTAAATACACACAGCATAAGGAATAAGGTGGATGATCTTGTCGTACAGCTACAGATTGGCAGGTATAATTTTGTGGCCATCACTGAGACGTGGCTAAAGGATGCATGTCTCTGAGAGCTGAACGTCCAAGGATACACGGTGTATCGGAAGTATAGGCAGGTAGGCAGAGGGGGTGGCATGGAAATGATATTAAATCATTAGAAAGAGGTGACATAGTATCGGAAGGTGCAGAATCTTTCTGGGTTGAGCTAAGAAATCGCAGGGGTAAAAGGACCCTGATGGCAGTTATCTACAGGCCTCCTAACAGCTGCAGTGAGGTGGACTACAAATTACAACAGGAAATAGAAAAGGCTTGCCAGAAGGGCAGTGTTATGATAATTGTGGGGGATTTTAACATGCGAGTGGATTGGGAAAATCAGGTCAACACTGGATCTCAAGAGAGAGAATTTGTAGAATGTCTACGAGATGGCTTTTCAGAACAGCTTGTTGTTGAGCCCACTAGGGGATCAGAGGTACTGGATTGGATATTGTGTAATGACCCAGAGGTGATTAGAGAGATTGAGGTGAAGGAGCTGTTAGGAGGCAGTGATTGTAACATGATTGAGTTCACTGTGAAATTTGAGAAAGAGAAGCCGAAATCCGATGTGTCGGTATTTCAGTGGAGTAAAGGAAATTACAGTGGCATGAGAGAGGAACTGGCCAAATTTGACTGGAAAGGGACACTAGCGGGAGGACAGCAGAGCAGCAGTGGCTGGAGTTTATGCGAGAAGTGAGTAAGGTGCAAGACAGATATATTCCAAAAAAGAAGAAATTTTCGAATGGAAAAAGGATGCGACCGTAGCTAACAAGAGAAGTGAAAGCCAAAGTAAAAGCAACGGAGAGGGCATTCAAGGAAACAAAAATTAGTGTGAAGACAGAGGATTGGGAAGTTTTTAAAAGCTTACAAAAGGAAACTACGATGGCCATTAAGAGGGAAAAGATGATCTGTAAAAGGAAGCTGGCAAATAATATCAAAGAAGATACTTAAAGCTTTTTCAAGTATATAAAGAGTAAAAAACGGGTCAGAGTGGAGAAAGCACCGATAGAAAATGATGCTGGAGAAATTGTAATGGGAGATAAGGAGATGGCTGAGGAACTGAACGAGTATTTGCATCAGTCCTCACTGAGGAAGATATCAGCAGTATACCGGACACTCAAGGGTGTCAGGGAAGAGAAGCGTGCGCAGTCACAATTACGACAGAGAAAGTACTGAGGAAGCTGAATAGTCTAAGGGTAGATAAATCTCCAGGACCAGATGGAATGCACCCTTGTGTTTTGAAGGAAGTAGCTGTGGAGATCGCGGAGGCATTAGCAATGATCTTTCAAAAGTCAATAGATTCTGGCATGGTTCCGGAGGAGTGGAAGATTGTAAATGCCACTCTGGTATTTAAGAAAGGGGCAAGGAAGCAAAATGTAAATTATAGACCTGTTAGCTTGAGAAATGGTTGGGAGGTTTCTGGAGTCAATTGTCAAGGATGAGGTTACGGAGTCATGTGACAAGATAGGCCAAACTCAGCATGGTTTCCTTAAAGGAAAATCCTGCCTGACAAACAAGATAAGAGCCCATGGAATTACGGGAAATTTACATATGTGGATAGATCGTTGGCGGATTGGCAGGAAACAGAGAGTGGGAATAAAGGATCCCATTCTGGTTGTCTGCCGGTTACCAGTGGTGTTCCACAGGGGTCCTTGTTGGGGCCGTTTCTTTTTACGTTGTATATCAACGATTTGGATTATGGAATAGATGGCTTTGTGGCTAAGTTTGTTGATGATACGAAGATAGGTGGAGGGAACGGTAGTGCTGAGGAAACAGAGTCTGCAGAGAGACTTGGATAGATTAGGAGAATGGTCAAAGAAGTGGCAAATGAAATACAATGTTGAAAAGTGTATGGTCATGCACGTTGGTAGAAGAAGTAAACGGGCTGACTATTATTTAAATGGAGAGAGAATTCAAAATTCTGAGATGTGTTACGAACCCCGTAACTGGGTCACTTACCAGCAAAGATAGAGAGGTCGGTTGAAGTCTGATGGTACTATTTTTAACAGTATTTATTGGTAAAAATACACAAAAATAATATCAATGCAAACATACAGATAATATACGTCGTCAATACTAAATCTAAAAGTGCGGGTATAATAATAATCAATAAGAAATAACTATCGTTGTCTAGGGGATAATGTATTGTCCGATGGAAATATAAAAGTCACTCAGTTCATGCAGGCTTCAGCATTTGGTTGGAGTCAAGAGAGAGTTTTTAGAAACTTGCCAGCTTTTCCTTTTTATGATGCCGATCCTTCGAAATTTCGTTGGTGGCCTCTTCTTTAGCGAAGCCGTTCTTCCATGGTAAGGCCCCAATCCCAGGCAACGGGAAAGGATGCACGCGAGCCCTCCACCGGCTGTCGCTATTAAACGCTGTCACGGGATTTCTAAAATTTCTCCTGGAGCGTCTCAAGGGGTTGTTTCCCAGACCCGCTTTTATCCTTACTCACGGGGTCTTAGATGTCAATCAGGTTGGGATGATGCAATCCCTCAACCAGCCCACTCCGGTCATTCCCTGAGGGCTTCAATGAATAGTACAGTACTCAATACACAATTCCGTCTCCAAGAGACAATGGCCGTTATCCGTGGCTTAGTCTTGCTGAGGGGCCAGGACACATTGCAAAAACCTTGAGGATTCTCTCTCATTTCCTGGGTCCCAGACACGAATTAAAAGCCATCTTGCGATTCTCAAGAAGGAGGGGACGAATTTGTACCCTTCGGCCCGTGAGAGTTGTTGCACATTCGGAACAGATGCAATGGGACTGGGGAGTGCTCATGCAGGATACCCTTAAGGTTAACCTCCAGGTTGAGTCGGTAGTGAAGAAGGCGAATGCAATGTTGGCATTCATTTCTAGAGGAATAGAGTATAGGAGCAGGGATGTGATGTTGAGGCACTGGTAAGACCTCACTTGGAATACTGTGTACAGTTTTGGGCTCCTTATTTAAGAAAGGATGTTCTGACATTGGAGAGGGTTCAGAGAAGATTCACTAGAATGATTCCGGGAATGAGAGGGTTAACATATGAAAAACATTTGACCGCTCTTGGACTGTACTCCTTGGAGTTTAGAAGAATGAGGGGGAACTTCACAGAAATATTTCGAATGTTAAAATGCATGGACAGAGTGGTTGTGGCAAAGTTGTTTCCCATGGTGGAGGAGTTTAGTACGAGAGGACATGACTTAAGGATTGAAGGGCGACCATTCAGAACGGAGATGTGAAGAAATTTTTTTAGCCAGAGGGTGGTGAATCTGTGAGTTTCTTGCGGCAGTGGAAGCCAAGTCATTGGGTGTATTTAAGACAGGGATTGATAGGTATGTGAGTAGCCAGGGCATCAAAGGTCATGGTGAGAAGGTGGGGGAATGGGACAAAATGGGAGAATGGATCAGCTCATGATAAAATGTCGGAGCAGATTCGAAGGGCCGAATGGCCGGCTTCTGCTGCTTTGTCTTATGGTCTTATTTGAATGCACCAGTATACGGAATGAGGATCTTGTAGCACAGGTAGAGTTTGGCAGGTACAAACTTAGGCAGCTACGACTTTGGTCGAAGGAATAAAAGCAGAGACAATTCTGTAAACCGGGTGAAAACTGAAAAATCAGAGGTGCAAAGGGACATGGGTGTCCTTGTGCAGGATTCCCTGAAGGTTAACTTGCAGTTTGTGTCAGTGGTAAGATTGGCAAACTCAATGTTTGCTTTCACTTCAAGAGGATTAGAGTACAAGAGCAAGGATGTAATTCTGAGGTTTTAATAAGGCATTGTTCAGACCACACTTGGAGTATTGTGAGCAGTTTTGGGTCCCTTCTATCGGAAAACATGTACTGGCATTGGAGAGGGTGCAGAAGATTCACAAGAATGATTCCGGGAATGAAATAATTAACATGTGAGGACTGTCTGATGGTTCTGGGCCTGTACTCACGGGAGTTTAGAGGAATGTCTGATTTATTATCTCCATCAATCCTATTCTCCCGCCTCCTCCCCATAACATTGGAGACACTGACCAATCAAGAAGTTTACTTATTAACTTCTGCTTTAAAAATCAAACATGAGAAACTCTGCAGATGCTGGTAATGCAAGTTGCACAGGTCCTGATGAATGGTCTCGCCAGATCTCTCTGACACCTGTCGGGAGAGAGTTGATGTTGGGAGGATGTGGGTGGGTCGAGAACAGTAAGCACAGCCTCCGACTATAGGGATGTCCATTTAGGACAGAGATGAGGAGGAAGTCCTTTATCCACAGGATAGTGAATCTGCCACAGGCAGCTGTGGAGGCCAAATAATTGAGTATATTTAAAGCAGAGTAACACACACAAATTGTTGCGGGAATAGCAGGCCGGGAAGTTTCTGTGGAAAAGAGTAAACAGTCGACAGTTCAGACTGAAACACTTCATCAGGACCTGTGTTGCTTAAGGGTTCCTGCAAATTCATCCCCTGTCCTAATGAGGGGCTGCGGGGGATGGGGTTCTGGGAAAGGGGACAAAGTCATCCTCATCTGCCATCTTTGCCCCCTCTAGCTTCTCATTACGTCTACACACACAGTTCACCCACGGGGTTTCCACCCCTCCCCCCACCTGGTTCAATCTGCCATTCATCTCTCCCCTACTGGTTCCCATTATCACCTCCTTTACTGTCTCAAACCATCACACTCCCCCACTTCACACTCACAAATGAATGTGAACATTGAATGACGGGCCTGTTCCTGTGCTGTACTGCTCTATGTTCTCTGTTCCCAGTTTCGAAGAATGAGAGGAGATCTCATGGAAACACAAAATTCTTTCAGGGGTCAACAGGCAGGAGTGAGGGAGGATGTTTCCCCTGTCTGAGGAGTCAAGGGTCAGGGGTCTCTCTGCTCACCGTCCAGCATAAAACCCCTGGGGAGACATTAATTGTCCATCCGCTTTCGTCGGGTCAAACAACGGGAAAGGTTCGAGTCGGCCACCCGACCGCGCCTGAGGCCCAGCGGACTTTCCGTCGGTCCCGGGGCCGCGCTGTCCGAGTCTCCCCCCGCTCCCCGGGGTCGCGCTGCCCGAGTCTCCCCCCGATCCCCGGGGCCGTGCTGCCCGAGTCTCCCCCCGATCCCCGGGGCCGCGCTGCCCGAGCCTCCCCCCGATCCCCGGGGCCGCGCTGCCCGAGTCTCCCCCCCGATCCCTCGGGGCCGCGCTGTCCGAGTCTCCCCCCGATCCCCGGGGACGCGCTGCCCGAGTCTCCCCCCGATCCCTGGGGCCGCGCTGTCCGAGTCTCCCCCCGATGCCCGGGGCCGCGCTGCCCGAGTCTCCCCCCGATCCCCGGGGCCGCGCTGTCCGAGTCTCCCCCCGATCCCCGAGGCCGCGCTGTCCGAGTCTCCCCCCGATCCCCGGGGCCGCGCTGTCCGAGTCTCCCCCCGATCCCCGGGGCCGCGCTGTCCGAGTCTCCCCCCGATCCCCGGGGCCGCGCTGTCCAAGTCACCCCCCGATCCCCGGGGACTCTCTAATTCTCTGCTTCTCCCCCCGATCCCCGGGGCCGCGCTGTCCAAGTCACCCCCCGATCCCCGGGGACTCTCTAATTCTCTGCTTCTCCCCCCGATCCCCTGGGCCGCGCTACCCGAGTCTCCCCCAGATCCACGGGGCCCCGCTGCCCGAGTCTCCCCCCGATCCCCGGGGCCGCGCTGTCCGAGTCTCCCCACGATCCCCGGGGCCCCGCTGCCCGAGTCTCCCCCCGATCCCCGGAGACTCTCTAATTCTCTGCTTTTCCCCCCAGTCTCTGTCACCCTGGATGTGGAAACGGCGAATCAGCGGCTCGAGGTGTCTGAGGATCGGAAGAGTGTGAGATGGACCCGAACCCGGAGGAATCTCCCTGACACCGGGAAGAGATTCACATACTGGGAATGTGTGCTGGGATCGGAGGGATTCACATCGGGGAGACATTACTGGGAGGTGGAGGTGACGGGGAATCGGCTCTGGTGTCTGGGAGTCGCCGCAGAGTCTGTGGAGAGGAAGGGATTGGTCAGTCTGAGTCCGGAGACCGGATTCTGGGTCATCAGGCGGTATTATGACGTGTTACATCGGGATTGTGACGTGTTCGGTATCCCCTCCCCCGAGTCCCGTCTCGCTGCCGGTCCCATCCCCGGGAGGGTGGGAGTTTATCTCAGTTACGAGTCCGGGACAGTTTCATTTTACAACGCGGAGACCAAGTCCCATCTCCACACCTTCACTGGGAATAAATTCACGGGGAAACTTTATCCTTTCTTCATGACCTGGGATGTAAACCAGTGGCTGAGAATCTGCTCCGGTTCCGCTCCGGGTCTGTAAACGAGTCGGGTCCAGGGACCGGCGTCAGGAGTAAAGTCCCTGTAAATATAAATGTGCGGAGAGTGCAGCTAAATACGTGGCTAAGGAGATGGTGCAGGAGGGAGGGCTTCATGTTTCTGGACAATTGGGCTTTGTTCCCGGGAAGGTGGGGCCTGTTCCGACGGGACGGTTTGCCCCTGAACTGGAGGGGGACTAACATTCTTGCGGGTAGATTTGCTAGTGCTGCTCGGGGAGGGGAGGGGTTAAACTACATTTGCAGTGGGAGGGGAACCAGAGTGTCAGAGCAGATAGTGAGGTGGAGGAGGATAAAGGTCATGCGAGGACTGCATGTATAGACAGAAATCAAAGGTTTGTACATTAGGTTGTAAATTAATTTTCAGAACTTTAGAAATTGTAGAAAACAAAGATTTCTAAAAAAGATTTTAATGAAGAACATGACCAGAACTTATGTGAAAAAGTGGCTACTTCAGTCTTACACCTATCGCAATAATTGTCTATGTTAGGAAATATTATGGATAGTCTCTCCTTTGTTAAATAGTAACAGTGAACAATTTTAAATTGAATTAAACACTGACTGGCACATATCAAAGAAGAATTGACCATCTTCATTAACAAAGGTCATATTAAAGAAGAATTGACCATCTTCGTTAACAAAGGTTAACAAAGAACAAAGTTCTCCCAAACTTGTTTAGTTTTTAGTGATTAAGGGGATCTGTTTTTCTTTGTGCAGATCTATTTATTTTTATTTTCGTTTATTTTGTGATGGTCGATTTATGACTTTTGAAGTGTTAATTAGCAAATATTCTCTCTCTCATACACACTTTCTGCAATATCTTCAGGGTAGACATTTTTTACAAAAATAATTATCTAAATTTCCATATATGCAAGAATCTGATTTGTTGGATACTATTTTGAATAAGTATCCTTTAGTAAGAGGTTGCATTGGTAGAATTTATAATTTATTTTTAATACATTAATACAAAAAGATAACCTCCCACCTAAGGTTTATACACGATAGAAATATTCGTTGTTTCAGACGTGATAGAGGGGGAGGGATGAAAGGGGGTGGAGTGGCATTACTAGTCAGGGAAAATATCACAGCTGTGCGTAGACAGGACAGCCCGGAGGGCTTGTCTACAGAGGTCATATGGGTGGAGCTGAGGAACGGGAAAGGTGTAACCACACTAATAGGGTTGTAATAGCCAGAGGGAATGTAAGAAACAGGAAGCTGTAATAGCAGGGGTTTTAACTTTCCACATATTGACTGGGACTCCCACACTGTAAAATGGCTAGATGGCTTGGAGTTTGTCAAATGTTTTCAGGAAAGTCTTCTAAATCAATATACAGAGGTACCTACGAGAGAGGATGCAATACTTGATCTCCTATTAGGAAACCAGACAGTCAGGTGACAGAAGTATGTGTAGGCGAACATTTTGGGTCCAGTGATCATAATGTCATCAGTTTCAAGTTAATTACGGATAAGGATGGGTCTGGACCTCGAGTTGAGTTTCTAAATAACAGAAGGGCCAATTTTGTGGAAAAGAAAAAAGATCTCGGAAGAGTGGATTGGGATAAGTTTTTTTTCCTGACAAGGATGTGTTCAGTAAGTGGAAGGCCTCCAAATGTGAAATTTTGAGAGGGCAGAGTTTGCATGTTCCTGCCAGGATTAAAGACAAAGTTAACAGGCAAAGGGAACCTTGGTTTTCAAGGGATATTGGCGATCTGGTTAAGAAAAAGAGAGAAGTGTATAGCAGGTAGAGACAACAAAGAGCAAACGTGTTACTTAAAGAGTATAGAAAACGTAAGAAAATACTAAAGAAGGAAATCAGAAAGGAAAAAAGACATGAGGTGGCTTTGGCAGATAATGTGAAGGAAAACCCGAAGGGTTTTTACAAGTATATTAAGAGTAAAAGGATAGTAAGGGACAAAATTGGTCCCCGAGAAGATCAAAGTGGTCGTCTATGTGTGGAGCCTTACCAGATGGGGGAGATCTTAAACAGTTTTTTTGCATCAGTATTTACTCAGGAAACTGGCATAGTGTATATGGAAGGAAGGGAAACAAGCAGTAGTGTCATGGAACATTTAGAGATTAAAGAGGAGGAGATGCTTGCTGCCTTACAGTGCATAAAGGTAGATAAATCCCCCGGGCCTGACTTGATATTTTCTCAGACCTTGAGTGAGACTAGACTAGAAATTGCAGGGGCCCTGACAGAAATATTTAAAATGTCCTCAGCCATGGGTGCACTGCCAGAGGATTGGACGGTAGCTCATATTATTCCGTTGTTTAAAAAAGACTCCAATAGTAAACCAGATAACTACAGGCCGGTGATCCTGAAATCAGTAGTATGTAAATTATTTTAATATGTTCTGAGAGATCGGATTTACAAGTATTTGGACAGCCGAGGGTTGATTAAGGATTGTCAGTATGGCTTTGTGCGTGGTAGATCGTGTTTAATGAATCTTGAAGAGTTTTTCGAGGAGGTTACCAGCAAAGTAGGTGAAGGAAAGGCTGTAGATGTTGTCTACGTGAACGTTAGTAAGGCCTTTGACAAGGTCCCACATGGGACGTTAGTTCAGAAAGTTCAGACATGAGGTATCCATGGAGAGGTTGGAGAGATGGAAAGAGTGCAGAGATTTACTAGGATGTTGCCAGGTCTTCAGGAGTTGAGTTACAGGGAAAGATTGAACAGGTTAGGACTTTATTCCTTGAAGCGTAGAAGAATGAGGGGGATTTGATAGAGGTTTACAAAATTATGTGGGGTAAAGACAGTAAATGCGAGTAGGTTCTTTCCATTTAGATTAGGAACGATAAATACGAGAGGACATGGTTTTAGGGTGAAAGGGTAAGCTTTAGGGGGAACATTAGGAGGAACTTCTTCACTCAGAGAGTGGTGGGAGTGTGGAACGAGCTGCCATCTGATGTGGTAAATGCCGGCTCACTGTTAGGTTCTAAGAATAAATTGGATAGATTTATTGGATGGGAGAGGTCTGGAGGGTTACGGACTGGGTGCAGGTCAATGGGACGAGCGGAATAAAGTTTCTGCACAGACTAGAAGCACCAATTGGCCTGTTTTCTGTGCTGTAGTGTTCTATGGTTCTATGGAGTGAAATAAACACGACATGAGAATTGTCGATCGATTAATTTTAACTCGTTCACCACATCCGTCAACCGAACAGAAACACCGGGGATTCAGCAGCAGCTGCGGGCGGCGGGTCCTGAAGTTCACCCGTATGAGACAGGGTAAGTGGGACAAGTGGGGGCGGTGCTGACCGGAAAAGATTGTTCATTCAGTTCATCTGCCATTCCTTTGTCCCCCATTACTACTTCACCAGCATCATTTTCCAGTGGTCCAGTATGAACTCTCATCTCCCTTTCACTCTTCATGGAACTGAAAACTAAACTTAGTATCCTGATTTATATTATTGGCCAGTTTGCCCTCATATTTCGTCTTGACCATTCTTATGGCTTTTTTCGTTGCCTTTTGTTGGATTTTAAGAGCATCCCAATAATCAAAAATCCCACTCACCTTTGCTACCCTATATGTCATTTCCTTCGGTTTAACACAATTATTACATGCCTTTTCCAGCTCAAACTGTGAATTGATTTAAAGTCAGTCCCATAATTTAATAGTTTTTAATCTGAAAACTATCTACCCTCGCAAAGATTGTGCTGAAGACTGCATTTGATTTTTCTTCAGCCTTGTACGCTTCACATTGAAATAGTATGTGTTTCGACAGTTTCATAATGACAAAATGTACACGACACAGAATGAAGTTTTTCAATTAGTTACAAGGCATAATTAAGCATAGTGTGGACATTTCTATGTCATGTCAATATCATTCCTTCCCTTGTTTTAAGCCCTTCTTCTATAAACCCAACAGGTTTATGTATTCTGTAAAGGTGTCTGTCCTTATGTCCATTATCCTACGTCTTGCCATAAGCCCCTAATTCTTAACACTACCAACCCTTTAGCTTCTAATTTGCTAAGTGGAAGGTCAAAATCCATTTAACAGCTTTTGGTGCTAAACAGTCAACATCATCATTTCCCTCAACAGTGTGATGTGCAGGGCCCATAATGTGCAGACATATAAATCAAACTTTATATATGAAATACCGTTTGACAAGTTTCTAACAGTCAATCTGACCTACTGCCAGAATGACCTGTTTAAGAATCATCAAAACCGAAATGTATTCTAAGCAAATTATAAGGACCAATTGCCTGCACCCACTGTAAGCCTATACTGTTGGGAAAGAATTCTGCTTCCGATGCTGATAAATGGCTATAAGTCATTTCTTTATCATTACCTGCAATTCAGGCACACAAAAACAGCCACACCAACATCCCCAGTTAACTTATCTTCTGATATATCTGTAAAAATGGTTACTGTATGATAATAACTTTCATTAATATACTGATGAATCAACAAACTCTCAGGCAGAACCGAATCCAATCGTGTAACCTAAAATCAACTGAAGTCATTGGAAAAAACAAGGTGGGGCTACAGAGAAAGCTACAGTGGGACATATTGTATCATCAAATACACCCATATCCCAGTGTGATAAGAACCCAGCCACCCAAATCAAAAAACACTCTTCTTGCGATGTCCCCAACCGTCCTCCTGCACACCTTTAACAGGATGATCATTTCTTTGCCCCCGCAAACGAATCCAGTATGTTGACATCAACTTGAACCTCCGGTACTTTGAGGGCAATTGTCCCATTGCAATCAGTAAAGCCAAAACAGGAGACAACATTACCGCACCAGAACACAATCTTAAAGTCTGTAATTGTATCACATACAAACATTTTAAATTTGAAGATGAAGCTGATCCATAAGCCACACAGACATAATCAAGAACAGATCAAATTAAACAAATATAATTGGTCAACAAAGATTTTCAATGTTG
The DNA here is from genome assembly GCF_048418815.1 of Hemitrygon akajei. Taxonomy (NCBI): domain Eukaryota; kingdom Metazoa; phylum Chordata; class Chondrichthyes; order Myliobatiformes; family Dasyatidae; genus Hemitrygon; species Hemitrygon akajei. The sequence continues at coordinate 1,161,850 of NW_027332012.1, forward strand.
CACCCAAGAATACCCACATGGATGTCTGAGGAGATTTAAAGCTCCTTTACATTTATCAATTATTTTACCGATAGGTACTTCCACGTCAGCTTATTATCCATCCACATACTGAGAAATCTTACCACTGATACTTCCTCAAGACATTAATCATGTAAGTTAAAATCAAGTGCAAGTCTATTAATGCTGTTTGCAAACCACGTAATGTGTTTTAACGACGGAAAGCTTAAAATCCTCATCAATCTGCCCACAGTTTTACCTATTAATTGTAAATTGCAATTAATACCTCTAATCTATAAAGCTACATCATCTGTATATTGTGATTTACCCAGGTATCCCATTTTCCCATCTCAGAGAAAATATAATTAATCATAATATTAAATAATGAAGGGCTACAAATACTACCTTGTGGGATCCCATTCTCTATCTCATAGAAACACAAACATAACATGCCGACAGGTACTTGGACAGTCCATCCAAAAAAAACTCAGAAAAATTATACAATGTCCCCCTCATTCCTAATTTAATCAAAAGTCCTTTCTTCCATATCATTTCCCTTTTCAGCATCAAGAAATACTGCTATTACAACATCTTTATTTAATTGTGTTTTCCAAATATAATCTTCCAAACCTAAAACTCAATCTAATGTCATTTCACCCTTCCAAAATCCACTCTAATAAAACACTTTATCACCACTCTTTCCAAAATATAACTCAAGCGCTTGATTACCATACATTCCATAAGTTTACATAAATGAGACATTCACGATATAGGCCCTGAACTAGAAGGATCAAATGGGGATCTGCCAGGTTTTAGAATAGGCACTAATATTTCCATTTTCCATGAGGAAAGTAGATGCTCAATTCAAACATTTAATATTTTCACAAAAGCGAATTATATACAATTACAATTTCAAATATCACTCTTTCCTGGGGACACCTGACCTGCATTATTAATAGACTTCTTAAATCCATACAAAGAAATCTCTCCATCAGTGATACTATCATTGCTACAGCTGACTTCCAGCACATCATTCCACCACTGAAAAACATATCCCTTAACATATTGCTTAACTTATTCACTTAAATTATACTGATTATGAATCTCAACAAATGATCCAGCCAGTAACACAACCTTCCCGGTTTCAGTAACAATCATTTTGCCCTCACTAATCAACACTAGAATATTATGATCCCCACAAATCCCCCCATTTTCTAAATCATATCCCAAACAATTCCAAGTTTGATATCCCTTCCAATATTATCTCCATATAACCCCCAGTAAATAACCTCCTTCCTCACCACGGCCTTTGCCCTTTTATTGTTAATAATGTAACTCGGAGACTGATGCACCATCACATAAAAACTCACATTTCTTCCAATTTGCTTCCTGTCCCGTTATAATCCAAATCCAAACTCATAAAGACAAGAAGGCTGACTGACGTTCACATAGACTAATCAACCTCTGAGTTCCCATTTGAGCGACAGGCACCACAGCCAATGACAGCAGGGGTCTGTGTTAGGTCTGAGCTACGATAGGCTGGAGGAAATCGGCCCATGATGAGACCCTCCTCTTCCGCTCCATCGCCATGGAGGAGATCAGCGATTCGCTTCTGTCGCTGTCGCCGGCCTCGGCGCCCACAAGGACGGGTGTGATTCCCCTTCGCGCCTCGCTGGGTCTGTTTCGGTGACGTCTGTGGTGGCTGACGAAACATGCTTGGACAGGGAGCGAGCGAGGACAAATGACTACAACTCCCAGAAGGCCCCACTGATGACGTTGTGGTGTTTAGGAGTAAGGTATAAAAGCAAAATGGAGGAAAATGTAATGCATTACGTTTTCTGTACTGTGTCGTGCCTTCAATAAAAAATTAAATTAAAAGAGAGATTCCAGCGAGGAATAGATAGAACATAGAACCATACACAACACTACAGGCCCTTCGGCCCACAATGTTGTGCCGACCCTTAAACGCTGCCTCCCTAAGCTTAAATTCCTCCATCTACCTTTCCAGTAGTCTCTTAAACTTCACTAGTGTATCTGCCTCCACCACTGACTCGGGCAGTGCATTCCACACACCAACCACTCTCTTGAGTATAAAATCTTCCTCTAATATCCCCCTTGAACTTCCCTCCCCTTACCTTAAAGCCATGTCCTCTTGTATTGAGCAGTGGTGCCCTGGGGAAGAGGCGCTGGCTGTCCACTCTATCTATTCCCCTTAATATCAACTATACTGCTATCATTTCTCCTCTCATCCTCCTTCTCTCCAGAGAGTAAAGCCCTAGCTCCCTTAATCTCTGATCATAATCCATACTCTAAACCAGGCAGCATTCTGGTAAATCTCCTCTATACCCTTTCCAATGCTTCAACATCCTTCTTATAGTGAGGTGACCAGAACTGGACAGAGTACTCCTTGTGTGGCCCAACCAGAGTTTTATAAAGCTGCAACATTACATCGCGACTCTTAAACTCTATCCCTCGACTTATAAAAGCTAACACCCCATAAGCTTTCTTAAATACTCTGTCTACCTGTGAGGTAACTTTCAGGGATCTGTGGACATGTAGCCCCAGATCCCTCTGCTCCTCCACACTTCCAAGTATCCTGCCATTTACTTTGTACTCTGCCTTGGAGTTTGTCCTTCTAAAGTGTACCAGCTCACACTTCTGCAGGTTGAACGCTATCTGCCACTTCTCAGCCCTCTCCTGCATCCTATCAATGTCTCTCTGCATTCTTTGACAATCCTCTTCACTGTCCACAACACCGCCAACCTTTGTGTCTTCAACAAACTTGCCAATCCATCCTTCTACCCCGACATCCAGGTCATTAATAAAAATCACGAAAGGCAGTGGTCCCAGAACTGATCCTTGTGGGACACGACTAGTCACAACCCTCCAATCCGAATGTACTCCCTCCACCACAACTCTCTGCTTTCTGCAGGCAAGCAAACTCTGAATCCACCTGGTCAAACATCCTTGGATCCCATGACTTTCTGAATAAGCCTACAGTGTGGAACCTTATCAAATGCATTACTAAAATCCATGTAGATCACATCCACTGCAATACCCTCATCTATATGCCTGGTCACCTCCTAAAAGAACTCCATCAGGCTTGTTAGACACGATCTGCCCTTCAGAAAGCCATGCTGACTGTCACTGATCAGACCATGATTCTCTAAATGCAAATAAATCCTATCTTTGTGAATCTTTTCCAACAGCTTTCCCATCACAGATGTAAGGCTCAATGGTCTATAATTATCCGGACTGACCCTACTACCCTTTTGGAACAAGGCGACAACATTCGCCTCCCTCCAATCCTCCGGTACCATTCCCATGGACAATGAGGACATAATGATCCTAGCCAGAGGCTCAGCAATCTATTTCCTCACCTCGGATACAGAACTGGGAAGTGGCAGAGGGAGTTCAACACAGATGATGAGGTTCATTTCTGCAGGTCAAATTTGAACACAGAATATCATATTAATGGTGAGACTCGTGGCAGTGTGGAGGGTCAGAGAGATCTTGGGGTCCATGTCCATACGACATTCAAAGCTGCTGTGGAAGTTGGCAGTGTTGTTAGGAAGGCGTCTGGTGTGATGGCCTTCATCAACCGTGAGATTGAGTTCAAGAGCTGTGAGGTGATGTTGAAGCTATATTTCTCCTAACCTATACATAATAAGATGATGAGAGGCTTTGACCATGTGGATAACCAGAGGCATTTTCCCAGGCTTGAAGTGACTAACACGAGGGGACGTAGTTTTAAGCTACTTGGAAGTCGGTACCGAGGGAATGTCAGGGGTAAGTTTCTTACACAGAGAGTGGTGGGGTGCATGGAATGCACTGCCTGCAGCGATGGTGGAGGTGGATACAATAGGATATTTTAAGAGACTCTTAGATAGGTTCATGGAGCTTAGAAACATAGAGGGATATACGATCAGGAAATCCTAGGCAGTCTCTAGAGTAGGTTACATGGTCGGTACAACATTGTGGGCTGAAGAGCCTGTAATGTGCTGTAGATTTCTGTGTTCTGTGTGAAAGACAGGCAGAGGGATTAGTTTAAATGGACAGGAGGACAGCATGGAAAGGTTGGGCCGAAGGGCCTGCGTTAGTGCCGTAAGGGAGGGGTTCTGTCCCAACCATCGACTCTATTCCCCTCAACAGATGCTGCCTGACTTGACAACGTTCTTGAAAAGTTGCATTCGGTTCCGCTTACATTCTGTACAAAGGATGTTTTGTGCTGGAAGAGTGCAGAGGAGATTCATCATGATTGAGGGGGCTTGTGTTCATAAGTCCATAAGACATAGGAACATAATTAGGCCATTCAGCCCATTGAGTCAGGCACCTTTCCATCATGGCTGATCCCAGATCGCACTCAATTCCAGATATCTGACCTCCTGCCATATCCTTTGATACCCTGACTGATCAGGAAACGATCAACTTCCGCCTTGAATATACCCACACACTCGGCCTCCACCGCAGTCTGTGGCAGAGCATTCCACAGATCCAATACACCTTGGCTAATAAAAAAAATAAGCTGCTTACCTCTGTTTGAAAAGGTGGCCCCTCAACTTTGTGGCTGTGCCCCACCACAGGAAATACCTTCTCCACATCCACCTTATCCAGTCCTTTCAACATTCGGTAGGTTTCAATGAGATGCCCCCGCATTTTTCTGAGTTCCAGTGAGCACAGGGTCAAAGCTGCCAAGTGCTGCTCATATTTTAACCCCTTCATTCCCGAAATCATCTTTCTGAACCTCCTCTGGACTCTCTCCAATGACAACACATCCTGTCTGAGATGTGGGGCCCAACACTGTTGACAATACTCCAAGTGTGGCCTGACTCGTGTCTTATAAAGCCTCAGCATTATCTCTTTGCTGTTATATTCATGGGGCGAGATTGGACTGTGTTGATCGACAGGGGGATCTTGGAATCCGAGTTCATAACTCCCAGATAGTGGTTCCATTGTCAGGCAGTTATGTTGCAGTTGTATAAATCTCTAGTTTAACCGCATCTGGAGAATTGCATTCGAATACAGGAATAATGCGGAGGTTTTGGATGGTGAGTGGAAGAGGCTTAACAGGATGCTGCCTGGATAAAGTGAGACCGGACAATCTCGGGTAATTTTCTCCGGAGTGGCAGAGGCTGAGGGAGGTCTGACAGACGTTTACAGGAATGTGAGAGACACAGCAGAGTGGACAGCCGGGATTTTATCTCTAAGGAGGAAATGTCCAATGCCAGTGGGCATGCACTTCAGGAGAAAGGGGGAACACATCCTCATTGGTCCTTTTTGAACTATTGAAGTATTTTGTAATTTAGTGTAATTTTGTATCTTTTCTCTGCATAGCTGCTGTTGAAAAAAAAATTACAAAAGACAAGAATGTTAAAAACCTGACTCAGAATGTTTAAAGGAGATTTGCGTTTCAAGTTTTGTTTTTCATTCCCATAGTGGTGGGTGTCTGGAGTGAATATCGGGTGGTGATGGAGGCAGATGTGAAAGAGGCTATTAGATACCACGTGAATGTGAGGAGGTTGGAGGGATGTGTTCCTTGTGTAGGCAGAAGGGATTGGTTTAGTAAGGCATGAAGTGACCAGTTCAATTGGTTCAGAACAACACAGTGAGCAGAAGGGCCTGTTCAAGGACAAGTACAGCAAGCAGAGCAGGTAAACTGGATAAAGTGATTCCACTCAGAGAACAGACTGTGACGACAGTGGATATATGCCGGCATCACAGTTCTCTCACCAAAGATACTTCACTGCTGGATAAAATGAAGTTTGTGATGTTTATAACCGATGAGGTGAATTGTACTGCTCAGACATCTCTTCCTACTGAGGACATTAAAATTATTGTGAAAGCTGCAGAAAGGTATCTTGGTGTAACTGGTGTTTTGTGGGAAGCTGTAAATGAAGCTCTGATTTGTGGGGGTTTCTGCATCCCAGTCTACTTGTGAAGATATGTAATGGGATTGAAATATGGAAGTGAAATGCAAGAAGCCTGATGTTACATGGTCAACACTTTTAGCAGTTTATTTCTGATTTGTCAGATTCTTCCAATGTTATATCTGTTCAGGAAACCTGCACATTTTAAGTTTTATTCCTGTGCAGGATTATATTGTTGTTTGGCTTGACAGGTTAGTTGGTAGAGGGGTGGTGTTGTCAGTTTTATAAGGAAAGGGGCAGAGTATAGTGTTGTGAATGGGAATAAAATGTATCATGAACTTGTAGAAAATCTTGATTCAACAGGTATGTGTAATTTTCTTTTGTGAAAATATTAACTTTCTGAATCGTATTTGGAGGTTTGGCCATCTACTTTTCTCATGGAAAATGGTTGTAGTAGTTCCCATTCTAAAAACTGGATCTCCCCGTCTGATCCTCCTTCTTGTAGGCCAATATCATTAAAGTCTCATTTATGTAAACTTGTGGAATGTATGGTAATCGAGTGTTTGAATTATATTTTCGATAAAAGAGGTAATTTCATGTTTTATCAGAGGGGAATTTGGAACGGTAGAATAAGGCCATGAGACAAAGGAGCAGAAGTCGGTCATTCGGCCCATCGTGTCAGCTCCGCCATTTTATCATGAGCTGATCCATTTTCCCATTTAGTCCCACTCCCCCGCCTTCTCACCATAACATTTGATACCCTGGCTACTCAGATACCTGGCAATCTCTGCCTTAAATAACATTGGAATCAGTTTTGGTTTGGAAGATCATATTAGGAAAGTACAGTTAAATAAAGATGTTGTAATAGCAATATTTTTGATATTGAAAAGGCAAATAATATTTATTGAAGGATGGACTTTTGATTAATTTTTGGAAATGCAATTGAGAGGGCTATTGTACAATTTTTTCTGATTGTTTCTATTTGTACGTCTTGTAAAGGTATGGGTGGGCAAGTATGACATTGAATTCATTTTTATATTTGGAAGATGGTATTAGGAAAGCCAGTTAAATACAGATGTTGTAACAGCAGTACTTTTACTATTCAAAAGGCAGATGGTATTTATGGAAGGAAAGAATTTTTATGAAATTGTGGAAATGAGGATGGAGGAGCTATTATCTAACTTTGAGTTGTTTTAATTGAACGTTTTGTGTCAGGTATGGGTGGGAAAGTTATATTCAGGTTGTTATGAGATAGAGACTGGAATCCCACAGGCAGTATTTATTATTTTATATTATAATTAATAATATTTTTCTCTGAGATAGGGTTTGGAGTGTGTAAATCACTATATGCAGATGATGGAGGTTTATGGATTAGAGGTAGAAATTTCACTTTTACTGTATATAGGATGCTTTAGCAATTAGTAAGGTCGAACAGTCGGCGAATAGATGGGATTTGAGCTTTCAGTAGCAAAAACACAAGTTATGTGTTTTACAAACAGGATTAGCAGACCTGCACTTGATTGGAAATGATATGGTCAAACTCCTTAAAAGGTGTCAGTGGTGAGATTTCCAGGCATGTGGACGGATAATAAAAGCTGACATGGAAGAACCGGATCAGAAAATAATTGATAAATGTAAAGAAACATTAAATACTCTTTGTTATCTCTGTGAGTATTCTGGGGTGTTACATGAAAATATTCGTTGACCAATCTCGTTTGTTTAAACGATCTGTTCTTGATTATGTTTGTGGTTTATAGATCACCTTCTTCTTCAACTTTATGATGTTTGGGTGTGATACATTTCGTGCTTTAAGATTGTGTTGTGGTTAAGTCAGGTCCTCCCCTGTTTCGGCTTTACTGGTTGAAATGGGACAATTGCCCTTCCAGGGACAGAGGTGGAAGTTGATGTTAACAAATTGGATTGAACATCCTGTGCTAAAGGGTGGTTGGGAACATCACAAGAAGAATGCTTTTAGTTTTGGGTGGCTGGGTTCTTATCACGCTGGGAAGATGGGTGTATTGGATGATACAGTATGTTCCACTGTAGCTTTCTCGGTAACCTCACTTTGTTGTTTTTTTCCAATGACTGTAGTTAATTTTAGGTTACACAACTGGATTCTGTTCTGCCTGAGAGTCTGTTGGTTCATGAGTATATTAATGAAAGTTATTATCATACGGTCAGCATTTTTACAGATGGATTAAAACATAATTTAACTGGGAATGTTGGTGTGTCTGTTCTCATTTTTTGTGTGTGCCTGAGTTGCAGGTAATGATAAAGAAATCACTTACCAGCCATTTGTGGGTATGTAAAGCAGAATTCTTTGCTTTGATTTTAGGGTTACAGTGGGTGGAGGAAATTGGTCCTTGCAAACTTGTAAATTTATAACCATATAACCATATAACAATCACAGCACGGAAACAGGCCATTCCGGCCCTCCTAGTCCGTGCCGAACTCTTAATCTCACCTAGTCCCACCTACCCGCACTCAGCCCATAACCCTCCACTCCTTTCCTATCCATATACCTATCCAATTTTACCTTAAATGACACAACTGAACTGGCCTCTACTACTTCTACAGGAAGCTCATTCCACACAGCTATCACTCTCTGAGTAAAGAAATACCCCCTCGTGTTTCCCTTAAACTTTTGCCCCCTAACTCTCAAATCATGTCCTCTCGTTTGAATCTCCCCTACTCTCAATGGAAACAGCCTATTCACGTCAACTCTATCTATCCCTCTCAACATTTTAAATACCTCGATCAAATCCCCTCTCAACCTTCTACGCTCCAATGAATAGAGACCTAACTTGTTCAACCTTTCTCTGTAACTTAAGTGCTGAAACCCAGGTAACATCCTAGTAAATCGTCTCTGCACTCTCTCTAATTTATTGATATCTTTCCTATAATTCGGTGACCAGAACTGTACACAATATTCCAAATTTGGCCTTACCAATGCCTTGTACAATTTTAACATTACATCCCAACTTCTGTACTCAATGCTCTGATTTATAAAGGCCAGCGTTCCAAAAGCCTTCTTCACCACCCTATCTACATGAGACTCCACCTTCAGGGAACTATGCACTGTTATTCCTAGATCTCTCTGTTCCACTGCATTCCTCAATGCCCTACCATTTACCCTGTATGTTCTATTTGGATTATTCCTGCCAAAATGTAGAACCTCACACTTCTCAGCATTAAACTCCATCTGCCAACGTTCAGCCCATTCTTCTAACCGGCATAAATCTCCCTGCAAGCTTTGAAAACCCACCTCATTATCCACAACACCTCCTACCTTAGTATCATCAGCATACTTACTAATCCAATTTACCACCCCATCATCCAGATCATTTATGTATATTACAAACAACATTGGGCCCAAAACAGATCCCTGAGGCACCCCGCTAGTCACCGGCCTCCATCCCGATAAACAATTATCCACCACTACTCTCTGGCATCTCCCATCTAGCCACTGTTGAATCCATTTTATTACTCCAGCATTAATACCTAACGACTGAACCTTCTTAACTAACCTTCCATGTGGAATTTGTTTAGATTCTTTTTCTGTTTTGATGAGCCTTAAAACAGGACATTCTGGAGTAGGTCACATTGACTGTTGGAAACTCATCAAGCATTATTTCATATACAGAGTTCGGTTCATATGTCTGCACCTTATGGGCCCTGAACATCACACTGTTGAGGGAAATGATGGGGTTGACTGTTCAGCAACAAAACCTGTTAGAAGTTCAACTGTGGATATAGACATTCCACTTCGCAAATCAGAAGCTAAGGGGATGGTAGGGTTAAGAATTCAGGACTTATGGCAAGATCTGTAGGAAAATTGTAGGAATACATAAACAAGTTGGGTTTATGGAAGAAGGGTTTAAAACAGGAAGGGAAGGAATGATATTGACACGACTTAGAATTGCCAACACTATGCTTAATTATGCCTTGTATCCAATTAGAAAACTTCATTCTGTGTCACAGGACCATAGAACCATAGAACACGACAGCACAGAACAGGCCCTTCAGCCCTCCATGTTGTGCCGACCCATATAATCCTTTAAAAAAGTACTAAATCCACTCTACCCCATAACCCTCTAATTTTCTTTCATCCATGTGCCTCTCCAAGAGGTTCTTAAATACCCCTAATGTTTTAGCCTCCACCACCATCCCTGGCAAGTCATTTCAGGCACTCACAACCCTCTGTGTAAAAATCTTACCCCTGAGGTTCCCCCTAAACCTCCATCCCTTAATCTTGTACCTAGGCCCTCTGGTGTTTGCTATTGGTGCCCTGGGAAACAGGTACTGACTATCCACCCTATCTATGCCTCTTATGATCTTGTAGACCTCTACCAAGTCCCCTCTCATTCTTCTACGCTCCAAAAACAAAAGTCCCAGCTCTGCTAACCTTGCTTTATATAACTGTTGTGTACATTTTGTCATTATGAAACTTTTAAACACATACTATTTCAGTGTGAAGCAGATATGGGTGAAAAAAATCAAATGCAGCCTTCAGTACAATCTTTGAGGGGTTGATAGTTTTCAGATAAAAACTTTATTAAGTTATAGGACTGACTTTAAATTAATTCACAGTATTGAACAGGCAAAGGCATATAATAATGGAAACGTCCCAATTGTATCGGGACGTTACTCTGGGGATGACGGCTTCACAGAGGTGGCTGACGGATGTGGGAATAGCAGGAGAGACATGTCCCACCAAAGAAGTTCTCAAATGGCAGGGGTAGGAATCCGTCACTGACAAGGGAAGTTAAGGACTGTGTTAAGCCTAAGGAAATGGCATATAAGGTAGCAAAGGTGAATGGGATGTTGGATTATTGGGATGCTCTTAAAATCCAACAAAAGGCAATGAAAAAAGCCACAAGAATGGTCAAGACGAAATATGAGGGCAAACTGGCCAATAATATAAATCAGGATACTAAAAGTTTAGTTTTCAGTTACATGAAGAGTGAAAGGGAGATGAGAGTTGATACTGGACCAATGGAAAATGATGCTGGTGAAGTAGTAATGGGGGACAAAGAAATGGCAGATGAACTTAATGAACAATCTTCACTGTCTTTTCCAGTCAGTACCGCCCCCACTTGTCCCATTTAACCTGTCTCAGTTCGGGTGGACTGTAGGACCCGGGGGAGCTGAGGACCCTATTCTATCCTGTTGTTGGACGCGGTGAACTAGTTAAAATTAATGGATCAACAATTCTCATCTCATGATTATTTCACTCTCCGCATATTTACATTTACAGTGATCTTACTCCTGACGCCGGTCCCGGGACCCGACCCATTTACAGACCCGGAGCGGAACCGGAGCAGATTCTCAGTCACTGGTTTTCATCCCCAGTCACAAAGTAAGGATAAAGTTTCCCCGTGAATTTATTCCCAGTGAAGGTGTGGAGATGGGACTTGGTCTCCGCGTTGTAAAATGAAACTGTCCCGGACTCGTAACTGAGATAAACTCCCACCCTCCCGGGGATGGGTCCGGTACAGAGACAGGACTCGGGTGAGGGGAATAAACGGAACACGTCATAATCCCGATGTAACACGTCACAATACCGCCCTATGACCCAGAATCCGGTCTCCGGACTCAGTCCGACCCCTCTCTTCCTCTCCACAGACTCTGCGGCGACTCCCAGACCCCAGCTCCGAATCCCCGTCACCTCCACCTCCCAGTAATGTCTCCCCGATGTGAATCCCTCCGATCCCAACACACAAGGCCAGTCTGTGAATCTCTTCCCGGTGTCAGGGAGATTTCTCCGGGTCCCGGTTCGTCTCACACTCTTCAGATCCTCAGACACCTCGAGACACGGACTCGCCGTTTCCACATCCAGGGTGACAGAGACTGGGGGGAGAAGCAGAGAATTAGAGAGTCCCCGGGGATCGGGGGGAGACTTGGGCAGCGCTGCCCCAGAGATTGGGGGAACACTTGGGCAAAGCGTCCCCAGGACCAGTGGAAAGCCCGTTGGCCTTCAGCGCAGTCGGGTTGCCGACAGGCAACCTTTCCCAGGGAAGCGGGTGGGCAACTAATATCTCTCCAATATCTTTCCGCTGGACGGAGAGCAGAGATTTCCCGATCAAACAGACACAAAATGCTGGAGGAACCGAGCGGGTCAGGCAGCGTGTGTGGAGAGAGATGGACAGTCTACGTTTCAGGTTGTCATCTTCCCTCAAGAACAAAAATGAATAGGGGAGAGAGACAGCAGAAACGAGTGCAGGAAAGGGGTGGATTCAGATGGGAAGGGGGTGAGTGAATGGATTTAAACAGGAGGTAACAGAGGCTGTTCGGCCCAACTTGTTCGTGCCGACCAGCTTGCTTTAATGAGCTAATCCCATTTGCCCATTATTCCTTCCCCCTTTGTTATCCACGTCCCTGGCACGATGTATTTTAAAACATTATCACTGTACCCAACTCTACAGTTGATCAAGAGCCCGGTGTACTATACCATGAATTTTAGTGTCACCCACAAACCTACTAATTGTGTCATCCATGTTCTCATACAAATCATTAATATGAATGACAAACAACCGTGTCCCCAGCACCGACCTCTGCAGGTCACAGGACTCCAGTCCTCTGTGTTTGAGAGACACTTGGACAGACACTTCAACAGGCAAGGCACAGAGGGAGACTGACCTAATGCCGGCCAATCGCATGAATGTAGATGGGTAAATAGATCAGCACAGAGGTGATGGGTCAAAGGGAACATTTCTATGCTGTATGCACCCCCGTGCTGATCATTCCAAACGGACAGTGACCCCTGACCTTTGACTCCTCAGACAGGGGAAACATCCTCCCTGTATCCTGCCTGTTGATCCCTGAAAGACTTTCGTGTTTCCCTGAGATCTGCTCCCATTCTTCTAAACAGGGAACAGAGAACATAGAACAGTACAGCACAGGAACAGGCCCTTCATTCAATGTTCACAAGCATTGAGTGTGAAGTGGGAAGTAGAAGGTTCGAGATAGTAAAGAATGTGATAATGGGAACCAGTAGGGGAGAGATGAACGGGCGATTGAACCAGAACCAGGAGGGGGAGTGGTGGAAAGCCTGTGGGTGAACTGTGTGTGTGGACGTAATGAGAAGTTGGAGGGGAACAAAGATGGGGGATGAGTATTCCTTTGTCCCCTTTCCCACAACCCAATCGCCCACAACCCCTCATTAGGACACAGGATGGAAATGCACAGATCCTTAAGCAATTCAGGTTCTGAAGAAGGGTTTCAGCCCAAGCTGTCGACTGTCTACTCTTATCCATAGATGCTTCCTGGCCTGCTGAGTTCCTCCAGCATTTTGTGTGTGTTAATCTACTTTAAATATACTCAATTATTTGTCCTCCGCAGCTGCCTGCTGCAGATTCACTATTCTCTGGTGAAAGGAATTCCTCCTTATCTCTGTTCTAAATGAGCATCCTCCAGTCGGAGGCTGTGCCATCTGGTCCTCGACCCACCCACATCCTCCAGACATCAACTCTCTCCAGACAGGAGATCAGGCAAGACCTTCATCAGGACCTGTGTAGTTTGGATTACCAGCATCCGCAGATTTTCATCCTCCAGTCGGAGGCTGTGCCATCTGGTCCTCGACCCACCCACATCCTCCAGACATCAACTCTCTCCAGACAGGAGACCAGGCAAGACCTTCATCAGGACCTGTGTAGCTTGGATTACCAGCATCCGCAGATTTTCTCGTGTGTGATCTTTAAAGCACAAGTTGGTAGGTAAACTTCTTGATTAGTCAGAGTCTCAAAAGTTATGGGGAGGAGGCGGGAGAATAGGGTTGAGGGGGATAATAAATCAGCCATTCTTCTAAACACCAGTGAGTACAGGCCCAGAACCAACAAACACTCCTCATATGTTAACTCTTTCATTCCCGGAATCATTCTTGTGAACCTCCTGGACCCTTTCCAATGCCAGCACATCTTTTCCGATATAAGGGTGCAAAAACTGGTCACAATACTACAAATATGGTCTGACTGATGCCTTATAAAACCTCAGCATTACATCCTTGCTCTTGTATTCTAATCCTCTCAAAATGAAAGCAAACATTGAGTTTGCCGATCTTACCACTGACACAAACTGCAAGTTAACCATGAGGGAATCCTGCACAACGACACCCAAGTCCCTTTGCACTTATGAGTTTTGAATTTTCTCCCTGTTTACAAAATTGTCTATGCCTTTATTCCTTCTACCAAAGTGCATGCACAACTTCCCTACCCGATAATCCATCTATCACGTATTTGCCCATTTCCTGATCTGTCTCTGTCCTTCCCCAGATTCCGAGCTTCTGCAGCACTACTTGCCCCTTCACCTATCTTCATATCATCTGCAAGCTTGGCCACAAAAGGCAACAATTCTGTCATCCAAATCATCCTTCTGTCTATCTTGGCTTTGTGTTGCTCAAAGAATTCCAACAGATTTGTCAGGCAAGATTTCCCCTTAAGGGAAGGCATGCTGTCTTTGCTCTATTTTATCATGTGTCTCCATGTACCCGAAAGCTCGTCCTTAACACTGGACTCCAACATCTTCCCAAGCACAACACATCCAGATTAACTCACCTATAATTTTCTTTCCCCAGCTGCTCTGCCTTCTTAAAGAGTGAAGTGACCTTTGCAATTTCAAGTCATCTTGAATGATCTAGTGATTCTTGAAAAATCCTTACTAATGCCCCCATATTCTCTTCAGCTAACTCTTTCCAAACACTGGGGTGTGGTCCACCTGGTCCAGGTACCTTCAGACCTTCGATCTTCCCACGCACTTTCTCCTCAGTAACAGCAACAACACTCATTTCTCTCCCCTGACACTCTCACATTTCTGATGCACAGCTGTTATCATTCACAGTGAGGATTGACACACAATATTGAATAAGTACCTCTGCCATGTCCTTTGTCACATCTCTCCTCTCCAGTGTCATTTTCTAGGGTAGTGGTCACCAACCTTTATAAGCCCAACATCTACTACCTCGGCCTCAGTCGACCGACTCCAAATTGATTAGTCACACGTATGCACACCGGGGCAGAAAAGACCAGAAGTAGAAATAATGCATAAGCACCAGGGGTACCCACTCTGTTTTGTACCGTGGACCGGTTTAATATTGAGAATATTCTTGCGGACCGGCCGACGGGGGTGGGGGGTGTAAACACGACCTTCGCAGCTCTTGGCATGAAGAGTAATATTGGACACGGCCTACCCTACCACACTGAAGTCTACTGGTTGAGCAGAGGTGTTGTGCTCAAACATTTTCTTTCAATTACATGCGGAAATTTGACTATTCATCGATGAGAAAGGGAAGCCAGTGGCAGAGTTCGATGACCCAGACTGGCTTCACGATCTTGCATTTTTGGTGGATATAACAGAGCACTTAAATGTGCTTAATGTTAACATGCAAAGGCCGAAACAAACTTATTACGGAATATTACAACAGCATTTGTGCATTTCAAATTAAATTAAGCCTGTGGGAGATGCAACTATCCCGGAGCAACCCAGCTCATTTCCCCTCTTTGCAGTCTGTGTGTGTCGCTCATGGTAATAATGACAACATGGACAGCTATAAGGACAAAATATCACGGCTGGAAAGTAAGTTTCAGAATCATTTTCAAGTCTTCAGTCAGCTCGAGAAGGAATTCTCACAATTTTGCTTGGCGTTTGCCGTCACCGCAGCATCAGATGTGCCGGAGGAACTCCAAAAGGAACTAATTGAAATTCAGTGTAACTCGGCTTTGAAATATAAATTTGAGACTGTGAGTCTGGACTCATTCTATCAATACCTCGGACCAATGTACCACAAGATGACAGACTTTGCCTCAAAGATCCTTTGCATCGTCGGGACAAGATATCTCTGTGAGCAGGCGTTCTCCATAATGAACATTAACAAATCCAAACTGCGCTCGCAGCTGACACACAAACATCTAAATGACATTATGAAAATCGGAACTGCCCAGAAACTGGTGCCTGATGTTGACAGGCTGGTTAACACCAACAGATGTCAGGTGTCTGGAAGCAGCAAGTGAAAAATGAGTGACACTGTTTGATGCTCTGCGACATGTAAGCAAAATGCATTATGAAATATTGAGTGTCACAATCTCAGCCAACGTAGCATCGTTTCTTCTCTCCCTCAGCACAACTTTCTTGTAGCCTACGACTGTAAGTTAATACCAATCATAAAAATAGTGCTTGCTCGGCGATCTTCTTCATAAGAAACGGAATTTGTGAAGTGAAACACTTTGTAGTTATAGCAGAGACAGAACGGAGGCAACGAAAGCTGCGTTCGCACGCGCCCGACTGATCCGGCCCGCATGAAGCTGCATTTTGCCCAATCCGGCCCATGACCTAAAATGACACCCCTGATCTACTACATCCCCTTTATCCTACTTGTAACTCCTCAAGGAATTCCAACGGGTTTGTCAGGCAAGATTTTCCCTTGAGGAAACCATACTGACTTTGTCCTATCTTGTCCTGTGTCACGAAGTATTCCAAATGGGCATACTTAACAATTGACTCCAACATCTTCGAAACCACAGAGGTGAAGCTAAGTGGTCTATAATTTCCTTTCTGCTGCCTTCCTCCTTACCAAAAGACTGCAGCGACAGTTGAAATTTTCAGGTCCTCTGACAAGATGCCAGAGACAAATGATTTTTGAAAGATCATTTCAAATGCCTCCAGAATGCCTATTGCTACCTCTTTCAGAACACCTGGGTGCAGTTCATCTGGTCCGGGTGACTTATGTACCTTTAGGGCTTTCAGGGTTTTGAGCACCTTCTCCCTTGTATCAGTAACTGCACTCACTTCTCTTCCCTCACACCCTTCAACACTTGGCACAGTGCTTGTGTCTTCCACGGTGAAGACTGGTGCAAAATATTTAGTTCATCTGCCATCTCTTTGTCCCCCGTTAATGTATATCCAGCCTCATTTTCTTGTGATCCTATTACCACTCTCATCTCTTTTATTTACCTGCTTGGGAAAAAAAAAACTTCTACTATCCACTTTGATACTGTTTGCTAACTTGGTTTCAAATTTCATTCTTCTCCTCCCAATGATTATTTTATTTCCTCTCTGTAGGTATTTAAAGCTTCTGAATCCTCTGTCTTCCTACTAATTTTTGATTTGTTGTAGCCCCTCTTGTTTGCCTTTACAATAGCTTGTCTTCCCTTGTCTGCCACAGTTGTACTATTTTACCATTTGAGTATTTATATAATTTTGGAATACATCGATCCTGCACCTTCCTCATTTTCCCAGAAACTGACACCATTTCTGCTCTGTTGTCATCATTGCCAGCATCTTCTTCCAGTTTGATAGATAGATAGATAGATACTTTATTCATCCCCATGGGGAAATTCAACTTTTTTCCAATGTCCCATACACTTGTTGTAGCAAAACTAATTACATACAATACTTAACAGTAAAAAATATGATATGCATCTAAATCACTATCTCAAAAAGCATTAATAATAGCTTTTAAAAAGTTCTTAAGTCCTGGCGGTAGAATTGTAAAGCCTAATGGCATTGGGGAGTATTGACCTCTTCATCCTGTCTGAGGAGCATTGCATCGATAGTAACCTGTCGCTGAAACTGCTTCTCTGTCTCTGGATGGTGCTATGTAGAGGATGTTCAGAGTTATCCATAATTGACCGTAGCCTACTCAGCGCCCTTCGCTCAGCTACCGATGCTAAACTCTCCAGTACTTTGCCCACGACAGAGCCCGCCTTCCTTACCAGCTTATTAAGACGTGAGGCGTCCCTCTTCTTAATGCTTCCTCCCCAACACGCCACCACAAAGAAGAGGGCGCTCTCCACAACTGACCTATAGAACATCTTCAGCATCTCACTACAGATATTGAATGACGCCAACCTTCTTAGGAAGTACAGTCGACTCTGTGCCTTCCTGCACAAGGCATCTGTGTTGGCAGTCCAGTCTAGCTTCTCGTCTAACTGTACTCCCAGATACTTGTAGGTCTTAACCTGCTCCACACATTCTCCATTAATGATCACTGGCTCCATATGAGGCCTAGATCTCCTAAAGTCCACCACCATCTCCTTGGTCTTGGTGATATTGAGACGCAGGTAGTTTGAGTTGCACCATATCACAAAGTCCTGTATCAGTTTCCTATACTCCTCCTCCTGTCCATTCCTGACACACCCCACTATGGCCGTGTCATCAGCGAACTTCTGCACATGGCAGGACTCCGAGTTATATTGGAAGTCTGATGTGTACAGGGTGAATAGGACCGGAGAGAGTACGGTTCCCTGCGGCGCTCCTGTGCTGCTGACCGCCGTGTCAGACCTACAGTCTCCCAACCGCACATACTGAGGTCTATCTGTCAAGTAGTCCACTATCCAATCCACCATGTGAGAGTCTACTCCCATCTCTATCCCATCAATTGGCTTTGGCCAATTCCTCTTTCAGACCACTGTAATTTCCTTTACAACATCAGACTTTACTTTCTCCTTATCAAATTTCCAGTTGAGCTCAGTCATGTTGTGAGCACTGTCTCCTAAGGGTTATTTTACCTAATCACCTCTGGTTCAGTACATAACAGCAGCAGGAGACAGGTAGGAGACAGGTGTAGCACTTGTCCCGTTTGCAGGTATCAGTGCCAGGAGGGAGAGGAGCGAGTGGATAAAGGAGTGACGTAGACAGCGATTCTGAGTGGGCTGGGTGTAGGGAGAGATGTGTTTGGTGGTAGAATCCGGCTGGAGATGGTGAAAGATGTCAGGATAAGTTGGATATAGAGGCTCGTGTTGCGGTAGGTCGGACTTTGGAGATACACTTGACCATGGGGTCGGTATCGAATTCAGGTTGATTTTACCTTGTAGATTTTAACAGCTTCTTTAATCGGCATGAAGCGGTGCTCTCTGTGTTCCTGTGCATCTCTACGGATCACACAGATAAGTGTCTTGTCCGTTTTACAAAATAGCTTCAGTTCTTCCTCATGTTCCTCGCAGTGAAGTTTTATTTCCTTCCCTTTCGGATTCAGGTTTTGATTTGGAGCTTTTTCAGCCAGATTTGCTAAGGCCCGATTCACCCTGAGGGTACAGTCAGCAAACACCTCTCTACAATCCGGGCAGGAGTTTCTCTCCTCCCTTTCCCAACACCGTATGATACACGAGCGACAGAAGTTGTGTCCACACTCCAGTGACACCGGATCGGTGAAGAAATCCAGACAGACGGGACAAATTTCCTCCTTGTTCCAACTGTTGACCTGTCCTTTTGAAGACATGTTAACTCCAGCACTTTCCTGATTCAGAATGCTTTCACTTTCGGGGAGCTGCTGATCCCCTGCACGCTGCAGTGTCGGGCACTGACCGTGGTTTTGCTGGATGTGTTCATTCAGGAAAAATGTGGCTATTTCCATATCAGGGTGGGATCAGAAAAATGTTTAACAGGTGGGAACAGTAAAGAAAACGTAGCCCTGGACTGCCTAATCCCGGCTGTGAAAAGAGGAGGGTTGGGCTTGTGAAAAAAAATCAGTGCGACAGAAGCATCAACTGAATCTCCAATGGCCTCATCCCTGGGATCAGAAGGACCATCCCTGGGATCAGAAGGACCATTCCTGGGATCGGAAGGACCATCCCCTGGAAGACAACTGAAGTCATGTGCTGAAAAAAGAAGCCACAGGGCCGATCAACCCAGGCCCTGGATTGGGGTCTCTGGCGAGCTGCTGTTGGCGACTCGTAGGCGTGATGGGCTAAAGAAGAAGCAGAACAGAAATGAAGCCGGAGAGAAGAGCCTGGTTCAGTCTGAGGCCGGACTGAAAGGGACAAGTTCTGAAAAGAGAGGCCCAAGAGACTGCACATGCTGGAACCTGCAGTAAGAAACATCATCCTAGAAGAATTGTGGTGAGAAATGTACAGTCGCCCTTCCTGGTCGAGATCCTTCATCTGGAATGTCTCAACCCAAAATGTCGATTGTCCACTTCCCCCCACAGATCGCTGCAGTTGCTGCCCGACCCGTTGAGTTCCTCCAGCGGTTTGGTTTTTTAAAAATTTTCTCGGGAAATAAATAACGAGAACATGAAATAACTGCAACGGCTGCTGATGGATCTGAGGTGCTCTCACCGCAAAGGCAAATTTGTGCGTTAGAAAATAAGAAACAGGAGGATGCATCGCCATTCGGAACATGCCTGACCTTTCACCTCAGCGCCACTTTCATGCAAAGTTCCCAACATCGCTGAGACACCAAATTTGCCTTTTCAATTCAGAAACCTTGTGGGGAAAATTCAAAAATATTTACTGCACTCTGGGTGAGAAACTTTCCCCTCATCTCTGTCTTGCTGAGCTGACCTCTGATTTTGAGTCTGGATCCCTGGTTCCAAACTACAGCCGGGAAACATCATACGTACCGCTACCCTGTCCGTATGATCTCTCTAAGGACACCTCCTCATCCTTCCCTCCACCCAAAACAATCTGGGAAACCTTCTCTTCATTCCCTTCATTCCACAGACTGACTCTCTGGGAGAGAGACCAGACCTGTGCACAGTGTTCCATGTACGCTCTCACCAGGACCCCATATACCTTCAGAGGAGATCTTTATTCTTCTATTCAAACCTTCCTTCCCATTCAATGCTCTTCATTTAATATCGAACTCAAACAGTGAACAGACACAACACAGCCTCAGCCATGAATTTAAAGGGCAGGTGTTGCAACAGTTTGAGCTTCATACAGGGGGCCACGGAGCACGCAGGGTGTCACAAAGGGAGGAATGTGGGAGTGTTGTATGTCTGAGTCCAGCTGTGTGTGTCTGTGTATCAGAATCAGGTTTAATATCACCGGCATATGTGTGAAATTTGTTGTTTTGTGACAGCAGTACATTGCAATACATAGTAATAAAAAGTATAAATCACAAGAAGTATATACAACATTATATTTAAAAAGTAGTGCAAAAGAGAGGGAAAATACTGAGCAAGTGTTCATGGGCTCATTGTCCATTCAGAAATCTTATAGCAGAGGGGAAAAGAGCTGTACCTGAAACAGTGAGTGGCTCTTTAGGACCCTGTACGTCCTCCTTGATGGTAGCAATTAGAGGAAGGCATGTCCTGGGTGATGGGGGTCCTTAATGATAGATGCCACCTTTTTGTGGCATCATCTTTTGAATGTGTCCTGGATGCTGTGGAGTCCAGTGCCCACGAAGGAGCTGGCTGAGTTCACAACTTTCTGCAGCATTTTCCAATCCTTTGCAGTGGCCTCTCCATACCGATATATCACCTTTCTCACTTTTCGTTGTTTAAGGATGAGCACATTACACATGTGCTGCACTTTCTGAAATTATGCAGCGTATTAATTTAAAATAAAGGACCCAGTGCTTTCCCGGCGTAGATGACGTTTAAACTCTTCTCAGGCTTCCAACCGGGTACAGGTGTCTATTTCAATCAACATGCCAATACCAAACTCTGCATCTTCGTCAGGGACGACACCTGGGTATGTCTAATCGGGGCGGCTGACGGAAATATATATACCACTGGACTAGACATGCACAGGCATCATCACCGATGATAACAGAGTTTGTAATGAAAACATCGGTTAAAGTTGACACCTGTACCTGGCGGGAAGCAGGAGAAGAATTTATTAGCCTGTTAATTAATTTGTCATCATCAAAGTAAGTTCCTTTATCTTATTATAGAAGTGATAGATTTTTCGGAAGCGCTGACTTTTTTGCCTTACACTTCTTGCCATCGTTCTCAGCTCTTTGTTTAGTTTGCTGAGGATTTGTATGTTTGTTTGTACTCTAAGATAACCCGAAATTTTGAAATTAACGTCACTCGTTATTTTTAACTCCCGGGAGAACTCTAAGGATCAGAAATTAAACAGAGTTTCCACAGGAGAAGAAATTAGTCATGATGGGATGGCAGGCAGACTGGAAGGGCCTAATGTTCTAATTTTGCTAGTTTATCTCATCGCCCTTCGGTCTATGAAATTGTGCAGCTGCATTTGAGGCTCCACGATGATGGGAGACCATAAGATACAGGAGCAGGATTCGGCCATTCGGCTTGTGACGGGCAGTGCTCGATAAACACACTCCTTCAAAAGGAAATATTGTCTTGTCGTTCTGTTGTCGTTTGGCAGAATGTGTATGTTGTTTGTATACTGGATAATTATGTTTATTTTGTAACATTATTATAACTAAATTGTGGGGTGCCTCATAGTCTAATTTAGGGGCAGTCTAGAATAAACTTTCTAGGTAATCAAAGATGGTCTGTCCTGCTGCCGAATAAATGGGGCTGGTCGCTCTTGCAAAAATGTGAGAGGCTATTTCAGACGTTTTTTCATTGAAGTGCCGAAGGGGAAGGTGAGGTGGGGAACATTCACTCAGGGGGTGAGAGTGTGGAACGGGCTGCCAGCGCAAGTGGTGGATGCGGCTTCGGTTTCCACATTTAAGAGTGATCTGCACAGGTAATGAGGGCTGGGATTTGGGGAGCGACGCATCCGGTCAATGGGTCGAGGCAGCACGGTAGTTTGGCGTCTGATAGGTGGGATGAATGGCCTCTTTTTGGTTCTATAATTCTATGTTCACGGTCAGAAGCGACTCTTTAACGGTGTGTCCCTCATTACTCTCTCCTCACGCTGCTTTGGCCAGGGTAAAGCGGGTAGGAATCAGTGACCAACGATTCGGTCTGATTCGGCTATTTTTATTTGTTGTTTTTTAAATGTGTTTTTGTCATTTAAATATGACTCGTGGTTCCTACATCATGATGGTAGGATGTCTGCTGATGATCAGTCCTCCCCCCTGAGTGTGGCCAGTCTCACAGGTAACAACAATCAAGCTCTCAGTCCAGAAGCTTCTGTCCACTGCGTCACTATACGGACACGGCCCCGGAAGAACACTGAGGATCAGAAATCAAACAGAATTTGCACAGAAGAAGAAATCAGTCATGGTGGGATGGCAGGCAGACTCGATGGGCCTAACGTTCCCATTGTGATCCTTCCTATCATGGCCTTTCGGTCTATCAACTTGTGCAGCTGCTTTGAGGGAATCCTCCAACGTCTTCACATTCAGAAGTGTTGGACTCTGCCGAGGGAGATGAAGGGTTAATGTAGAACTGGCTCGTCTACGGTGAGGCATGTTTACATTCCAGCAGCCTTTCCCCAACTGTTTCAAGTTCACGTTCCAGTTTGCCATGATTCAGCCGTACACCCGCATACTGGCTGAAACAAAACAATGCCCTGGGTAAATTTCCTACTCCCCCTCTCTAAAACCTCCACGACTTTCCTATCAGGAGGAGACCAGAAATGACACAGAACTCTCAGTGTCGTCTAACTAGACTTTCAGAGAGCTCAACATGGCCCTTGAGACTGGACTGCCAACACAGATGCCTTGTGCAGGAAGGCACAGAGTCGACTGTACTTCCTTAGAAGGTTGGCGTCATTCAATGTCTGTAGTGAGATGCTGAAGATGTTCTATCGGTCAGTTGTGGAGAGCGCCCTCTTCTTTGTGGTGGCATGTTGGGGAGGAAGCATTAAGAAGAGGGACGCCTCACGTCTTAATAAGCTGGTAAGGAAGGCGGGCTCAGTCGTGGGCAAAGTACTGGAGAGTTTAACATCGGTAGCTGAGCGAAGGGCGCTGAGTAGGCTACGGTCAATTATGGAAAACCCTGAACATCCTCTACATAGCACCATCCAGAGACAGAGAAGCAGTTTCAGCGACAGGTTACTATCGATGCAATGGTCCTCAGACAGGATGAAGAGGTCAATACTCCCCAATGCCATTAGGCTTTACAATTCAACCGCCAGGACTTAAGAACGTTTTAAAAGCTATTATTAATGCTTTTTGAGAGAGTGATTTAGATGCATATCATATTTTTACTGAGTTAAGTATTGTATGTAATTAGTTTTGCTACGACAAGTGTATGGGACATTGGAAAAAATGTTGAATTTCCCCATGGGGATGAATAAAGTATCTATCTATCTATCTATCTATCTCCTGAAGCTGAACAGGCCCTGAGAGACTGCTTCGGTACTACTAACTGGGATGTACTGCAAGGGGGGCTCTGTGGGGGCGTTGAGGAGGTCACTGAATGCACAACGGACTATATTAACTTTTGTGTGGATGCAGTTGTCCCTGTTAGAACTGTTCGCTGCTATCCCAATAATAAGCCCTGGATCACTAGTCACATCAAAGGCCTCCTAAACCAGAAGAAGAGGGCCTTTAAAGATGGTGATCGGTTGGAGCTTAAAAGAGTTCAGAAGGAACTCAGAGTACAGATAAGGGGGGCAAAGGAGCAGTATAGGAGGAAGCTAGAACAAAAGCTGCAGAAAAAAAGCATGAAGGAGGTGTGGGATGGGATGAAGATCATCACCGGATGCGGTGCAAAGCGGAGGGCGAACATAAGTGGAGATGTGGAGAAAGCGAACCAGCTGAACAACTTCTTCAACAGGTTCGACAGCTCAATCTCATCCTCACCGCAGAAATCCACACCAGGCTTACTTCCCTCACAGGAAAATAGCCACTCACAGGAGACCTTGCCCACGCCCAGGATTATGGCTGCACAGGTGGAAGGTCAACTGAGGAAGATCTGTACCAGCAAGGCGGCTGGACCGGATGGAGTTTCCCCACGATTACTGAGGGCCTGTGCGACTGAGCTGGGAGAACCACTACAGCGCATCTTCAACATGAGCCTGGAGCAGAGAAGAGTACCCAGACAGTGGAAAACATCCTGTATTGTCCCGGTACCGAAGAAACCACAACCAAAGGAGTTGAATGACTTCAGACCTGTTGCCTTGACGTCGCACGGGATGAAGACCATGGAGCGGCTGATAATACAGAATCTGAGGCCACAAACCAGGCACGCCCAGGATCCTCTTCAGTTTGCGTATAAGGAGAAGGTGGGAGTGGAGGATGCTATCACGTATTTGCTGCACAAATCACTCTCTCACCTAGAGGGGATCAGTTGTGCTGTGAGGATTACATTCCTTGACTTCTCCAGTGCCTTTAACACCATCCAGCCCAAGATCTTAAGGCACAAACTAACGGAGATGGGAGTAGACTCTCACATGGTGGATTGGATAGTGGACTACTTGACAGATAGACCTCAGTATGTGCGGTTGGGAGACTGTAGGTCT
Source organism: Hemitrygon akajei (assembly GCF_048418815.1). Classification (NCBI taxonomy): domain Eukaryota; kingdom Metazoa; phylum Chordata; class Chondrichthyes; order Myliobatiformes; family Dasyatidae; genus Hemitrygon; species Hemitrygon akajei. The sequence goes on from NW_027332012.1 coordinate 1,186,760, forward strand.
GACACGGTGGTCAGCAGCACAGGGGCGCCGCAGGGAACCGTACTCTCTCCGGTCCTGTTCACCCTGTACACATCAGACTTCCAATATAACTCAGAGTCCTGCCATGTGCAGAAGTTCGCTGATGACATGGCCATAGTGGGGTGTGTCAGGAATGGACAGGAGGAGGAGTATAGGAAACTGATACAGGACTTTGTGATATGGTGCAACTCAAACTACCTGCGTCTCAATATCACCAAGACCAAGGAGATGGTGGTGGACTTTAGGAGATCTAGGCCTCATATGGAGCCAGTGATCATTAATGGAGAACGTGTGGAGCAGGTTAAGACCTACAAGTATCTGGGAGTACAGTTAGACGAGAAGCTTGACTGGACTGCCAACACAGATGCCTTGTGCAGGAAGGCACAGAGTCGAATGTACTTCCTAAGAAGGTTGGCGTCATTCAATGTCTGTAGTGAGATGCTGAAGATGTTCTATAGGTCAGTTGTGGAGAGCGCCCTCTTCTTTGTGGTGGCGTGTTGGGGAGGAAGCATTAAGAAGAGGGACGCCTCACGTCTTAATAAGCTGGTAAGGAAGGCGGGCTCTGTCGTGGGCAAAGTACTGGAGAGTTTAACATCGGTACCTGAACGAAGGGCGCTGAGTAGGCTACGGTCAATTATGGATAACTCTGAACATCCTCTACATAGCACCATCCAGAGACAGAGAAGCAGTTTCAGTGACAGGTTACTATCGATGCAATGCTCCTCAGACAGGATGAAGAGGTCAATACTCCCCAATGCCATTAGGCTTTACAATTCTACCTCCAGGACTTAAGAACTTTTTAAAAGCTATTAATGCTTTTTGAGACGGTGATTTAGATGCATATCATATTTTTTTTACTGAGTTAAGTATTGTATGTAATTAGTTCTGCTACAACAAGTGTATGGGACATTGGAAAAAAAAGTTGAATTTCCCCATGGGGATGAATAAAGTATCTATCTATCTATCTATCTATCTCCTGAAGCTGAACAGGCCCTGAGAGACTGCTTCGGTACTACTAACTGGGATGTACTGCAAGGGGGGCTCTGTGGGGGCGTTGAGGAGGTCACTGAATGCACAACGGACTATATTAACTTTTGTGTGGATGCAGTTGTCCCTGTTAGAACTGTTCGCTGCTATCCCAATAATAAGCCCTGGATCACTAGTCACATCAAAGGCCTCCTAAACCAGAAGAAGAGGGCCTTTAAAGATGGTGATCGGTTGGAGCTTAAAAGAGTTCAGAAGGAACTCAGAGTACAGATAAGGGGGGCAAAGGAGCAGTATAGGAGGAAGCTAGAACAAAAGCTGCAGAAAAAAAGCATGAAGGAGGTGTGGGATGGGATGAAGATCATCACCGGATGCGGTGCAAAGCGGAGGGCGAACATAAGTGGAGATGTGGAGAAAGCGAACCAGCTGAACAACTTCTTCAACAGGTTCGACAGCTCAATCTCATCCTCACCGCAGAAATCCACACCAGGCTTACTTCCCTCACAGGAAAATAGCCACTCACAGGAGACCTTGCCCACGCCCAGGATTACGGCTGCACAGGTGGAAGGTCAACTGAGGAAGATCTGTACCAGCAAGGCGGCTGGACCGGATGGAGTTTCCCCACGATTACTGAGGGCCTGTGCGACTGAGCTGGGAGATCCACTACAGCGCATCTTCAACATGAGCCTGGAGCAGAGAAGAGTACCCAGACAGTGGAAAACATCCTGTATTGTCCCGGTACCGAAGAAACCACAACCAAAGGAGTTGAATGACTTCAGACCTGTTGCCTTGACGTCGCACGGGATGAAGACCATGGAGCGGCTGATAATACAGAATCTGAGGCCACAAACCAGGCACGCCCAGGATCCTCTTCAGTTTGCGTATAAGGAGAAGGTGGGAGTGGAGGATGCTATCACGTATTTGCTGCACAAATCACTCTCTCACCTAGAGGGGATCAGTTGTGCTGTGAGGATTACATTCCTTGACTTCTCCAGTGCCTTTAACACCATCCAGCCCAAGATCTTAAGGCACAAACTAACGGAGATGGGAGTAGACTCTCACATGGTGGATTGGATAGTGGACTACTTGACAGATAGACCTCAGTATGTGCGGTTGGGAGACTGTAGGTCTGACACGGTGGTCAGCAGCACAGGGGCGCCGCAGGGAACCGTACTCTCTCCGGTCCTGTTCACCCTGTACACATCAGACTTCCAATATAACTCAGAGTCCTGCCATGTGCAGAAGTTCGCTGATGACACGGCCATAGTGGGGTGTGTCAGGAATGGACAGGAGGAGGAGTATAGGAAACTGATACAGGACTTTGTGATATGGTGCAACTCAAACTACCTGCGTCTCAATATCACCAAGACCAAGGAGATGGTGGTGGACTTTAGGAGATCTAGGCCTCATATGGAGCCAGTGATCATTAATGGAGAATGTGTGGAGCAGGTTAAGACCTACAAGTATCTGGGAGTACAGTTAGACGAGAAGCTAGACTGGACTGCCAACACAGATGCCTTGTGCAGGAAGGCACAGAGTCGACCGTACTTCCTAAGAAGGTTGGCGTCATTCAATGTCTGTAGTGAGATGCTGAAGATGTTCTATAGGTCAGTTGTGGAGAGCGCCCTCTTCTTTGTGGTGGCGTGTTGGGGAGGAAGCATTAAGAAGAGGGACGCCTCACGTCTTAATAAGCTGGTAAGGAAGGCGGGCTCTGTCGTGGGCAAAGTACTGGAGAGTTTAACATCGGTAGCTGAGCGAAGGACGCTGAGTAGGCTACGGTCAATTATGGATAACTCTGAACATCCTCTACATAGCACCATCCAGAGACAGAGAAGCAGTTTCAGCGACAGGTTACTATCGATGCAATGCTCCTCAGACAGGATGAAGAGGTCAATACTCCCCAATGCCATTAGGCTTTACAATTCAACCGCCAGGACTTAAGAACTTTTTAAAAGCTATTATTAATGCTTTTTGAGACGGTGATTTAGATGCATATCATATTTTTTTTACTGAGTTAAGTATTGTATGTAATTAGTTCTGCTACAACAAGTGTATGGGACATTGGAAAAAAAAGTTGAATTTCCCCATGGGGATGAATAAAGTATCTATCTATCTATCTCTATCTATCTATGTCCCGACTGATGAAGTCCAACACACCATACGCTTTCTTAAACACCCGACCAGCTTCATTGTAAGGATACGGGCAGCGGGGAAAATATCCCTCTAGGTTTGTCAACCTCCTAGTGGATACACCGTATCCCTTCACTATCCCAACTTTGAGATGGCCCACGTCTTCATTATCCAGGTCCCCCAAGTGTCTTTCTCCTCATTAACCTCATTTTAATGTTTGAAGTTACCTGTATGCTCAGCTGGTGGGGTTATTACTCATCGACTGGGAGAGACAACACAGTTTTGCCCTGTCTTGAGGCTTTCTCAAGGGAATCTGCTTTTTGGCCCTCAGCCGGGCTCCATTTAAAGTTGGGATTCTGTGCCTCACCCTCCCGGAGTGTTCTGCCCAACCCCCAACAGTCTTCGGCATTGTTTTACCAAACCTGTTTGTCTGCCTCGGCTGCGAGTCCTTACTGTTGCTAGGATACCGGCCTGTGTGTTTGCTTAGTCTGCTCGAGGTCTGTAACATAGAAACACAGACAACCTACAGCTCAATACAAGCCCTACAAACCCTAATGCGAACATGTCCCTCCCTTAGAACAACCTAGGCTTACCCATAGCGCTCTGTAAGCTCCAGGAGTCTCTTAAAATACCCTGTTGTTTCCACCTCCACCACTGTTGATGGCAGCCCATTCCAAGCACTCATCACAATCTGCGTAAAAAAACTTACTCCTGACATCTCCTCTGTACCTACTTCCAAGCAACTTAAAACAATACTCTCTCGTGCTAGCCATTTCAGCCTAAAACACCTCTATCAGATCACCTGTCATCCTCTGTCGCTCCAAGGAAAAAGGCCTTTGCATGAAAGAATCTGCAGATGCTGGAAGTCCAAGCGACACACACAAAATGCTGGAGGAGCTCATCAGGCCAGGCAGCATCTATTGAAAAGAGTCCAGTCGACATTTTAGACTTCAAGTCCAGTAACACATTCAGTAACACAAAGAGAAACAGGAATGACCCAACATTGTCGGAAGTCCATGAAATCACCATGCAAGGATGGCCAGCTCATAGGCAGCCCTATGTTTCCAGAGCTCTCAGAGAGATGAGACCAACTGTTGGTACGTCAAAGAACGCTGATGTGTTGACCTCGTGATGTATTTCCCTGTAAACTGTGCATCAGGGCGTTAGAAAGTCTGCAGGAAAGACAGCTGGATACAGTGAAGATGAAAGTTAACTGTGCTGGCTGGGAGTATATAGATAGATTGCAGACTTGAACAAAAGCTGTTTGGGATGCCACGAAGTTCAAAATGCACCCTTATAGGCATCGTTACAATCATGGGAATGGCCGTCTTCATTGTGGATGGATGTGCATATTGACTTTGCTGGGCTTTTCATGGATTCTGTGTTTCTGGCTGCTGTGGATGTTCATTCGAGGTGGCAGAAAGTCATACCAGTGAAGTCGATCACTCTGCTCTTCCTCCACTCTGACAACTTCCTTCTCCACAAGTTGCTGATGGTGAACAAATTATGTGTGAAAATGGACCAGAATAGACGTCAGGGGAGTTTAGACTATTCATGCAGGGAAATGGCATCAAATATTTCAAATCAGATGACCACCACACAGAAACTAATGGGTTAGTTGAAAGTTTTATCCAAACTTTCCACAATGGACAAGGAGGACATTTCCCTGAAGCACAAGGTGAAAAGCTTTTTTCTTTTTGGTGCATTGGAACTCAGTCCATGCGATGACAAATCAAATACCTGCAATGATGTTCATGAACAGGAGTCTGAGATCTTGCCGAGACATCCTGAAACCGGATCTATGGAGGAAGAGCAGTTGAGCCGGTTTCCAGCAGATCGGCACGGAACTTCGAGGAGGGAGAAAAAGCCATTTATCCCGTCTAGACCTTGCCGAGCTATTACTCTGCCTGCTCCCACCGATCTGTACTGAACTCTCCCACACATGTAGTCATCCAAAACTCTCGTCAATGTTGAACTTCTGCTGGCAGCTCGTTCCACACACCCACCACACTCTCAGTAAGGATGTTCCCTTAAAATTTTCACCTTTCGCCCTTAACCGATCATCTCCGCATGTAGTTTGCCCAAGCTAACTGGACAATTTTAGCCACCCAATCTATACCCTCGTAAACTATACACACCTATCAAATCACCTCTCCTTCGAACTGAAATTAACCCATTCAATTTTTCCCTATAACCAAGAGCTTCTGGAGTCAGTAACATCTTTGTAAACATCTGGATTTAATTCTTTCAGGATATGACAGAGTGTATTGATGAAGTTAGAGCAGTGGATGTGGTGTATATGGATATTGGCGAGGCATCGGTTCCTCATGGTAAGCTCATTCAGAGAGTCAGGAGGCACAGGATGTGCGGATACAGAATTGTCTTCTCCATAGTAGGTAGAGGGTGGTTCAGATACAGGGTATTCTGCCTGGAGGTTAGTGCCATGTGGTGTTCTGCAGGGATCCGCTCTGGGCACATTGATCTTTGCGATTTTTATAACAGCATAATAAAAACAAAATCCTGGAGGAACTCAGCAGATCAGGCAGCATCTATGGAGATGAATAATGAGTTGACGGATCAGGCTGAGACCCTTCATGGAAAGGAAGGGAGCAGAAGGGAGAATAATAATTGCGTGAGAGGGGAAGGAGAACAAGCGGGCAGGTGATGGGTGATGGGAAAGGTGAGTAGGTGGGGGAAGGGACATGAAGTATGAAGCTGGGAGGTGACAGGGAAAAAAGATAAATGGCTGAAGAAGGAATCTGATAGGAGTGTGGACCATGGGGGAACGGTAAGGAGGAGGTGTACCCCAGGAAGGGATGTGAGGAGAAAAGGGGATGTGAGAGTGGAGCCAGAATGGAGAATGGGAGAAAGGGGAGGGGGGATAAATACCGGAACCCGGGGCAATCAGCGTTCATGCCGTCAGGTTAGAGGCTCAGCAGCCGGACGACCACTCAGAGCAGAGTTAAGGAGGAATACTTTAGCTGGAGAGTAATGAATCTGTGGAATGTGGTGGAGGCCGAGTACGTGGTGTTACTCCTCCAACCGGGGAGTCGTGTCATAGAGGCAGTGGGGAGGGCATGGACAGGCATGTTGGAATGAGAAAGGGAAGGGGAATTACAATCGGTGGCCAGCAGGAGATTCTGTCCATAAGACATAGGAGCAGGATTAGGCCATTCAGCCCGTCCAGTCTGCTGCACCATTTCAGCTTGGCCGACCCGGATTCCACTCGACACCATGTTCCTGCTTTCTCGACATATCCTTTGATGTCTTAACCAATCAGGAACCTATCAATTTCCGCTTCAAAAATACCCTCGTACTTGCCCTCGGGCACATTCCACAGATTCACTACTCTCTGGCTAAAATATTCCTCTTGAACTCTGCTCTAGGTGGCCATGCCTTAGTTTTGCCCTCCAGTTCTGGATACCCCCTTCAGAGGAAACATTATTTTCACATACAAATTATCTAGTCCTTTCAACATGCTGGAGGTTACAATCAGATCTCCCCCGCATTCTTCTAAATTCCAGTAAGCTCAGGCCAAACGCTGCCAAACTCTCCTCGTATATAAACCCCATCATCCCTGAAATCATACTTGTGAAACCAGAATCATCCGTTGTTTTCGATAGAGCAAACGTACTGAACAAAACAGGTCCCCAACAGGTGTCAGGTTTCGCGACTGAAGAGCAGACTGACGCCATCGGTGACCCTGACAAACTCACAGGCGAAGTGTCACTTCATCGGGTGGGGTCTGTTAGGATTCTTCAATGTTGGTGATTGAGGAGGTGAATGGGACAGTGTAGCAATTGCTGAGACACAACGGAGATTAAAAGCAGAGATTGGAAAAACCTGTGCCCAACCTGAAGGGGCAATTAACAATTAGTGTCCAGGCTGAAGGGAGAATTAACAAGTGTTTATAAGAATTACAGAGTCACAGATAGAATAGACAATGGGTTTTGTTGTTCAGTGATTGAAATATCACTGACTAGGTGGCATGTATTTATGCTGAGAGGGGCTATGTTGAAAGGACATTTGCGGGGCATGATTTATTGACATATTGTGATGGGTGAATGAAATTCCCTTCCAGAGGTGCCCAAAATGGAAGGAGTCTACCCCTCCTACACATCTCCAATGGCTACGTGATATTATGTCTTATTTAAATTTAGAAAAAGATCAGCTGCTCAGTCTTAAATTCGAAACAATTTTTTTATGAAATCCGGGGACCTTTCCTAAATTACTTTTCCAATTTATAAAGTATAACAGTTTTTTTCTTTGGTATTTGGTAGGGGGTTGACTTTTTTACATAAAAAATTTCTTTAATGATGTATGAACTATCTTTAAATTTTTGATTACAGAGTGGTATACCTTTATGTGTTACGCTATAGCATTTTGATCAATTTTATTACAATATATGAATGTACACAAGTTATGTTGAGATGTATCTATGTGTTGCACTCTGTAAATCTTGTTTTTTTTTCCTTCTGAATAAAGAATATTGTAAAAAGAAAGGAATGTTGTTCCACCCTTGGACTGGATAGAGCAAATCCAGTTGATTATATCAGTTATTGTGAAATCTTCATCACCATCCACACCCTTATAGCAATAAATCAAACCTACATTTCTTTTGTGACAATTCCGGGTAAATTTATTATCAAAGCACGTACATGTTACCACATACTTCGCGGAGATTCAAAACTTTCAGCCGTTCAGAAGAATTAAAAAACACAACAGAATTTACTTAAAAATATGCAGGAAGAGTCAAAGACGGAGAAACAACCAATGGTCTGGGAAAATAAAATAAAAATCATAAAACGAAGTGTAGGTTGTGGAATCAGTTTGTAATTTGTTGCTGATTGAAATTATCCACACTGGTGCAGGAGCCTGATGGTTGTCAGATTACAACTGTTTCTGATAACAACTGCCAGACTAAAAGAGTCCAGTATCCCTCTCACCGATGTACTGGTGAGAAGAGGGCATATCCTGAATGGTCATCGTCCTTGGTGAAGGATGCTGCTTCCTTGTGCCACTGGTCCATGTGAATGTATTCAATGGTGTGGAGAGGTTTGTCTGTGATGGACTGGGCTGTATCCACCTCTATCTCTACACTTCCTCTTCACTAGGTTATTTAAGTAACAATTACAGCAGGTCGTCCAGGAATATCATAAAGTGGAGCAAATTGATCAACAGGATTTGCAAATGGATGTGGGAGTTGGTTAAAAGTCTGAAAGGCTAAAATTGCAATTGTCACTGCACTCTTCAGGAAGGGAAGGAATCAACAGCTTGAGCTCAGTGTTGATGTTGGAGTCGATTAGTCAGGATGAGGTTTCGGGCTGTTTGGAGACTCATGAGAAAATAGGCCAATGTCTGGACAGTTTCTCTCAGGGAGAATCTTGCCTGACAGATCTGTTGGAATTCGTTGAGGAAATAGCAAGCAAGAACACATGTCGAAAGCTGCCAAATGTTTATCATATGTTAACCCTTTCATATCCGCAATCATCCTCGTGAACCTGGAATCACCCAGAAAGGACAAAAGTACTCAACCAAGCAGTGCCCCAATAGCTGTCAGGTCTGGTCACTGAGGAAGAGACTGGATACAGTCGGTGACCCCGACAAACTCACGGGCGAATTGTCATCTCCCCTGGGGGGACTCTTTGAGACCTTGAATATTGGTAGGTAAGGAGGTGAATTGTCATCTCCCCTGGGGGACTCTTTGGGACCTTGAATATTGGTAGGTAAGGAGGTGAATTGTCATCTCCCCTGGGGGGACTCTTTGGGACCTTGAATATTGGTAGGTAAGGAGGTGAATTGTCATCTCCCTTGGGGGTACTCTTTGGGACCTTGAATATTGGGAGGTAAGGAGGTGAATTGGCAGGTGTAACACTTGTTGAGACACGAGGCAGATAACAAGCAGAGATTGGACAAACGTGTTGTTTTCTCTGGAGCTGCGGAGGCTGCAGGATAATTTAACGAATGTTTGTAAGATTACAGAGTCACAGATAGAATAAGCAATTGGTTTTGTTGTCCCAGCAGTGAAATATCACAGACTAGGTGGTATGCATGTGTGCCAAGAGTGGTTAAGTTGAAAGGAGGTGTGCGGGGCAATTTTTGTTGACACATTGTGGTGCCCTTCAGGGGTGATACTCGAAACAAATACAATGAAGAACACTCGAGAACAAATAGAAAGAGACTCTGAAGTATGTACATGAATGTGAAGAAAATGGACAAGTGGGGTCTTTGAGATCACCAACTAAGTTTTCCTGACCTATGAAGGGTCAAAGGACAGGAAATATAAGACCAGTGAAAAAGGACTTTCTTCTGCAGGCCGCATGTTCCTCGTAGACCCGTTTCCAACCTCACATCTGCGATAGCTGGTCTCCTACAGAGTTACACCCGCCTGCACACTTGAAGCGTCTGCTTTTATGCTCCTTTCTTACAATTCTTGTATTCCAGTGTCATTGGCTGTAGGTCATGTAGGCCAGTCCCACATGGCACGTGGTTTTTCTGATTTCTTTGGGAGATGACAAATCCCAACTGGGGATGTGGAACCCACTCTTCTCTATTTTCACAGACAGGCGATTCCTGAACAGGGACTGAAGATACAGGTACATGTGTTACCTGCTCCCCATAAGAGTTGTCAAGCATTCCCCTCAGAATGTCATTAATAAATGTCTGAAACACAACTGGATATTATCAATCAGCATTCATAATGATCTGTCGTGTATTAATGCTGCCTTCCACTCGCCCCCTTAATGAATACGAATTAAGTTAGAGGCATTCCTCAGGTTCAGTTTTACGAGAATACCCTTGCAGTGATTCAAACACTGTGTTAGTTATTGACAAGTGGGAGTGAGTCACACTGTTATTTTTGTTAAAGCCAATTTAATTAATGCAACCTGTCAGACGCCCAACTTTCTGATCACACAAAGAACTCTGCTCCCGCTAGGGAAGTGCAGGATCTGAAAAACCCTGCGGAAAGAGCCTCTTGAATATACTTGTCCTTGACCGGCATTTCGGGTCCTGAGGGAGAGAAGGAGTCGTTCATGCGCTGGGCAGGTCCCTAAATCGCACAGGGGGGTATTTCCACGTTGTCTCTTTCTGCACCTGAATCATTCCGTCTACTCACACTCACGTCCCAGTGGGATTTTGTACCGCTCGGTAAAATCGGAAGACATTCTTCCAAAAGACAGGAAGAATTTGGAGCTAATTGTTTTAGTTGTTTTTGTTTGTGAAGAATGGATCTCTGTTGCACCTTATTCAATGTTAATGTACTGTTCACTTTCTCACACAGGGGCTCCTGAACCATAATCAATATTAAAATTCCGGCTCAACAACACCCTGTCCAATTGTATTTCTAAACCAGAACCCCTTACACACTAAACAAACACACAGGCCGGTATCCCAGCAACAGTCAGGACTTGCAGCCGAGGCAGACAAACAGGTTTGGTAAAACAATGCCGAGAACTGTTGGGTGTTGGGCAGAGCACTCCGGGGTGGGGTGGGGTGGGGTGGGGGAGGCACAGAATCCCAACTTTAAACGGAGCCCGTCGGAGGGGCGAACAGCAGATTCTCTTGAGAAAGCGGCAGGACAGGGCGACATCATAACATTCTTATAAAGAAGCTGGTAGGGGGTTGAAGAAAGCGGATGGTATTCTGGCCTTCATTAGTCGGGGCATTTATCTCAGAACTATGTCGTGGGTCTCGAAAAGTCCACACTTCTTCAGGAGCCTGATGGCTGTAGATAACGACTGGTCGTGGAGACCAAGAAGTCTCCATATGTAGTGGTGATAAGAGGGCATATCCTGAATGCTGGGCGTCCTTGATGATGGATGCTGCTTTCTTGAGGCAGTGGTCCATCTGAATGTGTTCAATGGTGTGGAGAGGTTTGCCTGTGATGGTCTAGACTCTGTCCTGAAGGAAATGGGGAGGAATTTCTTTATGAAGAGTGTGGTGAATCTGTGAAATTTCTCTTCACAGACGGTGGCGGAGGCCTTATCACTCGGTGTATTAAGGCAAAGGTTGATCGTTTCTGGATTGGTCAATGGGTGAAAATTATGGGAGAAGGCAGAAGGATGTGGTTGACAGGGCTAATAAATTTGCCATGATGGAACGGCTGAGCAGAAGTAATGGAACAAATGACCTAATTCTGCTCCTGTGTCTTATGGTTTAGTGCTCTCATTGATTTTGGAAAACAATTATCTAACCCACTTTACTTGAGACACAGGTGTGGGGAAATGGAATTGTAGACACTGTAAGGAATGGTGTTGGTAGTAAACAGGAGGTTTGTGAAGTACTGTGTAAATGGGAAAGGTCCCTCATGCAGACCATAGCACACCAGGAGAACAGTGAAAGCTGATCTACCCGAGCATGAAGTTAGTACAGCTTTTACATTCCCATTTAACAAAATTACCAGTAAAGCTCAATTTTGATAGCAGAAAGAATTCATGAAGTAACAGTCTAGGTCCTGAAGATTGAATAAAATGTTTATGCACAGGTCTAACAGTACAACAAATTCTCTATGACAACCAACTGGTGTGACTATAATGTCGTTAATGGAGTTCCTGAAACTTGGGGGTCGTCACTGTTCCAACATAATGTTACCTGCACTTTGACATCACTCTAGTATCATTTATTTGAGCACGACAGCACAAAAGGCCATTCAGCCCGTCTAGTCCTTACTGAACTATTATTCCGCCTGGTCCCACCGACCTGTACTGGCCCATACCCCTGCTACACATGTAGTCATCCAAACCTCTCATCAATGTTCAAATTGATCTTCCGCTGGCAGCACATTCCACACACACCACACTCTCAGTGACGGAGTGCCTTTAAATTGTTCACATTCCACACACACCACACTCTCGGTGAAGGAGTGCCTTTAAATTGTTCACATTTCAACCTTAAACTACCATCTCTAATATTGAATTTTTTGAGGATGTGACAAAGTGTATTGAAGTTAGAGCAGTGGATGGGTGTATTCAGAGCGTCAGGAGGCATGGGATGCAGGGAGACGAGGCTGTGTGGATGCAGAATTGGCTTGTCTCCCAGAATTGGAGGGTGGATGTAGATAGAGGGTATCCTGCATAGAGGTCAGTGACATGTGGTGTTCTGCAGGGATCTGCACTGGACCATTGTTCTTTGCGATTTTTATAACAGTCAAATGCACACAAAATGCTGAAGGAACTCATCAGATCAGGCACCATCTATGGAGATGAATAATTAGTTAATGGTTCAAGGTCGAGACCCTTCTTGCAGACTGAAAAGGAAGGGGTCAGATGTGAAAATAAGAATGGCGTGGGTATGGAAGGTGCACAAGTGGGCAGGGATTAGGTGAGTTGAAATGTGAGTGGTTGGGTGAAGGGAAATGAAGTAAGAAGTTGGGAGGTGATAGGGAGAAGAGGTAAACAGATGAAGAAGGAATCTGTTCGGGAGAGAAGCGTGGAATAGATGAATGAGAAGGTGGGGGTGGGGGGGTGTACCAGAGGAAGGTGATGGAGATGTGAGGAGAAGACAGGAAGAGACAGGGGAGCCGCAATGGAGAATAGGAGAAGGCGGAGACGGGGAAAATTTCTCAGAAGTTGGGGAAGACAATGTTCATGCTGGAAGGTTGGAGTTTTGGCAGCCGGAGTGTGATGTTACTCTTCCAACTGGGGAGACCATGAACAGGCATGTTTTAATGACAATGGGGAATTACAGCAGATCAGGCAGCATCTATGGAGATGAATGATAAGTCTACGGTTCAGGTCGAGACCCTTCTTGCGGACTGGAAAGGAAGGAGGCAGAAGGGAGATTGAGAATGGTTTGGGAGGGGAGGGAATACAAGCAGACAGGTAATAGATAAGTGGGTGAAGGAAGAGAAATGAACTAAGAAGATGGGAGGTGATAGGGAGAAGAGATTAACATCTGAAGAAGGAATCTGAGAGGAGAGGAGTGCAGACAATTGCAGAAACGTAAGGAGGAGAGGTATCTGAGGAAGGTGCTGGAGATGTGAGGAGAAGACAGGAGGCAAAAGGAAAGCCAAACTGGAGGAGGGGAGAATTTTCTGTAAGTTGGGGAAATCAATATTCATGCTGTAATGTAGGCAGCCGGAGTATGATGTTGCTCCTCCAACCGGGGAGTAGGGTCATCGTGGCAGAAGGGTAGTCCATGGACAGGCATGTTGGAATGGGAATGGGATGTGGAATTACAATGGGTAGCCAACAGGAGATGCTGTCCATCAGACCGCATGACATAGGAGCAGCGTTAGGCCATTCAGTCCATCGAGGCTGCTCCGCCAGTCCTTCATGGCTGATCCCCAATCCCAATCAAATAAAATATGCCTGCTGGCTTGTCATATCCTTCGAGGTCCTGACTAGTCTGGAAATATCAATTTCCACTTGAAATGTACCCATGGACTTGATCTCCACCACATTCCACAGATTCGTTACTTTGACTAAAAGGAAACAAATCTTCCTTCCCTCTGTTCTAAACGGTCTCCTCTCAATTTTGAAGCTCAGCCCTTTAGTTCGGGATACCCCCACCACAGGAAACATCTCTTCGCATCCACCACGTTTCAACATTCGGTACATTTCAGTGAGGTACCCTGAATTCTTCTAAATTCCAGTGGGCACAAGCCCAAAGCTGCCAAACGCTCCTCATATGTATATCCCTTAATCATCCCCGTGAACCCGGAATCATATGCCATGGTGAACATAGCAAAGTTACTGAACAAACTTTTCCCCAGTAGTTATCAGGTCTGGTCACTGCAGAGGAGACTGGAAAGAGTCCCTGTCCCCATCAATCTCACAGGTGAAGGGTCACCTCTCCTGGGGGATACTGTTTCTGACCTTGAATATTGGTGTGTGAGTAGGTGAATAGGCATTTGTAGCACTTGTTGAGATCTGACGTTGATTATAAGCAGAGTTTGGCCAAACATGTTGTTTTCTCTGGAGCTGCGGAGGCTGAAGGGAGATTTAACAAATCTTTGTACGGTCACAGAGTTATAGAATAGACAACTGGCGTAGTTGTCCCAGGACTGAAATATCACAGACTAACAGGCATGCATTTACACTGAGGGGAGTTAATTTGAATGGAAATATGCCGGGCAAGTTTTTGTTCACATATTTTGGTGGGTACATGAAATGCCCTTCCAGGGCTGATACTCGAGGCAAGTATGACAGAGGCGATAAAGTCCCTTTTAAACAGGTGTTTGAATGAGCAGGGAATGGACAAGTGAGGGTATTATATCAGCCGATGGCATAGTTTAGTGGGGCATTAAATGATACTTTAATGATATGTTTCTGGACTGCATTGTTCAGTGTTCGATGTTGATTGGAATGTTGTTCCACCCTGGGACTGGATACAGCAAATCCGGCTGATTATATCAGTTCTTGTGAAATCTTCATCACCATCCACACCCTCATAACAGTAAATCAAACCTACATACTTTCTTGACAGTTCCACGCAAATTCATTATCAAAACCCGCATCCATTACCACATACCTCATGGGCAGATTCCATTTCTTGTAGCTGCTTAGAAGAAAAATAAACACAACAGGATTTAATAAACACAACGCAGGGAGAGTCAAAGATGGAGAAACAACCAACGTACAGGGAAAATAAATTTGCAAATAAAAAAAATATGACGATGAAATTGAGTTGTAAACTCCTTGAATGTGAGTCTGTAGGATGTGGAACGAGTTGAGATTTGTTGGTGATTTAAGTTAGCCACAGTGGTTCAGGAGCCTGATGGTTGTAGGGGAACAACTGGTCCTGAACCTGGTGGCGGCGGACCATAAGGGTCCAGTATCCCTCTCCCAGATGTAGTGACGAGAAGAGGGCATGTCCTGAATAGTGGACTTTTGTCAGTGTTCCATGGGAATGTATAGAATGGTGTGGACGGGTTTGTCTGTGATGGACTGGGCTGTATCCACCCCTTTCTCTACACTTTCTCTTCACTAGATTGCTTTAGTAAACATGACAGGATGCCGTCCAGGAATACAATACCTCACATCTGCGATAGTTTGTCATAAATATTCATTCTGACCTGTCGGGGTATTAAAAGCTGCCTTCCACTCATCCCCTTTATGAATGCGAATTCAGTCAGAAGGGTTCCTCAGGTTCAGTTTTATGACGATCATTGGAATAGTCCTGGGAAATTTCCCGGGATCATCATAGGTCAAAAACTTGGGAATGTCAGAGGCAGACTCGGAAACAGGGATTACAGTCTGGGGAACTCGGTGAGCTTCTGGGAGTCAGCCCAGGATGCTGCCATTGGACCATAACGGGACCATGCTATGAAAACCACGGATACCGTCAGGTGAGATTGCCCTCAGGGGAAGAGATAAGGAGAGGTCTATCGGTAACCTCAGGGTCCATCAAACATGACACACGTTTCCTGGCTCAAGATGTTGCTTGTCAGGAGCAGAGGCTCTCAAAGGGTAGCCGAACTTAAAGGTTGGTACTCCTACTGGTCGGGTCACCCGCAGATCTAAAAAAATACCTGTGGAAACAAAGTCTATAAACGGCCGGAAGGGCCAGTTCCTTGGTTCCCAAGGCCAGGTACCCCAAAGACTGAGGGATGAGGAGGTATCTTCGAAACTGTCACGGAACTCCCTTTACCAACCAGTACACCTTTGGACTGTGGGAGGAGATCGGAGCAACCGGAGGAACCCACAGGGACACAGGGAGAATGTACAAACCCATTCAAGGCAGCGTCCTATCTGAAACCCTGTACTGTATGGACCCGGTACTGTAAAGCATTGTCAACACTACGCTACCGTGCTGTCTCGTAAACTGAAGTACGGCCGAATGACAATTATACTTCAAAATGAACTTGAGGATCATCGACTGCAGCGCTATCACTTGGAAGGGGGTGTGCTTCCACTGTGTGATGCACCCTCAATAACTCTCCGAGATGTGAGGCGACATATTGGTTTTATTGACTGGAAGAAAGAAGAAGCAGTAAATAACCACCATACTACATCCAGGAGACTGAGGGCCGGGATCAGGCCTCAATCGCCTTTATACCGGGGTCTGTGGGAGGAGCCACAGGAGCAGTCAGCAGGGGGGCGTGTCCAGACAGGTATATGTAGTTCACCACACTGTGTCTATTCTGCCCCTGAATCTCTCCGTCTACTCACACTCACGTACCAGTGGGATTTTGCTCGGAAAACATTCTTCTAAACGACCAACGAACCTGGAGCAGATTGTTTTACTTTTTTTTGTTTGTAAAGAATGAATCTCTGTTGGAGCGTGTTTAATGCACTGTTCACTTTCTGACACAGGGGGTCCTGAAACAAAATCAATATTAAGATTCCGCCTCACCAACACCCGATCCAATGGTATTTCTAAACCCGAACCCCTTACCTCGAGCGAAATAAACCAACACACAGGCCGGTATCCCAGCAACAGTAAGGACTTGCAGCCGAAGCAGACAAACAGGTTTGGTAAAACAATGCCGAGGACTGTTGGGGGTTGGGCAGAACACTCCGGGGGGGGGGGCGGTTGGGGGGGACAGAAGCTCATGTTTACACGGAGCCCACCTGAGGGCGAAAAGCAGATTTCCCTGACAGTGTGTAACTGTGGGGGCTCTCCTAGTCCACGAGTAATAACCCCATACTGAGCATACACGTAACTTTAAACGTTAAAATGGGTTTACCGAGTTGGAAGATCCCAATAAAGACATGTGCGGTGCCTGGATAATGAGGACGTGAGCCAATTCAAAGTGGCAGGGTGAAGGGTTACGGTTTATCCACTAGGAGGTCACAAACAAGGGGGATATTTCTCCGCTTCCTTACCATGAAGCTGGTGGTGTGTTTCAGAATGCGTATGGTGTGTTGGCCATCAGTCGTGGCATTTATCTCAAGAACCATGTTGCAGCTCTCCAAAAGTCTTGTTAGACAACACAGAGAATTTTGTGTCGGGTCTCGTCTCCTCCTGATAGGAAAGACGTGGATGTCTTTCGAGAGGCATAGGAATTTTACCAGGGCATGTTTAGTTTTCTCTGTGTGCTGGTGTACGGCTGAATCACGACAAGCTGGAACTTGAACCTGAAGCGGTCGGGGAAAGGCTGCTGGAATGTAAACATCCCTCACTGCAGACCAACCAGCTCTACATTAACCCTCCTCTTCCCGCGGCAGATTCCTACACTTCTGAATGTGAAGACATTTGAGGATTTTGTACAAAACCGGGCCCCAATGGTTACGCTGTGGATAAAATCTTCTGGAATGATGAGCTGGATTGTTGTTACCTGTGAGACTGGCCACACTGAGGGTGGAAGGCTGATCATCCGCAGACATCCTACCATCGTGATGTAGGAGCCACTCAACATGTTTAAAAGATAAAAACACAAAGTAAAAAACAAATAAAAAATAAATCTGAATCGCTGCTGCATGTCGGTTACTGGTTCATATCCGCTTTACCTGGGGAAAATCACCGTGAGAGGGCAGAAATGCGGGATCCACTGTCAGAGAGCCGCTGCTGACCGTGGTGAACATAGAATCATAGAACTGAAACAGACCATTCGGCCCATCTAACTGGTGCCGAACTACCATGCTGCCTAGACCCATCGACCCGGTACCCCTCTTATACATGTACCTATCCAGATTAATCTTAAACGTTGAAATCAAATCCGTTTCCACCACTTGCGCTGGTCACAAACCGAGTGGCCAAGTCCTGCTCCTATATATTATGGTCTATGGTCAGAGATCCCTCAAAGTAGCTGGTGAAGTTGTTAGACAAAAGACCATGTTACAAAGCATTAGGCCGTTTGGCCCATCGAATCTGTCCTGCCGTTCCGTCATGATTGATTTCTTCTCCTGTTGGATCTCTCTTCAATTTCTCATCCCACTGTTCTATAGGGAGTCAGACATAATGTGTGACCTTAATTCAAAGATATTAGCTTGTCTTAGACGACGAGCTCAGAAATACTAAGGAAACCATATACAGAGCTGAGAAACAATGCTATTTCTAAGACCTGTAAGGCAAAGACATAAAAGATGGTGCTTCTTAAGTCTATTATTTTGATAATAAGATAAAAAGACTATTTAAAATATACTAATGAATTAATTAATAAATAGGCTAATGAACTCTTCCCGGGCTGCCAGCCAAGTACAGATATCGATTTTAACCGGTATTCGATGAGAACTCTGCCGGCTTCATCGGGGATGATGCAGGGGCAAATCTGGTCCAATGGACATGCCCAGGCATCATCATCTGGAGTCATTTCAGCTCGCTTGCAGTGGCTGGCGTCTATCCACATACTTTTAACTTCTACCTGAACTGCTGAATGGCTAATCAACCGTACTTGGTAAGGACCTTCCCACCGAGCTTCCAGGGATTCCTTATGCGGTTTCCTGACCAGGACCCAGTCGCCATGAATCAAGGTATGTCCTCCCGCTAATAGACCACTTCAAGCAGCAGAAACCGGCTGAGAATCAGACTGAACAGATCTGTCAGTTTTGCAAAATTGTCTACTAAACTATCTGACATCACATGTCTGTCAGCCTCTCTGAGATCGAGAGCTTCCTGTACTGACAGAGGTCGTCCCGTCACCACTTCTAATTGCCTACATTTCGTTCTCATTGTTGGGGCTGCACTGATGCTCCACTTCCTCAAACGGGGGCCATGGTACGTCTTCCTTGTGAGAGTTGGTCAGCCGTTGTTTGATGATGCCCATTTATTCCATCAACTTGTCTTGATCACTCTGGTGGATGTGGACAGTGAAAAGCCATTCAATATTCATCATTCAACATGATTATTGACAAACATTTCCAGTGAGATGTGTCTCTGGTTTAAAGTGAATGGACCACGGCCATCCCATCGAGGAATATAGTCCTGAATGGGGGTTCTGGCTGTGTGTGTGACTGTAGGTTTTCTTGCTGGGATGGCTTCTACCCATCCTGTAAATGTGTCCACTGCTAATAGATATGAATATCCTTGGCTCGTTGGTGAAGTGACGTCATCCACTTGCAGATGTAAAAATGCATCAGGTGGGCAGCAGAGCTTGGTTGAGGTAGCTTCCCCGGTGATCCAGGCCTGTTTTTTGTTTCATACATCTCTCAACTGTCAGTCGGGCTTGCATCATGAACTATGGATTCCACCTCCATTGGAAAAATCCGTCAATTACCTTCTGCACTCGAGTGTGTCCTCAGGAGTGGATTAGCCGAGCGAGATAAGGAAGCAGTTCAGCTGGCGCTACCAGACTATAAGTATTACCCCAAACCCAAACCCCATCGTCATTTAATAACCCACCATTTCCCATCCAGTACCGCTGTTTTTGAATATCTCACACCTTCCGTCACTTACCGGGTTTTCTTCCATTTCTTCGATTTTCTTTAATCCTTCTCTTGCAGCCCTTTTTGCAGTTTTGTCTGCAAATGCATTTCCACAGCTTTCCTCAGTGGTTATTTTAGAGTGACCTTTACTTTTTAACACTCAGACTTCTGACGATAGTTGTATGACTGATAAGTTATCGTGTTCGTTCACCATTCTTGATTGGAATTCCTACGGCTGGAAGAAATCCTCTTTATCTCCATAAATTACCAAAGTCATGAATCACTCGGGAAGCATATCGAGAATCCGTGTAAATATTTGCTTATTTCCTTCTGCTAGCTTACAGGCTTCAACTAAAGCTTTCAACTCTGCCTGTTGTGCCAAGGTACCAGGAGCCATCTGTCCTGATGGCATTACTTTTCTGTGACAACAGGCCGACCAGCCATTCAAATTCCTACCTAACAAAGCAGCTGCCCAATGGGTGTCAGGCCTGGTCACTGCATAGGAGACTGGAAACAGTCAGTGACCCTGAAACACGCACAGGTGAAGTGTCACTTCTCCTGGGGATGACTGTTCGGGACCTTGAATACTGCTGTGTGAGTACATGAATAACCAGGTGTAGCACCTGTTGAGATCAGACGTAGATTGAAATCAGAGATTGGACAAACCTGTGCTGTTTTCCTTCCAGCTGCGGCACCTGAAGGGAGATCTAACCAATGTTTGCAGGATTACAGAGTCATAGATAGACTAGACACAGGACTGAACAATCACAGACTAGGTGGCATGCAATTACACTGAGTGAGGTTAAGTTGTAAGTAGATATGTGGGGCAAGTTTTTGTTGGCACATTGTGGTGGGTGCATGAAATGCCCTTCCAGGGGTGATACACGAGGTAAATATGACAGAGGGAATCAAATGTCCCTTAAATAAATACATGAATATGCAGGGAATGGACATGTGGGGACATTAGTTTGGCTGATTGTGTTAGTATAGTGGGGCATTAAACGATAAATTAATGGCATGTTTCTGGACTGTGTTCATAAAGTGTTCGATGGTGATAGGAATATTGTTCCACCCTTTGACTAGATACAGTAAATCTGGCTGATCACATCAGTTCTTCTGCAATCTCCATCACTATTCTCACCCTTACAGCAATAAATCAAACCTACAATCCTTGCCTGACAGTTCAATGTAAATTTATTGTCAATATCCACATGTTACCACACACATCAAGTAGATTAAATTTCTTGTTGCTGCTTAGATGAAAACAAGCTCTACAGATTTTATTAAAAACTACACAAGAAGACACAAAGACGGAGAAACAGCCAATGTGTAGGAAAAAGAAAATTTGAAAGAAAAAAATAGACGAAATCATTGAGTTGTAAACTCCTTGAAAGTAAGCCTGTAGGTTGTGGAATCAGCTGAGATTTTTTGGTGATTTAGGTTATCCACAATGATTCAGGAGCATTATGGTGTAGGGAAACAGCCTCTACCAACAGGATTCCTAAATGGTCATTGAATCTTTGGAAACTACCTCACATATTTTAACCCAGGCAATCCATTCATATTCTATATCTTCACAGTATAACCATATAACTATATAACAATTACAACAGCCCATTGGTAACAGACCATCTCGGCACTTCTAGTCCGTGCCGAACGCTTACTCTCACCTAGTCCCACCTATCTGCACTCAGCCCATAACCCTCCATTCCTTTCCTGTCCATATACCTACCCCATCTTCTTTAATGACAAAATCTAACCTGCCTCAACCACTTCTACTGGAAGCTCATTCCACACAGCTACCACTCTCTGAGTAAAGAAGTTCCCCCTCGTGTTACCCCTAAACTTTTGCCCCCTGACTCTCAACCCATGTACTCTTGTTTGAATCTCCCCTACTCTCAATGGAAAAAGCCTATCCACGTCAACACTATATATCCTCCTCATAATTTTAAATACCTCTATCAAGTCCCCCCTCAAACTTCTACGTTCCAAAGAATAAAGATCTAACTTGTTCAACCTTTCTCTGTAACTTAGGTGCTGAAACCCAGGTAACATTCTAGTAAATCTCCTCTGTACTCTCTCTATTTTGTTGACATCTTTCCTATAATTCGGTGACCAGAACTGTACAGAATACTCGAAATTTGGCCTTACCAATGCCTTGTACAATTTTAACATTACATCCCAACAATGCTCTGATTTATAAAGGCCAGCATAACAAAAGCTTACTTCACCAACCCATATACATGAGATTCCACCTTCAGGGAACTATGCACCATTATTCCTAGATCACTCTGTTCTCCTGCATTCCTCAATGCCCTACCTTTTACCATGTATGTCCCATTTTGATTAGTCCTGACAGAATGTAGCACCTGACACTTATCAGCATTAAACTCCATCTGCCATCTTTCAGCCCACTCTTCTAACTGGCCTAAATCTCTCTGTAAGCTTTGAAAACCTACTTCATTATCCACATCGCCACCTACCTTAGTATCATCCTCATACCTGCTAATACAATTTACCACCCTATAATCCAGATCATTAATGTATATGACAAACAACATTGGACCCAGTACAGATACCTGAGACACACCACTAGTCACTGACCTCCAACCTGAAAAACAGTTATCCACCACTTCTCTCTGGCATCTCCCATCCAGCCACTGTTGAATTCATTTTACTACTTCAATATTAATAGCAAACGATTGAACATTCCTAACTAATCTTCCATGTGGAACCTTGTCAAAGGCATTACTGAAGTCCATATAGACAAGATCCACTGCTTTACCCTCGTCAACCTTCCTAGTAACCTTTTCAAAAAATTCAGTAAGCTTTGTCAAACCTGACCTTCCACGCACAAATCCATGTCGACTGTTCCTTATCAGACCCTGTCTATCCAGCTAGTTATATATACCATCTCTAAGAATACTTCCCATTAATTTACCCACCACTGACGATAAACTTACAACTTACTGATAATTGCTAGGTTTACTTTTAGAACCCTTTTTAAACAATGGAACCACAAGAGCAATACACCAATCCTCTGGCACCATCCCTGTTTGATACATTTGAAGTATTTCTGTCAGAGCCCCTGCTATTTCTACACCAACTTCCCTCAAGGTCCTAGGGAATATCCTGTCAGGCACCGTAGACTTATCCACTTTTATATTCTCTAAAAGCGTCAGTACTTCCTCTTCTTTAATCATCACAGTTTCCATAACTACCCTACTTGTTTCCCTTAACTTACACAATTCAATATCCTTCTCCTTAGTGAATGCCAAAGAAAAGACATTGTTCAAAATCTCCCCCATCTCTTTCAGCTCCACACATAACTGTCCACTCTGATTCTCTAAGGGAACAATTTTATCCCTCATTATCCTTTTGCTATTAATATAACTGTATAAACAATTTTGACCCGGCCGAATAATCCCCTCATAACAAGTGTCAATATCAAATTTTGAACCAAAAATCTATTGAGAATGTATGAACAGCCTATCTGACATTAATAAACGGGTGATTAATCCTTAATTAATGTCTCAGAGATCTAAAATCCATTTCAATAGATACGGATCAAATTTGACCCGGTACAGCCTCAATGTACAAAAAAATTGTAGCATGTGTACAAAAGTATAAAATTTAAAGTAGTTTCATTTTGGCTCATTTTCGGTCACTTTAGGAAAAGTCATAAAATTTTGGCTAAAAATGGCATTTAGGGTGTTTTTATCCTGCTGTCAAATGTCAAAACGGGTCAAATTTGATCCGAACAGTATGTAAGGGTTAATATACAGTGTTTCTATTTTTTTAATCTACCCAGTATAAGTATAACATAATTGACTTACTTATCTATTTATTACAATTTTTAAATGTTATTTATAATTATTATTATCTCTGCTAGATTATGTAAAAGAAATGGTTGTTGACTTCAGGAGGGCACGGAGCGACCACTCCCTGCTGAACATCGACGGCTCCACGGTAGAGGTCATTAAGAGCACCAAATTTGTTGGTGTTCACCTGGTGGAGAATCTCACCTCAACACCAGCTCCATAGCAAAGAAAGCCCAGCAGCATCTCAACTTCCTGCGAAGGCTGAGGGAAGTCCACCTCCCACTCTCCCCATCCTCATCACATTCTACAGCGGTTGTATTGAGAGCATCCTGAGCAGCTGCACCACTGCCTGGTTCAAAAATTACACCATTTCAGATCGCAAGACCCTGCAGCGGATAGTGAGATCAGCTGAGAAGTTCACCAGGGTCTCTCTTCCCGCCATCACAGACATTTACACGACACGCTGCATCCGCAAAGCAAACAGCATTATGAATGACCCCATGCACCCCTCATACAATTTCTTCTCCCGCCTGCCATCTGGGAAAAGGCACGAAGCATTCGGGCTCACATGACCAGACTATGTAACGGTTTCTTCCCCCAAGCTATCAGACTCCTCAATACCCAGAGCCTGGACTGACACCTGACTGCCCTATTGTCTTGTTTATTATTTATTGTAATGCCTGCACTGTTTTGTGCACTTTATGCAGTCCTGGGTAGGTCTGTAGTCAAGTGTAGTTTCCTCTGTGTTGTTTTTTACGTCGTTCAGTGTAGTTTTTGTACTGTTTCATGTAGCAGCATGGTCCTGAAAAACGTTGTCTCATTTTTGCTGTGTACTGCACCAGCAGTTATGGTCGAAATGACAATAAAAAGTGACTTGAGTTTTGTTTCAGAAATAAAAGGGTTGACTAAAAGGGAAATTGACAGAAGAAGAGAGCAGTAGTGATAGGGGATTCGACAGTGAGGGAACAGACAGGAGATTCTGTGGACATGGACGGGACACCTGGATGGTATGTTGCCTCCCAGGTGCCAGGGTCAGGGATGTCTCAAATCGCATCCACAACATTTTGGAGAGGGAGGGGTAGTAGCCAGTTGTCTTGGTATATATTGGTACCAATGACATAGGAAGGAAAAGCAATGAGTTCCTGAAAAGAGAATTTCAAGAGCTCGGTAGAAAGTTGAGAAGCAGGAACTCCCAGGTAGTAATTTCTGGATTGCTACCTGTGCCACGCGTCAGTGAGGGCAGAAACAGGATGATTTGGCAGATAAATACATGGCTGAGAAGCTGGTGCAGAAGGCAGGGCTTCAGGTTCTTCGATAACTGGGATCTCTTCTGAGGGGATGACCTGTTCAAAAGTGACGGGTTTCACCTGCAACCGAGGGGGACCAATATTATCACAGGCAGGTTTGTTAGAGCCGTTGGGGAGGGTGTAAACTAACTTGGCAGGGCGGGGTGGGAATCGGAATGAAGGGACTCAGAATAGGATGGATGTAAAAAAGTAAAGATAGCATGCAGTCAGATTGTCAGGAAGGGCAGGCAGGTGATGGGACTTAGTATCAAATCATCAGGGATGCAAAATCAGAAAGGACAGCAAATACAGAGCTCAAGGTGTTGTATCTAAATGTGCGTAATATAAGAAATAAGGTGGATAATCTTGTTGCAATATTACAGATTACCACGTATGATGTTGTGGCCATCACTGAATCGTGGCTGAAGGATCGTTGTAGTTGGGAGTGGAATGTCCAAGTTTACACGTTATATTGGAAGGTAGGCAGAGGGTGTGATGTGGCCCTACCGGTAAAGAATGGCATCAAATCAGTGGAAAGATGTGACATAGAGTCAGAAGGTGTTAAATCACTGTGGGTTGAGTTTAGAAACTGCAAAGGTAACAGAATGTTGATGGCAGTTATACACAGGACTCCTAGCCAGTGAGGCTAGAAATAGGAAGATAACGCAGCTAAATACGTGGCTAAGGAGTTGGTGCAGGAGGGAGGGCTTCATGTGTCTGGACAATTGGGCCTTGTTCCAGGGAATGTGGGACCTTTTCCGACGGGACGGTTTGCACCTGAACTGGAGGGGGACTAACATCCTTGCCGGAAGGTTTGCTAGTGCTGCTCCGGGGGGTGGGGGGGGGGGGGTTTAAACTAGATTTGTGGGGGGAGGGGAACCAGAGTGTTAGAGCAGATAGTGAGGTGGAGGAGGATAAAGGTCATGCGAGAGCTGCAAGTATAGTGCATGGAATAAAGCCAGATCTAACATATAAAGAGGCTTTGAGAAAAGAGAAACAGAATAAAGGGTGTAAAGGTAGTAAGGTTGAAGGGCTAAAGTGTGTGTACTTCAATGCAAGAAGCATCATGAACAAAGGTGATGAGCTGAGAGCTTGGATGCATACATGGAATTATAATATAGTGGCCATTACAGAGACTTGACTGGCACCAGGGCAGGAATGGATTCTCAATATTCCTGGATGTCAGTGCTTTAAAAGGGCTGGGGGGTGGGGAAGAGGAGAAGGGGTGGTGTTACTGGTCAGGGATACTATTACAGCTACAGAAAGGGTAGGTCATGTATCAGGATCCTCTTTTGAGTCAGTATGGGTCGAAGTCAGGAGCAGGAAGAGAGCAGTTACTCTACTGGGGGTATTCTATAGGCCCCCTGGTAGCAGCAGAGATACCGAGGAGCAGATTGGGAAGCAGATTTTGGAAAGGTGCAAAAATAACAGGGTTGCTTTAACTTCCCTAATATTGATTGGCATCTGATTCGTTCCAATGGTTTAGACAGGGCAGAGTTTGTTATGTGTGCCCAGGACGGGTTCCTGTCACAGTATGTTGACAGGCCAACTAGATCTAGTATTAGGTAACGAACCGGGTCAGATAACAGATCTCTCAGTGGGTGAGCATCTGGGGGACAGCGACCATCGCTCCCTGACCTTTAACATTATCATAGAAAAGGATAGAATCAGAGAGGACAGGAAAATTTTTAATTGGGGAAGGGCAAATTATGAGGCTATAAGGCTAAAACATGCGGGTGTGAATTGGGATGATGTTTTTGCAGGGAAATGTACTATGGACATGTGGTCGATGTTTAAGGATCTCTTGCAGGATGTTAGGGTTAAATTTGTCCCGGTGAGGAAGATAAGGATTGGTAGGGTGAAGGAACTTTGGGTGACAAGTGAGGTGGAGAATCTTTCTTTTTCAATCTTTTTATTAGTATTAATAATATTATGAACAAAATACAATTGATATATTAATAAAGGGATTACAAACATACAAATTCCCATTACTCATGAAAGAATACATAAGCAATGAATACAGTATAAATAAGTTTTCCCGAAACATGAACCATATAGTATATATATGAACAAGGTAAATCTAGATATTTCATAATATATAATATAAAAAAAGAGAAAAAAATATATATATGCAAAATTGACTAACCTACTAATGTAATATCTAAGGGGAAAAAAAGGAAGCAAAAAAAGAAAAAAAAAGAAAAACTAAAAAAGAGAAAAAAAGGGCTGTTTATAATATCTCACAAGAATACATAAACATCAATGTCGTCAACTCCGATCCTCTCAGCATAAATACGATTAAAGCTGAAAAAACCAATAAGCTTGGAACAGGGTCGTATTACATCATATGAAAATATTGAATAAATGGTCTCCATATCTTTTCAAATTTAATAGAAGTATCGAATACACCACTTCTAATTTTTTCTAAATTTAGACATAACATAGTTTGAGAAAGCCAATGAAATACCGTGGGAGGATTAATTTCCTTCCAATTCAACAAAATAGATCTTCTAGCCATCAAAGTGAGAAAAGCAATCATTCGACAGGCGGAAGGAGATAAGTGAAGTGAGCCCATCATCGGTAAACCAAAAATTGCGGTAATAGGATGGGTTTGTAAATCGATGTTCAGTACCGCAGAAATAATATCAAAAATATCTTTCCAATATTTTTTCAAAAGCGGACATGACCAAAACATATGAGTTAAAGACGCGATTTCCGATTGACATCTGTCACAAATAGGGTTTATATAAGAATAAAAATGAGCTAATTTATCCTTGGACATATGGGCCCTATGTACAACCTTAAATTGTATTAATGAATGTTTGGCACATATAGATGATGTATTAACTAATTGAAGAATTCTATCCCAATTCTCAATAGGAATAATAAGATTAAGCTCTCTTTCCCAATCATTTTTGGTCTTATCAAGGGGCACTGAACGTATCTTCATAATTATATTATAAAGTTTTGATATAAGCCCTTTTTGAAAAGGGTTTAATTCAAACAAACTCTCCAAAATATCTGAAGACACAAAATTTGGAAACGTAGGAAGTACCGTACTTAAAAAACTCCTAACCTGTAAGTATCTAAAAAAATGAAATCTAGGCAAATTATATTTATTAGATAATTGCTCAAAAGACATAAAACAATTGTCCGAAAATAAATCAGAAAATCTTAATAAACCCTTAGTTGTCCAAGCCAAAGAAGCTTGATCTATAATTGAGGGGTGGAAAAAACAATTAGATACAATAGGAATATTTAAAGCGAATTGAGTCAACCCGAAAAATTTCCGAAATTGAAACCATATACGTAAGGTATATTTAACTATCGGGTTGTCAATTCGTTTCGGCAATTTAGAAAGAGCAAAAGGGAGAGAAGTCCCTAAAATAGAACCCAGAGCATAACCTGGTACCGATTTAATTTCCAAACTCACCCAATGAGGGCCAAAAGGACCACCCAATTCTTTCAACCAACATAACAAATATCTAATATTAACTGCCCAATAATAAAATCTGAAATTGGGTAATGCCAACCCACCTTCCTTCTTTGTCTTCTGTAAGTATGTTTTACCTAACCTGGGATTTTTATTCTGCCATATATATGAAGAAATTTTTGAATCAACATTAGTAAAAAAGGATTTCGGAATAAAAATTGGTACCGCTTGAAAAATATATAAAAACTTAGGTAAAATAACCATCTTAATAGCATTAATCCTACCTATCAGAGATAAAGATAATAGTGACCACTTAGTAAACAAGCCTTTAATCTGATCAATTAAGGGTAGAAAATTAAACCTAAATAATTCTTTATGGTTTTTTGTGATTTTAATCCCTAAGTAAATAAAAGAGTCATTAACTAATTTAAAAGGTAAATTACCTGTCTATTGAAAGGAAACAATTCACTCTTATTAAGATTTAACTTATACCCAGAAAACTCACTAAATTGAGCCAACAATGATAAAACTGCTGGAATAGATTTCTCAGGGTTAGAAATGAATAATAATAAATCATCTGCGTACAAAGATACCTTATGAATATCTGTTCCACGATTAATTCCCAAAATATCCTGTGATTCTCTGATGGCAATTGCCAAAGGTTCTAAAGCAATGTTAAATAGTAATGGGCTAAGATGACAACCTTGTCTAGTGCCCCGAAATAAACGAAAGAAGGGAGATCTTTGATTATTAGTAAACACCGAGGCTACTGGAGTGTGATAAATCAGTTTAATCCAAGAAATAAAGCTCGGACTAAAATTAAACTTCTCCAGCACATAAAATAAGTAAGGCCATTCAACTCTATCAAATGCTTTCTCCGCATCTAATGAAATAACACATTCTGAAGTGCTATGTGAAGGAATATAAACAATATTCAGTAATCTCCTAACATTGAAAAAAGAATAGCGATTTTTAATAAAACCGGTTTGATCTTCCGAAATAATTTGGGGTAATACCTTCTGCAGCCTGGAAGCCAGTAACTTGGAAAAGATCTTGGAGTCCACATTCAATAAAGATATTGGTCTATAAGATGTACAGTCAGTAGGGTCTTTATCTTTCTTCAGTATTAAGGAAATGGAAGCTCTATGAAAAGATTGTGGCAAATTCCCCAATCTAACTGCTTCTTCAAAAACCTTGCATAACCAAGGAGAAAGAGTAGCAGAAAAGCATTTTAAAAATTCTACTGTATACTCATCTGGACCTGGTGCTTTCCCAGAATTCATTGAGGAAATAACCCCTTTAATTTCCGCATCCGTGATCGGAGTATCTAATACTGAAAGATCATCGGATGATAATTTTGGAAAATTCAATTTCCCAAGAAAATCACACATGGTATTATGATCCTGAGGGAATTCAGATTGATACAGGGAGGTATAAAAGTCTTGAAAAGACTTATTTATCTCATCATGGTTAACTGTCAAATCCCCATTCTGCTGACGAATCTTAGTGATTTGACGTTTAACCCAAACATTCTTCAGCTGACTAGCTAACAGTTTTCCCGATTTATCACTATGTATATAAAAATCAGATCTGTTTTTCATTAATTGATTTTTAATCGGAGATGTAAGTAATAAACTATGCTCCATTTGAAGTTCAACCCTTTGTTTGTAAAGCTCCCTACTAGGAGTGGTCGAATATTTCTTGTCAATCTCTTTAATTTTATCAATCAATAAAAGAGTTTCCTTGTTAATGCGTTTTCTCAGACCAACAGAGTAAGAGATAATCTGTCCACGTATATACGCTTTAAAAGTGTCCCAAAGTGTTCCGCAAGAGATATCTTCCGTGGAATTAGTTGAAAAGAAAAAATCGATCTGCTCCTTCATAAATTTAATAAAGTCCGGATCTTGCAATAAGGTAGAGTCAAATCGCCATTGTCTAGCACTTGAAGCTGTATCCGTAAAATTAATAGAAAGTTTTAATGGAGCATGGTCAGAAATAGCTATAATATCATAATTACAACCAATGACCGATGGAATAAAACAAGAGTCAATAAAAAAATAATCAATTCTCGAATAGGAATGATAAACATGTGAGAAAAAAGAAAACTCTTTGTCATTAGGATGGCGAAATCTCCAAATATCAAAAACTCCATTATCAGTCAAAAAGGAGTTAGTACAAGTGGACGACTTATTGGGTAAAGTCTGAATAGATATAGATTTGTCCATCAAAGGATTTAATAACAATTAAAGTCACCACCCATTATTAACTTATATTCATTTAAATTGGGTAAAGAAGTAAATAAGGACTTAAAAATTCAGGACAATCCACATTTGGAGCATAAACATTAACCATAGCAACCTTTTTATTACAGAGTAAACCCGTAATTAACAAAAATCTACCATTCGGATCCGAAAGGATATCATGTTGAACAAATGCAATAGAGGAGTCAATAAAAATTGAAACTCCCTTAACTTTGGCATTCGAATTCGAATGATACTGTTGACCCCGCCAAGACCTAAAAAAGCGATATTTGTCCTCCTTCCTCACATGAGTTTCTTGTACAAAAATGATATGAGCATTAAGTCTTTGGAATACTTTGGAAATCTTCTTTCGTTTAATCGGATGGTTTAAACCATTAGTGTTCCAAGACACAAAGTTAATGGTTTGAGCCATGCTTCTAAAGTCAACCCTTTGGTATAGAAAGGGTTAACCAAATTATAAACTCATGCACCCGGAAGAGGAACAAAAATAAAGAGCGGACCCGGAAGTGACGACATCGTAGACATATTTGTAGTTCAAAAACAGCCCGAATGAAAAAACTGAAACAAACTGGTAAAATAAAAATAAAAAAGGAAAACAGACCAACCCCCACCCCCACAAGAAAAAGAAAAAAAGCCAAAATATGGCTAGAAAAAGGAAAAAATGAGACTAATTCTACCCCCATATCAGCGGCAGACCACTCCGTATTTAAAGGATATATTAAAAATAACCACCCCAACTTTAAAAATTATGATCACAATACTAAAATCTATGCTTCTTAATATGCTTGGTTGTAAAAAAAAAGAATATAATCACTAAAAGTTTATAAATCGGGTTATAACCCAAACAAATCAAGAAGTATTTAAACTATGATAAGCGATGCATTATAGGAAGAAAACGAAAAAAGAAACAATAACGCCATCTTAAACAAAACCAAGAATATTTTTGCAAAAAACCACCATCTTGGTAATAAAAAAAAATTCCCTTCGAAAGGTTAAAAATATACCTTCAAGGGAACAAAAATAATAGTCAAAAATATAGTATAGTGGTTAAAGTGTATAAAACAGAACGATTAATATAACGAAAACACACTTTAACTTAAATATGAAGTATAGGATAAACCTACACCAATAACCAGAGACTAACTCTGGTTTGAGGAATCGAAAACCATCTTACACGACCAGAATCACTCATTTATTAGGGATTAGTGTCTATAGCAGTAGGGAAGTTCTCCTCCAGATACTTTCTCGCTTCAGATGTAGAAAGGAAAACCTGGCGTGGGGCATTCGACGGAGAGATTCGAAGCTTCGCAGGGTATAAGAGCGCAGGTTTTAGATTTTTCTCATAACATTCAGACATCAGAGGTTTAAAAAGAAGCCTTTTTTCATAACTTCAGGACTAAAATCTTCAACCAAATGGAAGTAGTAATTTTGAAATTTAATCATCCCAGCCCTCCGAGCCTCACGAATAAGTTGTTCTTTGTCGTGTACATAGTGAAACCGGACAATTACCACCGGGGGTTTTGCTGAAGCACTCGATGAACGACTCCAAATTCTATGTGCTCGATCAAGTAACGGGGGGTTCTCTGGAAAAACCGACGGAAACGCATCTTTTAAAAGTTGAGCAAAATATTTCGAAGGATCGCCTTTTTCTATGCCGTCTGGGAGACCAAGTATACGTAAGTTCTGTCTTCTGGACCGATTCTCCAAGTCGACACTCTTGGCTTTAAGTGTTTCCACCAATTTAATGGTCGAAATTAAATCCTGTTGCAATTTTTCAATTGTCAAATCTCGTTTCCGAGCTTCTTCTTGCAGAGACGCGATAAGAGCTTGCTGTTGATTAATTACTGAATCCGTCTTAACCATATAATCTTGAAAAGCCTTTATATCTTGTTTAACAACTTGTTGTAGTTCATCGAATTTTTTATCCAAAACCTCCATAAACAGTTCATAAGTTAACTCAGTGCGTTGCGGTTGAGCTGGCTTCTTTCCATTACCGTTCGGGTTCCGCCCCGGTTCTCGTCCTTTAGATCTAAGAGCCATTTCTGTTTGCATATCTTCAAAAGTTCACAATAAACTCTTAACGATAAGCCCGAGAAAATAGCAAGAATCTTTTGGTGTAGGTAAAAATAAGTTGAATAAGGGTGATCAAAGGTTAAAAAAAGTAAAGATTATGGAGCGGATCTAAAACAGTTCTCACTCCATGAGCGTCTCCCGCTGACCTGAGGTGGAGAATCTAGTCAGATGGAAGAAGGCAGCATACGTGAGGTTTAGGAAGCAAGGATCAGATGGGTCTATTGAGGAATATAGGGTAGCAAGAAAGGAGCTTAAGAAGGGGCTGAGTAGAGCAAGAAGGGGGCATGAGAAGGCCTTGGTGAGTAGGATAAAGGAAAACCCCAAGGCATTCTTCAATTATGTGAAGAACAAAAGGCTGACAGGACTGAAGGTAGGACTGATTAGAGATAAAGGTGGGAAGATGTGCCTGGAGGCTGTGGAAGTGAGCGAGGTCCTCAATGAATACTTCTCTTCGGTATTCATCAATGACAGGAAACTTGAAGATGGTGAGGACAATATCAGTGAGGTTGATGTTCTGGAGCATGTTGATATTAAGGGTGAAGAGGTGTTGGAGTTGTTAAAATGCATTAGGACGGATAAGTCACCGGGGCCTGATGGAATATTCCCCAGGCTGCTGGGGAATAGGGTAGTTACAAAACCTTATGGGGTTTTAGCTTTCATAAGTTGAGGGAAAGAATTTAAGAGTCGCGATGTAATGATGCAGCTCTATAAAACTCTGGTTGGGCCACACTTGGAGTACTGTGTCCAGTTCTGGTCGCCTCACTATAAGAAGGATGTGGAAGCATTGGAAAGGTACAGAGGAGATTTACCAGAATGCTGCCTGGTTTAGAGAGTATGGATTATGATCAGAGATTAAGGGAGCTAGGGCTTTACCCTTTGGAGAGAAGGAGGATGAGAGGAGACATGATAGAGGTGTACAAGATATTAAGAGGAATAGGTAAACTGGATAGCCAGCGCCTCTCCCCCAGTGCACCACTGCTCAGTACAAGAGGACATGGCTTTAAGGGAAGGGGAGGGAAGTTCAAGGGGGATATTAGAGGAAGGTTTTTAACTCAGAGAGTGGTTGGTGCGTGGAATGCACTGCCCGAGTCAGTAGTGGAGGCAGATACACTGGTGAAGTTTAAGAGACTACTAGACAAGTATATGGAGGAATTTAAATTGGGGGGTTATATGTAAGGCAGGGTTTGAGGGTCGGTGCAAAGTTGTGGGCCGAAGGGCCTGTAATGTGCTGTACTATTATATGTTCTATGTTCTGCTCCACGAGGTGAGGTAAGAGATTGCTGAACCTCTGGATAGGGTCTTTATGTCTTCATTGTCCACGGGAATGGTACCAGAGGATTGGAGGGAGGAGAATGTTGTCTCCTTGTTCAAAAAAGGTAGTAGGGATAGTCCGGGTAATTATAGACCAGTGAGCCTTACGTCAGTGGTGGGAAAGCTGTTGGAAAAGACTTTTAGAGATAGAATCTATGGGTATTTAGAAATCATGGTCTGATCAGGGACAGACAGCATGGCTTTGTGAAGGGCAGATTGTGTCTAACAAGCCTGATAGAGTTCTCTGAGGAGGTGACCAGGCATATAGTTCAGGGTAGTTCAGTGTATTGATCTACGTGAATATTGGTAAGGCATTTGATAAGGTTCCACACGGGAGGCTTATTCAGAAAGTCAGAAGGCATGGGATCCAGGGACATTTGGCCAGGTGGATTCAGAATTGGCTTGCCTGCAGAAAGCAAAGGATCGTGGTGGAGGGAGTACATTCGGAAAGAAGGGTTGTGTCCCACTAAGATCGGTTCTGGGACCTTTAACTTTCGTGATTTTTATTAACGACCTGGATGTGGGGGTAGAAGGGTGGGTTGGCAGTTTGCAGACGACACAAAGTTGGTGGTGTTGTGGATAGTGCAGAGGATTGCCGAAGATTGCAGAGAGACATTGATAGGATGCAGAAGTGGGCTGAGAAGTGGCAGATGGAGTTCAACCCAGGGAAATGTGAGGTGGTACACTTTGGAAAGGACAATCTCCAAGGCAGAGTACAAAGTAAATGGCAGGATACTTGGGAGTGTGGAGGAGCAGAGGGATCTGGGAGTACATGAACACAGATCCCTGAAAGTTGTTTCACAGGTAGATAGGGTAGTTAAGAAAGCTTATGGACTGTTACCTTTCATAAGTCGAGGGATAGAGTTTAAGAGTCGTGGGGTAATGATGCAGCTCTATAAAACTCTGGTTAGGCCACACTTGGAGTACTCTGTCCAGTTCTGGTCACCTCACTATAGCACGGATGTGGAAGCATTGGAAAGGGTACAGAGGAGATTTACCAGGATGCTGCCTGGTTTAGAGAGTATGGATTATGATCAGAGATTGAGGGAGCGAGGGCTTTACTCTCTGGAGAGAAGGAGGATGAGAGGAGACACGATAGAGATTTACAAGATATTAAGAGGAATAGAAGAGTGGACAGCCAGCGCCTCTTCCCCAGGGCACCACTGCTCAATACAAGAGGACATGGCTTTAAGGTAAGGGGTGGAATGTTCAAGGGGGATATTAGAGGAAGGTGTTTTGACTCAGAGAGTGGTTGGTGCGTGGAATGCACTGCCCGAGTCAGTGGTGGAGGCAGATACACTAGTGAAATTTAAGAGACTACCAGACAGGTATATGGAGAAATTTAAGTTGCGGGTTTTCTGACAGGCAGGGTTTAAGGGTCG
Source organism: Hemitrygon akajei (assembly GCF_048418815.1). Lineage (NCBI taxonomy): Eukaryota > Metazoa > Chordata > Chondrichthyes > Myliobatiformes > Dasyatidae > Hemitrygon > Hemitrygon akajei. The sequence continues at coordinate 1,221,706 of NW_027332012.1, forward strand.
GCACAACATTGTGGGCTGAAGGGCCTGTACTGTGCTGTATTGTTCTATGTTCTATGTTCAAAGCAAAGATTAGTGGGAAGATGGACGATTGGAACATTTTTAACAACCTAGAGAGAGCAACTAAAAAAGGCAAAAGATGAAATCTGAAACCAAACTAGAAAATGATATCGACGTGGATAGTAACAGTTTTCTCAAGTATGTTAAAAATGAGAGAGAAATGACAGTGGATATAGGACCGCGAGAAAATGAGGCAGGAAAAATAATAACAGGGGACATGGAGATGGCTGATGAACTAAATGAGTACTTTGTGTCAGTTTTCACTGTGGAAGACACTAGCAGTATGCCTGATGGTGTAATGTGTGAAGGAAGATAAGTGGGTGCAGTTACTGTTTCAAAAGAAAAGGTGCTCAAAAAGATGAAAGACCTGAAGGTACACAAGTCACCCGGACCAGAGGAACTGCACCCTAGGGTTCTGAAAGAGGAGGCATCAGAGATTGTTGTAGAATTAGAAATGATGTTTCAAAAATCAATGGACTATGCCAGATGACTGGAAAATTGCAAATGACAATCCACTCTTTAAGAAAGGAGGAAAGCAGCAGAAAGGAAATTATAGACCAGTTAGCCTGACCTCAGGGGTTGGGAAGATGTTAGAGTCAATTGTTAAGGATGAGGTGATGGAGTACTTGGTGACATAGGACAAGATAGTACAAAGTCAGAATTGTTTCCTTTAGGTAAATCTTACCTGACGAATCTGTTGGAATTCTTTGAGGAGATTACAAGCAGGATAGATAAAAGGGATTCTGTGGATGTTGTGTACTTGGACTTTCAGAAGGCTTTTGATAAGGTGCCACACATGAGGCTGCTTACCAAGTTAAGAGCATATGGTATTACAGGAAAATTACTAACCTGGTTGCAACATTGGCTGATTGGTAAGAGGCAGTCAGTGGGAATAAAAGGATTGTTTTCTGGTTGGCTGCCAGTGACTAGTGGTGTTCCACGGGGGTCGGGATTGGGACCGGTTCTTTTTATGGTCTATATTAATGATTTAGATGATGGAATAGATGGCTTTGTTTCCAAGTTTGCAGATGATACGAAATTGGTGGAGGGGATGGTACTGTTGAGGAATCAGGTAGGATGCAGAAGGATTTAGACAGATTAGGAGAATGGGCAAGAGAGTGGCAAATTAAATACAATATTGGAAAATACCTGGTCAGTCACTTTGGTGGTAGAAATAAATGTGTGGAATATTTTCGAAACGGGGAGAAAATCCAGGGATCTGAGATGGAGAGGGACTTGGGGGTCCTTGTGCAGAACACCCTGAAGGTTAACTTGCAGGTTGAGTCAGTTTGTTGGTGAGGAAGGTAAATGCATGTTAGCATTCATTTCAAGAGGTCTAGAACACAACAGCAAGTAGGTGATGCTGAGCATTGATAAGGCATTGGTGAGGCCTCACCTTGAGTATTGTGAGCAGTATTGGCCCCCTCATCTGAGAAAAGATGTGCTGGCATTGGAAAGGGTCCAGAGGAGGTTCACAAGGATGGCTCCAGGAATGAAAGGGTTATCATACGAGGAACATTTGATGGCTCTGTGTCTGTACTCGCTGGAATTCCGAAGGATGAGGGAGGATCCCATTGAAACCTTGTGAATGTTGAAAGGCCGAACAGTGTAGATCCAGAAAGGATGTTTCCCATGGTAGGAGAGTCTAGGACAAGAGGGCACAGCCTCAGAATAGAGGGGCGTCCTTTCAAAACAGAGATGCAAGGAAATTTCTTCAGCAAAAGGGTGGTGAATTTGTGGAATTTGTTGCCCCATGAAGCTGTGGAGGCCAGGTCGTTGGGTGTATTTAATGCAGAGATTGACAGCTTCTTGTTTGAACATGACATCAAAGGTTACGGGGACAAGGCCGGGATCTGGGGTTGAGGAGGAGATTTAAAACAAAGGATCAGCCATGATTGATGGTGGAGCAGACTCGATGGGACAGATGGCCTCATTCTGCTCTTATGTCTTACAGTTATTATGGTCTTATGGACTATTTTCTAAATGGAGAGAAATTTCAAAAATTGACATGCAGAGGGATTTGGGAGTGCTTGAGCAGGATTCCCTGAAGGTTAATTTGCAGGAGTCTGTGGTGAGGAAGGCATATGCGATGTCACCATTCATTTGAAGAGGGCAAGACTATAAATGCAAAGATGTAATGTTGAGTCTTTATAAAGCACTGGTGAGGCCTCACTTGGAGTATTGAGAGCAGTTTTGTGCCCCTTATCTTGGAAAGGGTGTGCTGAAACTGGAAAGGATTCAAATATGGTTCATGAAAATGATTCCAGGATTAAATGGCTTGTTATATGAAAATCATTCGATGGCTCAGGGTCTGAATTCACTGGAATTCAGAAGAATGAGGGGTGACCTAATTGAAACCTATAGAATACTGAGAGAGCTTGATGGAGTGAACGTGGAGAAGGTGTTTCCTCTGGTGGGCATGTCTAAGGACACAGCCTCAAAATAGAAGGGTGTCCTTTTGGAACGGAGATGAGAAGAATTTCTGTAGCACAGAGAACTGAATCTGTGGAAATCTTTGCCTCAGGCAGCTTGGGAGGCCAATTCATTATGTATTTTTAAGTAGAGGTTTATTGATTCTTGATTGGTCAGGGCATGACGGGGACGGGGGAGGTTGGGAAGACAGGCGATTGCTGCAGAGAGGAAAAATGGATCGGCCATGATGAAATGGCTGAGCAGACGATAGGGAAAATGGTCTTATGGCCTAATACAAGAATAAAAAGCTCCTCTGAAGGTATATGGGGTCCTGTGGAGAGCCTGCATGCAACACTGTGCACAGGTCTGGTCCCCGTCCCAGAGGCAGTCTATCGGATAAAGGGAATGAAGAAGTTTCCCAGATTGATTTTGGGTTGTGGTAGTGTCCTCAGAGAGATTACAATGATTGGGCCTGTCCTAAAACTACCGAAATACGAGGTCACCTCAGCAGGGCTGAGATCGGGAGAAATTTCCTCACTCAGATTGTGGTGAATATTTGGAAGTTTTCTAAATTTAAAGTCAAATTTTGGGGCTCAGCGATGATGGGAACGTTGCAGGAAAGTGGCGCTGATGTCGAAGATCAGGACTATTGTGAGGAAAGGGTAGAATAGGTGCAACGGGCTTCCTATATTCTAAAGCACGAGTTTACCTTTGCGCCTTGTTCTCCCTTGGTTTTCAGCCGTTCGGATTGCACAGGGGACCGGTGAGAGCTCCGGAGATCCATCGGCAGCCGCTGCGGGGCAGCTCCTGTCTCCCAGCAGGAAGGGACGGGTCTGGGAAACAACTCCAGACAACAGGCCCCGATCCTCGGCGGAGAAAGGCCGAGCGCCCTCCGTGTAGCTGAAACATCTCACGGAATCTCCGCCAGTCTCTTCAGCTCTGCCTTCGAAAGGATTCACGACCCGCTGGTGGTGCAGCCGAAACCCGAGGCGCAGCTCCCGGTCTCCGGCCTCACTCGGTCCCGGGTCCAAACCCCGGCCCGGCCGGGCGCTCAGCGTCCCGCCCACTGACACCCCTCAGCCAATGCGAGCAACCTTCTCCCAGCATTGGTCGCTAATTGGCTGTGACTGTCTGAGGACGGGCTGCAGCTGGGAGCTGGAGATGTCAGTCACAGTTTGTTCTCAGGATCAAAGGAAGTTCCCCGAAACTCATATTTCAAAATAAATTTTATTACCAGAGTACAGTTAAGTCACCACATACAACCCCGAGAAGCATTTTCCTGTGGACATACTGAGAAAAAGTATAGAATATTAACCATAACAGAAGTAGGAAGTGAAAGATCAGCCAGAGCGCTGAAGGTAACAAACTGTGCAAATGCAAATACGGAGAAACAGGATAAATAACAAGAGCATGAAATAACCGCAGCGGCTGCTGATGGATCTCCGGAGCTCTCACCGCTCCCCTGTGCAATCCGACAGGCTGAAGGCCAAGGGAGAACAAGGCGCAAAGGTAACCTCGTGATTTAGGAAATAAGAAACAGGTGCAGGCGTTGTCATTCGGCCCGTTGCGCTGTTCTGTCCCTCACTCAGAACATGGCTGATCTTTGACCTCAGCGCCACTTTCCTGCAACGTTCCCAACATCGCCAAGACCCTAAATATGACAGTTTAATTTAGGAAACTTGTGGAGAAAACTCCAAATATTCACCGCAATGTGTTGGGGAAATTTACCCTCATCTCAGTCCTGCTGAGGTGATCTCGGATTTTGAGTCTGTGATCACTGGTTCCACTGCCCAGCCAGGAGAAACATCATTCCTGCCCCTACCCTGTAAATACCCTGTGAGACTGTGTCTGTCTCAATCAGGAAGCTTCTCCATGTGAACCTTGTGTTCATGAAATTGGTGACAGTTCTTTCAGACCAGCAGCTTTGACCACAAGAACACCAGACAGTGGTCAGCACGGAATGTCCTGCAGTTACTGCAATGTGAAGGACTGGATGGACACAGTGGAGTGGTTCCCTGAGCAGACAGTCCAGACCATCTGGCAGAATGCCTCATCACCAGATCTCACCGACAGGCACCAAGACCTCACCTGTCTTTCGGCGAGAGGGCCCCTCCCAGTCTGATCCTTGCTGCATGCCCGGAGATCACTCCCACAGCGCGCTGCCCCGAGATTACTGCAGTGGAGGCGAGAGGGCCCCTCCCAGTCTGATCCTTGCTGCATGCCCGGAGATCACTCCCACAGCGCGCTGCCCCGAGATTACTGCAGTGGAGACGAGAGGGCCCCTCCCAGTCTGATCCTTGCTGCTTGCCCGGAGATCACTCCCACAGCGCGCTGCCCCGAGATTACTGCAGTGGAGACGAGAGGGCCCCTCCCAGTCTGATCCTTGCTGCATGCCCGGAGATCACTCCCACAGCGCGCTGTCCCGAGATTACTGCAGTGGAGACGAGACGGTCACTCGCCTCTTTGCAGACAGTGGGTTGGCGAAGATCTGTGTAGAAAGATGCAAGGGCCTGTGCCACAGCAGCTGCGTGACAGAAGGCTCACTGATCCTCGGGCTGTTCCCAGGACGCGCAGGAAAACGGACAGCGAGTGCTGCTGGAAGATCAGCAACTCGGGGAAAGACGCCCGAAACTTGTTGGCCTGCCATCACATCGAGATGTCCGGAGAGCAGGGATTCCCAACCTGGGGTCCACGGTTAGTGGTATTGGTCTTTGGCATTAAAAAAAATGTTTGGGAACCCCTGCTGTACAGGAATGCTGCCGACTGGCACATTCCAGACTACAGGGACACCATTGGTACTACAGGGATCCTCTACACCGGACAGGGGGAGGCCGGGTTGGCTGAGGAAGCCTTACAGTTATTGTAGGAGTGAACCACCCCAGGGGGGGACATGGCTTCTCCTTTCAGCGCAGGACTTCAATCGTCTTCCAGGGGAAGGTCCTTCCGACCGCAGGGATGAGGCCTTTGGAGATTCAGCTGACGTTTTTGTCGCACTGGGTTTTTAAGAGATGGGGTTGCTGGCCATATGGCCAACCCTCCTCCGCTCGTAGCCGGGCTTAGACAGTCCATGGCCGCGTTTTCTTATCTGTTGCCCGTTTAATGTGTTTTTGATCCCACACTGACCAAAATTTCAACTGAACACATTCAGCAGCAGAATGTTCATTCCCCGAGTCTGCAGCGCGCGTAGTGGACAATCGCGGTACTGCAGAGGATCAGCAGCTCCCCGAAAGTGAAAGCATTCTGAATCAGGAAGTGCAGGGAGTTAACATGGCTTCGAAAGGACCGGTCGAGAGTTTGAGCGAGGAGGCAATTTGTCCCGTCTGCCTGGATTTCTTCACCGATCCGGTATCACTGGAGTGCGGACACAACTTCTGTCGCTCTTGTATCACACGGTATTGGGAAAGGGAGGAGAGAAACTCCTGCCCGGAATGTAGAGAGGTGTTTGCTGACCGCACCCTCAGGGTGAATCGGGCCTTAGCAAATCTGGCTGACAAATTTCGAAATCTAAACCTGAATCCGAAAGGGAAGGAAAGTAAACGTCACTGCGAGGAACATGAGGAAGAACTGAAGCTGTTTTGTGAAACGGACAAGACACTGATCTGTCTGGTCTGTAGAGACGCGCAGGAACACAGAGAGCACCGCTTCATGCCGATTAAAGAAGCTGTTAAAATCTACAAGGTAAAAACTAACGTTAATTTAATACTTAACACATTTCCTTTGTCCTGCGAGCCTCCATAACCAACACTTCATTCTTTGCAACTTGCGCCATCTTCAACGGGATTCTAGCATCTATCCGTCCCACAGCCCATCCCCGCACCCCGCAACTCTCCACTCTCTATACGCATCGCGCCCCACGTCCTGTATTACCCTGATCCACTCGCTCCTCCCCACTGATCTCCCTCCTGGCACTGACACCTGCAAGCGGGACAAGTGCTAAACCTGACTCCTAACTCCTCCCTCGTCACCATTCAGGACCGCAAACAGCCCAGTTCCTCCCGTTTCTTCCATGGTCGATTGTCCTCTCGTATTAGATTCCTTCTTCTCCAACTCTTTACCTCTTCCACCTGTCCCCTCTCAGCTTCTCACTTCATCACCCTCCCTCACGTTCCCCCTCACATTGTCTCACCCGTCACCTGTCAGCTGGTTCTCATTCCCAACCTTTTTATTCTGGCTTCTGTCCCGTTCTTTCTCAGTCCTAATGAAGGGTCTCATCCCGAAACACCGACTGTTTATTTCCCCTGAATAGATGCTGCCTGACTCACTGAGTTCCTCCGGCATTTTGTGTGATAATCGGGTTTGATCACCTGTTTCTTTTGATGCATCTTTATTTCTATTTCCTTCACTCTCTGACTTCCAGGATCAGCTAAAATCTTCCTTAGACTCTCTCACAAAAAAGAAATCAGACTTCCAGGAAAAGGAGCAGCAGCAGAAAGAGAAGATTTCCGGAGTTCGGGTGAGGCTTCCTGAGCGTAATTTCTGATATTACTGTCGAGTTCTGCTCCATTTAATGCAGAATAGCCGAGTATCGCAGCTCCAGTGACCTGGGTCCGATCCTGACCTCTGCTGCTGTCTGTGTGGAGTTTGCATGCTCTCCCTGTGGCCATGACAGTTTCAGACACATTCCAAGGACATACTGGATGAATGGTTAATTACAATTAACCCTGTGAAGGTGGAGGAGAGTGATGTGAATCTGCTGGGAGTTAATGGGTCACTGAGGGAGAATAAGTTTCAGGAAAATGTGAGGGAAAGGGGTTGACGGGAAAATCTCAGAAGTAGTATGGACCCCACTGGACTGAATGGTCACTTTTATGTCATAAGGAAATACAACACAGCAATGCAGGAAACTAATCTTCTCCTTTCATTCGACAGAAACAGTCACACAGCGTTCAGTCCCACGTCACATCCCAGTTTGCTGAACTGCGCCAGATTATCACCGAGAAAGAGCAGAGCTTACTCAGGGATCTCAGGGAAGAAGAGGAGAGGATTCTCAACCCAATGGAGAAAAATCTTCTTAAGATTCAAGAGAATATAAGGATTATTCAGGAGGAAATCACTAAGTTAAAGGAACAGATGGATCAAAAAGACAGTGTGATGTTTCTCAAGGTGAGGGATTACATTTCAATTTATTTCTGTCAAATTGAACTAAATGAACAGTGGTATATTTGAAATAAAGACAGCACAGCGGCCAATTCAACCAAAGCAATTACCGCTGCTGGTGTCCTCACACAGATTGTTCTCCTTGCATGACAAACCTCCAATCACTCCACTAATGACATTCTAAATATCGGAGATTGATATTCGATCCTTTATCGGCAACATACAATATTTAAGCGATGAAATTTCAGCATAATTAATTGTAAATTAAACTGCAATTAATCGGTCAACAAAAGATATGGCATCTGCCTGTTCCAGGATCAAAACAGCCCAGAACAAAATACGAATACGTAACTTATTCCCTTCACTTTTACCACGTCCCCACTCACGTGACTGGTTATCGTAATGAACACATAACACAGAATACAATGCAGACAAAAAACAGACGTGTTGCTCCTCCACACAGCATTTACAAATGGCAGTAAACTGGTTTTCACCAGACAATTGATGCAACTATCCAGGATTGTTGTTGTCCCAAAACTGGACATCCACAACTTCTGTACATCCCAGGACAGAATGTAATCTTTTCTGAAATGATTTACTCTGATCATAACAAAGAGCTGCTGATTGTGTCCTTAACTACCGCATTAAATATCCTCTAAAACTCCCATTAACACCCAGTTCCAGTCACAGGCTGTGAGTGTGTGGTGCGGTGGGTGTGAGGGTCTCTCTGTCAATCAGTGAGAACAAAGAATGTGACCCACACATCAGACTTATCTTCCATGTCCGGTTTCCATCAGATTACAGAAACTTTCACTGACTCTACTTTTTCGAATTAGTTTTACATGGGATTGTGTCCCATTCTCCGTCACGAGCAGGTCATTTGGTCCATGTTCTATGAATTTCCCCTCGGCCACAAGCCTCCTGCCACCTACTCACCGCACTCAGCAACAATGTCCCAACTCCCTGGTCCCTCACGTGTTTATCCAGCCTCCCCATTACATTCAATCTCTGATGTTCCATTTCAACCACTCCTGTGGCACGGAGTTCCACATCCTCTTCACTAAATTTCTTGTGGGATTTATTAAAACCTCCTGGCATATTATCTTTGACTGAAGGTCTCCCCATAAATAGAAACATAGAAACAAAGAAAACCTACAGCACAATACAGTCTCTTTGGCCCACAATGCTGTGCCAAACAATTCTGTACTTACTTTGGAAATTACCTCGAGTTCGCCATAGGTCTCTATTTTTCTAAGCTCCATGTACCTGTGTGGGAATCTCTTGAAAGAGCCTATCGGATCCGCCTCCACCTTCGTTGCTGGCAGCTCATTCCACCCATTCCAAAACACTTACCCGACATCTCCTCCGTACTACTTCCAAGCACCTGTGTCCTCTCGTGTTCGCCATAATGAGGTACTTTTTCCACCTTCGCGCAAGCAAATCCATCACTAATCTTAAATTGTTCCATTTTATCATTCTGACGTCATATCCAGATGAAAATGCACAGACTATCCTGTCTTTCCTGTCAGTTTCATCCTCTCAGTAATGGTCTAAATTTCAGCAACTTTCCCTGTAATTTACCCTGTGGTTCTGTATTGCTGGTGTGTGTGTGTGTGTGTGACTGTGGGACTGGGAATTTTCAACACCTTGTAATGATTTGGATGAAATTCAGGATGTGGACATTAAGTCCAAGTCTAATCAGATTTGTGCTTTTATTTATTTCAGGAGGAAGCTCATCGGAACAGGAGGTAGGACATGCTCTTTACTGAAACCCTGTATGGATTTGTAAAATACTTCAAAATTCCAGTTTATCACCAGCAGTTTAACATTTACAGAATCAGTGATGATGTCCAGGAATTGTCAGTGACAGATGAGGCCCTACCGGTTGAAAAATTCGATCACCTCTATTTGTTGAACACAGTGCTGAGAGAAACACTTGATGCCATTAACCGAGGTAAAACTTACAAAGATTCATTTTTCCTTGTTCATGAAACACAATTAATTTATAAGCTGAAGCAAGGATTGGCTGTGATAATGGACTGAAGGGGAACTGAAGTTTATTCCACATCAGCCCCACTAACTGGGAGACATCACTGTCACATGGTCAGCTGGAGATGTCAGACCCCTGGACACACCAGCACAGGGTCACAATACAACCAATACACGGGACTGGCAGATGAACCACTGTGTCCTGATCCCAGGCACACTGCACTAACACACCAGGACATGAGTTTGAATCTACCACAGGAGCTGGGAAGTTAATACTGTTTTGATGATATTGTAGGGAATAAAAGCGGGTATCAGTGTGGTGACCGAGATTGTCAGGAAAATACACAAGTCCTCTGTGCCCTGTGAGTGCAGACTCTGACTGACACAGGTCTTCCCCCTTCTGGAACCACAACTCTCACTGTTGTTAGAGGGAGAAGAGGGGAGCAGTAGTGACAGGGGACTCAATTGTCAGGAGACAGACAGACAGGAGATGGTATGGACGTGAATGGGACACCCGAATGGTATGTTGCCTCCTAGGTGCCAGGGTCAGGGATGTCTCTGATCGTGTCTGCAGCATTTAGAGAGGGAGGGAAAACAGCCAGATAACTTGTTGCATTTTGGGACCAATTACATAGGAAGTAAAAACAAAGATGTCCTGAAAAGAATCTGACTAGCTTGGTAGAAAGCTCAGAAGCAGTACCCCCAGGGTTGTAATTTCTGGATTGCTGCCTGTGCCACGTGCTGGTGAGGGTAGAAACAGGATAATTTGACAGATAAACATGGCTGAGAAGATGGTGCTGGGGACAAGGATTCAGGTTCTTGGATCATCGGGATCTCTTCTGGTGGAGGAATGACCTGCTCAGAAGGGATGGGTTGAGAACAATATTCTCGGTGAGAGAGGTTTCATAGAGCTGTTGGGTAGGATTTAAACTAATTTGGTGGTGGTGGGGGGCGGGCGGTTGGAACTGGAGTGAAGGGAGAGGACTGATAGTAAAAATGCAAAGATTGCGTGCAGTCAGACTGTCAGATAGGGCGGACAGATGTGAGGAGAAAATTGCAGCCAGCAGGGTGAGTATCAGTGCATTAGGGATGCAGAATTAAAAAGGGTAGCAGATACTCAATGCATGGAGTATGAGAAATAAGGTGGATGATCTTGTTGCACGATTACCGATTGTCAGGTATGATGTTGAGGCCATCACGGAATCGTGGCTGAAGGATGGTTGTAGTTGGGAGCTGAATGTTCAAGGTTACACAATGTATCGGAGGAAGGAAGGAAGGCTGATGGGGTGGTGTGGCTCTGCTGGTAAATCAGCAGCAAGATGTGATATAGGATTGGAAGATGTTGAATCCTTGTGGGTTGAGGTAAGGAACTGCAAAAGTAAAAATGACACTGACAGCAGTCATACACAGGCCTCCCAACAGTCAATGGGTTGAGGCCCACAAATTACAACTGGAAATAGAAAAGGCTGATGAAAAGGACAATGTTATGATAATCATGGGAGATTTCAATATGCAGGGCAATTGGGAAAATCAGATTGGTAAAGGATCTCAAGAGAGTGAGTTTGTTGAATGCAATGTGATGGCTTTCTAGAGCAGTTTGTCGTTGAGCCTACTCGGGGAACAGCTCTACTGGATTGGGTGTTATGTATTGAACCAGAGGTGAGTAGTTAAAAGAAACCTTAGGAGGCAGTGCTCACAACATGACTGAGTTCAACTTGAAATTTGATGAGGAGAAAGTAAAGTCTTACATTGTAGTATTTCAGAGAAGTAAAATAAATTACAGTGGTCTGAGAGAGAAGTTGGCCAAAGCAAATTGGAAGGAGATGCTGGTAGGGATGAGAGCAGAGCAGAAATGGTGTCAGTTTCTAGGAAAATGAGGAAGGTGAAGGATAGATGTATTCCAAAAATAAATACTCAAATGGCAAAATAGTAAAACCGTGGCTGACAAGGGAAGACAAGTTAATGTAAAGTCAAAAGAGAGGGCATACAACTAAACAAAAATTAGCAGGAAGACGGAGGATTGGGAAGCTTTTAAATATCTACAGAGAGGAACTGAAAGAATGATTAGGATGTATAAAATAAACAAGAAATTGATTTGAATTCAATTGACTTTATTACTTACATCCTTCATATACATGAGGATTAAAAATCTTTATGGTACATCTCCGCCTAAATGTGCAATGTGCAATTTATAGTAATTTATGATGAATAATATGTACAACAGGCTGGTCAATATAACATAGAAATTCAGTTGTGTCAACACGAGTTAATCAGTCTGATGGCCTGGTTGAAGAAGCTGTCCCGGAGTCTGTTGCTCCTGGCTGTTAATCTGTGGTTCAGAATAGCATTCAATTCAAGAGCAGGGATGTGATGCTGAGGCTTTATAAGGCACTGGTGAAGCCTCACCTTGAGTATTGTGCACAATTTTTCTAAGAAAAGATGTGCTGGCATTGCAGAAGGTTCATTTCATAAGGATGTTTCCAGGAATGAAAGGGTTATCATACGAGGAACGTTTGATAGTTCTGTGTCTGTACTAGCTGCAATTTAGAAAGATGAGGGGGGATCTCATTGAAACCTTTCGAATGTTGAAAGGCCTAGACAGAGTAGATGTGGAAACGATGTTTCCCATGGCGGTGGAGTTTAGGACAAGAGGGCACAGCCTCAAGATAGAGGGGGGTCGATTTAAAACAGATGCGGAGAAATTTGAGCCAGCGGCTGGTGAATTTGTGGAACTTGTTGTGTGTATTTAAGGCAGAGCTTGCTAGGTTCTAGATTGGACACAGCATCAAAGGTTACGGGGAGAAGACCAGGTAGTGGGGCTGAGGAGGGAAAAAAAGGATCAGCCATGATTGAATGGCGGAGCAGACTCGATGGGCAAATGGCCTAATTCTGCTCCTATGTCTTATGGTTATCAGACCACTACATTGAAGCATTGTGAGAATGAGCTCGGACACACCAACAAGCATTGACATGGGTCAAGATTTCATCTCGGGAGAAGCACACACAGCATAACCGGCCTGGCAAAGCTCCCTCAGACACATACACAGGAAGGATTGGCAGATTGTAGTCAGAGCCTCAGCAATGTACGTTGTTATTTCCCTCAGTAACCTGGAAACCAATCTCTTCAGAGACAGTCATTTATTCATTTAAACAACTCAGCACACCAGACATGTGATGACCCACTGTAACATACAAATTCTTCAATGTGCACACTCTGCTTCAATATGCACACCCACCACACGGATATTTACCGCAATCAACACACACACACACACACACACACACACACACACACACACACACACACACACACACACACACACACACACACACACACACACACACACACACACACACACACACACACACAGACAATATACTATCAGAGAGTGACACACGGCCACAGAAATAGGCACAAATTCCCATTTAGGATTGAAATCTGCCGTCCTTACCCAGTCTGTCTGTTCTGTGGCACTGAGCTGCCCTCTGACGTGACGTCACATCAACACTTCACAGACAGACTCCGGGGTGAGATTCCTCAGGAGGGTGATCTGGGAGGGTTTGACGGATGTTGAAACCACGGCCCACTTCATCAATCTGCAAGACTAAGATGTCTTCTTGAGCATGGCCCATTTGTGTGTGTTTGCCCTCCCCCCATCCCTCTAACCATTTCCCATCTGTGTACCTGCCCAAATTTATTTTAAAATATTTTATTTTTACTTGTTTCTACAGCGTCTGAGGGCAAATTCCATTTACCAACCTCCCTCTCTATGAGAATGTTACCCGATAGACCACTCAGAAAAATTTCCCGTCTCACTTTCAATCTGAGGCCTCTGGTTCTGTACTCCCATTTCTTGGAAAAAAAACCTTTATTTAAGCTCCTTATCAATTATTTACCTCAATAAGGGGTCATACCTGAACATCCTACACTACAACTGAATAGCCGAAGCTTATCCACTCTCTGCTTTTAACCCAAGCCCCCAGTCCTGGTAACATCCTCCTGAAGCCTCCTGTCCAGTGTAATGACATCCTCCCCATATTCGGGAACCGGAAATGCAGACAATGCTCCAAGTGTGGTCTATCATCGACATCAAAGGCCTTGCTGAATTTCATGTGGACAGTCTGGAATAGGCTGATGAATACAGGACTGAAGGTGTTTTGTTAGATTGGGACAAGAAGGGCGGCGTGGGAGCTAAATTCTGAAGGAAGGCAGTTTTTAAAAAAAACTTCGGGTACAAGAACGGCGAGACTGCGCAGGACAGCGCGGAGAGTTTAAAAAGATGACCACCCTATACAGCGGGCAGCGGAGTGGGTGGCAGCAGAGTGTAGGGCTTTGGCTCAACGGGCTTAGGCGGTAACGGGAAGAGGCGAGAGCGAGGCACCGACTCTTTTTCTCCCCTTGGCAAATCGGCCCGGACGGACGGGGGAACAGCAGGGCACATTAGCTAACGGTTTAAAAAGTTCGTGTGTTTGGCGAAGTAAGTGGGTGAGTAGACCTATCTTTCTTTGTTTCATTCCTGTAGAATTAGGTAGCATGTCTGCAGGGTTAGTGCTTTGTTCAGGGTGTCAGATGTGGGAATCCTGGGAGACCTCCAGCCTCCCTGATAGCCACATCTGCACCAGGTGAACCGAGATTCAGCTCCTCGGAGACCGTGTTAGGGATCTGGAGCTGCAGCTTGATGACCTACTGCTTATTAGAGAAAATGAAGAGGTGATAGACTGGAGCTACCGGGAGGTAGTCATCCCTAGGCTACAGGGGTCAGAAAACTGGGTGACTGTCAGGAGAGGGAAGGGAAATGTCCGGATAGTGAAGAGCACCCCTGTGGCTGCCCCCCTCAGCAACAAGTATATCGTTTCGGATGCTGTTGAGGGGGATGACCTGACAGGGGACGGGTATGGTGACCGGGTCTCTGGCACTGAGCCTGGCGCTGTTGTGCAGGAGGGAAGGAGGGAGAAGAGGAATGCGGTAGTCATAGGGGATTCCATAGTCAGGGGAACAAAGAGGAGATTCTGTGAGCCTGGTAGAGATACCCGCATGGTGTGTTGCCTTCCATGTGCCAGAGTACGGGTTACACCTGAACCCGAAGGGGATCAATATCATAGCGGGAATGTTTAATAGAGCTGTTCGGGAGGGTTTAAACTAATTTGGCAGGGGGATCGGAAACTGGAATGATAGAGCGGAGGAGGGGGAAACAGAAATAAATCTCAGATAGTGAGCAGTCAAGATGTCAGGAAGGACAGGCAGGTGATGGAGCAAATTTGTAGCCAATGGGATGAGTTGCAGTGCAATCAAAACAAAAAGTATCAAATACTGGACTTAAGGTGTTATACTTAAATACACACTGCATAGGGAATAAGGTGGATGATCTTGTCGTACAGCTACATATTGGCAGGTATAATATTGTGGCCATCACTGAGACGTGGCTAAAGGATGCATGTCTCTGAGAGCTGAACGTCCAAGGATACACCGTGTATCGGAAGGATAGGCAGGTAGGCAGAGGGGGTGGCGTGGCTTTATTGGTAAGAAATTATATTAAATCATTAGAAAGAGGTGACATAGGATCAGAAGGTGCAGAATCTTTATGGGTTGAGCTAAGAAATCACAGGGGTAAAAGGACCCTGATGGCAGTTATATACAGGCCTCCTAACAGCTGCAGTGAGGTGGACTACAAATTACAACAGGAAATAGAAAAGGCTTGCCAAAAGGGCAGTGTTATGATAATTGTGGGGAATTTTAACATGCGAGTGGATTGGGAAAATCAGGTCGACACTGGATCTCAAGAGAGAGAATTTGTAGAATGTCTACGAGATGGCTTTTCAGAACAGCTTGTTGTTGAGCCCACTAGGGGATCAGAGGTACTGGATTGGATATTGTGTAATGACCCAGAGGTGATTAGAGAGATAGAGGTCAAGGAACCGCTAGGAGGCAGTGATCGTAACATGATTGAGTTCACTGTGAAATTTGAGAAAGAGAAGCTGAAATCCGATGTGTCAGTATTTCAGTGGAGTAAAGGAAATTACAGTGGCACGAGAGAGGAACTGGCCAAATTTGACTGGAAAGGGACACTAGCGGGAGGACGGCAGAGCAGCAGTGGCTGGAGTTTATGCGAGAAGTGAGGAAGGTGCAAGACAGATATATTCCAAAAAAGAAGAAATTTTCGAATGGAAAAAGGATGCGACCGTGGCTGACAAGAGAAGTGAAAGCCAAAGTAAAAGCAAAGGAGAGGGCATTCAAGGAAACAAAAATTAGTGGGAAGACAGAGGATTGGGAAGTTTTTAAAAGGTTACAAAAGGAAACTAAGAAGGCCATTAAGAGGGAAAAGATGAACTATGAAAGAAAGCTAGCAAATAATATCAAAGAAGATACTAAAAGCTTTTTCAAGTATATAAAGAGTAAAAAACAGGTGAGAGTGGAGAAAGGACCAATAGAAAATGATGCTGGAGAAATTGTAATGGGAGATAAGGAGATGGCTGAGGAACTGAACGAGTACTTGCATCAGTCCTCACTGAGGAAGATATCAGCAGTATACTGGACACTCAAGGGTGTCAGGGAAGAGAAGTGTACGCAGTCACAATTACGACAGAGAAAGTACTGAGGAAGCTGAATAGTCTAAGGGTAGATAAATCTCCAGGACCAGATGGAATGCACCCTTGTGTTTTGAAGGAAGTAGCTGTGGAGATCGCGGAGGCATTAGCAATGATCTTTCAAAAGTCAATAGATTCTGGCATGGTTCCGGAGGAGTGGAAGATTGTAAATGCCACTCTGGTATTTAAGAAAGGGGCAAGGAAGCAAAATGTAAATTATAGACCTGTTAGCTTGAGAAATGGTTGGGAGGTTTCTGGAGTCAATTGTCAAGGATGAGGTTATGGAGTCATATGACAAGATAGGCCAAACTCAGCATGGTTTCCTTAAAGGAAAATCCTGCCTGACAAACAAGATAAGAGCCCATGGAATTACGGGAAATTTACATATGTGGATAGATCGTTGGCGGATTGGCAGGAAACAGAGAGTGGGAATAAAGGATCCCATTCTGGTTGTCTGCCGGTTACCAGTGGTGTTCCACAGGGGTCCTTGTTGGGGCCGTTTCTTTTTACGTTGTATATCAACGATTTGGATTATGGAATAGATGGCTTTGTGGCTAAGTTTGCTGATGATACAAAGATAGGTGGAGGGGACGGTAGTGCTGAGGAAACAGAGAGTCTGCAGAGAGACTTGGATAGATTAGGAGAATGGTCAAAGAAGTGGCAAATGAAATACAATGTTGAAAAGTGTATGGTCATGCACGTTGGTAGAAGAAATAAACGGGCTGACTATTATTAAATGGAGAGAGAATCCAAAATTCTGAGATGTGTTACGAACCCCGTAACTGGGTCACTTACCAGCAAAGATAGAGAGGTCGGTTGAAGTCTGATGGTACTATTTTTAACAGTATTTATTGGTAAAAATACACAAAAATAATATCAATGCAAACATACAGATAATATACGTCGTCAATACTAAATCTAAAAGTGCGGGTATAATAATAATCAATAAGAAATAACTATCGTTGTCTAGGGCATAATGTATTGTCCGATGGAAATATAAAAGTCACTCAGTTCATGCAGGCTTCAGCATTTGGTTGGAGTCAAGAGAGAGTTTTTAGAAACTTGCCAGCTTTTCCTTTTTATGATGCCGATTCTTCGAAATTTCGTTGGTGGCCTCTTCTTTAGCGAAGCCGTTCTTCCGTGGTAAGGCCCCAATCCCAGGCAACGGGAAAGGACGCACGCGAGCCCTCCACCGGCTGTCGCTATTAAACGCTGTCACGGGATTTCTAACATTTCTCCTGGAGCGTCTCAAGGGGTTGTTTCCCAGATCCGCTTTTATCCTTACTCAGATGTCAGTCAGGTTGGGATGATGCAATCCCTCAATCAGCCCACTCCGGTCATTCCCTGAGGTCTTCAATGAATAGTACAGTACTCAATACACAATTCCGTCTCCAAGAGACAATGGCCGTTATTCATGGCTTTGTCTTGCTGAGGGGCCAGGACACATTGCAAAAACCTGAGGATTCTCTCTCATTTCCTGGGTCTCAGACCCGAATTAAAAGCCATCTTGCGATTCTCAAGAAGGAGGGGACGAATTTGTACCCTTCGGCCCGTGAGAGTTGTTGCACATTCGGAACAGATGCAATGGGACTTGGGACTGCTCATGCAGGATACCCTTAAGGTTAACCTCCAGGTTGAGTCGGTGGTGAAGAAGGCGAATGCAATGTTGGCATTCATTTCTAGAGGAATAGAGTACAGGAGCAGGATGTGATGTTGAGGCTCTATAAGGCACTCGTAAGACCTCACTTGGAATACTGTGTGCAGTTTTGGGCTCCTTATTTAAGAAAGGATGTTCTGACATTGGAGAGGGTTCAGAGAAGATTTACTAGAATGATTCCGGGAATGAGAGGGTTAACATATGAAAAACATTTGACCGCTCTTGGACTGTACTCCTTGGAGTTTAGAAGAATGAGGGGGAACCTCACAAAACATTTTGAATGTTAAAATGCATGGACAGAGTGGTTGTGGCAAAGTTGTTTCCCATGGTGGGGGAGTCTAGTACGAGAGGACATGAATTAAGGATTGAAGGGCGCCCATTCAGAACGGAGATGTGAAGAATTTTTTTTAGCCTGAGGGTGGTGAATCTGTGAATTTCTTGCGGCAGTGGAGGCCAGGTCATTGGGTGTATTTAAGGCAGAGATTGATAGGTATGTGAGTAGCCAGGGCATCAAAGGTCATGGTGAGACAGTGGGGGAGTGGGACTGAATGGGAGAATGGATCAGCTGATGATAAAATGTCGGAGCGGATTTGAAGGGCCGAATAGCCGGCTTCTGCTGCTTTGTCTTATGGTCTTATTTGAATGCACCAGTATACAGAATGAGGATCTTGTAGCACAGGTAGAGTTTGGCAGGTACAAACTTAGGCAGGTACGACTTTGGTCGAAGGAATAAAAGCAGAGACAATTCTGTAAACAGGGCGAAATTCAGAAATCAGAGGTGCAAAGGGACATGGGTGTCCTTGTGCAGGATTCCCTGAAGGTTAACTTGCAGTTTGTGTCAGTGGTAAGATTGGCAAACTCAATGTTTGCTTTCACTTCGAGAGGATTAGAATACAAGAACAAAGATGTAAATCTGAGGTTTTATAAGGCATTGGTCAGACCACACTTGGAGTATCGTGAGCAGTTTTGGGTCCCTTCTATTGGAAAACGTACTGGCATTGGAGAGGGTCCAGAAGATTCACAAGAATGATTCCGGGAATGAAAGAATTAACATATGAGGACTGTCTGATGGTTCTGGGCCTGTACTCATGGGAGTTTAGAGGAATGTCTGATTTATTATCTCCATCAACCCTATTCTCCCACCTCCTCCCCATAACATTGGAGACACTGACCAATCAAGAAGTTTACTTATTAACTTCTGCTTTAAAAATCAAACATGAGAAACTCTGCAGATGCTGGTAATCCAAGCTAAACAGGTCCTGATGAATGGTCTCGCCAGATCTCTCTGACACCTGTCGGGAGAGAGTTGATGTTGGGAGGATGTGGGTGGGTCGAGAACGGTAAGGACAGCCTCCGACTATAGGGATGTCCATTTAGGACAGAGATGAGGAGGAATTCCTTTATCCACAGGATAGTGAATCTGCCACAGGCAGCTGTGGAGGCCAAATAATTGAGTATATTTAAAGCAGAGTAACACACACAAATTGTTGGGGGAACAGCAGGCCGGGAAGTTTCTATGGAAAAGAGTAAACAGTCCACGGTTCAGACTGAAACACTTCATCAGGACCTGTGTTGCTTAAGGGTTCCTGCAAATTCATCCCCTGTCCTAATGAGGGGCTGCGGGGGATGGGGTTGTGGGAAAGGGGACAAAGTCATCCTCATCTGCCATCTTTGCCCCCTCTAGCTTCTCATTACGTCTACACACACAGTTCACCCACGGGGTTTCCACCCCTCCCCCTCCTGGTTCAATCTGCCATTCATTTCTCCCCTACTGGTTCCCATTATCACCTCCTTTACTGTCTCAAACCATCACACTGCCCCACTTCACACTCACAAATGAATGTGAACATTGAATGAAGGGCCTGTTCCTGTGCTGTACTGCTCTATGTTCTCTGTTCCCAGTTTCGAAGAATGAGAGGAGATCTCATGGAAACACAAAATTCTTTCAGGGGTCAACAGGCAGGAGTGAGGGAGGATGTTTCCCCTGTCTGAGGAGACAAGGGCCAGGGGTCTCTCTGCTCTCCGTCCAGCGGAAATCCTCCCCGATCCCCGGGGCCGCGCTGTCCGAGTCTCCCCCCCGATCCCCGGGGCCCCGCTGTCCGAGTCTCCCCCCGATCCCCGGGGCCGCGCCGCCCGAGTCTCCCCCCGATCCCCGGGGCCGCGCCGCCCGAGTCTCCCCCCGATCCCTGCGGCCGCGCTGCCCGAGTCTCCACCCGATCCCCGGGGCCGCGCTGCCCGAGTCTCCCCCCGATCCCCGGGGCCGCGCTGTCCGAGTCTCCCCCCGATCCCCGGGGCCGCGCTGCCCGAGTCTCCCCCCGATCCCCGGGGCCGCGCTGTCCGAGTCTCCCCCCGATCCCCGGGGCCGCGCTGCCCGAGTCTCCCCCCGATCCCCGGGGCCGCGCTGCCCGAGTCTCCCCCCGATCCCCGGGGCCGCGCTGTCCGAGTCTCCCCCCGATCCCCGGGGCCGCGCTGTCCGAGTCTCCCCCCGATCCCCGGGGCCGCGCTGCCCGAGTCTCCCCCCGATCCCCGGGGACTCTCTAATTCTCTGCTTCTCCCCCCAGTCTCTGTCACCCTGGATGTGGAAACGGCGAATCCGCGGCTCGAGGTGACTGAGGATCGGAAGAGTGTGAGATGTACCGGGAGCCGGAGGAATCTCCCTGACACCGGGAAGAGATTCACACACTGTGCTTGTGTGCTGGGATCGGAGGGATTCACATCGGGGAGACATTACTGGGAGGTGGAGGTGACGGGGAATCGGTTCTGGTTTCTGGGAGTCGCCGCAGAGTCTGTGGAGAGGAAGGGACGGGTCAGTCTGAGTCCGGAGACCGGATTCTGGATCATCGGGCGGGATGGTGACGTGTTACATCGGGATTATGACGTGTCCCGTGGTCCCACCTCCCCCGAGTCCCGTCTCGCTGCCGGTCCCATCCCCGGGAGGGTGGGAGTTTATCTCAATTACGAGTCCGGGACAGTTTCATTTTACAACGCGGAGACCAAGTCCCATCTCCACACCTTCACTGGGAATAAATTCACCGGGAAACTTTATCCTTTCTTCGCGACCTGGGTTGTGAACCAGTGGCTGAGAATCTGCTCCGGTTCCGCTCCGGGTCTGTAAACGGGTCGGGTCCCGGGACCGGCGTCAGGAGTAAAGTCCCTGGAAATATAAATGTGCGGAGAGAGCAGCTAAATACGTGGCTAAGGAGATGGTGCAGGAGGGAGGGCTTCATGTTTCTGGACAATTGGGCTTTGTTCCCGGGAAGGTGGGGCCTGTTCCGACGGGACGGTTTGCCCCTGAACTGGAGGGGGACTAACATTCTTGCGGGTAGATTTGCAGTGCTGCTGGGGGGCGGGTGGAGGGGGTTAAACTAGATTTGCAGAGGGAGGGGAACCAGAGTGTTAGAGCAGATAGTGAGTTGGAGGAGGATAAAGGTCATGCGAGGACTGCATGTATAGACAGAAATCAAAGGTTTGTACATTAGGTTGTAAATTAATTTTCAGAGCTTTAGAAATTGTAGAAAATAAAGATTTCCAAAAAGATTTTGATGAAGAACATGACCAGAACATATGTGAAAAATTGGCTACTTCAGTTTTACACCTATCGCAATAATTGTCTATGTTAGGAAATATTTTGGATAGTCTCTCCTTTGTTAAATAGTAACAGTGAACAATTTTAAATTGAATTAAACACTGATTGGTTCATATTAAAGAAGAATTGACCATCTTCATTAACAAAGGTCATATAAAGTTCTCTTTCCCAAACTTGTTTAATCTTTAGTGAATCTGTTTTTTTTGCAGATTTATTTATTTTTATTTTCATTTATTTTGTGATGGTCCATTGATGACATTTGAAGAGTTAATTAGTAAATATTCTCTCTCTCATACACACTTACTGCAATATCTTCAGGTTAGACATTTTTACAAAAATAATTATCTCAGTTTCCATATATGCAAGAATCTGATTTGTTGGATAATATTTTGAATATGAATCCTTCAGTAAGAGAATTTGTAATTCTCATTGGTAGAATTTATAATTTATTTTTAATACATTATTACAAAAAGATAACCTCCCACCTAAGGTTTATACATGATAGAAATATTCGTTGTTTCAGACGTGATAGAGGGGGAGGGATGAAAGGGGGAGGAGTGGCATTACTAGTCAGGGAAAACATCACAGCTGTGCATAGACAGGACAGACCGGAGGGCTTGTCTACAGAGGTCATATGGGTGGAGCTGAGGAACGGGAAAGGTGTGACCACACTAATAGGGGTGTATTATAGACCGCCCAATAGTCAGTGAGAATTGGAGGAGCAAATCTGTATAAAGACAGTAGACCTACTTTCATACCCTTCCTCTTAACTAAGGTTTTTTTTTCGGTCCCTTGCTTTCAGCTCTTTTTTTTTGGTAGTCGGCATTATTATTTTCTGTTTTTAAGTGTATTTACAGTTTTGGGGGTTTGAATGTCCTGATTTATGGACTGGAGTTGTGGTTGGACTGCAGTTTTTTTTGTTACGGGGCTTGGGGAGGAAGTAATTTTACATGTCTTCAATTTGGCTGCTTTCTCAATTATCTTTTTTGTATTATATTATTATTGTATGTTTATTTTTGCACTGTATTTATTTTCTTCATTTTGATTTGGGTTTTTTTTTTCTATCTGTAGCGATGTAGAAAATGCATAAAAAACTAATTTAAAAAAAAATAGTAGACCGATGTAAGAAACAGGAAGTTGTAATAGTAGGGGATTTTAACTTTCCTCATATTGACTGGGACTCCAAAACTGTAATAGGGCTCGATGGCTTGGAGTTTGTGAAATGTTTTCAGGAAAGTTTTCTAAATCAATATATAGAGGTACCTACGAGAGAGGATGCAATACTTGATCTCCTATTAGGAAACCAGACAGGTCAGGTGACAGAAGTATGTGTAGGCGAACATTTT
Organism: Hemitrygon akajei; assembly: GCF_048418815.1. NCBI lineage: Eukaryota > Metazoa > Chordata > Chondrichthyes > Myliobatiformes > Dasyatidae > Hemitrygon > Hemitrygon akajei. Next base: position 1,244,435 of record NW_027332012.1, read on the forward strand.
GGGTCCAGTGACCACAATGTCATTAGTTTCAAGTTAATTACGGATAAGGATGGGTCTGGTCCTCGAGTTGAGGTTCCAAATAGCAGAAGAGCTAATTGTGTGGAAATGAAAAAAGACCTCGGAAGAGTGGATTGGGATAAGTTTTTTTTTCCTGACAAGGATGTGTTCAGGAAGTGGAATGCCTCCAAATGTGAAATTTTGAGGGTGCAGAGTTTGCATTTTCCTGCCAGGATTAAAGACAAAGTTAGCAGGCATAAGGAACCTTGGTTTTCAAGGGACATTGGCGATCTGGTTAAGAAAAAGAGAAGTGTATAGCAGGTAGAGGCAACAAAGAGCAAATGAGTTACTTAAAGAGTATCAAAAACATAAGAAAATACTAAAGAAGGAAATCAGGAAGGCAAAAAGACATGAGGTGGCTTTGGCAGATAATGTGAAGGAAAACCTGAAGGGTTTCTACAAGTATATTAAGAGTAAAAGGATAGTAAGGGACAAAATTGGTCTCCTAGAAGATCAGAGTGGTCGTCCATGTGTGGAGCCTCACGAGATGGGGGAGATCTGAAACAGTTTTTTTGCATCAGTATTTACTCAGGAAACTGGCATAGAGTATAGGGAAGGAAGGGAAACAAGCAGTAGTGTCATGGAACATTCGTAGATTAAAGAAGAGGAGGTGCTTGCTGCCTTACAGCGCATAAAGGTAGATAAATTCCCCGGGCCTGACTTGATATTTCCTCGGACCTTGAGAGAGACTAGAGTAGAAATTGCAGGGGCCCTGACAGAAATATTTAAAATGTCTTCAGCCACGGGTGCAGTGCCAGAGGATTGGAGGGTAGCTCATGTTATTCCGTTGTTTAAAAAAGGCTCCAATAGTAAACCAGGTAACTACAGGCCAGTGAGCCTGACATCAGTAGTAGGTAAGTTATTGGAGGATGTTCTGAGAGATCGGATTTACAAGTATTTGGACAGCCAAGGGCTGATTAAGGATAGTCAGTACGGCTTTGTGCATGGTAGATCGTGTTTAATGAATCTCGAAGAGTTTCTCGAGGTGGTTACCAACTAAGTAGGTGAAGGAAAGGCTGTGGATGTTGTCCACATGAACTTTAGTAAGGCCTTTGACAAGGTCCCACATGGGAGGTTAGTTCAGAAAGTTCAGACGTGAGGTATCCATGGAGAGGTTGGAGAGATTGAAAGAGTGCAGAGATTTACTAGGATGTTGCCAGGTCTTCAGGAGTTGAGGTACAGGGAAAGATTGAACAGGTTAGGACTTTATTCCTTGAAGCGTAGAAGAATGAGGGGAGATTTGATAGAGGTTTACAAAATTATGTGGGGTAAAGACAGTAAATGCGAGTAGGTTCTTTCCATTTAGATTAGGAAAGATAAATATGAGAGGACATGGTTTTAGGGTGAAAGGGGAAAGGTTTAGGGGGAACATTAGGAGGATCTTCTTCACTCAGAGAGTGGTGGGAGTGTGGAATGAGCTGCCATCTGACGTGGTAAATGCAGGCTCACTCTTAAGTTTTAAGAATAAATTGGATAGATACATGGATGGGAGAGGTCTGGAGGGTTATGGACTGGGTGCAGGTCAATGGGACGAGCGGAATAAAGTTTCCGCACAGACTAGAAGCACCAAATGGCCTGTTATCTGTGCTGTAGTGTTCTATGGTTCTATGGAGTAAAATAAACACGACATGAGAATTGTCGATCGATTAATTTTAACTTGTTCACCGCATCCGTCAACCGAACAGAAACACCGGGGATTCAGCAGCAGTTGCGGGCGGCGGGTCCTGAGCTCCCCCGGGTCCTAAAGTCCACCCGTAATGAGACAGGTTAAATGGAACAATTGGGGGCGGTGCTGACCGGAAAAGACAGTGAAGATTGTTCATTAAGTTCATCTGCCATTTCTTTGTCCCCCATTACTACTTCACCAGCATCATTTTCCAGTGGTCCAGTATCAACTCTCATCTCCCTTTCACTCTTCATGTAACTGAAAACTAAACTTTTAGTATCCTGATTTATATTATTGGCCAGTTTGCCCTCATATTTCGTCTTGACCATTCTTATGGCTTTTTTCATTGCCTTTTGTTGGATTTTAAGAGCATCCCAATAATCCAACATCCCACTCACCTTTGCTACCCTATATGTCATTTCCTTAGGTTTAACACAATTATTACATGCCTTTTCCAGCTCAAACTGTGAATTCATTTAAAGTCAGTCCCATAATTTAATAGTTTTTATTTGAAAACTATCTACCCTCGCAAAGATTGTACTGAAGACTGCATTTGATTTTTCTTCAGCCTTATACGCTTCACATTGAAATAGTATGTGTTTCGACAGTTTCATAATGACAAAATGTACACAACACAGAATGAAGTTTTCCAATTAGTTACAAGGCATAATTAAGCATAGTGTGGACATTTCTATGTCATGTCAATATCATTCCTTCCCTTGTTTTAAGCCCTTCTTCTATAAACCCAACAGGATTATGTATTCTGTAAAGGTGTCTGTCCTTATGTCCATTATCCTACGTCTTGCCATAAGCCCCTAATTCTTAACACTACCAACCCTTTAGCTTCTGATTTGCTAAGTGGAAGGTCTATATCAACAGCTTAACATTTAACATCTTTTGTGCTAAACAATCAACTCCATCATTTCCCTCAACAGTGTGATGTGCAGGGCCCATAATGTGCAGACATATAAATCAAACTTTATATATGAAATACCATCTGAGGAGTTTCCAACAGTCAATCTGACCTACTGCCAGAATGACCTGTTTAAGACTTATCAAAACTGAAATGTATTCTGAGCAAATTATAAGGACCAATTTCCTCCACCCACTGTAAGCCTAAACTGTTGGCAAAGAATTCTGCTTCCTATGCTGATAAATGACTATAAGTCATTTCTTTATCACCTGCAATTCAGGCACACAAAAACAGCCACACCAACATCCCCAGTTAACTTATCTTTGGATTCATCTGTAAAAATGGTTACTGTATGATAATAACTTTCATTAATATACTGATGAACCAACAGACTCTCAGGCAGAACCGAATCCGATCGTGTAACCTAAAATCAACTGAATTCATTGGAAAAAACAAGTTGTGGTTACAGAGAAAGCTACAGTGGTACATATTGTATCATCAAATACACCCGTATTCCCAGCGTGGTAAGAACCCAGCCACTCAGAACAAAAAACACTCTTCTTGTGATGTCCCCAACCGTCCTCCAGCACACCTTTAACAGGATGATCATTTCCTTGCCCCCGCAAATTAATCCAGTATGTTGACATCAACTTGAACCTCTGTTACTTTGAGGGCAATTGTCTCATTGCAATCAGTAAAGCCAAAGCAGGAGCCAACATTACTGCACTAGAAAACAATCTTAAAGTCTGTAATTGTATCACATACAAACATTTTTAATTTGAAGATGAAGCTGATCCATAAGCCACACAGACATAATCAAGATCAGATCAAATTAAACAAATATAATTGGTCAACAAAGATTTTCATGTTGCACCCAAGAATACCCACATAGATGTCTGAGGAGATTTAAAGCTCCTTTACATTCATCAATTATTTTACTGATAGGTGCTTCCATGTCAGCTTATTATCCATCCACATACTGAGAAATCTTACCACTGACACTTCCTCAAGACATTAATCATATTATTTAAAATCAAGTGCAAGTCTATTAATGCTGTTTGTAAACCACATAATGTATTTTAATGACTGAAAGCTGAAAATCCTCATCAATCTGCCCACTGTTTGACCTATTAATTGTAAATTGCAATTAATACCTCTAATCTATAAAGCTACGTCATCTGTATATTGTGATTTACTCAGGGTATCCCATTTTCCCATCTGCGAAAATATCAATAATCATAATATTAAATAATGAAGGGCTACAAATACTGCCTTGTGGGATCCAATTCTCCATCTCATAGAAACACCAACATAACATGCCGACCGATACTTGGACAGTCCATCCAAAAAACAACTCAGAAAAATTATACAATGTCCCCCTCACTCCTAATTTAATCAAAAGTCCTTTCTTCCATATCATTTCCTTTTTCAGTATCAAGAAATACTGCTATTACAACATCTTTAATTGTGTTTTCCGAATATCATCTTCCAAATCTAAAACTGAATCTCATGTCATTTCACCCTTCCAAAATCCACTCTAATAAAACACTTTATCATCACTCTTTCCAAAATATAACTCAAGCGCTTGATTACCATACATTCCATAAGTTTACATAAATGAGACATTCACGATATAGGCCCTTTACTAGAAGGATCAAATGGGGATCTGCCAGGTTTTAGAATAGGCACTACAATTTCAATTTTCCATGAGGAAAGCGGATGCACAATTCAAACATTTAATATTTTCACAAAAGCGAATTAGAAACAATTACAATTTCAAATATCACTCTTTCCTGGGAACACCTGACCTGCATTATTAATAGACTTCTTAAATTCATACAAAGAAATCTCTCCATCAGTGATACTATCATTGCTACAGCTGACTTCCAGCACATCATTCCAGCACTGAAAAACATATCCCTACATTGTTTAACTTCTTCACTTAAATTATCCTGATTATGAATCTCAACAAATGACCCAGCCAGTAACACAACCTTCCCTGTTTCAGTAACAATCATTTTGCCCTCATTAATCAACACTGGAATATTATGATCCCCACAAATCCCCCCATTTTCTAAATCATATCCTAAACAATTCCAAGTTTGATATCCCTTCCAATATTATCTCCATATAACCTCCAGTAAATCACCTACTTCCTCACCACGGCCTTTGCCCTTTTATTGTTAATAATGTAATTCGGAGACTGATGCACCATCACATAAAAACTCACATTTCTCCCAATTTGTTTCCTGTCCCGTTATAAATCCAAATCCAAACTCATAAAGACAGGAAGGCTGACTGACGTTCACATAAACTAATCACCCTCTGAGTTCCCATTTGAGCGACAGGCACTACACCCAATAACAGCAGGGGTCAGTGTTACGTCTGAGATACGATAGGCTGGAGGAAATCGGCCCATGGTCAGCCCCTCCTCTTCCGTTGCATCGTCATGGCGGAGATCAGCGATTCGCTTCTGTCGGTATCGCCGGCCTCGGCGCCCACAAGGACGGGTGTGATTCCCCTTCGCGCCTCGGTGGGTCTGTTTCGGTGACGTCTGTGGTGGCTGACGAAACATGCTTCGACAGGGAGCGAGAGAGGACCAATGACTACAACTCCCAGAAGGCCCCACTGATGACGTTGTGGTGGTATTGACGGGTAAGGTATAAAAGCAAAATGGAGGAAAATGTAATGCATTACGTTTTCTGTACTGTGTCGTGCCTTGAATGAAAAATTAAATTAAAAGAGAGATTCCAGCGAGAAATAGATAGAACATAGAACAATACAGCACAGTACAGGCCCTTCGGCCCACAATGTTGTGCCGACCCTTAAACTCTGCCTCCCTAAGCTTAAATTCCTCCATATACCTGTCTGGTAGACTCTTAAACTTCACTAGTGTATCTGCCTCCACCATTGACTCGGGCAGTGAATTCCACGCACCAACCACTCTCTGAGTATAAAATCTTCCTCTCATATCCCCCTTGAACTTCCCTCCCCTTACCTTAAAGCCATGTCCTCTTGTATTGAGCAGTGGTGCCCTGGGGAAGAGGCGCTGGCCGTCCACTCTATCCATTCCCCTTAATATCAACTATACCTCTATCATTTCTCCTCTCATCCTCCTTCTCTCCAGAGAGTAAAGCCCTGGCTCCCTTAATCTCTGATCATAATCCATACTCTCTAAACCAGGCAGCATTCTGGTAAATCTCCTCTGTACCCTTTCCAATGCTTCCACATCCTTCTTTTTGTGAGGTGACCAGAACTGGACAGAGTACTCCAAGTGTGGCCCAACCAGAGTTTTATAAAGCTGCATCATTACATCGCGACTCTTAAACTCTGTCCCTCGACTTATGGAGGATAACACCCCATAAGCTTTCTTAACTACTCTGTCTACCTGTGAGGCAACTTTCAGGGATCTGTGGACATGAGCCCCAGATCCCTCTTCTCCTCCACACTTCCAAGCATCCTGCCATTTACTTTGTACTCTGCCTTGGAGTTTGTCCTTCCAAAGTGTACCACCTCACCCTTCTCCAGGTTGAACTCTATCTGCCTCTTCTCAGCCCACTCCTGCATCCTATCAATGTCTCTCTGCAATCTTTGACAATCCTCTGCAATATCCACAACACCACCAACCTTTGTGTCTTCTACAAACTTGCCAACCCATCCTTCTACCCCCACATCCAGGTCATTAATAAAAATCACGATAGGTAGGGGTCTCGGAACTGATCCTTGTGGGACACCACTAGTCACAACCTTCCAATCCGAATGTACTCCCTCCACCACAACCCTCTGCTTTCTGCAGGCAAGCGAATTCTGAATCCACCTGGTCAAACATCCCTGGATCCCATGCCTTCTGACATTCTGAATAAGCCTACCATGTGGAACCTTATCAAATGCATCACTAAAATCCATGTAGATCACATCCACTGCATTACCCTCATCTATATGCCTGCTCACCTCTTAAAAGAGGCTTGTTAGACACGATTTGCCCTTCAGAAAGCCATGCTGACTGTCACTGATCAGACCATGATTCTCTAAATGCCAATAAATCCTATCTTTGTGAATCTTTTCCAACAGCTTTCCCACCACAGATGTAAGGATCAATGGTCTATAATTATCCAGACTATCCCTACGACCCTTTTTGAACAAGGGGACAACATTCGCCTCCCTCCAATCCTCCGGGACCATTCCCGTGGACAATGAGGACATAATGATCCTAGCCAGAGGCTCAGCAATCTATTTCCTCGCCTCGGATGCAGAACTGGGAAGTGGCAGATGGAGTTCAACACAGATGAAGAGGTTCATTTCTGCAGGTCAAATTTGAACACAGAATATAATATTAATGGTAAGACTCTTGGTAGTGTGGAGGGTCAGACAGATCTTCGGGTCCATGTCCATACGAAACTCAAAGCTGCTGTGGAAGTTGACAGTGTTGTTAGGAAGACGTCTGGTGTGATGGCCTTCATCAACCATGGGATTGAGTTCAAGGGCTGTGAGGTGATGTTGAAGCTATATTTCTCCTAACCTGTACATAAGTAACTGTACCCCAACACGGCAGGGCTGTGGGCTTAGTTGGACCCCACTTGGGAGTCCTGTGTTCAGTTCTGGTGGCCTCACTACAGGAAGGATGTGGATACTATAGAGAGTGTAGAGTAGATTTACAAGGATGTTGCTCTTGGATTGGAGAGCATGCCTTATGAGAATAGATTGAGTGCAGGCCTTTCCTTCTTGGAGCGACGGAGGATGAGAGGTGACCTGATAGAGGTGTATAAGATGATGAGAGGCTTTGACCACGTGGATAGCCAGAGGCATTTTTCCAGGCTTGAAGTGACTAACACGAGGGGACGTAGTTTTAAGCTGCTTGGAAGTCGGTACCGAGGGAATGTCAGGGGTAAGTTTCTTACACAGAGAGTGGTGGGTGCATGGAATGCACTGCCTGCAGTGATGGTGGAGGTGGATACAATAGGATATTTTAAGAGACTCTTAGATAGGTTCATGGAGCTTAGAAACATAGAGGGATATACGATTAGGAAATCCTAGGCAGTCTCTAGAGTAGGTTACATGGTCGGTACAACATTGTGGGCTGAAGAGCCTGTAATGTGCTGTAGATTTCTGTGTTCTGTGTCAAAGGCAGGCAGAGGGATTAGTTTAAATGGACAGGAGGACAGCATGGAAAGGTTGGGCCGAAGGGCCTGTTTTAGTGCCGTAAGGGAGGGGTTCTGTCCCAACCATCGACTCTATTCCCCTCAACAGATGCTGCCTGACTTGACAACGTTCTTGAAAAGTTGCATTCAGTTCCGCTTAGAATTCTGTACAAAGGATGTTTTGTGCTGGAAGAGTGCAGAGGAGATTCATCATGATTGTGGGGGCTTGTGTTCATAAGTCCATAAGGCATAGGAACAGAATTAGGCCATTCAGCCCATTGAGTCAGCCACCCTTCCATCATGGCTGATCCCAGATATCTGACCTCCCGCCATATCCTTTGATGCCCTGACCAATCAGGAAACGGTCAACTGCCGTCTTGAATATACCCACACACTCGGCCTCCACCGCAGTCTGTGGCAGAGCATTCCACAGATCCAATACACCTTGGCTAATAAAAAAAAAATCCTGCTTACCTCTGTTTGAAAACGTGGCCCCTCAACTTTGTGGCTGTGCCCCACCACAGTAAATACCTTCTCCACATCCACCTTATCCAGTCCTTTCAACATTCGGTAGGTTTCAATGAGATGCCCCCGCATTTTTCTGAGTTCCAGTGAGCACAGGGTCAAAGCTGCCAAGTGCTGCTCATATTTTAACCCCTTTGTTACCAAAATCATCTTTCTGAACTTCCTCTGGACTCTCTCCAATGACAACACATCCTGTCTGAGATGTGGGGCCCAACACTGTTGACAATACTCCAAGTGTGGCCTGACTAGTGTCTTATAAAGCCTCAGCATTATCTCTTTGCTGTTATATTCATGGGGCGAGATTGGACTGTGTTGATCTACAGGGGGATCTTGGAATCCGAGTTCATAACTCCCAGATAGTGGTTCCATTATCAGGCAGTTATGTTGCAGTTGTATAAATCTCTAGTTTAACCACATCTGGAGAATTGCATTCGAATACAGAAATAATGCGGAGGTTTCGGATGGTGAGTGGAAGAGGCTTAACAGGATGCTGCCTGGATAAAGTGAGACCGGACAATCTCGGGGAATTTTCTCCGGAGTGGCAGAGGCTGAGGGAGGTCTGACAGACGTTTACAGGAATGTGAGAGACACAGACAGAGTAGACCGCCGGGATTTTTTCTCTGAGGAGGAAATGTCCAATGCCAGTGGGCATGCACTTCAGGAGAAAGGGGAAACACATCCTCATTGGACCTTTTTGCACTATTGAAGTATTTTGTAATTTAGTGCATTTTGTATCTTTTCTCTGGATAGCTGCTGTTGGGGAAAAAACAATTAGAAAAGACAATGACGTTAAAAACCTGACTCAGGATGTTTAAAGGAGATTTGCGTTTCAAGTTTTGTTTTTCATTCCCATAGTGGTTGGTGTCTGGAGTGAATATCGGGTGGTGGTGGAGGCAGATGTGATAGAGGCTATTAGATACCACGTGAATGTGAGGAGAATGGAGGGATGTGTTCCTTGTGTAGGCAGAAGGGATTGGTTTAGTAAGGCATGAAGTGTCCAGTTCAATTGGTTCAGAACAACACAGTGAGCAGAAGGGCCTGTTCAAGGACAAGTACAGCAAGCAGAGCAGGTAAACTGGATAAAGTGATCCCACTCAGAGAACAGACTGTGACGTCAGTGGATATATGCCGGCATCACAGTTCTCTCACCAAAGATACTTCACTGCTGGATAACATGAAGTTTGTGATGTTTATAACCGATGTGGTGAATTGTACTGATCAGACATCTCATCCTACTGAGGAAATTAAAATTATTGTGAAAGCTGCAGAAAGGTATCTTGGTGTAACTGGTGTTATGTGGGAAGCTGTAAATGAAGCTCTGATTTGTGGGGGTTTCTGCATCCCAGTCTACTTGTGAAGATATGTAATGGGATTGAAATATTGAAGTGAAATGCAAGAAGCCTGATTTTACATGGTCAACACTTTTAGCAGTTTATTTCCGATTTGTCAGATTCTGCCGATGTTATATCTGTTCAGGAAACCTGCACGTTTTAAATTTTATTCCTGTGCAGGATTATATTGTCATTTGGCTTGTCAGGTTAGTTGGTAGAGGGGTGGTGTTGTCAGTTTTATAAGGAAAGGGGCAGAGTATAGCGTTGTGAATGGGAATAAAATGTATCATGAACTTGTAGAAAATCTTGATTCAACAGGTATGTGTAATTTTCTTTTGTGAAAATATTAACTTTCTGAATCGTATTTGGAGGTTTGGCCATCTACTTTTCTCATGGAAAATGGTTGTAGTAGTTCCCATTCTAAAACCTGGATCTCCCCGTCTGATCCTCCTTCTTGTAGGCCAATATCATTAAGGTCTCATTTATGTAAACTTGTGGAATGTATGGTAATTGGGTGTTTGAATTATATTTTTGATAAAAGAGGTAATTTCACGTTTTATCAGAGGGGAATTTGGAACGGTAGAATAAGACCATAAGACAAAGGAGCAGAAGTCGGTCATTCGGCCCATCGAGTCTGCTCTGCCATTTTATCATGAGCTGATCCATTTTCCCATTTAGTCCCACTCCGCCGCCTTCTCACCATAACCTTTGATATCCTGGCTACTCAAATACCCAGCAATCTCTGCCTTAAATAACATTGGAATCAGTTTGGGTTTGGAAGATCATATTAGGAACGTACAGTTAAATAAAGATGTTGTAATAGCAATATTTTTGATATTGAAAAGGCAAATAATATTTATTGACGGATGGACTTTTGATTAATTTTTGGAACTGCAATTGAGAGGGCTATTGTACAATTTTTTTCTGATTGTTTCTATTTGTACGTCTTGTAAAGGTATGGGTGGACAAGTATGACATTGAATTCATTTTTATATTTGGAAGATGGTATTAGTAAAGCCAGTTAAATATAGATGTTGTAACAGCAGTATTTTTACTATTCAAAAGGCAGATGGTATTTATGGAAGGAAAGAATTTTTATGAAATTGTGGAAATGAGGATGGAGGGGCTATTATCTAACTTTGAGTTGTTTTAATTGAACGTTTTGTGTCAGGTATGGGTGGGAAAGTTATATTCAGGTTGTTATGAGATAGAGACTGGAATCCCACAGGCAGTATTTATTATTTTATATTATAATTAATAATATTTTTCTTTGAGACAGGTTTTGGAGTGTATAAATCCCTATATGCAGATGATGGAGGTTTATGGATCAGAGGTAGAAATTTCAATTTTTCTGTATATAGGATGCATTCGCAATTAATGAGGTCGAAAAGTTGGCAAATAGATGGGACAAGTTATGTGTTTTACAGACAGGATTAACGAACCTGCACTTGCTTGGAAATGATAGGAACTAATATGGTCAAACTCCTTAAAAGGTGTCAGTGGTAAGATTTCCAGGCATGTGGATGGATAATAAGCTGACATGGAAGCACTGGATCAGAAAATAATTGATAAATATAAAGAAACATTAAATATTCTCAGTTATCCCTGCGGGTATTCTAGAGTGTTACATGAAAGTATTTGTTGAGCAATCTCATTTGTTTAATTGGATCTGTTCTTGATTATAGTTGTGGTTTATTGATCAGCTTCAGCTTCAACTTTATTATGTTTGGGTGTGATACAAGCACAGGCTTTGAGATTGTGTTGTGGTGCAGTCAGGTCGTCCCCTGTTTCGGCTTTACTGGTTGAAATTATGGAGTTTGAATTTAATGTTAACATACTGGATTAATTTAAGGGGGAAGAAATGATCATGCTGTTAAAGTTGTGTTGGAGGACTGTTGGGAACTTCACAGGAAGAGTGTTTTTAGTTTTGGGTGCCTGGGTTCTTATCACATTTGAAGTAAGTGTTTGTTGGGTTATGCAAAACGTCCCACAGTCGTGTTCTTGGTAACCCCACCTTGTTTCTTTCAATGCCTTTTTTGATTACAGGATACATGATTTAATGAAGTCTAACAATTCTGTTCTGCCTGAGAATTTGTTGGTTCAGTGTATATTAAGGAAATTATTGAGAAAGTTTAACCATTTTCCAGAGGATCAAAATATAATTTAACTGGGATTGTTGATGTTGCTGTGTTATGCGTGAATTATTGGTGATGATAAAGAAACGACCTACCAGCTATTTATCAGCATTTACAACAGAATCGCTTGTCATCATTTCGTGCTTACAGTGGGTGGAGGAATTTGTTTCCCTGCAAAGTTGTAATTCGCTCAGATTCCCTTTCGGTTTTCAACAGTCTTAAAACAGGTCATTCTCACAGTAGGTCAGATTTACTGCTGGAAACTCATCAAACATTGTTTCATATTCAAAGGATTGGATTCGGGATGTGCACTGATTTGGGGTGCATGAAGACACGGTGAGCAGTCGGGTCCTGAGGAGTCGGTAGACCAGAGGGATCTGTGAACACAGATTCATAATTACTTGAAAGTGGCGTCACTGGCATCAAAATGAGAGCTTTTGGCACATTGGACTTCATAAATCAAAGTATTGAGTACAGGAGATGGGATGTTATGTTGAAGTTGTATAAGACGTTGGTGAGGCCTAATCTGGAGTATTGTGTGTAGTTTTTGTTACCTGCCTGAAGGAAAATTATCAACAAAATAGAAAGAGTGCAGAGAAAATTTACAATACGTTTGCTGGGACTTGAGGACTCGAGCTTTAGGAAAAGGTAAGGACTTTATTGCCTTTAGTGTTGGAAAATGCAGGGAGGATTTTTCCTCTGAGGTTGGGTGAGATGGGAACTGGAGGTCGCAGTTTAAGGGTGAAAGGTGAAATATTTATGAGGAACCTGAGTGGGATTTCCTTCACTCAGAGGGTGGTGAGGGTGTGGGAAGAGCTGTCAGTGGAAGTTATGGATTTCACTGCAGAGAAGTTTGGATCGGTACATGGGCGGGAGGGGTATTGAGGGCCATGGTCCAGCTGCGGTTATGGGACTCGGCAGAATAACAATTCGGTACGGACCAAATGGGAAAAAGGGTTTGTATGTTTGTTATAGTGCTCTCTTACTCCAAATAAAGTGTCGATGAAGGGGAATTGGTTGGGGCTGTTGTCGGGAAGCAAACGATGTGCTTTCAGGATTTCCTGCTGGGGATAGAAGTGAATTGATACTGGATATCCATGGTCAAAGTGTGGCGATCAGAGCCGGGGACTGTAAAGTTGTTGAAAACAAACAAACACACACACACACACACACACACACACACACACACACACACACACACACACACACACACACACACACTCACACACACACACTCTCTCTCTCTCACACACACACACACACCCTCACACACTCTCTCTCTCACACACACACACACCCACACGCACACACACACACAGACTCACACACTCTCTCTCTCTCTCTCTCTCTCTCTCTCTCTCTCTCTCTCTCTCTCTCTCCCTCTCTCTCCCTCTCTCCCTCTCTCTCCCTCTCTCTCCCTCTCCCCCCCCCCCCATTGCCCTTCACCTCGCTTCCAAAAAATTGTTTGTTCCTCCTCTTTGGCTCAAACTCTCCTGCCCCCATTTTCACCCCTTCCCATTTTTGCCACCTCTGCTTCCCCGTTCCCTCACCGTCTCTTTCACTCCATCTCTTGTCTCCCACTCCCTCATCCTTTCTCTTTCTCCTCTCCCTCACCTATTTTCCTCTCTTTCACACACTCTCTCTCCTCTCTTCATCCGTTCCCTTCCCCACTGACACACCCTTGTTCTCCGCACATTCCTCACTACCCTACCCACTCAGTCCCTCCTCCTTTACCTTGTTGTCTCTTACTCCCTTTCTACCCAAAGCTTCCCCTGCCTCTCACACTCTCCCCTGTTCCTCCTTTACTGCAGCTCGTTTCTCCCGCCACCCTCCCGTCCCCACATCCCCCACCCCGCACTGTGATGACGGTTGACTCGCACAGTGAATTGTCTGATGGTGTACAATTCTTCGTTTTTTGGACAGTGACAATGTTTTCTCGGAATATGAAGGCTTGTGGTTTCCGGGAGAGGCCAGTTTGTTCCCTTTTTTATGTGCTACAGAATAGGCGGGGGAGGGGAGTGTGGAGGAGAGAGGAGAGAGAGAGACTAAATATATGTAGCCTCAATCTCTTTCTCCCTGTCCTCCTCTCTTCATCCGTTCTCATCCAAACTGCCCCACTCTTTCCTCCACACATTCCTCCCTAATCTTCCCCCTTTTCTGTCGCCTGTTTCCCGGCCACCCTCCCGTCCCCACATCCCCCACCCCGCACTGTGATGACGGTTGACTTGCACAGTGAATTATAGATGTTGTGTAATTCTTCATTGTTTGGAAAGCAGCAATGTTCACTCAGAAGATAAAGGCTTGTGGTTTCCGGGAGAGGCCAATTTGTTCCCTTTCTGTGCGCTACAGAATAGGCGGGGGAGGGGATGTGGAGTAGCCGGGATAGCCGTGTACAGTAGCTACGCCGTCACGACAAAGACCGAGCGCCGTCTGCGAGCTGGTCTCTGACACAAACACACACACACACATGAAAAGACGGACAAACACATACATATACAGGGATGCATATAAACTGAGATGCACACACACACACAAATACTTTTTAAAATGAATGCAGTTTGCATTTTCAATGTTTCAAGATGGAGACAGCTATTTTGTGAACTGTTGGAAATGATTCTTTCTCTGGGATAATCTAGTGTGCTTGTGAGGATGTCAGCGGGTTTGGGGGTTCACGGAAATGGGTCTGCACATTGATTTGCGGATGTGCGAAAGTTTCAGGGTATGTTGGTGAATATGGATTTTAGAGTGTCGGTGAATTTGGGGGTGCATACTGTTTTGGAGTGCGCACAAATCTCGGTATGTGGGTGGATTTGGGAATGTCGGTAGGTTTGGGGTGCGCACGGATCTGGGTATGTAGGTGGATTTGGGAATGTCGGTAGGTTTGGGCTGCGCACGGATTTGGTGATGCACACTGATTTGGGGGTGAACACTGAGTTGGGGTTTGCGGATGTGCACAGATTTGGGTATGTGGGTGGATTTGGGGTATCGATTGTTTTGGGTTGCGCACAGATCTGGATATGTGGATGGATATCGGGGTGTCGGTAGGTTTGCAATGCACATGGATTTGTCAATGCACACTGATTTGGGGGTGAACACTGATTTGGGGGTAAACACTGAGTTGGGGTTTCTGGACGTGCACAGATTTGGGAGGGCACACAGATTTGCAGATATGGGAATCCCGTTGGATTTTGAAGTGTTTTGAATCCCGATGTTGCTTCATTGGTATATTGTTTAATAATAAATGCAACCTGAACTTCGACCTCTGTTCTTGCTATTTTTTTAAGTTGAAGGCAGATATTTTGAGAACCGGTTGAAATGAACGATTCTTGCTCTGGGATCATCTAATGTGCATGTGGGAGAGTCTGTTGATTTGGAGCTGTGACGAGTCTCAAGGCAGATTTAGAGTGCCAGCATATTCAATTGATCAGTCACCTTTGTTGGGACAGACTAGCTCCCACATAAGGTCTAAATATTAACTCATTAATGTAATCACAATCTGTCACAGTGGGCATTGTGGTCAGACGTTATCAGGTGATGAGCCGGTGAAATATCCGGTCACCTCGGGGCTTCAGTTCATTAATAAAGCCGCGTCCTGAGCACACGGCAGAGGCGGCCGCTGTGTCTCCAGTCCGGGCTCCAGCTCCTCACATTCACCGCCTGATCTCCCTGGTGTTATTCCCGGGCGGATTGTCCCATCGACCAGCAGCGCCGGGATATTAGGATAGTGTGTGTGAGGGGAGGGGGCGTGGGGGTCGGAGTGTAAATGCACCATCCTGGAGAGTTGATATCTCAATGGACCCGTCGGATGTCAGTCAAACAACTACTCCTCATGCCCTCCTCCGCAGAGCCTTGGTTGAGGAAGAGACAGGAACGCAGTGCCTTGGTCGAGGGAGAGACAGGAACGCAGAGCCTTGGTCGAGGGACAGACAGGAATGCAGAGCCTTGGTCGAGGGAGAGACAGGAACGCAGAGCCTTGGTCGAGGGAGAGACAGTAATGCAGAGCCTTGGTCGAGGGAGAGATTGGAATGCAGAGCCTTGGTCAAGGGAGAGACTGGAATGCAGAGCCGAGGTCGAGGGAGAGACAGGAACGCAGAGCTTTGGTCGAGGGAGAGACAGGAACGCAGAGCCTGGATCGAGGGAGAGACAGGAACGCAGAGCCTTGGTCGAGGGAGAGACAGGAATGCAGAGCCTTGGTCGAGGGAGAGACAGGAACGCAGAACACTGAGCCTGTGTCGTGAGAGGTCAGGAACGTAGAACACCGACCCAACGGAGAGACAGGAACATGAAACACCGAGCCAGACCCCTCCTTGGGTACAGAACGTAGGGCCGGGACTCATAACACAGAACGCAGAACACGACGAGACAGTTCACAACACTAGGTAGCGGCAAAACGGCTGGAACTACCTCGCGAAGGCGTAGACACAGTCACTTCTAAACAGGGCGAGACTCCAGAACGAGGCAAACGCGCGGCGAGCCGAAGCGAGGCTCCAGGCAGAGGCCGGGCAAGACGAGGCTCCAGGCAGAGGCCGGGCAAGATGAGGCTCCAGGCAGAGGCCGGGCGAGGAGAGGCTCCAGGCAGAGGCCGGGCGAGGCGAGGCTCCAGGCAGAGGCCGGGCGAGGAGAGGCTCCAGGCAGAGGCCGGGCGAGGCGAGGCTCCAGGCAGAGGCCGGGCGAGGCGAGGCTCCAGGCAGAGGCCAGGCGAGGAGAGGCTCCAGGCAGAGGCCGGGCAAGACGAGGCTCCAGGCAGAGGCCGGGCAAGACGAGGCTCGATGCAGAGGCCGGGCGAGGAGATACTCCAGGCAGAGGCCGGGCAAGACGAGGCTCCAGGCAGAGGCCGGGCGAGACGAGGCTCCAGGCAGAGGCCGGGCGAGGAGAGGCTCCAGGCAGAGGCCGGGCGAGGCGAGGCTCCAGGCAGAGGCCGGGCGAGGCGAGGCTCCAGGCAGAGGCCAGGCGAGGAGAGGCTCCAGGCAGAGGCCGGGCAAGACGAGGCTCCAGGCAGAGGCCGGGCAAGACGAGGCTCGATGCAGAGGCCGGGCGAGGAGATACTCCAGGCAGAGGCCGGGCAAGACGAGGCTCCAGGCAGAGGCCGGGCGAGACGAGGCTCCAGGCAGAGGCCGGGCGAGGAGAGGCTCCAGGCAGAGGCCGGACGAGGCGAGGTTCCATGCAGAGGCCGGGGGAGGCGAGTCTCCAGGCAGAGGCCGGGCGAGGCGAGGCTCCTGTTGACAGGGTAAATGCAGGCAGGATTTTCCTCTGAGGTTGGGTGAGATGGGAACTGGAGGTCGCAGTTTAAGGGTGAAAGGTGAAATATTTAAGAGGAACCTGAGTGTGAATTCCTTCACTCAGAGGGTGGTGAGGGTGTGGGAATTGTTGTCAGTGGAGGTTATTGATTTCATTGCAGAGAGGTATGGATCAGTACATGGACGGGAGGGGTATTGAGGGCCATGGTCCAGCTGCTGTTATTGGACTCGGCAGAATAACAATTCGGTACGGACTAAATGGGCAAAAGGGTTTGTTTGTTTGTTATAGTGCCCTCTGACCCCCAATAAAGTGTCGATGAAGGGGAATTGGTTGGGCCTGTTGTCGGGAAGAAAGCGATGTGTTTTAAGGATTTCCTGCTGGGGATAGAAGTGAATTGATACTGGATATCCATGGTCAAAGTGTGGCGATCAGAGCCAGGGATTGTAAAGTTGTTGAAAACAAACCAACACAGACACCAACATGCAAACTGATAGGTACACACACACACACACACACACACACACACACACACACACACACACACACACACACACACACACACACACACACACACACACACACACACACACACACACACACACACACACACACACTCCATATTCCAGTTGCTCTTCACCCCGCTTCCCAAATATTGCTCTTTTCTTCTCTTTGCCTCAAACTAACTCCACTCTCCTGCCCCGATTTTCACCCTTTCCCACTCTCTCCACCTCCTCTTCCCTGATCCCTCACCGTCTCTTTCTCTCCATCTCTTGTCTCCCACTCCCTCATCCTTTCTCTTCCACACTCTCTCTTTCTCGCTATCCTCTCTTCATCCGTTCCCTTCCCCAGTGCCACACTCTTTCCTCCACACATTCTACCCTACCCTATCCACTCACTCCCCCGCTTCTTTCCCGTATTGTCTCTTTCTCCCTTTCTACCCAATGCTTCACCTGCCTCTCGCCTTCTCCCCAATTCCTCCATTACTGCAGCTCGTTTTCCCCGCCACCCTCCCGTCCCCACATCCCCCACCCCGCACTGTGATGACAGTTGACTCGCACAGTGAATTGTCTGATGTTGTACAATTCTTCGGTTGTTTTGACAGTGACAATGTTCTCTCAGAAGATGAAGGCTTGTAGTTTCCGGGAGAGGCCAGTTTGTTCCCTTTTTATGTGCTACAGAATAGGCGGGGACGCGGAGTGTGGAGGAGGCAGGAGAGAGACTAAATATATATAGCCTCAATCTCTTTCTCTCTGTCCTCCTCTCTTCACTCGTTCTCATCCCCACTGCCCCACTCTTTCCGCCACACATTCCTCCCTAACCTTCCCCCTTTTCTGTCGCCCGCTTTCCCGGCCACCCTCCCGTCCCCACATCCCCCACCCCGCACTGTGATGACGGTTGACTTGCACAGTGAATTATAGATGTTGTGTAATTCTTCATAGTTTGGAAAGCAGCAATGTTCTCTCATAAGATGAAGGCTTGTGGTTTCCGGGAGAGGCCAGTTTGTTCCCTTTCTGTGCGCTACTGAATAGGCGGGGTAGGGGAGTATGGAGTCGACGGGATAGCCATGTGTTCTCAGTAGTTACGCCGTCACGACAAAGACCGAGCGCCGTCGGCGATCTGGTCTCTAACACAAACACACACAGACACATACTAGGTCACATAGGAACACACAGAGATTCAGACATACAGAAATAATTTAAAAGTGAATGCAGTTTGCATTTTCAACGTTTTAAGATGGAGGCAGCTATTTTGTGAACTGTTGGAAATGATTCTTGCTCTGGAATAATCTAGTGTGCTTGTGGGGATGTCAGCGGGTTTGTGGATTCACATGGAAATTTGTCTGCACATTGATTTGCGGATGTGCGAAGGTTTCTGGGTTTGTTGGTGAATATGGATTTTGGAGTGTCGGTGAATTTGGGGGTGCACACTGCTTTAGGCATTTGAGGGTACACAGGGATTTGGGAGTATTCAGGGCTGCGCACAGATTTGGATGTCTCAGCGGATTTGGGGTGACACACGGATTTGTGGAGTCCTTCGATTTAGGGTTGTAATGAATCTCAAGGCTGTTTCATTTATAGATACTTCAAGAACAAATGCACTTTGAAATTTGAACTTTGTTCTTGCTATTTGATTTGAGTTGGAGGCGGCTATTCTGTGAAGTGTTTGAAAACTTTCTTGCTCTGTGATAATCTCATGTGCATGTGGGATGTCAGCGGGTTTGGGTTGCGCACAGATCTCGGTATGTCGGTGTATTCCGGGGTGTCGGAAGGTTTGTGGGTGCGCATGGATTTGGTGATGCACACTTATTTGGGGATAAACACTGAATTGGGGTTTGCAGACGTGCACAGATTTGGGAGTGCACACAGATTTGCAGATATGGGAATCCCGTTGAATTATGAAGTGTTTTGAATATCGAGGTTGTTTATAGTAAATATGTTTATACAGTTTAATAATAAATGCAACCTTAATATTAAATGCAACCTGAACTTCGACCTCTGTTCTTGCTATTTTTTTAAAAGTTGGAGGCAGATATTTTGAGAACTGGTTGAAATGAATGATTTTTGCTCTGGGATCATCTAATGTGCATGTGGGAGAGTCTGTTGATTTAGAGCTGTGACGAGTCTCCAGGCAGATTTACAGTGGCAGCATATTCAATTGATCAGTCTCCTTTGCTGGGTCAGACTAACTCCCACATATGGTCTAAATAATAAGACCAAACACGAGGAAATCTGCAGATGCTGGAAATTCAAACAACAACACACACAAAATGCTGATGGAACACAGCAGGCCGGCCAGCATCTATAAGGAGATACTATCTTTCTATCTCTTACTATCTTTCCTTTCGGTTAGTCCTGATGAAGCGTCTCAGCCTGAAACGTCGACAGTGCTTCTCCCTGTTGATGCTGCCTGGCCTGCTGTGTTCCACCATCATTTTGTGTGTGTGTTGTGTTCTAAATATTAACTCATTAATGTAATCACATTCTGTCACCGTGGGGATTGCGCCGGTCAGACGTTATCAGGTGATGAGCCGGTGAAATATCCGGTCACCTCGAGGCTTCAGTTCATTAATAAAGCCGCGTCCTGAGCACACGGCAGAGGCGGCTGCACCGAGCTTACTTCGCGACATTCTCACAAAATGGCGATGGTCTAGCTGGATGTTGTCCGGCTAATCCTCTGTCAATCATACCAGTCTTCGCCTTCCACTTGAATGATTGGGTAACGTGAAGTACAAGGGTGGGGTTTGTATAAACGGCGGTGCACACTCCAACTTGAAGCTTCATCCCGGCCCCCAACTGTAGTGTAGTGTTGTGTAGAGATTTGGGACGTAAAACCCTCACTGCTTCCTTTTTCAAATGAAACCTAAATTAACACCCCCCCCCCAAAGTCCTATAGATTGTACGTAACAAAATACAATTCCGTGAATTAAATTAGTTACTGCTATTACTTAAGAAAGCTTTTAAATGAAAACTACACAACCCAGAGCAATGTTTTCCAACACGAACGAAGGAATAATAAAGCACAGTGTGCCAAATTCTAAACCGTGTCAATGTAATTCTTGATCTTCTTGTTTCACCCCCAAATATCCCATAAACCCAACAGGTATGTATTCTGTACAGGGCTCTCCTTTGATGCCCTTTATCCCACCAGTCTCGATGTAATTATTAACCAACCAACCCCTAAACTTCTGATTTGCTAGTTGAAATTTTAACAGATTTTGTAACTGAACCGCTATGTGCAGGGACCCATAAGAAGTCGAATTATAAACCACTAATCTGCGTATGAAAAAATGTTTGATGAGTTTCCAACAGTAAATCTGTCCTGCTGCGAGAACTACCTGTTTTAAGACTCATCAAAACCGAACAGGCATCTGAACAAATGACAACTTTACATGAACAAATTTCCAAGACCCACTGTAAGCCTCAAATAATGGAAACAAATTCTACTATATATACTGATAAATGGTTGGTAAATTGTTTCTTTATCGTTACCTGTAATTCGGACACGAAAAACAGCCACACCGTCATCCCGGTTAAGTTATCTTTTGATTCTTCTGCAGCAATCTGTCATAAGAGGGGGCGTTGGGAGTGGACACAAATGCAAGACACAGACACTGAACTACCAGGAACAGGACGAGGCGTGAGGAGGAAGCAGGGGAAGTGAGGAAGAAAGGACGCTGGACACAACACAGGCCCCGGACGAGACAAGGATTCCGGCCCTGGGCTAGGACCTGACAAGGATAGCGGAACCAGGTCTTGGAACTGGGAACTAGGAGCCTGGGCTTGGACTCCGAGCCAGAGACTGGACAAGGACCCAGAACCTGAGACTTGACTCTGCCTCGGACTCCAGACCCAGGCGAGGATAAGACGTGGCTACAGGACGAGGAGAGGCAATAGGACTGGTCGTGAGACTTATGGACAGGACAAAGGAACCCCAGCACAAGACGAGGGCAAAGTACTCCTGGGCTGGGCGAGGCACATGACAAGACGAGAACACAAAACCGTGGCTAAGACAGGATGTGACTAGGACAGGACGAGACCCAGAAGCCTTGACTAGGTCGAGGGAGAGACAGGAACGCAGAGCCTTGGTCGAGGGAGAGACAGGACCGCGGAGCCTTGGTCGAGGGAGAGACAGGAACGCAGAGCCTTGGTCGTGGGAGAGACAGGAACGCAGAGCCTTGGTCGAGGGAGAGACAGGAATGCAGAGCCTTGGTCGAGGGAGAGACAGGAACGCAGAGCCTGGATCGAGGGAGAGACAGGAACGCAGAGCCTTGGTCGAGGGAGAGACAGGAACGCAGAGCCTTGGTTGAGGGAGAGACAGGAATGCAGAGGCTTGGTTGAGGGAGAGACGGGAACGCAGAGCCTTGGTCGAGGGAGAGACAGGAATGCAGAGCCTTGGTCGATGGAGAGACAGGAACACAGAGCCTTGGTCGAGGGAGAGACACGAATGCAGAACCTGGATCGAGGGAGAACAGGAACGCAGAACACTGAGCCTGGGTCGAGAGAGGTCAGGAACGTAGAACACCGAGCCGACTGAGAGACAGGAACATGAAACACCGAGCCAGACCGCTCCTTGGGTACAGAACGTAGGGCTGGGATTCAGAACACAGAACGCAGAACACGACGAGATAGTTCACAACGCCAGGTAGCGGCAAAACGGCTGGACCTACCTCGCGAAGGCGTAGACTCAGTCACTTCTAAACAGGGCGAGACTCCAGAACGAGGCAAAGGCGCGACGAGCCGAGGCGACGCTCCAGGCTGAGGCGAGGCGAGACGAGGCTCCAGGCAGAGGCAGGCCTAGGCGAGACAAGGCAGCTCTCCAGGCCGAGGCGAGGCAAGGCAAGTCGAGGCATGGCTCCAGGCAGAGGCGAGCCGAGGTGAGTCTCCAGGCAGAGGCGGGTGAGGCGAAGCTCCAGGCTGAGGCCGGACGAGGCGAGACTCCTGTTGACAGAGTAAATGCAGGCAGGATTTTCCTCAGAGGTTGGGTGAGATGGGAACTGGAGGTCGCAGTTTAAGGGTGAAAGGTGGAATATTTATGAGGAATCCTAGTTGGAATTCCTTCACTCAGAGGGTGGTGAGGGTGGGGGATGAGCTGTCAGTGAAAGTTATAGATTTCATTGCAGAGAAGTTTGGATCAGTACATTGACGGGAGTGGTATTGGGGGCCATGGTCCAGCTGCCTTTATGTGACTCGGCAGAATATCAATTCGGTACGGACTAAATGGACGAAAGTGTTTGTTTGTTTGTTATAGTGCCCTCTGACTCCCAATAAGGTGTCGATGTAGGGGAGTTGGTTGGGTCTGTTGTCGTGAAGAAAGCGATGTGCTTTAGGGATTTCCTGCTGGGGACAGAAGTGAATTGATACTGGATATCCATGGTCAAAGTGTGGCGATCAGAGCCGGGACTGTAAAGTTGTTGAATTTTCACCCCTTCCCACTCTCATCACCTCCTCTTCCCTGATCCCTCGCCGTCTCTTTCTCTCCATCTCTTGTTTCCCACTCCCTCATCCTTTCTCTTCCACACTCTCTCTTTATCTCCCTCCTCTCTTCATCGGTTCCCTTCCCCAGTGCCACACTCTTTCCTCCACACATTCTACCCTACCCTATCCACTCACTCCCCCGCTTCTTTCCCGTATTGTCTCTTTCTCCCTTTCTACCCAACGCTTTTCCAGCCTCTCACCCTCACCCCAATTCCTCCTTTACTGCAGCTCCTTTTCCCGGCCACCCTCCCGTCCCCACTTCCCCCTCCCCGCACTGTGATGACGGTTGACACGCACAGTGAATTATAGATGTTGTGTAATTCGTCATTGTTTGGACAGTGACATTGTTCTCTCAGAAAATGAAGGCTTGTAGTTTCCGGGAGAGGCCAGTTTGTTCCCTTTTTATGTGCTACAGAATAGGTGGGGGCGCGGAGTGTGGAGGAGGCAGGAGAGAGACTAAATATATATAGCCTCAATCTCTTTCTCTCTGTCCTCCTGTCTTCATCCGTTCTCATCCCCACTGCCCCACTCTTTCCTCCACACATTCCTCCCTAACCTTCCCCCTTTTCTGTCGCCCGCTTTCCCGGCCACCCTCCCGTCCCCACATCCCCCACCCCGCACTGTGATGACGGTTGACATTCACAGTGAATTATAGATGTTGTGTCATTCTTCATAGTTTGGAAAGCAGCAATGTTCTCTCATAAGATGAAGGCTTGTGGTTTCCAGGAGAGGCCAGTTTGTTCCCTTTCTGTGCGTTACTGAATAGGCGGGGTAGGGGAGTGTGGAGTCGACGGGATAGTCATGTGTTCTCAGTAGTTACGCCGTCACGACAAAGACCGGGCGCCGTCGGCGATCTGGTCTCTAACACAAACACACACAGACACATACGAGGACACATAGGAACACACAGAGATTCAGACATACAGAAATAATTTAAAAATGAATGCAGTTTGCATTTTCAACGTTTTAAGATGGAGGCAGCTATTTTGTGAACTGTTTGAAATGATTCTTGCTCTGGGATAATCTAGTGTGCTTGTGGGGATGTTAGCGGGTTTGGGGATTCACATGGAAATGGGTCTGCACATTGATTTGCGGATGTGCGAAGGTTTCAGGGTATGTTGGTGAATATGGATTTTGGAGTGTCGGTGAATTTGGGGGTGCACACTGCTTTGGGCATTTGAGGGTACACAGGGATTTGGGAGTATTCAGGGCTGCGCACAGATTTGGATGTCTCAGCGGATTTGGGGTGACACACGGATTTGGGGAGTCCTTCGATTTAGGGTTGTAATAAATCTCAAGGCTGTTTCATTTATAGATACTTCAAGAACAAATGCACTTTGAAATTTGAACTTTGTTCTTGCTATTTGATTTGAGTTGGAGGCGGCTATTCTGTGAAGTGTTTAAAATCGTTCTTGCTCTGTGATAATCTCATGTGCATGTGGGATGTCAGCGGGTTTGGGTTGCGCACAGATCTCGGTATGTCGGTGTATTCCGGGGTGTCGGAAGGTTTGTGGGTGCGCATGGATTTGGTGATGCACACTTATTTGGGGATAAACACTGAATTGGGGTTTGCAGACTTGCACAGATTTGGGAGTGCACACAGATTTGCAGATATGGGAATCCCGTTGAATTATGAAGTGTTTTGAATATCGAGGTTGTTTATAGTAAATATGTTTATACAGTTTAATAATAAATGCAACCTTAATATTAAATGCAACCTGAACTTCGACCTCTGTTCTTGCTATTTTTTTTAAAAGTTGGAGGCAGATATTTTGAGAACTGGTTGAAATGAATGATTTTTGCACTGGGATCATCTAATGTGCATGTGGGAGAGTCTGTTGATGTAGAGCTGTGACGAGTCTCAAGGCAGATTTACAGTGGCAGCATATTAAATTGATCAGTCTCCTTTGCTGGGTCAGACTAACTCCCACATATGGTCTAAATAATAAGACCAAACACGAGGAAATCTGCAGATGCTGGAGATTCAAACAACAACACACACAAAATGCTGATGGAACACAGCAGGCCGGCCAGCATCTATAAGGAGATATTATCTTTCTATCTCTTACTATCTTTCCTTTCGGTTAGTCCTGACGAAGCGTCTCAGCCTGAAACGTCGACAGTGCTTCTCCCTGTTGATGCTGCCTGGCCTGCTGTGTTCCACCATCATTTTGTGTGTGTGTTGTGTTCTAAATATTAACTCATTAATGTAATCACAATCTGTCACCTTGGGGATTGCGCCGGTCAGACGTTATCAGGTGATGAGCGCGGTGAAATATCCGGTCACCTCGGGGCTTCAGTTCATTAATAAAGCCGCGTCCTGAGCACACGGCAGAGGCGGCTGCACCGAGCTTACTTCTCGACATTCTCACAAAATGGCGATGGTCTAGCTGGATGTTGTCCGGCTAATCCTCTGTCAATCATACCAGTCTTCGCCTTCCACTTGAATGATTGGGTAACGTGAAGTACAAGGGTGGGGTTTGTATAAACGGCGGTGCACACTCCAACTTGAAGCTTCATCCCGGCCCCCAACTGTAGTGTAGTGTTGTGTAGAGATTTGGGACGTAAAACCCTCACTGCTTCCTTTTTCAAATGAAACCTAAATTAACACCCCCCCCCCAAAGTCCTATAGATTGTACGTAACAAAATACAATTCCGTGAATTAAATTAGTTACTGCTATTACTTAAGAAAGCTTTTAAATGAAAACTACACAACCCACAGCAATGTTTTCCAACACGAACGAAGGAATAATAAAGCACAGTGTGCCAAATTCTAAACCGTGTCAATGTAATTCTTGATCTTCTTGTTTCACCCCCAAATATCCCATAAACCCAACAGGTATGTATTCTGTACAGGGCTCTCCTTTGATGCCCTTTATCCCACCAGTCTCGATGTAATTATTAACCAACCAACCCCTAAACTTCTGATGTGCTAGTTGAAATTTTAACAGATTTTGTAACTGAACCGCTGTGTGCAGGGACCCATAAGAAGTGGAATTATAAACCACTAATCTGCGTATGAAATAATGTTTGATGAGTTTCCAACAGTAAATCTGTCCTGCTGCAAGAACTACTGTTTTAAGACTCATCAAAACCGAACAGGCATCTGAACAAATGACAGCTTTACATGAACAAATTTCCAACACCCACTGTAAGCCTCAAATAATGGAAACAAATTCTACTAGATATACTGATAAATGGTTGGTAAATTGTTTCTTTATCGTTACCTGTAATTCGGACACGAAAAACAGCCACACCGTTATCCCGGTTAAGTTATCTTTTGATTCTTCTGCAGCAATCTGTCATAAGAGGGGGCATTGGGAGTGGACACAAATGCAAGACACAGACACTGAACTACCAGGAACAGGACGAGGCGTGAGGAGGAAGCAGGGGAAGTGAGGAAGAAAGGACGCTGGACACAACACAGGCCCCGGACGAGACAAGGATTCCGGCCCTGGGCTAGGAACTGACAAGGATAGCGGAACCAGGTCTTGGAACTGGGAACTAGGAGCCTGGGCTTGGACTCCGAGCCAGAGACTGGACAAGGACCCAGAACCTGGGTCTTGACTCTGCCTCGGACTCCAGACCCAGGCGAGGATAAGCCGTGGCTACAGGACGAGGAGAGGCAATAGGACTGGTCGTGAGACTTATGGACGGGACAAAGGAACCCCAGCACAAGACGAGGGCAAAGTACTCCTGGGCTGGGCGAGGCACATGACAAGACGAGAACACAAAACCGTGGCTAAGACAGGACAAGGACCTTGGATGTGACTAGGACAGGACGAGACCCCGAAGACTTGACTTGATCAAGGAAGAGACAGGAACGCAGAGCCTTGGTCCAGGGAGAGACTGGAACGCAGTGCCTTGGTTGAGGAAGAGACAGGAACGCAGAGCCTTGGTCGAGGGAGATACAGGAATGCAGAGCCTTGGTCGAGGGAGAGACAGGAACGCAGAGCCTTGGTCGAGGGAGAGACAGTAATGCAGAGCCTGGATCGAGGGAGAGACAGTAATGCAGAGCCTGGATCGAGGGAGAGACAGGAACGCAGAGCCTTGGTCGAGGGAGAGACAGTAATGCAGAGCCTGGATCGAGGGAGAGACAGGAATGCAGAGCCTGGATCGAGGGAGAGACAGGAACGCAGAGCCTTGGTCGAGGGATAGACAGTAATGCAGAGCCTGGATCGAGGGAGAACAGGATCGCAGAGCATTGGTCGAGGGTGAACTGGAACGCAGAGCCTTTGTCGAGGGAGATACAGTAATGCAGAGCCTGGATCGAGGGAGAGACAGGAACGCAGAGCCTGGATCGAGGGAGAGACAGGAATGCAGAGCCTGGATCGAAGGAGAGACAGGAACGCAGAGCCTTGGTCGCGGGAGAGACAGTAATGCAGAGCCTGGATCGAGGGAGAACAGGAACGCAAAGCCTTGGTCGAGGGAGAGACTGGAATGCAGAGCCTGGATCGAGGGAGAGACAGGAACGCAGAGCCTTGGTCGAGGGAGAGACAGTAATGCAGAGCCTGGATCGAGGGAGAACAGGAACGCAGAACACTGAGCCTGGGTTGAGAGAGGTCAGGAACGTAGAACACCGAGCCGACGGAGAGACAGGAACATGAAACACAGAGCCAGGCCCCTCCTTGGGTACAGAACGTAGGGTTGGGATTCAGAACACAGACGCAGAACACGACGAGACAGTTCACAACACTAGGTAGCGGCAAAACGGCTGGACCTACCTCGCGAAGGCGTAGACACGGTCACTTCTAAACAGGGCGAGACTCCAGAACGAGGCAAACGCGCGGCGAGTCAAAGCGAGGCTCCAGGCAGTGGCCGGGCGAGGCGAGGCTCCAGGCAGAGGCCGGGCGAGGAGAGTCTCCAGGGAGAGGCCGGGAAAGACGAGGCTCCAGGCAGAGGCCGGACGAGGCGAGGTTCCATGCAGAGGTCGGGGTAGTCCAGTCTCCAGGCAGAGGCGAGGCCAGTCTCCAGGCAGAGGCGATGCGAGACAAGGCTTCAGGCAGAGGCCGGGCGAGGCGAGGCCCTTGTTGACAGAGTAAATGCAGGCAGGATTTTCCTCTGAGGTTGGGTGAGATGGGAACTGGAGGGCGCAGTTTAAGGGTGAAAGGTGAAATATTTAAGAGGAACCTGAGTGTGAATTCCTTCACTCAGAGGGTGGTGAGGGTGTGGGAATTGTTGTCAGTGGAGGTTATTGATTTCATTGCAGAGAGGTATGGATCAGTACATGGACGGGAGGGGTATTGAGGGCAATGGTCCAGCTGCGGTTATTGGACTCGGCAGAATAACAATTCGGTACGGACTAAATGGGCAAAAGGGTTTGTTTGTTTGTTATAGTGCCCTCTGACCCCCAATAAAGTGTCGATGAAGGGAAATTGGTTGGGCCTGTTGTCGGGAAGAAAGCGATGTGTTTTAAGGATTTCCTGCTGGGGATAGAAGTGAATTGATACTGGACATCCATGGTCAAAGTGTGGCGATCAGAGCCAGGGATTGTAAAGTTGTTGAAAACAAACAAACACAGACACCAACATGCAAACTGATAGGTACACACACACACACACACACACACACACACACACACACACACACACACACACACACACACACACACACACACACACACACACACACCCACACACACGCACACACACACTCCATATTCCCGTTGCTCTTCACCCCGCTTCCCAAATATTGCTCTTTTCTTCTCTTTGCCTCAAATAAACTCCACTCTCCTGCCCCGATTTTCACCCCTTCCCACTCTCTCCACCTCCTCTTCCCTGATCCCTCACCGTCTCTTTCTCTCCATCTCTTGTCTCCCACTCCCTCATCCTTTCTCTTCCACACTCTCTCTTTCTCGCTCTCCTCTCTTCATCCGTTCCCTTCCCCAGTGCCACACTCTTTCCTCCACACATTCTACCCTACCCTATCCACTCACTCCCCCGCTTCTTTCCCGTATTGTCACTTTCTCCCTTTCTACCCAACGCTTTTTCTGCCTCTCACCTTCACCCCAATTCCTCCATTACTGCAGCTCGTTTTCCCCGCCACCCTCCCGTCCCCACATCCCCTACACCGCACTGTGATGACAGTTGACACGCACAGTGAATTATAGATGTTGTATAATTCGTCATTGTTTGGACAGTGACATTGTTCTCTCAGAAAATGAAGGCTTGTAGTTTCCGGGAGAGGCCAGTTTGTTCCCTTTTTATTTGCTACAGAATAGGCGGGGGCGCGGAGTGTGGAGGAGGCAGGAGAGAGACTAAATATATATAGCCTCAATTTCTTTCTCTCTGTCCTCCTGTCTTCATCCGTTCTCATCCCCACTGCCCCACTCTTTCCTCCACACATTCCTCCCTAATCTTCCCCCTTTTCTGTCGCCCGCTTTCCCGGCCACCCTCCCGTCCCCACATCCCCCACCCCGCACTGTGATGACGGTTGACTTGCACAGTGAATTATAGATGTTGTGTCATTCTTCATAGTTTGGAAAGCAGCAATGTTCTCTCATAAGTTGAAGGCTTGTGGTTTCCGGGAGAGGCCAGTTTGTTCCCTTTCTGTGCGCTACTGAATAGGCGGGGGAGGGGATGTGGAGTAGCCGGGATAGCCGTGTACAGTAGCTACGCCGTCACGACAAAGACTGAGCGCCGTCTGCGAGCTGGTCTCTGACACAAACACACACAGACACATGAAAAGACGGACAAACAAATACATATACAGGGATGCATATAAACTGAGATGCACACACACACAAAAATACTTTTAAAATGAGTGCAGTTTGCATTTTCAACGTTTTAAGATGGAGGCAGCTATTTTGTGAACTGTTTGAAATGATTCTTGCTCTGGGATAATCTAGTGTGCTTGTGGGGATGTCAGCGGGTTTGGAGTGCGCACAGATCTGGGTATGGGGGTGGATTTGGGAATGTCGGTAGGTTTGGGGTGCGCACAAATCTCGGTATGTGGGTGGATTTGGGAATGTCGGTAGGTTTGGGCTGCGCACGGATTTGGTGATGCACACTGATTTGGGGGTGAACACTGAGTTGGGGTTTGTGGACGTGCACAGATTTGGGTATGTGGGTGGATTTGGGGTATCGATTGTTTTGGGTTGCGCACAGATCTGGATATGTGGATGGATATCGGGGTGTCGGTAGGTTTGCAATGCACATGGATTTGTCAATGCACACTGATTTGGGGGTGAACACTGATTTGGGGGTAAACACTGAGTTGGGGTTTCTGGACGTGCACAGATTTGGGAGGGCACACAGATTTGCAGATATGGGAATCCCGGTGGATTTTGAAGTGTTTTGAATCTCGAGGTTGTTTCATTGGTATATTGTTTAATAATAAATGCAACCTGAACTTCGACCTCTGTTCTTGCTATTTTTTTAAGTTGAAGGCAGATATTTTGAGAACCGGTTGAAATGAACGATTCTTGCTCTGGGATCATCAAATGTGCATGTGGGAGAGTCTGTTGATTTGGAGCTGTGACGAGTCTCAAGGCAGATTTAGAGTGCCAGCATATTCAATTGATCAGTCACCTTTGTTGGGACAGACTAGCTCCCACATAAGGTCTAAATATTAACTCATTAATGTAATCACAATCTGTCACAGTGGGCATTGTGGTCAGACGTTATCAGGTGATGAGCGCGGTGAAATATCCGGTCACTTCGGGGCTTCAGTTCATTAATAAAGCCGCGTCCTGAGCACACGGCAGAGACGGCCGCAGTGTCTCCGGTCCGGGCTCCAGCTCCTCACATTCACCGCCTCATCTCCCAGGTGTTATTCCCGGGCGGATTGTCCCATCGACCAGCAGCGCCGGGATATTAGGATAGTGTGTGTGAGGGGAGGGGGCGTGGGGGTCGGAGTGTAAATGCACCATCCTGGAGAGTTGATGGAGATCCATTGAGAGTTGATCTCAATGGACCCGTCGGATGTCAGTCAAACAATTACTCATCATGCCCCCCTCCCATTGGTCGGTAGATATGTCCATTATTTTCCTCCCCCCCTCCATTCCCGCCCACCGAACTCACTACCCGACCTTCCCGCAAAATGGCAACGGTCTAGTTGGATGTTGGTTGGCTGATGCATTGTCAATCACACCAGTCTCCGCCTTCCACTTGAATAACTAGCTAACGTGAAGAACGAGGGCGGGGTTCGGATAAACAACGGTGGATACTCCAAATTGAAGCCACATTCCGGACACGAACTGGCCTGGAGTGTGGTGCAGAGAATCGGGACATAAAACCCTCACTGCTTCCTTTTTCAAATGAAACCTAAATTACCCCCCAAAAGTCCTATAGATTGTACGTAACAAAATACAATACCATGAATTAAATTAAAGTTACTGTTATTACTTAAGAAAGATTTTAAATGAAAACTACACGACACAGAGTAATGTTTCCCAACACGAACGAAGGGATAATGAAGCACAGTGTGCCAGATTCTAAACCGTGTCAATGTGATTCCTTATCTTCCTATTTTACTCCCAATCTCCCATAAACCCAACAGGTATGTATTCTGTACAGGTGTCTCCTTTGATGCCCTTTATCCCACCAGTCTCGATATAATTCTTAACCCACCAACCCCTTAGCTTCTGATGTGCTAGTTGAAATTTTAACAGATTTTGTAACTGAACCGCTGTGTGCAGGGACCCATAAGAAGTGGAGATATAAACCAATACTGTGCGTATGAAATAATGTTTGATGAGTTTCCAACAGTAAATCTGTCCTACTGCAAAAACTACCTGTTTTAAGACTCATCAAAACCGAACAGGCATCTGAACAAATGACAAATTTACAGGAAAAAATTTCCATCACCCACTGTAAGCCTCAAATAATGGAAACAAATTCTACTATATATACTGATAAATGGTTGGTAAATTGTTTCTTTATCGTTACCTGTAATTCAGGCACAAACAACAGCCACACCGTCATCCCGGTTAAGTTATCTTTTGATTCTTCTGCAGCAATCTGTCATAACACAAATGCAAGACACAGACACTGAACTACCAGGAACAGGACGAGGCGTGAGAAGGAAGCAGGATAAGTGAGGAAGCAAGGCCGCTGGACATGACAGATGCCCCGGACGAGACAAGGATTCCGGCCCTGGGCTAGGACCTGACAAGGATAGCGGAACCAGGACATGGAACTGGGAACTAGAAGCCTGGGCTTGGACTCCGAGCCAGAGACTGGACAAGGACTCTTGTCGAGGATAAGACGTGGCTACAGGACGAGGAGAGGCAACAGGACTGGTCTTGAGACCTATGGACGCGACAAAGGAACCCCAGCACAAGACGAGGGCAAAGTACTCCTGGGCTGGGCGAGGCACATGACAAGACGAGAACACAAAACCGTGGCTAAGACAGGACAAGGACCTTGGATGTGACTAGGACAGGACGAGACCCCGAAGCCTTGACTTGATCAAGGAAGAGACAGGAACGCAGAGCCTTGGTCCAGGGAGAGACTGGAACGCAGAGCCTTGGTTGAGGAAGAGACAGGAACGCAGTGCCTTGGTCGAGGGAGAGACAGGAACGCCGAGCCTTGGTCGAGGGAGAGACAGGAATGCAGAGCCTTGGTCGAGGGAGAGACAGGAACGCAGAGCCTTGGTCGAGGGAGAGACAGTAATGCAGAGCCTTGGTCGAGGGAGAGATTGGAATGCAGAGCCTTGGTCGAGGGAGAGACTGGAATGCAGAGCCGTGGTCGAGGGAGAGACAGGAACGCAGAGCTTTGGTCGAGGGAGAGACAGGAACGCAGAGCCTGGATCGAGGGAGAGACAGGAACGCAGAGCCTGGATCGGGGGAGAGACAGGAACGCAGAGCTTTGGTCGAGGGAGAGACAGGAATGCAGAGCCTTGGTCGAGGGAGAGACAGGAACGCAGAACACTGAGCCTGTGTCGTGAGAGGTCAGGAACGTAGAACACCGACCCAACGGAGAGACAGGAACATGAAACACCGAGCCAGACCCCTCCTTGGGTACAGAACGTAGGGCCGGGACTCATAACACAGAACGCAGAACACGACGAGACAGTTCACAACACTAGGTAGCGGCAAAACGGCTGGAACTACCTCGCGAAGGCGTAGACACAGTCACGTCTAAACAGGGCGAGACTCCAGAACGAGGGAAACGCGCGGCGAGCCGAAGCGAGGCTCCAGGCAGAGGCCGAGCGAGGCGAGGCTCCAGGCAGAGGCCGGGCAAGATGAGGCTCCAAGCAGAGGCCGGGCGAGGAGAGACTCCAGGCAGAGGCCGGGCGAGGCGAGGCTCCAGGCAGAGGCCGGGCGAGGAGAGGCTCCAGGCAGAGGCCGGGCAAGACGAGGCTCCAGGCAGAGGCCGGGCAAGACGAGGCTCCAGGCAGAGGCCGGGCGAGGCGAGGCTCCAGGCAGAGGCCGGTCGAGACGAGGCTCCAGGCAGAGGCCGGGCGAGGCGAGGCTCCAGGCAGAGGCCGGGCGAGGAGAGGCTCCAGGCAGAGGCCGGGCGAGGCGAGGCTCCAGGCAGAGGCCGGGCAAGACGAGGCTCGATGCAGAGGCCGGGCGAGGAGATGCTCCAGGCAGAGGCCGGGCGAGGCGAGGTTCCAGGCAGAGGCCGGGTGAGGAGAGGCTCCAGGCAGAGGCCGGACGAGGCGAGGTTCCATGCAGAGGCCGGGCGAGGCCAGTCTCCAGGCAGAGGCCGGGCGAGGCGAGGCTCCTGTTGACAGGGTAAATGCAGGCAGGATTTTCCTCTGAGGTTGGGTGAGATGGGAACTGGAGGTCGCAGTTTAAGGGTGAAAGGTGAAATATTTAAGAGGAACCTGAGTGTGAATTCCTTCACTCAGAGGGTGTTGAGGGTGTGGGAATTGTTGTCAGTGGAGGTTATTGATTTCATTGCAGAGAGGTATGGATCAGTACATGGACGGGAGGGGTATTGAGGGCCATGGTCCAGCTGCGGTTATTGGACTCGGCAGAATAACAATTCGGTACGGACGAAATGGGCAAAAGGGTTTGTTTGTTTGTTATAGTGTCCTCTGACCCCCAATAAAGTGTCGATGAAGGGGAATTGGTTGGGCCTGTTGTCGGGAAGAAAGCGATGTGTTTTAAGGATTTCCTGCTGGGGATAGAAGTGAATTGATACTGGACATCCATGGTCAAAGTGTGGCGATCAGAGCCAGTGATTGTAAAGTTGTTGAAAACAAACAAACACAGACACCAACATGCAAACTGATAGGTATACACACACACACACACACACACACACACACACACACGCACACACACACACACACACACACACACACACACACACACACACGCACACACACACACACACACACACACACACACACTCCATATTCCCGTTGCTCTTCACCCCGCTTCCCAAATATTGCTCTTTTCTTCTCTTTGCCTCAGACTAACTCCAATCTCCTGCCCCGATTTTCACCCTTTCCCACTCTCTCCACCTCCTCTTCCCTGATCCCTCACCGTCTCTTTCTCTCCATCTCTTGTCTCCCACTCCCTCATCCTTTCTCTTCCACACTCTCTTTTTCTCGCTCTCCTCTCTTCATCCGTTCCCTTCACCAGTGCCACACTCTTTCCTCCACACATTCTACCCTACCCTATCCACTCACTCCCCCGCTTCTTTCCCGTATTGTCTCTTTCTCCCTTTCTACCCAATGCTTCACCTGCCTCTCGCCTTCTCCCCAATTCCTCCATTACTGCAGCTCGTTTTCCCGGCCACCCTCCCGTCCCCACATCCCCCACCCCGCACTGTGATGACGGTTGACTCGCACAGTGAATTGTCTGATGTTGTACAATTCTTCGGTTGTTTTGACAGTGACAATGTTCTCTCAGAAGATGAAGGCTTGTAGTTTCCGGGAGAGGCCAGTTTGTTCCCTTTTTATGTGCTACAGAATAGGCGGGGACGAGGAGTGTGGAGGAGGCAGGAGAGAGACTAAATATATATAGCCTCAATCTCTTTCTCTCTGTCCTCCTCTCTTCACTCGTTCTCATCCCCACTGCCCCACTCTTTCCTCCACACATTCCTCCCTAACCTTCCCCCTTTTCTGTCGCCCGCTTTCCCGGCCACCCTCCCGTCCCCACATCCCCCACCCCGCACTGTGATGACGGTTGACTTGCACAGTGAATTATAGATGTTGTGTCATTCTTCATAGTTTGGAAAGCAGCAATGTTCTCTCATAAGTTGAAGGCTTGTGGTTTCCGGGAGAGGCCAGTTTGTTCCCTTTCTGTGCGCTACTGAATAGGCGGGGTAGGGGAGTATGGAGTCGACGGGATAGCCATGTGTTCTCAGTAGTTACGCCGTCTCGACAAAGACCGAGCGCCGTCGGCGATCTGGTCTCTAACACAAACACACACAGACACATACGAGGACACATAGGAACACACAGAGATTCAGACATACAGAAATAATTTAAAAATGAATGCAGTTTGCATTTTGAACGTTTTAAGATGGAGGCAGCTATTTTGTGAACTGTTGGAAATGATTCTTGCTCTGGGATAATCTAGTGTGCTTGTGGGGATGTCAGCGGGTTTGGGGATTCACATGGAAATTTGTCTGCACATTGATTTGCGGATGTGCGAAGGTTTCAGGGTATGTTGGTGAATATGGATTTTGGAGTGTCGGTGAATTTGGGGGTGCACACTGCTTTGGGCATTTGAGGGTACACAGGGATTTGGGAGTATTCAGGGCTGCGCACAGATTTGGATGTCTCAGCGGATTTGGGGTGACACACGGATTTGGGGAGTCCTTCGATTTAGGGTTGCAATGAATCTCAAGGCTGTTTCATTTATAGATACTTCAAGAACAAATGCACTTTGAAATTTGAACTTTGTTCTTGCTATTTGATTTGAGTTGGAGGCGGCTATTCTGTGAAGTGTTTGAAATCTTTCTTGCTCTGTGATAATCTCATGTGCATGTGG
The DNA here is from genome assembly GCF_048418815.1 of Hemitrygon akajei. NCBI lineage: Eukaryota > Metazoa > Chordata > Chondrichthyes > Myliobatiformes > Dasyatidae > Hemitrygon > Hemitrygon akajei. The sequence goes on from NW_027332012.1 coordinate 1,280,308, forward strand.
GATGTCAGCGGGTTTGGGTTGCGCACAGATCTCGGTATGTCGGTGTATTCCGGGGTGTCGGAAGGTTTGTGGGTGCGCATGGATTTGGTGATGCACACTTATTTGGGGATAAACACTGAATTTGGGTTTGCAGACGTGCACAGATTTGGGAGTGCACACAGATTTGCAGATATGGGAATCCCGTTGAATTATGAAGTGTTTTGAATATCGAGGTTGTTTATAGTAAATATGTTTATACAGTTTAATAATAAATGCAAACTTAATATTAAATGCAACCTGAACTTCGACCTCTGTTCTTGCTATTTTTTTAAAAGTTGGAGGCAGATATTTTGAGAACTGGTTGAAATGAATGATTTTTGCACTGGGATCATCTAATGTGCATGTGGAAGAGTCTGTTGATTTAGAGCTGTGACGAGTCTCAAGGCAGATTTACAGTGGCAGCATATTCAATTGATCAGTCTCCTTTGCTGGGTCAGACTAACTCCCACATATGGTCTAAATAATAAGACCAAACACGAGGAAATCTTCAGATGCTGGAGATTCAAACAACAACACACACAAAATGCTGATGGAACACAGCAGGCCGGCCAGCATCTATAAGGAGATATTATCTTTCTATCTCTTACTATCTTTCCTTTCGGTTAGTCCTGACGAAGCGTCTCAGCCTGAAACGTCGACAGTGCTTCTCCCTGTTGATGCTGCCTGGCCTGCTGTGTTCCACCATCATTTTGTGTGTGTGTTGTGTTCTAAATATTAACTCATTAATGTAATCACAATCTGTCACCTTGGGGATTGCGCCGGTCAGACGTTATCAGGTGATGAGCGCGGTGAAATATCCGGTCAACTTGAGGCTTCAGTTCATTAATAAAGCCGCGTCCTGAGCACACGGCAGAGGCGGCTGCACCGAGCTTACTTCGCGACATTCTCACAAAATGGCGATGGTCTAGCTGGATGTTGTCCGGCTAATCCTCTGTCAATCATACCAGTCTTCGCCTTCCACTTGAATGATTGGGTAACGTGAAGTACAAGGGTGGGGTTTGTATAAACGGCGGTGCACACTCCAACTTGAAGCTTCATCCCGGCCCCCAACTGTAGTGTAGTGTTGTGTAGAGATTTGGGACGTAAAACCCTCACTGCTTCCTTTTTCAAATGAAACCTAAATTAACACCCCCCCCCCCAAAGTCCTATAGATTGTACGTAACAAAATACAATTCCGTGAATTAAATTAGTTACTGCTATTACTTAAGAAAGCTTTTAAATGAAAACTACACAACCCAGAGCAATGTTTTCCAACACGAACGAAGGAATAATAAAGCACAGTGTGCCAAATTCTAAACCGTGTCAATGTAATTCTTGATCTTCATGTTTCACCCCCAATCTCCCATAAACCCAACAGGTATGTATTCTGTACAGGTGTCTCCTTTGATGCCCTTTATCCCACCAGTCTCGATGTAATTATTAACCAACCAACCCCTAAACTTCTGATGTGCTAGTTGAAATTTTAACAGATTTTGTAACTGAACCGCTGTGTGCAGGGACCCATAAGAAGTGGAATTATAAACCACTAATCTGCGTATGAAAAAATGTTTGATGAATTTCCAACAGTAAATCTGTCCTGCTGCGAGAACTACCTGTTTTAAGACTCATCAAAACCGAACAGGCATCTGAACAAATGACAACTTTACATGAACAAATTTCCAAGACCCACTGTAAGCCTCAAATAATGCAAACAAATTCTACTATATATACTGATAAATGGTTGGTAAATTGTTTCTTTATCGTTACCTGTAATTCGGACACGAAAAACAGCTACACCGTCATCCCGGTTAAGTTATCTTTTGATTCTTCTGCAGCAATCTGTCATAAGAGGGGGCGTTGGGAGTGGACACAAATGCAAGACACAGACACTGAACTACCAGGACCAGGACGAGGCGTGAGGAGGAAGCAGGGGAAGTGAGGAAGAAAGGACGCTGGACACAACACAGGCCCCGGACGAGACAAGGATTCCGGCCCTGGGCTAGGACCTGACAAGGATAGCGGAACCAGGTCTTGGAACTGGGAACTAGGAGCCTGGGCTTGGACTCCGAGCCAGAGACTGGACAAGGACCCAGAACCTGGGTTTTGACTCTGCCTCGGACTCCAGACCCAGGCGAGGATACGACGTGGCTACAGGACGAGGAGAGGCAATAGGACTGGTCGTGAGACTTATGGACAGGACAAAGGAACCCCAGCACAAGACGAGGGCAAAGTACTCCTGGGCTGGGCGAGGCACATGACAAGACGAGAACACAAAACCGTGGCTAAGACAGGACAAGGACCTTGGATGTGACTAGGACAGGACGAGACCCAGAAGCCTTGACTAGGTCGAGGGAGAGACAGGAACGCAGAGCCTTGGTTGAGGGAGAGACAGGAACGCAGAGCCTTGGTCGAGGGAGAGACAGGACCGCTGAGCCTTGGTCGAGGGAGAGACAGGAACGCAGAGCCTTGGTCGCGGGAGAGACAGGAACGCAGAGCCTTGGTCGAGGGAGAGACAGGAATGCAGAGCCTTGGTCGAGGGAGAGACAGGAACGCAGAGCCTTGGTTGAGGGAGAGACAGGAATGCAGAGGCTCGGTTGAGGGAGAGACGGGAACGCAGAGCCTTGGTCGAGGGAGAGACAGGAATGCAGAGCCTTGGTCGAGGGAGAGACAGGAACACAGAGCCTTGGTCGAGGGAGAGACACGAATGCAGAACCTGGATCGAGGGAGAACAGGAACGCAGAACACTGAGCCTGGGTCGAGAGAGGTCAGGAACGTAGAACACCGAGCCGACTGAGAGACAGGAACATGAAACACCGAGCCAGACCCCTCCATGGGTACAGAACGTAGGGCCGAGACTCATAACACAGAACGCAGAACACGACGAGATAGTTCACAACGCCAGGTAGCGGCAAAACGGCTGGACCTACCTCGCGAAGGCGTAGACTCAGTCACTTCTAAACAGGGCGAGACTCCAGAACGAGGCAAAGGCGCGACGAGCCGAGGCGACGCTCCAGGCAGAGGCGAGGCGAGACGAGGCTCCAGGCAGAGGCAGGCCTAGGCGAGGCAAGGCAGGTCTCCAGGCCGAGGCGAGGCAAGGCAAGTCTCCAGGCAGAGGCCGGGCGAGGCGAAGCTCCTGTTGACTGGGTAAATGCAGGCAGGATTTTCCTCAGAGGTTGGGTGAGATGGGAACTGGAGGTTGCAGTTTAAGGGTGAAAGGTGGAATATTTATGAGGAATCTGAGTTGGAATTCCTTCACTCAGAGAGTGGTGAGGGTGGGGGATGAGCTGTCAGTGAAAGTTATTGATTTCATTGCAGAGAAGTATGGATCAGTACATTGACGGGAGTGGTATTGGGGGCCATGGTCCAGCTGCCTTTATGTGACTCGGCAGAATAACAATTCGGTACGGACTAAATGGACGAAAGTGTTTGTTTGTTTGTTATAGTGCCCTCTGACTCCCAATAAGGTGTCGATGTAGGGGAGTTGGTTGGGTCTGTTGTCGTGAAGAAAGCGATGTGCTTTAGGGATTTCCTGCTGGGGATAGAAGTGAATTGATACTGGACATCCATGGTCAAAGTGTGGCGATCAGAGCCGGGGACTGTAAAGTTGTTGAATTTTAACCCCTTCCCACTCTCATCACCTCCTCTTCCCTGATCCCTCGCCGTCTCTTTCTCTCCATCTCTTGCTTCCCACTCCCTCATCCTTTCTCTTCCACACTCTCTCTTTATCTCCCTCCTCTCTTCATCGGTTCCCTTCCCCAGTGCCACACTCTTTCCTCCACACATTCTACCCTACCCTATCCACTCACTCCCCCGCTTCTTTCCCGTATTGTCTCTTTCTCCCTTTCTACCCAACGCTTTTCCAGCCTCTCACCCTCACCCCAATTCCTCCTTTACTGCAGCTCGTTTTCCCGGCCACCCTCCCGTCCCCACATCCCCCTCCCCGCACTGTGATGACGGTTGACACGCACAGTGAATTATAGATGTTGTATAATTCGTCATTATTTGGACAGTGACATTGTTCTCTCAGAAAATGAAGGCTTGTAGTTTCCGGGAGAGGCCAGTTTGTTCCCTTTTTATGTGCTACAGAATAGGCGGGGGCGCGGAGTGTGGAGGAGGCAGGAGAGAGACTAAATATATATAGCCTCAATCTCTTTCTCTCTGTCCTCCTGTCTTCATCCGTTCTCATCCCCACTGCCCCACTCTTTCCTCCACACATTCCTCCCTAATCTTCCCCCTTTTCTGTCGCCCGCTTTCCCCGCCACCCTCCCGTCTCCACACCCCCACCCCGCACAGTGATGACCGTTGACTTGCACAGTAAATTATAGATGTTGTGTCATTCTTCATTGTTTGGAAAGCAGCAATGTTCTCTCAGAAGTTGAAGGCTTGTGGCTTCCGGGAGAGGCCAGTTTGTTCCCTTTTTGTGCGCTACAGAATAGGCGGGGTAGGGGATGTGGAGTCGACGGGATAGCCGTGTGTTCTCAGTAGCTACACCGTCACGACAAAGACCGAGCGCCATGTACGAGCTGGTCTCTAACACAAACACACACAGACACATGAAAAGACGGACAGACACATACGAGGACGCATAGGAACACACAGAGATGCAGACAGACAGAAATAATTTAAAAATGAATGCAGTTTGCATTTTCAACGTTTTAAGATGGAGACAGCTATTTTGTGAACTGTTTGAAATGATTCTTGCTCTGGGATAATCTAGTGTGCTTGTGGGGATGTCAGCGGGTTTGGGGGTTCACATGGAAATGGGTTTGCACATTGATTTGCGGATGTGCGAAGGTTTCAGGGTATGTTGGTGAATATGGATTTTGGAGTATCTGTGAATTTGGGGGTGTGCATTGCTTTGGGCATTTGAGGGTGCACGGGGATTTGGGAGTATTTAGGGCTGCGCACAGATTTGGGTGTCTCGGCGGATTTGGGGTTGCACACGGATTTGGGGAATACTTTGATTTAGGGGTGTAATGAATCTTAAGTCCTTTGCATTTATAGATACTTCAGGAACAAATGCACTTTGAAATTTGAACTTTGCTCTTGCCATTAGGTTTGAGGTGGAGACAGCTGTTTTGTGAAGTGTTTGAAATCATTCTTGCTCTGTGATAATCTAATGTGCATGTGGGATGTCAGCGGGTTTGGGGTCCGCACAGATCTGGGTATGAGGGTGGATTTGGGAATGTCGGTAGGTTTGGAGTGCGCACAGATCTGGGTATGTGGGTGGATTTGGGAATGTCGGCAGGTTTGGGGTGCGCACAGATCTGGGTATGAGGGTGGATTTGGGAATGTCGGCAGGTTTGGGGTGCGCACAGATCTGGGTATGTTGGTGGATTTGGGAATGTCGGCAGGTTTGGGTGCGCATGGATTTGTCGATGCACACTGATTTGGGGGAAAACACTGATTTGGGGTTTGCAGACGTGCACAGATTTGGGAGTGCACACAGATTTGCAGATATGGGAATCCCGGTGGATTTTGAAGTGTTTTGTATCTCGAGGTTGTTTCTTTGGTATATTGTTTAATAATAAATGCAACCTGAACTTCGACCTCTGTTCTTGCTATTTTTTTTAAGTTGGAGGCAGATATTTTGAGAACCGATTGAAATGAATGATTCTTGCTCTGGGATCATCTAATGTGCATGTGGGAGAGTCTGTTGATTTGGAGCTGTGACGAGTCTCAAGGCAGATTTACAGAGGCAGCATATTCCATTGATCAGACACCTTTGTTGGGATAGACTAACTCCCACATATGGTCTAAATATTAACTCATTAATGTAATCACATTCTGTCACCGTGGGGATTGCGCGGGTCAGACGTTATCAGGTGATGAGCCGGTGAAATATCCGGTCACCTCGGAGCTTCAGTTCATTAATAAAGCCGCGTCCTGAGCACACGGCAGAGGCGGCCGCAGTGTCTCCGGTCCGGGCTCCAGATCCTCACATTCACAGCCTCATCTCCCAGGTGTTTCTAAGGTGAGGACATGTTCGGCACAGCAACTTCCTGTTTTGTGCCGGAGGTTTCTATGTTTATTCCCGGGCAGATTGTCCCATCGACCGGCAGCTCCGGGAGGTTACCAGAGTGTGTGTGTGGGACGGGGCAAAGCACCGGCCTGGAAACTCGGTACCTCATTGGATCCTTCAGATGGCAGTCAAAGAATTACTCCTGAATACCGCTCGACCATTGGTCTGCAAATATGCCCATCAGTTCCCATTCCCGCCCACCGAACGCGCAGCCCGACGTTGCCAGAAAGTGGCGGGGATCTAGCCGACACGTACAAACAAGCTGGAGGAACTCAGCAAGTCGGAAAGCAACATTTCAGTCCGAGACCCTTCGTCAGGACCACTTTAATAGCGACGGTCTAGCTGGTTGGCTAATCCATTGTCAATCACACCAGTCTCCGCCTTTCCTTGAATAATTGGCTGACGTGAGAACGAGGGCGGGGTTTGTATAAACAGCGGCGGACACTCCAATTTAAAGCCGCATTCCGGACACGAACTGGACTGGAGTGTGGTGTAGAGAATTGGGACATAAAACCCTCACTGCTTCCTTTTTCAAATGAAACCTAAATTACCCCCCTAAAGTCCTATAGATTGTACGTTACAAAACACAACAGCGTGAGTTAAATAAAAATTATTGCCATTTTTAAAATGAAAACTACATACCCAGAATGATGCTTCCCAACACGAACAAAGGAATACAGTAATTAGGCATAGTGTGTCAAATTCCAAGTCGTGTCAATATAATTCCTTACCTTCTTGTGTCATCCACAATCTTCCATAAACACAACAGGTATGTATTCTGTAAAGGTGTCTCCATTGATGTCCTTTATCCCTACAATCTTGATTTAATTATTAATCCAACAACCCGTTAGCTTCTGATGTGCTAGTTGAAATTTTAACAGATTTTTTAACTGATCCGCTGTGTGCAGGAACCCATAAAAAGTGGAAATATAAACCAATTCTCTGCGTATGAAATAATGTTTGATGAGTTTCCGACAGTAAATCTGTCCTACTGCGAGAATTACCTGTTTTAAGACTCATCAAAACCGAAAAGGTATCTGAACAAATGACAACTTTACATGAACATATTTCCACCTCCCACTGTAAGCCTAAAATGATGGAAACAAATTCTACTATATATACTGATAAATGGTTGGTAAATTGTTTCTTTATCGTCACTTGTAATTCATGAACAAAAAACAGCCACACCGTCATCCCGGTTAAGTTATCTTTTGATTCTTCTGCAGCAATGTTTAACACATCATAATAATTTTCCACAATATACAGACGAATCAAGATTGTCCAGCAGAACAGAATCCTGAGACCTCAATCGTGTATCCTAAAATCAACTAAAGTCATTGAGAAAAACAATGTGGGGTTACCAAGAACGCGACAGTGGGATATATTGCATAATCCAACAAAGCCACATTCCCAGCGTGATTAGAACCCAGTCCCTGGACAACAAGCTGTGTGAACTGACAGCCAGATTCTCTCACCAGCGGGAAAGAAAATAATGTAAGGTTTTGTGCTTTGCGGAGACCTGGTTGACGGAGGAGACACCGGACCACGCCATCGAACCCTCTGGGTTCTCCCTGTTCCCTGGGGACAGATGGAAACCCCTCACTGGGAAGAGTAAAGGAGGTGGGGTATGTTTCATGGTCAACAATGCTTGGTGCAACCCCCAGAATATACATGTGCTCCAATCCTTTGTTGCCCAGATGTGGCGCAGCTGTTTAGACCCTACTGGCTGCCCAGGGAGTTCACGGTGTTATCATCACAGCAGTGTACATTCCGCCCCAGACTGATACTGACCCGGCTCTCAAGGAACTGTACGAAACCCTCAACACGCTGAAGACTGCCCACCCAGAGGCTGCCTTCATTGTCGCCGTGACTTTAATCCAGCATCGCTGACTGAAGTCCCTCCGAAGTGTTGTCAGCACATCCAGGTGAGCTTCGGGGAGCTGGCACACGCGACCTTTCCATAACGCTTACAAAGTGCTCCTCCGACCACACTTCAACAATCAGATCACTCTCTGATCCGGCTTCTGCCGATGTACAGGCAAAAGCTGAAACAAGAGGCGGCCATAGGTGATCCGTCCACTGTTGGTCCGACCAATCGGTCTTCATGCTACAGGACTGCTTGGATGACATCAATTGGATTGTCTTCCATGATGAGGATGTGACCAAGCTCACGATGGGGTCACGTGCTTCACCTGAAAGTGCATCGAGAATGTTGTTCTCCAGAAATCGGTGAATGTTGTTTCGTTATCGTTACCTATAATCTGGGCACAAAAACAGCCACACCAAATATCCCAGTGAAATTATATTTTGGTCCTTCTGTAAAATGGTTAACATATCACAATAAATTTTCTTAATATACCAATGAACTAACAGATTCTCAGGCATAACAAAATCCTGAGACTTTATTAAATCGTGTACCCCAAGATCAATAAAGGCATTGAAAAAACAAGTTGGGGTTACCGAGAATGCCACAGTGGAACATATTGCATAATTCAACGAACCCGCATTCCCAGCGTAATAAGAACCCAAGCACCCAAAACTATAACACTCTTCTTGTGATGTTCCCAACAGTCCTCCGACACACCTCTAACAGGATGATCATTTCTTTGCTCCTTCAAATTAATCCAGTACGTTAACATTAAATTCAATCTCCGCAAAATCAATCAGTAAACCTGAAACAGGAGACGACCTTACTGCACCACAACAGAATCTTAAAGCCTGTGCTTGTATCACAGCCAAACATTTGAAAGTTAGAGATGAAGCTGATCCATGAGCCACAGAATCAAGACAAGATCTAATGAAACAAATGTAAATGGTCAGCAGAGATTTTCATGTCGCTCCCGAAGAATATCCACAGAGACACCGAGAATATTTGTTGCTCCTTTATATTTATCAATTATTTTACTGATCCGGTGCCTCCATGTCAGCTCATTGTGCATCCACCTGCCTGGAAATCTCACCTCTGACACGTCTTCAAGAGTTTGATCGGATGATTTCAAATCAAGCGCAGGTCTATTAATCCTGTTTATAAAACACTTGACGTGTTTTTTGCCGCTGAAAGCTCAAGTCCCATCGATTTGCCAACGGATTAATTGCTAATGGCATCCCATATACAGTTAAATTGACATTTCTACCTCTAATCCATAAACCTCCATCATCTGCAAATAGTGATTTACCCACCCCTGTACCTATCTCAGAGAAAATATTATTAATTATAATAAGAAATAATAAATACTGCCTTGTGGGATCCCAATCTCTATTTCAGAAACCCGTGTATAACTTGCCCACCGGCACCTGCACAAGGCGAATAAATAAAAAAATCTCATAAAACTTTACAGTCTTTAACTATGATCAAAAGGCCTGTGTAAAAGCTAAGGAACCGGCATATAAGTAGTGAAACAGGGATTTCAGCTCATCATTATATCCCAGTTATCTGCCTTCTCCAATTCAGCGTTTGGTCTATTGCCTTCTCTGCCTTGGTGATTCAAATGTTCAAAGAGATGGTCTTTAAATACCTGCCTGCAACATGTCCTCCGTCATTATGTTCCAGATGGTAACCTTCAGAGGCAATTATTCCTCAGATCCCCTCGAAACCTCACACTCTTCTTCTTAAAACACTCCTTGTTATTCAAACCTCTGTCTGAAATCACAGAGTACCAATGAACAGCAAGTGTGGTTCCTTCCAAATGGTCCATGCCCACTTGAATTCACCCCATTTGCCTGCGTTTAGCCCATAACCCTGTGATCAGGTACTATCCATTAGCCTGTAAAGATATCCTTTAAACCCACTTGCTGAACTCAACCCTACCACTTTCTATAGTCGCTCCTTCCACATCCCCATCATTGTCTGTGGATAAAATGCTCCCTTTTGGTCTTTCTCCTCTTACGTAAAATCTATGCCGTTGAGTTTTACAACAACCCCCTCGTGCTTGAACAGGCGATCTCCATTTATATTATCGATGCACCTCATGTTCCTTGTCTTCTTTAAGAATACCTCTCAACTTTAGATGTTCCAGGAGAACATTGTTCCCACCAATGCGGTCTCTCCTTCTACCTCAGTCCATACCACATATTCTGGTGAATCTCCAGTGTAATTAAACATCTTCTGTCGTGTCGCACCAGAAGTATACATTTTTCAAGCTTTTGAAACAATTCATGTTTTAAGAAGTCCTTCCAAGAGTTCTGTTCAGTACTTTCCTAATAACGACAGGTATCCCACTGGATGCCTTCATTCTATTTACCTGTCTCAACACCTTTAGGTCCCGCTGTACCTCTGCGTCAATGCTACGCCTTCTGCAAGAAATTCAGAAGGCGCAGGATAGATATATCCCGAAGAAGAAGTATTTTAAAGGGAGGATGAGGCTAAGCAAAAGAAGGGGCATAGAATATAGCAACTATTTGTAGAAAGCTAGAGGAATGGAAAGCTTTTATAACTCAACAGTATCGACGTTCAGAAGTTCAAAGTACATTTATTATCAATGTATATATACTGCATACAAACTTGAGACTCGTCTCCATACCGGCAGCCACAAAACAAAGAAATCTCATAGAACTTATTAAAGAAAGAAGACCGCCAAACACCCGATGTACAGAAAAAAGAAACCGATCCTGCAGACAACAAAAGTCAGCACATAACATATTGAACTGAAGTGCTCGATAGTGAGTCTAAAGCCACAGAACCAGTCATCACTGCAGCCGATTCAGGAGCCCGTTTATTGCAGACCAGCGCAGAGACAAGGAAACCCCGCAGTGCTGTGATCTGAACTTACCTGTCCTGTCCTCCAGCCCCAACACCCTGACATTTTCAGCCTGTCCTAGTACTTCAACCTCCTGAATCTCAGGTCATTCCACGCCTCTGCTTCTGGCCCTGCCGCGTCATAACGCTCTCAGCCATCTCATTGCGGAATGCAAAGAAAACAAAGCAGTGAGGACAGAAACGATGAATGTCAGGGTAATCTAGGCAGTAACATAAAAGAGGAAACCAGAAATCCCCTTTTTCAGATATTCCTCACAAAGCGTACAAGAGAGGTAAAGTGGATATCAGACAACTGTAAAATGATGCTGGAGAGGGGGCAAAGCAAAACAAAAAATAGCAGATCAAGTCAATGTTATTTTGCGTCAGTCTCCACCATGGTAGACAGCAGCAGAACGCCTGAACATCGGAATATCAGACAATAGAAATGTGTGAGCTGCCTTTACTAATAAGAAGGTATTTTGGAAGCTGAAAGGTTTGAAGGTAGATAGGTCACCTGGCAGCAGAAGAGATTGTTGAGTTAATATCAATGACTGATCCAGAGTCACCAAATTCTGGAATTGCTGTGGAAGACTGGAAAATGGCGAATGTCCCTCCACTCTTTAAGGGGGAAGGAGGCAAAAGAAAGAAAATTATAGGTGAGTTAGCGTCAGTCAGGTCAGTTAGGTTGGTAAGTGTTGGAGTCCATGATTAAAGATGTGATTTCAGGGTACTTGGAGGCACATGACAAAGTAGGCCGTTTAGCACAGCTTGTTTAAGGGAAATCGTGCCTGTAAGATCTGATCTGTTGGAATTCTTGCCTGGAAAATCAGTTGAATTCTTTGAGGAAATAACAGGTAGGATAGAGAAAAAGAAATCACTAACATGGATAGAAGATTGGCTGATAGCTGCAGTTAAGGAGTAGTAATGAAGGTGGCCTTTTGAGCTTCACTGTACGTGACGTGTTCGGTTTATAAAAAAAAATAATACATCCAATATGATCTTTGAGCTCTGTCCTGTTTTTTTTTAATGCAGACAGCCATTTTGTGAACTGTATGAAACGATTGCGATGGGATCATCGAATTTGCATGCGGCAGGGTCAGGTACGGATTGGGGGTGCAGACGGATTTGAGAATATGCGCTGAATTAGGGGTGTTTTAGAGAATATAGGATGTACAGGGATTTGGGGATGTGCTGTGCACAGAAATGGCTTTTTACCAGCGAATGTTGGGGTGCAGGCGGATTCGGAGAGTTGGAAGATGTGCGGCACACACTGATTTAGGTGTGCACACGAGTTTTGGGGCACAAACGAATTTGGGTGTGCAGAGATTTGGCGAAGTCTGCGGATTTGAGGGTGCACGCGGATTTTGGAGAATCAGTAGTTTGGGAGCGATGTCATTGATTTGGGGGTGCGCACGTATTTCGGGGTTGTCAGGATATGGAGGTGTGACAACTCTCGAACTTGTATTAGTCATTGATACTTCAGTAATAAATGCAGTTTGGACTGAAATTGCTTCTTGCTATTTACTCAGGCGGACGCAGCCGTTCTGTGAACTATTTGAAATGATACTTGCTCTGCGATAATCCAATGTGCATGTGGGGGTGTCTGCTGAGTCGGAGACGTGACAAAACTCAAGATTGTCTCACAAAGTACACTGCAGATGCTGTGGTCAGATCAAGACGTACAGAAAAGCTGGATGAGCTCAGCAGGTCGGACAGCATCCGATGAAAGGAGCAGTCAACGTTTTGGATCGAGACCCTTCGTCATGACCCTTCGTCCTGACCCTTCGTTGACTGCTCCTTTCAACGGATGCTGCCCGACCAGCTGAGTTCATCCAGCTTTTCTGTACGTCAAGATTGTCTCATTTGCTCATACATTAATCATGAAGCTATTTTGAATTTTGACCTCTATTCTTATATTTTTTATGGTTCAGGCAGCCATTTTCCACATCCTTCCTGTAGTGAGGCGACCAGATCTGAGCACAGTACTCCAAGTGGGGTCTGATCAGGGTCCTATATAACTGCAACATCACCTCACGGTTCCTAAACTCAATCTCACGGATGATTAAGGTCAATGCACCACTTGCCTTCTTGACCAGAGAGTCAAACTGCGGAGCAGCTTTGAGTGTCCTATGAACTCGGACACCAAGATCCCGCTAATCCTCCACACTGTCAACAGTCTTACAATTAATATTATATCCACCATCATATTTGATCTAATAAAATGAACCACCTCACACCTAACTGGTTTGAACTCCATCTGCCACTTCTCAGCCCAGTTTCGCATCCTATCAATGTCCCGCTGTAACCTCTGACAGCCCTCCACACTATCCACAGCTCTTTGACACATACGGGGTGAGATGATAAGAACACACTCACCCCTACCACTAGACTGCTGAGTTTGATGGCCATGCATTAGGGTTAGGGGTGGACCCGGACGAGCCCCCTGATGTTCTGCCTGTGACAGTCACTGAGGAAACTGGAGGGTTTCTTCAATATGAAAGTGTTTATTCATCACCACAGACAGACAGTTTCTTGGGGACCCTCTCATTAGAATGCGCCAAGCACAAACTACATGGAGAGCTTATATTCTTGAGGAGAATGGTAACAGTAGGTGATTCAATATAATTTCACAAGCTACAATGTCATAATTTACTTCAATATTCAGTGTCTGACAAATGCTTCTGTCACAACCACGGATTCAGCAGCGCGGCAGATTCGGCAATTGCGCTCGCGAATATGCACGTGGCAGCCAATTATTATTTCATTGTGATCGCATTTAACTACATTCGTCCCGTCGTAGTTTTTGTCCGGACTTGAACCTAGGACACAGCAACACTTCCCTTTCCGCCTTGCCTGTGAAATTGGACTGTTGAGTCACCTGAATCTGAAGACTAGCGGTCTTCGTTTAATTCTCACTTGTTCTTTTCAGCCGCGGTGTCGGCTTCGTTTTCCATTTGAGAGTTTTAGTTCACGGCCTGTTTGGCCGAGCGTTTTTGTTTGCTTTTCCCTTTGACGTTGTTCGCGTTAAAGTCTGTGTACTGTCGAACTGCTTCAGTGTCTCTCGCTGCGCACTCTGGCCATGTCCGCACCACTGTGACAGGTTCCTTTGAAGTTCATATTTACAGTGGAAGCACAATTAATTGATAAGATACCTGTCAGGTTCAGTCACCTTTGTTGGGACAAACTGTCTCCTACCAATGGTCTAAATATTAAATCTTTAATTTAATCACATTCTGTCACCGCGGGGATTTCACGAGTCTGGCGTAAATGATTTGTAAATAAGTAAAAAATCTTTATTTTTAAATCTGTTGAAACCTGTCCCTGTGGAGTCGCTAAATGGTTTTAAAAACCCAAGGCAAGTGCTGCCTCGACATGTCATTCCGAGAGATCACCTGTGGCACAGACGGGTCATTGGACAGAGACAATGTCCTCAATTGTCCACAGGTACTTGAGTGTGCAAAAAATATTGTTCGTGTGGATTGCCGTCGTTGGAGTTCCTGGTGAGTGAGCAGAGCAATTCATGTTCGGCATTTCTGAGTGTTTACTGGTGTGAAGCTGTTTATGATCATTTAACAAGCTTTAAACTTGATGATCACTGTGTACATCTCCGTCAGATCCTGTCAGTTCCATATTCTGATATTTCATATTTAACGACAAGCGGAACTAAACCTCTGCCTCTCCTCTAACTCACGGGACCGACTCGAACGTTGTTCTTGCCTTTAACGGGACGTTGTACAGAGTTGCTCCGGTGCTGGGGGCAAGCAGCTCTCCGGGAGGGTGTGACGGGGAGGATTTCAGTGGAGCCTTTTCCAGAGCAGTCCCATTGCTGGGCACAGACAGCTCCATAGAAAGGTGTGACAGGGTGGGTTTAAATGGGATTTTTCCCAGTGCTGGGGGCAGCACCTTCCAGGGAAGTTGTACCTCGGAGGGTTTTACATCGTGAAGTTCCCAGTTCCTGAGTTATTGATCAGAAAGAACCCCTGGTCCTGTGTTTTACGTCTCGTTACGAAGTCTGTCACAGTCCGATTCTACTGTCTAGTGGTCAGTAATTGGGTCTGATCGCCTGAACCAGTGTTGACGGATCTGCTAACGTGTGATATCGAACTGAACTGCGCTGTAGAATTAATCCATTAACTCAGCCTCAGGTTACTAGCTTGTCTCTGCTTTCCCTCTGAGACCCGTCGGGAATCGGAGCCCCGCTTCGTCCAGACGAGGGATCTCGGACCGAAACTAGAGTTTGTTCAATTCCATGGAAGCTGCCTGACCTGCTGAGTTCCTCCAGTATTTTATGAGCGTTGTTCCCTTCTGTATCGCTTCTCGGCCCCGTCAGATGCTGAGTTTCCAGAGACCTGGTCAGTCACGGTTAAATCAGTGAAACTGGCTCCATCAGCGACTGGAATCGGGATCAGCACCGATTGTGTAGTCCGTGCAGTTCGTTTTTATCGCCGACGTTTGGCCACACAGCGCTTTAACTCCACATTGAAGAGGGCAAGTTAGAGACAGTGTGACCCCTGTCTGCTGTTGAATTAACAACGGTTCACAGACTCTAGCACTCCTGATCTTCAGATGAAAACCGATCCGTTGTAAATTTCCGCAGAATGTGTTCAGTAATGTCAAGTGTCTGTTCTTTCTCTCACTCTCTCTCCAGTGAATTTACTGGCGATTGTGATCCTGTCCCGGGGAAAGTGCGGCCTCTCTACCTGCACCACTCGCTACCTGGTGGCCATGGCAGCGGCGGATCTGCTGACCGTTGTTACCGAGATCATTTTTTTTGAAATCAGTTGGTATTATTTCCGGTGGAGTTTTCTGGACATCACCCCTGTGTGTAGAATTAATCCATTAACTGAGCAAATCAGCCACAGGTCACTAAGTGGTTCGTTCTTTCCCTCTGAAACCCGTCATAAATCGGGGCAGCGCTTCGACCTGAAGGAGGGTCTCGAACCGAAACGAAAGATGATTCAATTCCATGGATGCTATCTGATCTGCTGAGTTCCTCCAGTTTTGTGTGTGTTGCTCCTCTCTGTATCCCTTCTCGGCCTCATCAGATGCTGATTTTCCAGAGTCCTCATCAGTCACAGTTAATTCAGTGAAACCGGCCCCATCAGCGACTGGAATGGGGATCAGAACCGATCGTTGTTGTTCATGCAGATCGTTTTTATCGCCAACGATTCCCCACACATCGTCTTATCTCCACACTGAAGAAGACAGGTCAGAGACAGTGCAACCCATTTCTGGTGTTAGATTAGCAGCCGTTTACAGACTCTAGCACTCCCGAGTTTTAGCTAAAGCCGTGTTAATTCCCGGAGAATGTTTTCAGTAATGCCCAGTGTCTGTTCTCTCTCTAGTGAATTTACTGGCGATTGTGATCCTGTCCCGGGGAAAGTGCGGCCTCTCTACCTGCACCACTCGCTACCTGGTGGCCATGGCATCGGCGGATCTACTGACCATTGTCACCGAGGTCATTTTGATTCGAATTAGATTCTATTACTTCCCGTGGAGTTTTCTGAGCATCACCCCTGTGTGCAGTGTTATCGATGTCCTGATGTACACAGCCACACACAGTTCTGTCTGGTTCACCGTCACTTTCACCTTTGACCGGTTTGTTGCTATTTGCTGCCAGAAACTGAAAACAAAATATTGCACCGGGAAAACTGCGGCTGTGGTTCTAACAACAACCGGCGTACTGTTCTGTCTGAAAAATGTTCCTAGATACTTCACTCTGGAACCCGGAATAATCATCAAAAATGTAGCTTGGTTTTGTATTACCAAAGACAGTTATTTCACTGACCCCTGGTGGGTAGGATATGACTGGATCGATACGGTTTTAACTCCGTTGCTCCCTTTCGCTGGGATCCTGCTGCTCAACGCTCTGACAGTCCGGCACATTTTAGTGGCCAGTCGGGTCCGTAAGAGGCTGAAAGGTCAGAGCAAGGGGGAGAACCGCAGTGACCCGGAGATAGAGAGCAGGAGGAGGTCTGTGGTTTTACTCTTCACCCTCTCCGGCAGCTTTATCCTCCTCTGGATGACAATGGTTGCAAATGTCATATATTATCAGGTCTCAGGAAAAGGAATCGATTTGACTGATTCTGAATGGATCTTTCACAACGTCGGGTTTTTCCTGATGAATTTCAGCTGCTGCACGAACACATTTATTTACATGGTGACTCAGTCGAAATTCAGGGAGCAGGCGATCAGCGCGATGAAATATCCCGTCACATCAATGCTTCAGTTGATTAACGGCGCCGCATCCTGAGTAGTCGCCAGAGTCTCCAGTCCGTGCTCCAGATCCTCAGATTCACCGCCTGATCTCCCAACTGTTGTTCCCGGGCGGATTGTCCCATCGACCGGCAGTCCGGGACGTTAAGATAGTGTGTGTGTGGGGAGGGACAAAGCACCGTCCAAAAGAGTCAGAACCTCATTCTTCCCGCCAGATGCCAGACAAAGAACTGCTCCGGAATGCCGCCCGCACATTCGTCTGCGGATATGTCCATCTATTCCCATTCCGCTCACCAATTTCACTGTCAGACATTCCCACAAGACTGAGCGGGGCGAGTCAGATGCTCATTTACTAACCCAATGTGAATCACACCAGTCCCCGCCATCTCCTTGAATGATTGGCTAAATTAAGGAGTCGGTCAGGCTTTGGAATTACGATGGTTGACACTCCAACTTAATGGCGCATTCCCGTTATCAAATAAGCGGGACGGAGGTGTAGAGAACTGGGAAATAAAATCCTTATTGCTTCTGTCTTCTAACGAAAGCTAAATTACTCCCAACAAATCCTATCGATTATAGGTAATGAAACATAATACGGCGAATTTAATTAAATACACATCCATGACTTAAGAACGCGGTTAAATGAAATCAATCAAGCCCGCCAAATGATTTATTTACTGATATGCTTCACCTGTGTTCAACCGTTTCTTAATGAAAAAACCTACACGATCCGGAAGCTTGTTTTG
Source organism: Hemitrygon akajei (assembly GCF_048418815.1). NCBI lineage: Eukaryota > Metazoa > Chordata > Chondrichthyes > Myliobatiformes > Dasyatidae > Hemitrygon > Hemitrygon akajei. The sequence continues at coordinate 1,298,045 of NW_027332012.1, forward strand.
TAACATGACAAAAAGAATAATTAAGCATAGTAAGTCATGACGATGTAATTCCTTCCCTCCTTTTTTCTCGCATAAACCCAGCACTTTTATGTTCCCAGTCTAGTTCATGTCAATATAATTCCGTCCGTTCTTGTTTTACCCCTTTCTCCCCATACACCCAACACGTTTATGTATTCTGTAAAGGTGTACCCATTTTCCCATCAATCTTTCCATAAGCTCCTAATTCTCAACATACATAAGTCTGAACTTCTGATTTGTTAAGTGAAGGGTCTTTATCCACAGTTGAGCTTTTGTAACTTACAGTCAACCCACTCATTCCCCTCAATACCTCTGTGTGCAGGGACCTATAAGGAGAAAATATATAAACAAGTACTATAAGAAGGTACAAGCCCTTGAATATGAATTAATGCCTGGCGAATTTCCAACAGAAAATCTGACCGACTGCTTGAAGAACGTGTTTAAGTGTCATCAAAACATAAAAGTAATCTGAACAATTATAACGTTACGTGTGAAGAAATTTCTGCACCAATCTTAAGCCTAAAATGATGGAAACTAATTCTGCTGTATAAACTGATAAATGGTTGCAAAGTAATTTCTCTATCATTGTCTATACTTCAGGCACAAAAATGGGCTTCTCCAACATTCCCAGTTAAATTATCTTTCGTTTAGGGCTATCGGCTTGTATTTGTCTCGGGGAAAATCCGTCCTCCCGCCAAACCGTGTCTCCCGTTTGCGTGGATGTTATGTAATGCATACTGGTAGAAACTCGAACATGCAATGTCAGACAGCACACAAAGATGACTGTTTATACAGCTGACTGGAACGAGGTAATTAATAGCGATACAATATAAAAAGAAAGAAAATTGAGCCAAAACTTATTGGAGTTCAATTGGTTCGTGCACAACCGTTGGAGCTCAATTATCGAAGCCTTCTGTTCACCATTCGACCATCTCCGACCTTTTCGAACCGCCGCTTGGGACCAACCTGCGTCCCTACTCTACCCGCGCACTGACTCCAGGTTCCCACACATACAGATAGAACAACATTGCTTCCAGTGGTTAGTTCCTCCGTTATCAATAATTATAACCCAAATATTTCTACTAAACAGGGCATTACCAAATCAGTTACCTACAAAGAAGCCATTTCATTATAACGTTACAGAGAAGCCATTTTATATATGCAGTTAACAGTTAACATTAGAGTTAATAATCTGAGAACCGCTCATTCTCCCCCCACCGAATTAAGTCATGCCCTCATGACGTTCAGATAATTCGTCAGCCCCTCCTGCAGAACACACCGCCCAATCCAAGTGCAGAAAGCAGTGGCATAACTCCCCAAAACAGTGGAGATCACACCCTGTTCCCCAGGTGCCACAAAGCCCAACCTATCTGGGGGGTGCCTACTTCTCTGAGACCTGCGCACTCCCTCTTCTAACTCCTCCACCTCGAACAATACGGGAGATTGATGGGATCTACGAGGCGAATCCTCCCGCGAGCGGTCTCCCAAACCCCTCTGCAGCTCGGAACCCTCTACCTCTTGCTTGGCCCCTACATCCTTTATTCCAACGTCCTTTGATACCCCCGACTGCGCATCACTAGCCTCCTTACCCTGTCTAACCCAGTGGGGGAAGAGCCATGAGCCTCCCCCTCATCACGGTGGCGTCAGCTAACGGCAGCATGTACCAATCATTCGAGTCATCATCCTCCGAGTCAGAATCCCTCACAGGGACCGGGCCCGGGCCAGACTCTCTCGGTGTGGGTTCTTCCTCCACCCTGCCTGGACGCAGAGTCCTGGTACAAGGCGCAGCCGGCACCTCGGGCTCCAGCTCTACCTGTACATCTCGCCCCAGAGGCAACAGGTGATTCCGATGGAGAATCTTGACGGGCCCCCTCACATCATTGGGCCTCACCCGAAAATCCGGTAGATTTGGCATCTGACTCTCTACTACAAAGGGAGTGCCCGACCGCCGATCAGCCAGCCTCTGTTTCCCGGGAAGACCCAAATTCCTTATGAGGAATCGATCTTCCGGTAGCAGTTGGGAGAACTTCACCTTCTTGTCATACCTCCTTTTCATTCCCCGATTATGCTCGGCGGCCGCCTCCTTAGCCAGCTCATAAACTCTTTGTAGTGTTTTCTTCATATCAGACACATACTTCAAGTAGGGTTTCGGCGATACTTTACCTGCATCCGTCCCAAAACAGAGCTCAATGGGCAACCTTGCCTCGCGCCCAAACATCAAATAGTAGGGCGAGTATCCAGTAGCTTCATTTCGGGTACAGTTGTAACAGTGAACCAGATGCCCAATATGTTGACCCATCGGCTCTTTTTGCTAATCTCCAGAGTTCCCAGCATGTCCAACAGCGTCTGATTAAACCTCTCCGGCAGGGGATTGCCCTGCGGATGACAGGGTGTAGGCCTCAATTTCCCAATCCCCAGCATACCCAGAAGCTCGGAGATGAGCTTACTCTTAAAGTCTCGTCCCTGGTCACTATGTATCCGCCGGGGAAGGCCATGATAAACAAAATACTTCTCCCGTAGCACTTTCGCCAGCGCAGTCGCCCTTTGCTCCTTGGTAGGGAACGCCTGACCGTACCTGGTGTAGAGGTCTGTGATGTCTAAGACATTCGCCGTATTGTTGGCATCGTGTTCAATGGCCAAGAAATCCAGACACACCAGGTCCATCGGCCCCTCACTTTGCAAACGTGACAACGGAGCAGCCTGCACAGGCAGCGTCTTCCGGCGGATGCAGCGAATGCACGACTTGCAATACTCTTCCACCTCCGCCCTCATTCGGGGCCAGTACAACCTGTCTTTGAGCGATCCATAGATCTGCTCCACCTCCAAATGTCCAGAATCATCGTGCAGGGCCTTCAACACAATATTCCGTTACTTCTCAGGCGTAACTAACTGCCAACACCGAGGTCGGTCCGGGGCTGACGTTACCCAATATAAAACTTGTTCCCTCAACTTCAACCGAGGCCATTTCCTTAATAAAGGAGGCACTGAAGCGTATTTCATCTTCTCCGCCGACGCCAGATCACCCTTTTCCACCGCGCACCAAACAGCGCCAATGCCTGGGTCATCTCGCTGAGCAGCTGCCACTTTCCCCGGACTGAATTCCGGCAACTGTTTAGTCTTCCGTGCAGTCAGGTCACAGTAGACTGGGGGTAGGGCGTCATCAGAAGTCACCAATGGGTTCCCAGTTCGCTCCGGCCTTTCCTTTCCCTTGGCTTTCACGTTGATAGCAATCTGACACATGGCTTTCACCCCAGGAGCAGGAATGCTCTCCCACTCCTCGTCCGTCTCCTGTTCCTCATGCTCCCGTCGTGACAAAGCATCCGCATCGACATTCCTGCTCTCCGGCCGGTACTTCAGGCTGAGATCATATACCGACAAGGCCGCCATCACCGATGGCCTGTAGCATCCAATTTCGCTGAAATCAGGATATAGGTAAGTGTGTTGTTGCCCGTTCTCACCTCAAACCTGGCTCTGTAGAGACAGTCAGTAAGCTTATCCATCACTGCCCACTTTAACGCCAGGAACTCCAACTTATGTGTGGCATAGTTTCTCTCGGATGGGCGCCAAACTCCTGCTGACAAACGCGACAGATCTCAACCCGGTGCCCTGGCCCTAATACAAGATGGCACCTAATCCCTCTCGGTTGGCGTCGTATGTAGTACATAGAGTAATCGTGGGTCAGCAAAAGCCAGCACCGGTGCGTGGGTCAGCAACTCTTTCAGCGATTTGGAAGCCTCCTCACATTTCGTATCCCACCTCTGTCCGGAGGGCTCCGACGGTTCCAGATATTCTCCAACCTCCCGTCCCTCTTTTCCATTCTTCCCCATGGGAGGGTAACCACGCAGAAGTTGGTTCAAGGGGTGACTCACTTTGCCGTAGCCCTTCACGAATCTCCGATAATAACCACAGAACCCCAAGAACGAGCGCAGAGCGCTCACAGTCCGGGGCCTTGCCCACGTGGTCACCGCTTCTATTTTATCCGGGTCTGTAGCTACTCCATCCCGCGATGGAGTCCGGACTGTGTCCAACATAGTTAACAGTCGTCTTGCAGAACTGGCACTTGTCCAGGGAGAGTTTTAACCCTTCCTCCCTCAGCCGACTTAGCACCTTCTGTAGCCTCGCTTCATATTCATCCAAGGTGGCTCCAAACACAACCAAATCATCCAAATACACCAACACTTCAAGCAAATTCATATCCCCCACCGTCTTCTTCATGACCCTCCGGAAGGTGGCAGGGTCTCCCGATATGCCCTGGGACATCCTTTCGAACTGGAAAATACCTCAGAGGGCATATAAATACCGTCTTCTATTTGTCGGCCTCACTCATCGGGATCTGGTAATGTCCGCTCCTCAAGTCCGTTCTTCTTCCGGGCCACTACTGTTGGGGATTGCATTGAACTGCTGCTGCTGCTAAGGTAACAAATTTCACGTCACATGCCGGTGATAATAAACCTGATTCTGATTCTGAGAATAAGAATAATGACACAATTGTAGTGGGGAACATCAATATGCAAGGGGATTAGGAGAATCAGTTTGATTTTGAACCGGAAGAGAATAAACTTGTTGAATTGCTACGAGATGGCTTTTTAGAGCAGCTTGTGCTTGTGCCTGCTCGGAAAAAGGCTATCTTTAGATTGGGTGTTATATAATAGTCTTAATCTCATTAAGGGAGCTTTATGTAAAGGAACCCTGAGGAGGCTGTGATCATACTACGATTGAATTCATATTGCAGTTTGAGAGGGTGAAACACAACTCAGATATATCCTCGTCCTAATGGAATAAATGGATTTACAGAGGCATTGAAAATGACCTTGCCCAGGAGGATTGGAGGAGGATACCAGCAGGGATTACAGCGGAGCAGAAATGGCTGAAGTTTCCGGGAACAGTTCACAAGGTGCTGGATACCTAGGCTGCACAGAGGAAGACGTTCTCAAATTGACAGGCATGCCAATAAAGCAGGATACGGAAAGATTTATTTGATTCTATAAAGAGTAAAAGAGAGTTGAGAGTTGATATTGAACCACTGCCAAATGATGCTAGCGAGGTAGCATTGTGGGACAAAAAAATAGCAGATAAATGCAATAGTTACTTTGCATCTACCCTCACTGTAGAAGATACTAGAAACTTTCCAGAGGTCAGGGAGCAGGAGTGACTGTCATTACTAATAAAAAGGAAAAGGTGCTCGGAAAACTCAGAGGTCCTGAGGTGGGTATGTCACGGGGACCAGAGGGACGACATCTCAGATTCCTGAGGGAGGTTGCTGAAGAGATACCGGATGCATTGGTCATGATCATTGATTCTGTTCATGGTCCGAGGGGACTGGAGGATTGCAAATGTCACTCCACTCATTAAGAACGGAGAAAGTCAAAAGAACGGACAGGAGAGGCCAGTGATCCTGACCTCAATGGTTGGGGAAGTGTTGGAGTCTTATTAAGGATGAGGTTTCGAGGTACTTGGAAAGTAATGACAAAATAAGTCACAATCAGCCTGATTTCTATGGAGGGAAATGTTCCTTGACAAATCTGTTAGAACTCTTTCAGGAAGTAACAAGCAGAGTTTACAAAGGAGAGTCAGAGGATGTCATTTACTTGGATTTTCAGAAGGCCTTTCATAAAGTGCCACATATTAGGCTGCTTAATAAGATAAAATCCTATAGAGGTACAGGAAAGATTCTGGCATGCTTAGCGGATTGGCCGATAGGTAGGAGGCAGCGAGTGAGAATTAAAGGGGTCTTTTCTGATTGGCTGTCAGTGACTAGTGCTATTCCTCCGGGGTATCTTTTGGGACCACTATTTTTGACATTGTTTATCAAGGGTTTAGATTATCGAATTGAAAGGTTTGTGGCGAAGGTTACAGATGACGTGAAGATAGGTGAAGGGTTAGGTAGTGCTGAGGGAGCCGTGGGTTTGCAGCAGGACGTAGGGAAGTTGGAAGAATAGGCAAAAAATGTGGCAGATGGAATACAGTGTCTGATAATGCATTTCGGTAAAAGGAACAATAGTGCGGACTATTATCTAATTACCTTTCTTAGATGCTCTTAAAATGCACCATTGTATCCGATTCCACCACCACCGCCGGCAGTGCATTCCCCACACCCAGCACCCTCTGTGTGAAAAACTTACCTCTGACATCCCCTCGGTACCTATGTCCAAGCACCTTAAAATACCCCATTGTATCCGCTTCCACCACCACCGCCGGCAGTGCATTCCCCACACCCAGCACCTTCTGTGTGGAAAAACTTACCTCTGACATCCCCTCGGTACCTATGTCCAAGAACCTTAAAACTATGCCCCTTCTTGTCGACCTTTTCAGCCCTGGGAAAAAGCCTCTGGCTATCCACACGATCATTGCCCCTCATCATCTTACTCACCGCTATCAGTTCACCTCTCATCCTCCGTCGCTCCAAGGAAAAAAGGCTAAGTTCACTGAAGCTACTATCATAAGGTACACACTCCAAGCCAGTCAACATCATTGTAAATCTCCTCTGTACTCTCTGTATCGTATCTACATCCTTCCTGTAGTGAGGTGATCAGAACTGAACACTGTACTGCAAGTGGGGTCGGACCAAGGACTGATATAGCTGTGACATGACCTCCCGACTCTTGAACTCAATCCCGCGGTTAATGATGCCAACACAACATACGCCTTCTTAACAAGACTCTCAATCTACGCTGCACCTTTGAGTGCCTTATCGGAACGGACCCCAAGTTCTCTCAGATCATCTACACTGCCTAGAATCCTACTATTTATATTATATTCTCCCCTCAAACTGGACAGGCCAAATTAACTACTTTACTATTATCTGGGTTAAAGTCCATCTTCCACTTTACAGCCCAGTTCCGCACCCTATAAATGTCCGGTTTAAACACAGACAGCCGTCCAGACTATCCACAACAGCCCCAACCTGGGCATCTTCAGCAAACTTACTAACCCACACTTCTACTTCTTCATCCAGGTCATTTATAAAAATCGCAAAGAGGATGGGTCCCGGAATCGATCCCGATGGAAAACCACAGGTCACAGACCACCATGCAGAAAATGAAACAACGAAAACCACAATTTGCCTTCTGTGGCAAAAGCCTATTCTGGATCCACAAAGCAGAGTCTCCTTGGATTCCATGCCTCCTTACATGAGGGAACCTTATCAAATGCCTTAACAAATATAACATGGTAAAGAGAGGTTTGAGCTTCTACAAAGTGAATAGGGGGTATTAGGAGAGAACTTAAAAAGCACAACTTTCAGAACAGTAATCTCCAGATTACACGCTGTGCCCCATATCGCTGAGGATAAAAATGGAACGATGATTCAGATCAATATGTGACTGAGGGTCTGAGGCAGGGGAAAGATTGAAGTTCTTGCATCACTGCAATTTCGTCTGTGGTAGGGAGACTTGTACACAAGAGATGGATTTCACCTGAACTGGAGGGGGGGGGGGCAATATCCTGTAGATTTGCGAGAGACGCTCAGAATAGTGTACAGGGATTGGCAGTCCGAGTGGCCCTGATCAGAAGATAATACTGTCGCCAATTAGAACAAATATAGTGAACCGGATAGACGGGAGCACAGACAAAAGAGTGAAAAGACAGTTCGTTTAAACTGCATTTACTTCGATGCAAGCGGCTTGACATGTCAGGTGGATGAACTCGGGTGTGACTGGTGCTTTGGACAGCTGGATCGCTTCTTTTCATGACGCAGGTCAGTGATTTGGGTGACAGAATGAATGGCTTTGCATCCAGGTTTGCAGACAATTCGAAGATAGGTGGGGGTAGGTAGTGTTGAGGAAGCAGGGAATCTGCAGCAGGGCAGACAGATTGTGAGAATGGACCAAGAAGTGGCAGATAGAATGGGGAACTGTATGGTCATGCACATAAGCAGTAATGGTGTGGGACATTTTCTAAACTGGTTAAGCTTTCAACAAACAGAGGTGCAAAGAGACTTGGGAGTCCTCCTGAAGGATTTCTAAAGGATACCTTGCAGTCTGAGTTAGTGGTAAGAAGAAAATATCAAACGTCAGCATTAATTTCAAGAGGACAAGTATAGAAAAGCAAAATGTAATTCTGAGGTTCAACAGGCATTTGTCAGACCACACCGAGTGTTGTGAGCAGTTATGGGCACGTTATCTCAGAAAAGAAAGGGTCCAAAGAAATTCACGTGATTGATTGGTGAAAATAAAGGTTAATGCTTGAGGAGTGCTTGGTGGTTCTAGGCCTGGACTCGCAGGAGTTCACCTACTGACACAACCGATCGCCAGACGATGCAATAGGCACTGCTCTGCAACCCGACCGTACACATCTGGAGAAGAAGGATGCTTTTGTGAGAATGCTGTTCTTGGACTACAGTTCAACATTCAAGAGCATAATTCCATCCAGGCCCGACAAGAATCTCAGAGACCTCGGCCTGACACCTTGCCCTATTGTCCTGTTTATTATTTATTGTAATGCCTGCACTGTTTTTGAGCACTTTATGTAGTCCTGTGCAGGTATGTATCCCAGTGTAGCTTTCTCTGTTGCTGTTTTTTTACGTAGTTCAGTTTAGTTTTTGTACTGGCTCATGTAACACCATGGTCCTGAAAAACGTTGTCTCATTTTTACTACGTACTGTACCAGTACGTACCAGTACTGTACCAGGGCGCCGTCATGACCTAAAAACTTTCTACAGGGGCACAACTGAGAGCACCCTGTCTGGCTGCATCACTGCCTGGTATGGCAACTGTACCTCCCTTAATCGCAGGCTCTGCAGAGAGTGTTGCGAACAGCCTAGTGCATCTGTATTGTGAAGCTCCCAGGATACAGGACATTTACAAGGACAGGCGTGCAAAAAGGACCCGTAGGGCCATTGGGACCCGAGTTACCTCGACCATAATCTATTCCAGCTGATACCATCTTCGAAATGGTACCGCAGCATAAAAGCCAAGACCAACAGGCTACGGGACACATTTTTCCACCAGGCCAGCAGACTGTTTAATTCATCTTTTCCATTTCTATTTCATGCTGTCTATTTGCCTTGATTACTAGACCGTAAATACCTAGAATAGTGAATTCCATGAAAAGGTTATTATGAAGCACAAGTCTGGAGATCGATGCCAGAAAATTTCCAAGCCACTGAATATTCCTTGAAGTACAGTTAAGTCAAACATCAAAAAAAAAGAAAGAATATGATACAGAAGTAAATCTGTCAATAGCAAGGTGTCCCCAAGTACTGAGAGATTGTGTAAGAAGAGGACTAGTGATGGAGGCCATCAAGCGACCCGTGATAACTCGGGAGGAGTTACAGGCTTCAGTGGCTGAGAGACAATTTTCTTGCTTTTAATAACTATTCATGCAGTTTCTGGGGGTCTTCAGCCTTCATGGTGTGGTTCATGCCAGGACAAATGGAAATTGGGCGTGCCAGATCCAAGTGCATTTTTACTACAGTCAGTTGAAACCTCCTGACTGCACACGGTGATCTCAATTTAACTAATTATGTGTCTTCTAAACAAAATTCACTGGACCAGTAATAATTTGACGTGTCAAGTTAAAGGGGTTAAATACTTATGCAATCAATTATTGCGTTTCATCACGTTGTAGATATCTGTTTTCACTTTGACACATAAGACTCTTTTTCTGTTGATCAGTGTCAAATAAGCCAAATTATATCCACTGCGCTTAAAGGTTGTAAAACAATAAGGCATGAAAACTTCCGAGGGCCGATGAATACTATATTAGGCACTGTAACACTGGGACAAATGTTGTCCATGATCCTGGTGTTGTGTGTTCTTACTCCTTTTTATCTGCCGCCCAATAGAAGGTGTGAGAAGGGAGAATGACAGGGCTGGGAAGGGTCTTTGATGATGTTAACTGCTTTCCCGGGGCAGCAGCGAATGCAGATGGTCAATGGAAGGGAGGCACGTTTTTGTGACAGACTGAGCTGTGTTCACAATGTCCTCCTCCGTTATGACTTCACATATTGCCACTCCTCGCTCATCAGGACTGAACACCATTTACCATTCCTCAGCTTACTCCCCAGGCTGTTCAAGACCCCCTTTTATCAGAATCAAAATCAGAATCAGGTGTATTATCACCGGCATGTGTCGTGAGATCTGTTGAATTAACAACAGCAATTCAATGCTACACTTGATAATATTGAAAAGAAAACAAAAACAAGTAAATCAATAACAGTAAGCATTTATGCATATCGAATCAGTGATAAATAAAGAAATAATAGACTAAAAAGGTGAGGTAGTGTTCGTAGATTCAATGTCCATCTAGAAATCATTTGGCAGAGGGGAAGAAGCTGATCAAGAATCACTGAGTGTGTGCGTTCAGGCTCCTGTACCTCCTTCGTAACAATGACTATGAGAGGAAGGCATATCCGATATGATGCGGGTCCTTCATTACAGACGTCACCTTTCTGAGGCACCGCTAATTGAAGATGTCATGGGTACTGACTTTATCAATTTCAGTACCATCTTTTGGTCCCCCACCCACCCCACCGACAGTGATGCAGCCTGTCAGAATGGTGACCATGGTACCTTTATAGAGGTTTCTGAGTGTTTCAGTTGAGAAACGAAATCATTTCAAACTCTTAATGAAATAGAACCACTGCCATGTCTTCTTTACAGCTGCATTGTTATTTTGGAACGAGGTTAGATCCTGAGACAGCTTGACTCCCAGCAACTTGAAATTGCTCGCTCTCTCCACGCCTGACCCCTGCATGAGGATTGGTTTGTGTTGCCACGTCTTACCGTTGTAATTGCTAATGCCTTTTCATACTTTCTATTAGTTTGAAGATAGTGTTGGGAATGTATATCAAGTCCACAGTTTAGGGATCTATTCTGCACAAAAGGTGAATTTTTCTGGAGGAGTGAGAGTGCAGGAAGGAACATGAACAAAGGACAAGTGGGAGTATTGTATGAGTGTGATATCAAGTTTCCAGGAGACGCACTTTCCTATTAGTCTGAAGGGTAACCTGGCAAGTTCAGTGAAGCTTGGCCAATGAGAGATATAAAGGCTCTGGTCGAGAAATAGAGGAATCATATACAGGGTGTAGGAGGTCAGGATCGGACAAATCACTGCATAAAAATAAAAATGATTAATGATACCCTTAAGAGGGAAACCAGGAGGACAAAACAATTTAAAGATGTGGATCTGGCATGTCAGGGAAATACAAAGAGGGTCTATAACTGTATTAAGAGTAACAGTGTGGATCAGGAGTGGGACCCTCCTCCCATATTGATCAGCAGGGTCCCCGTGTCTTGAGCCACAGGGAACGGGTGGGATCATGAATCAGTAAATGAATATTTTGATTTGGTGTTTACCGAATACAATGTCATGTTTTCTCAATGGATAATGGAAGTTAGTGGAGCTGCTTTGGAGGACATTCATATTACCAGAGAGCAGCTATTTGCAGGCTTACAGTGCATTAAGGTGGGTGAATCATCCGGGCCTGACCAACTGCTTTGTGGAAGCCTGGAGAAAGTTGTGGAGGTCCTTCCGAAGATGTTTGCTTCGTAGTTGACCACAGCAATGTTTTTGCATTGTTTAAAAGTGCTGTCAAGGACGAGTCAGTGAACTACAGGCCAGTCAGTCTAACATTAGTTGTGGGAAAGTTACTGGAGGGTTTTCTGCTGGACAGGACCAACCAGTATTTTGATGGACAGAGTCTGATTAGCAGGTGAATGGAATGTTGGTTTATTAATCTTTCACAGATTCTTGGAGGTTAATAAAACTGTTTCTCAGAACGGAGGCTGGTAATTAGTGATGTGCTACAGGGGAGAGAGCTGGGAGACTTGTTGTTCACTATTTCAATAGATTATTTGCATGCAAATGCACAAGACTTGATCAGTAAGTTCAGACATGCTGCTGACGGTGAAGAAGGTTATCTGGGTCACAGGAAGATCCTGATCATTTGGGGAAGAGGGCCACAGAGGGACAAATGAATTAGAAAACAGATCAATATGACTTTCTGTGGAGGCTGAAGACAGCTGGACTATGCACATCTATACTCACATCATTCTACAGCTACACAGTCGGGTACAGATCATTAACAAATGATACAAGAATAAACCATAAAAAGCCATTTCATTCTTCCCATTCAAGGTCAATGCTGTGAGTAGTGTTCTATTACATTACTACCCGTCAATCAGTAGAACTGCTGCCACTCATGTCACACTCTATGCCGGTTTACAACTGAAATAACTGAGAGGCTTTCTCACCCAACCCGGCCCCTCCCTCTCCAGTAGCAGAACACCCCCGCCGTGGCTGAACCAAGCTTCAGTGTGTCCCTCAGCATGTACTCCTGCGGCCTGCAATGTGCCAGTAGGGCCAAGTGGCAGATGGTTGCTTAGCGATACCCTCGGTGTTGTCACAGAGCACTTTATGGGGCCTGGCTCCACCCTTGCCCAGTCCCTTGCCTCCTTGCCCTCTACCTGTTTCAGGTCGCTGCTCTGTGACAAACTGACTGCTGCCGTCGGCTTTTACCTCGAACTGCCCGATTAAGGAGCAGAGAGAACGACTTGGGAAGAGGATGAGACAGAGTCAGAGTGACAGACTGCAGACAGTGGCCCCTCATCTTCCAGCTCCCCTTACATTCTAACAGAGTCACTAATTTCCACCGGTATATGTACAACAGAACTGAAGCTCAGCACTCTAGACAAACTCTCTCACACACAACAGCTGGTGGGCAAGGGTACAGTTGGTCAGTGTAAAACAGTGAAGAGAAAATGAAAATACAGTCACGGGGAGGAGCCGAATATACAAACAGATCTGTGCATCTGGAGCCTTCTACATCACAATTAAAGGGGTTCAGGAATCTAAAATCGGACTGGATCCTCTCTGAATAGCAGAAAATTGCTCAAACAGGTGATTAGAAAATCCAAAAAGGGCGAACCTGAAATCTCCTTGCTGAGCAAGATCAAAGATGATCTCAATTCATTTAACCCTTATTGCCTGGATTTTATTCCGTGGAGCGTATGGGAATGACGGGGATTTGACAGCGGTATACAGAATTATGAAGAGCATACATAGACTGAATGAATGCAAGATCCGCACTATGAGAAATGTGTTTGATTGTACAACTGTTGCAGGGAGATGATTGCAGGCTGACCGGAAGAGGGATCTCAGTGTTTCCACATATTCCGTGTTCCAGCACTGTCCATGGACGGTTCGAATCCCGGCTGGAAATGGAGGAGCGTTGGACAAACCATCCTCAGCAAACCAATCCCACAAAAACCCAGAACTACAGAAGCTCCTGAGACCTCACCCCTGGGAGAGGATGGATCCACCATGAAGACAGGCTGCACCTGGGGACGGTTTGAAATTCAGGCGCAGCAAAGAGGTCTCTGGTGATCTACTGTCGGTGGCCTGAGCTCCAGTGGGAGTGATGGGCTTAACTAACTAACCAACAATGATCCATACCAATATGCGAAAGTGAAAGGAGGAGGGCGACCGTGTTCATCATGGGATGATGAGGGGCGACAAGCATGTAGAGACAATGACAGCGGGAAAATACAACATGGATCCGAGTGGTCTGTACACCCTTATCCATTGCCACCTCATGAGACAGAGGACGAGAGGGTAGATAATCAAAGGGAGTTAAGAACGGAACTGTGTGATTATCATTGTTGAATTTGAGAACTGTATTGATAAAACTAGTCAAACTAGAGAGATGCCGCGGAAGAGCAATATGTAGTGTCGTCAGGGACTGTTTCAGACAGAATTATGTTACAGTATCTACCCAGGAACAGGCCCTTTTAGATGTAATTGAATGGGGTAAATAGTTCAGGGACAGGTCAGTAGATAAGCAGTGGCCGATATTTAACCGCTCAGCAGACATTAATGTCAATTAGATAGAAGGATTCAGAGAAAGATGAAGCATCTCCGATCAAAAATGAGATTAAGGGAAATATTAAAGACTAGAACACAGAAAATGCGAAGGGCTAGAGGTAGACCAGTGGACTGAGAATACTTCAGCAAACAATAATAAGCGACTCAAGGTCAGAAGCTGAAATGGAAATTGCAGTGTTAAACTCAACACTGTGAACATTGTTCACTTTTCAGCTGAGTGCAATACTTTACAATCACAATCATGAGACAAAAACTAATGGAACTGACAGTAAACATCACCTGGTGTCAACGACGTGCACTAAATGGTTTTAAAGGAATTTGTTGGACAGAAAGTGAGGAACTAAGCTGATGATTTTCACAGCTCACTGTGCACAAGGAAGGTCTCAATGAAGTGGAAAATCTCAAATGTGTGTCAATTGTTCAAGAATGGAAGTACCCCGCTGTAACTGCGAATGGCTCATCTATTTTTGGCAAGATGCTGGATTCTGCGATCTGTAAATAAGTAGTAAGCCATTGAGAGAAGTCATCAACCAGAGTCCACATGGTTTCGCTTTGTTGCATCACACTGCATGGTAATGGATCTTTCAGTCAATCGGATCCAGGACAACCTAAGCTCCCATTCAATTTGCATCTCTACCTGTCTAAAGTAAACCTTTCCGAACTTCATCCAGGTCTAATTGTTTTTGAATCTTGTTAATGTACCTGCCTCAACCACTTCCTGCGGCAGGTGGCTCCATATACTGACCGCCGTCTGGCTGTAAGAAATTGCCTGTCAGATTCCCATTTGATCTCTGTTCTCTCACGATCTAGAGCTGTCTAATTCCCGATTCCGCATCCCTGTTAAAATATCTCTGTGCATTCCCCTATCTGTGACCCTAATTATTTAGATAGATAGATAGATAGATAGATAGATAGATAGATACTTTATTCATCCCCATGGGGAAATTCAACTTTTTTTCCAATGTCCCATACACTTCCCGTAGCAAAACTAATTACATACAATACTTAACTCAGTAAAAAAATATGATATGCATCTAAATCACCGTCTCAAAAAGCATTAATAGCTTTTACAAAGTTCTTAAGTCCTGGAGGTAGAATTGTAAAGCCTAATGGCATTGGGGAGTATTGACCTCTTCATCCTGTCTGAGGAGCATTGCATTGATAGTAACCTGTCACTGAAACTGCTTCTCTGTCTCTGGATGGTGCTAGGTAGAGGATGTTCAGAGTTATCCATAATTGACCGTAGCCTACTCAGCGCCCTTCGCTCAGCTACCGATGTTAAACTCTCCAGTACTTTGCCCACGACAGAGCCCGCCTTCCTTACCAGCTTATTAAGACGTGAGGCGTCCCTCTTCTTAATGCTTCCTCCCCAGCATGCCACCACAAAGAAGAGGGCGCTCTCCACAACTGACCTATAGAACATCTTCAGCATCTCACTGCAGACATTGAATGACGCCAACCTTCTTAGGAAGTACATTTGACTCTGTGCCTTCCTGCACAAGGCATCTGTGTTGGCAGTCCAGTCAAGCTTCTCGTCTAACTGTACTCCCAGATACTTGCAGGTCTTAACCTGCTCCACACGTTCTCCATTAATGATCACTGGCTCCATATGGGGCCTAGATCTCCTAAAGTCCACCACCATCTCTTTGGTCTTGGTGATATTGAGACGCAGGTAGTTTGAGTTGCACCATATCACAAAGTCCTGTATCAGTTTCCTATACTCCTCCTCCTGTCCATTCCTGACACACCCCACTATGGCCGTGTCATCAGCGAACTTCTGCACATGGCAGGACTCTGAGTTATATTGGAAGTCTGATGTGTACAGGGTGAACAGGACCGGAGAGAGTACGGTTCCCTGCGGCGCCCCTGTGCTGCTGACCACCGTGTCAGACCTACAGTCTCCCAACCGGACATACTGAGCTCTATCTGTCAAGTAGTCCACTATCCAATCCACCATCTGAGAGTCTACTCTCATCTCCGTTAGTTTGTGCCTTAAGATCTTGGACTGGATGGTGTTAAAGGCACTAGAGAAGTCAAGGAATGTAATCCTCACAGCACAACTGACACCCTCTAGGTGAGAGAGTGATTTGTGCAGCAAATACGTGATAGCATCCTCCACTCCCACCTTCTCCTTATATGCAAACTGAAGAGGATCCTGGGCGTGCCTTGTTTGTGGCCTCAGATTCTGTATTATCAGCCGCTCCATGGTCTTCATCACGTGCGACGTCAAGGCAACAGGTCTGAAGTCATTCAACTCCTTTGGTTGTGGTTTCTTCGGTACCGGGACAATACAGGATGTCTTCCACTGTCTGGGTACTCTTCTCTGCTCCAGGCTCATGTTGAAGATACGCTGTAGTGGTTCTCCCAGCTCAGTCGCACAGGCCCTCAGTAATCGTGGGGAAACTCCATCCGGTCCAGCCGTCTTTGCTGGTACAGATCTTCCTCAGTTGACCTACCACCTGTGCAGCCGTAATCCTGGGCGTGGGCAAGGTGTCCTGTGATTGGCTATTTTCCTGTGAGGGAAGTAAGCCTGGTGTGGATTTCTGCGGTGAGGATGAGATTGAGCTGTCGAACCTATTGAAGAAGTTGTTCAGCTGGTTCGCTTTCTCCACATCTCCACTTATGTTCGCCCTCCGCTTTGCACCGCATCCGGTGATGAGCTTCATCCCATCCCACACCTCCTTCATGCTTTTATTCTGCAGCTTTAGTTCTAGCTTCCTCCTATACTGCTCCTTTGCCCCCCTCATCTGTACTCTGAGTTCCTTCTGAACTCTTTTAAGCTCCAACCGATCACCATCTTTAAAGGCCCTCTTCTTCTGGTTTAGGAGGCCTTTGATGTGACTAGTGATCCAGGGCTTATTATTGGGATAGCAGCGAACAGTTCTAACAGGGTCAACTGCATCCACACAAAAGTTCATACATGCACATAATCATACCCTTCATTGTCCCGCATTCTGAGGAAAACAGCAACACTGCTCAACTTCTCTTCATAGCTCAGTCGTTTGTGTACCAACATTGACCTTGTAAACTTCCCTGGCCTTATTTCAGCTGAATTGCATTTTTCCCGTAACAGGGTGACCAAAACTAAATAGGATATTCCAATGTCATCTCAGATCCTGTACAACTGCAACAAAACATCCCAACCACCAGACTCAGTGCACTGATTGAAGAAGGCCAGCGTGGCAAAAGGTTTTATCACCATATGTCTATCTGTCACCCGGTTTGAGACTCTGTCAGCTCATTGGGTGAAGGGTGACCTATGTTTGACCAACATGAAGAGAGTCTTTCTAGATGTTGGAAGGGAACCTGTAGAGGTGGGAGTGTTAGATTTTCAGGAAGCATTGCAAAGATGCCTCATGAAATGCTGATGCAGGGCACCAGAAATCACAGGACACAAGGATAAGAAGCTGTTTTTATTTCATAAAAGTCAGAAACTCAATTAACAGATCTGCTTCAGGATTGGAGAATATTGCTGTAGCGATAATCCAAGTTTATGTATTGTTCTTCCTACAGGAGTATCCTCGTGATCAGTCCTGGACCTCACTTATTTACTATTAATAATAAATTATGGCGACCTGGGCTGAGGTGCTAATGGGTTCTCTAAGGGTGTAGTGGTAAATTTGGGTCTATCAAGTATTTATGAATGATATTCATCACCTGGTGAAATAGCTTTTGGTTAAAGGCAGGGAATATGGTGGGGGTAATGTTGTGATAGTATATTCGGTCTCTACAGGATATAGAGAGGCTGGGTGAACGACAGAATACTTGGAAATGGAGTATAATGTGTTAAACACTGATAGTGGGCACAGTGGTAGGAAGAATCAAAAGGCAAACTGCGCATGAGCGAGAAACAGAGGATCCAGGTGTTGTCTTGTAAAAGTTCCACACAAACAGCGGACAGGTGCAGTGAGTGGTGAAAGGTTCATTGATATTTCTTTTTGCTTGGTCGTTGATGCAGAGAAACAGAGAGGTGTTGTCAGACAAGTGCAAAGTGATGGACTTTGGAAGTTAAAGCAAGCCAGAACATATAGAGTAAATAACAGTGTTAATGGGGAGTGATAGTGAAGAAGGAGAACTTGGGATACGAGTACAAAGTTCTCTTAAAGACGTAACACAGGCAGACAATTTTGTTGAGAAGATGAATGGCATGGTTGCCTTCATTGGCAAAGGCTCTGAGAGGAGTTGGGACATCGTACAGTTGTACAAATCTTTAATAAGGTCACACCAGAAGTACGCTGTGCTCTTCTGGTCACCACACAAGAGGAAGGATGTGATTAAGCTGGAAAGGTAAAGGAAGTTTTCACAAGACTGTTGACTTGTCTGAGGGCTTGACTTACAAGGAAATATCGGAAATGCTGGGACTGTTTCCCCTGGAGTGATGGAGGCTGAGGGGATACTGACAGAATTTCATGCAACGTTGTGAGGTGTAGATTAGGTGAACAGTCAGAATTATTTTCCGAGGGTGGACATGTCAAATTCGAGAATGCATGTCTTTAAAGTGACTGGGTGATAATTTAAAGGGTGTCGAGGCCGAGGACAAGATTTCTTGGAGTCTCCGGCAGTCATATAAGGCGCGCCCTCCTTCGACGTTCGTTCAACTGATCAGAGATTTGAGGGGGTAGGGGTTGAGCGCGCGTTGAGGCCGCAGGAGAACTCTGTCAGCATGGTGAGATCCTCAGTTGTAGCCCCCGGTGGGGATGGGAGAGGAGCCGGTTTGCTGATAAAGAAAGTGGTGGCCGAGATGAAGGCTGAGGGGTTGGTAGGGAGGGTTTTGTCCCCCAGAGAAAGAACAGTGCAGGATGCTGCGAGTGGCGGGAGGTCTGCCAGAAGAGGGGCGTGTAGCTGGTAGCGTGTGCTATAACTGTGGGAACAAGGAGCACTTCCGGAGAGACTGTGAGAGGCAGAGGCTGTGCTGTAACTGTGGGAACGAGGAGCACTTCCGGAGAGACTGTGAGAGGCAGAGGGTGTGCTGTAACTGTGGGAACGAGGAACACTTCCGGAGAGACTGTGAGAGGCAGAGGCTGTGCTGTAACTGTGGGAACGAGGAGCACTTCCGGAGAGACTGGGAGAGGCAGAGGGTGTGCTGTAACTGTGGGAACGAGGAGCACTTCCGGAGAGACTGTGAGAGGCAGAGGCTGTGCTGTAACTGTGGGAACGAGGAGCACTTCCGGAGAGACTGTGAGAGGCAGAGGGTGTGCTGTAACTGTGGGAACGAGGAGCACTTCCGGAGAGACTTTGAGAGGCAGAGGGTGTGCTGTAACTGTGGGAACGAGGAGCACTTCCGGAGAGACTGTGAGAGGCAGAGGCTGTGCTGTAACTGTGGGAACGAGGAGCACTTCCGGAGAGACTGTGAGAGGCAGAGGGTGTGCTGTAACTGTGGGAACGAGGAGCACTTCCGGAGAGAGTGTGAGAGGCACAGGGTGTGTTGTAACGGCGGGGAGGAGGGCCACTTCCAGCGGGAATGTGAGCGGCCGGAAACTTCTAGGAGGGCGAGTCCCCGGGTATCCAAGAAGTGAGAGGTGTCGGGACAATTAGAGGGGTCACAGTGTGGGAACGGCCTGGTGTCTCTGACGGAACACGTTCCCAGCAATGTACCAAGGAACCCCCGAAATCAAAAGACTCGATTCCGGAAGGATTAGTGGAACCCCGCTCCAGCGTCTCGCTACAGATTAAGGGAATCAATACTCGACGAAAGGCATACTCGACACCGGGTCGCAGATCACGCTACTATACCGTTCGTTTTACAACCAGCAATTAAAGCATTTGCCATTGGCCCCATTCCGTACACTGGAGATCTGGGACGTCAGTGCTGGGGACTATCCGTATGACGGGTATTTGCCGGTGAAACTGAAGTTTTCAGAAGCCGATGTGAGAGTGCCTGAAGTTTTGGAGACGTTATCGCTGGTTTGCCAGGACCCGGTTGAGACGGGGGAAGCTTCAATACTGGTGGGGACCGACACCCCTGTGGTGCGGAGGCTCATGGGGGCTTGCCTGGAGAGGGCGAGTGAGAACTGTTCGGGGACCCGAGCTGTGCACCCAGCGTTTCATGTTGCTTTTGAGCAAGTGCGGCACCGCCCTGGGCCGGAGACTACATTTAAACGAGGGACTGTGTGGTGCATCCAGTCGAAGCCTGTGATAATAAGGCCCGGGGAAGTAGCAAGAGTGAACCTCCAGATTTCCCGGAATGCCTGATTGCGAGGCCCTATTAGTGGACGCCCCTGAAAACCTTGAGGGGGAGTCACGATTTCCGGCTAGGGTGCTGGTGAGGCCCGACGTGCAGAGGCCCTCGATAGTACAGGCGAGGCGGATGACTGTCAGGAACACTACAAAGTGCGAAATCACCTTTAAGAGATGGATGCCGCAGGGGCATTTGTTCCCGGTGACGGTAATGTCTAGCGCCCCTGTGAGGCCCACTAGGGGGTGGGGAGGATAGGAAAATAGAGGAAAGCTGAACGCTGAGGCCTTTAACTATGGGGGCTCTCCTGTGCCGCCGGAGTGGAAACACAGGCTGGTGGAGATGTTGAAGCTGGAAGATTTGTTTTTCTCTTGCCCAGTTTGAGTCGGTTGTTCCAAGAACTCTCGCCATACCATCCGAGTGACTGAGGACACTCCGTTCAGAGAGAGGTCGCGGCGACTGGCCCCTGCAGATGTGTAAGACGTGCGGCAGCACTTGTGCAAGTTGAAGAAAGCTGGAATCATCACTGAGTCCCGAAGCCCCTATGCGTCCCCATTAGTGGTGGCCTGGAAGAAGAATGGAAAAGTACGCATGTGTGTGGACTATAGGACTTGGACTTCGAGGGTCTGAGTGGAGTGAAGTGGTTTAGTTTGCTGGCCTTGCGGAGCGGATATTACCAGATCCCGATGAGTGAGGCTGACAAAGAGAGGACGGCATTCATATGCCCTCTGGTGCTTTACCAGCCCGCTGCCACATTCCAGAGGGTCATGGAAAAGATGGTGGGGGAGATGAATTTGCTTGAAGTGTTGGTGTATTTGGATGATTTGGTAGTGTTTGAGGCCACTTTGGAAGAACATGAAGCGAGGCTACTGAAGGTGCTATATCGGCTGAAGAAGGAAGAGATAAAACTCTCCCTGGACAAATGTCTGTTCTGCAAGACGACTGTTAGCTACGTTGGACACATAATCTTGCAAATTGGAGTAGCTACAGACCTGGATAAGATAGAAGCGGTGACCACGTAGCCGAGGCTTCGGACTCTGAGTGCTCTGCGCTCGTTGTTGGGATTCTGTGGATATTATCGGAGATCCGTGAAGGGCTACGCCAAAGTGAGTCACCCCTTGAATCAGCTTCTGCGTGGTTACCTTCCCTTGGGGAAGAAAGGAAAAGGGGGGCGGGAGGTTGGAGAATATCTCCAACGGTCGGATCCCTTCGAACAGAGATGGGATACAAAATGTTAGGAGGCTTCTAAATCGCTGAAAGATTTGCTGACCCAGGCACCGGTGCAGGCTTTTGTGGACACCCGATTACCTTATGTACTACACAAGACGTCAGCCGAGAGGGATCAGAGGCCGTCTTGTATCAAGATCAAGGCATCGGGTTGAGACCTGTTATTTTTGTCAGCCGGAGTTTGCCGCCCTCCGAGAGAAACTGTCCCACCCATCAGTTGGAGTTCCTGGCGTTGAAGTGGGCAGAGGTGGATCAGCTGACTGACTATCTCTCCGGAGCCAGGTTTGTGGTGAGAACGGACAACAACCGACTTCCTTATATCCTGACTTCAGCGAAACTGGATGCTGCAGGCACTTCGGTGATTGGCGGCTTTGTCGGCATATGATTTCAGTCTGAAGTACCGGCCGGGGAGCAAGAATGTCGATGCGGATGCTTTGCCACGACGGGAGCACGGGGAACAGGAGACGGACGAGGAGTGGGAGAGCGTTCTTGCCCTTGGGGTGAAATCCATGTGTCAGTTTGCTATCACCGTGAAGGCCGAGGAAAAGGAGAGGCCGGAGCGAGCAGTGGACCTACTGGGGGCTTCTGATGACGACCTACTGTGATCTGTGTACTGTTTACGTGATCTGATTACACCGAAGACTAAAGAGTGGCCCTAATTCAGTCCACGGTAAGTGGCAGCTGCTCAGCGAGATGACCCGGGCATTGGCGCTGTTTGGTGCGCGGTGGAGAAGGGGGATGTGGCGTCGGCGGAGAAGATGAGACACGCTTCAATGCCTCCGTTATTGAGGGAATGGCCTCGGCTGAAGTTGAGGAAACAGGTTTTATATCGGGTAACGTCACCCCCAGACCAATCCTCCTGCCTGAGAAGTATCGGGTAACGTCACCCCCGGACCGACCCTCCTGCCTGAGAAGTATCGGGTAACGTCACCCCCGGACCGACCCTCCTGCCTGAGAAGTATCGGGTAACGTCACCCCCGGACCGAACCTCCTGCCTGAGAAGTATCGGTAACGTCACCCGCGGACCGACCCGCCTGCCTGAGAAGTATCGGGTAACGTCACCCCCGGACCAACCCTCCTACCTGAGAAGTATCGGATAACGTCACCCCCGGACCAACCCTCCTGCCTGAGACGTATCCGGTAACGTCACCCCCGGACCGTACCTTCCTGCCTGAGAAGTATCGGGTAACGTCACCCCCGGACCGACCCTCCTGCCGAGAAGTATCGGGTAACGTCACCCCCGGACCGACCCTCCTGCCTGAGAAGTATCGGGTAACGTCACCCCCGGACCGAACCTCCTGCCTGAGAAGTATCGGTAACGTCACCCGCGGACCAACCCTCCTGCCTGAGAAGTATCGGGTAAGGTCACCCCCAGACCAACCCTCCTGCCTGAGAAGTATCGGGTAACGTCACCCCCGGACCGACCCTCCTGCCTGAGAAGTATCGGGTAACGTCACCCCCGGACCGACCCTCCTGCCTGAGAAGTATCGGAAGATTGTGTTGAAGTCCCTGCACGATGATTCTGGACTTTTGGGGGTGGAGTTGATCTATGGATCGCTCAAAGACAGATTTTACTGGCCCCAAATGAGGGCGGAGGTGGAATAGTATTGCAAGTCGTGCATTCGCTGTATACGCCGGAAGATGCTGCCTGCGCAGGCTGCTCCGTTGTCACACTTGCAAAGTGAGGAGCCGCTGGACCTGGTGTGTGTGGATTTCTCAGCCATGGAACCCGATGCCAGCAATACGGCGAATGTCTTAGTCATCACAGACCACTACACCAGGTATGCTCAGGCGTTTCCTACCAAGCAGCAAAGGGCGACTGCGCTGGCGAAAGTGCTGTTTGAGATGCATTTTGTGCATTGTGGCCTTCTCCGGCGGATGCACAGTGACCAGGGAGAAGACTTTGCTCTGAGAGTAAGCTCATCTACGAGCTACTAGGTATGTTGCGGGTTGAGAAATCGACGACTACGCCCTGTCATCCGCAGGGCGATCCCCAGCCGGACAGATTTAACCGGACGCTGCTAGACATGCTGGGAACTCTGGAGATTAGCAAACAGAGACGATGGAGTCAACATATTGGGCATCTGTTTCACTGTTACAACTGTACCCGAAAATAGGGGAAATAAGAGGAGGTATGACAAGAAGGTGAAGTTCTCCCAACTAGTTCCGGGAGATCGATTCCTCATAAGGAATTTGGGATTGCCTGGGAAACACAAGCTGGCTGATCGCTGGGCGGGCACGCCCTATGTAGTAGAGAGTCAGATGCCAAATCTACTGGTTTTCCGGCTGAGGCCCAAGGATGGGAGGGGACCAGACAAGATTCTCCATCGGAATCAACTTTTGCCCCTGGGTCGAGATGTACAGGTAGAGCGGGAGCCCGAGGAAAGTCAGGCCCGGGCCCAGACCCTGTGAGGGATACTGACTCGGAGGATGATGACTCGGACGATCGGTACATGCTGCCATTCGCTGACGCCCCCGTGATGGAGGGGGAGGCTCCTGACCCTTCCCCCACTGGGTTAGACGGTATGGGGGGCTAGTAATGAGCTGCCAGAGGTACCACAGGGCGTTGGAATAAAGGATGTGGGGCCCAAGCAAGAGATAGAGAGTTCCGAGATGCAGAGGGGTTTGGGTGACCACTCGCGGGAGGGTTCCCCTCGTAGTTCCCATCAGTCACCCGTATTGTCCGAGGTGGAGGAGTTAGAAAAGGGAGTGGGCAGGCCTCAGAGAAGTAGGCACCCCCCAGACAGGTTGGCCTACGTGGCACCTGGGGAACAGGGTGTGATCTCCACTGTTTTGGGGAGTTATGCCACCGCTTTCTGCAATTGGATTGGGCTGTGTGTTCTGCAGGAGGGGTTGGCTAATTACCAGAACGTCCTGAGAGCATAACTTAATTCGGTGGGGGGAGAATGCATGGCTCTCCGACTATTAGCTGTAATGTTAACTGTAAACTGCATACATAAAATGGCTCCTCTGTAACGTTATAATGACGTAGCTTCTTTGTAGGTAACTGATTTGGTAATGCTCTGTTTAGTGGAAATGTTTTGGGTTATAATTATTGATAACGGTGGAACTGACTAATGCAAGCGATGCTGTTCTGTCTGTATGTGTGGTGACCTGGAGTCAGTGCGCGGGTTTTTCGGGAGGAGAACTGAAGAGGAAGGACATGCTGGACCCTTTGGTCCCAGGTTGGTCCCAGGCGACGGGTCGAGGAGGTCGGAGAAGATCGAACGGTGGACAGAATGCTTCGATAATTGAGCTCCAACGGTTGTGCAGGAACCGATTGAACTCCAATAAGTTTTGGCTCCTTTTTCTTTCTTTTTATATTGTATTGCTATTAATTAACTAGTTTCAGTAAGATTTGTAAAGAGTAATCTGTAAAACGTACACTGTGTGCTGTCTGATGTTGTACGTGCGAGTTTGTCCCAGTGTGCATTACACAGCATCAACGCAAACGGGAGACACGGTTTGGCGGGAGGACGGATTTTCTCCGAGACATACACAAGCCGATAGCCCTAAGGGTTACACTAATCATGTCAAGTTTTTAACATTTTTACACATGGAACAAAAGATAATTTAACTGGGAATGTTGGAGAAGCTCATTTTTGTGCTTGAAGTATAGACAATGACAGAGAAATTACCATTTATCAGAATACCATTTATCAGTGTATACAGCAGAATTGGTTGTCATCATTTTAGGCTGAAGGTTGGTAGGGAAATTTCTTCCCACGTAACGTTATATTTGTTCAGATTACTTTTCGACTTCGATTACTCTTAACCAGGTTATTCTAGCTGTCGGTCAGAATTACCGTTGGAAACTCAGCAGGCATTAATTCAGATGCAAGTACTTGTTTATATATTTTCTTCTTATAGGTCCCTGAACACAGAGGTATTGAGGGGAATGAGTGGTTGACTGTAAGTTACAAAAGTTCAACTGTGGATAAAGACCCTTCACTTAACAATTCAGAAGTTCAGAATTATGTATGATGAGAATTAGGAGCTTATGGGAAGGCTGATGGGAAAATGGGTACACCTTTACAGAATACATAAACGTGTTGGGTGTATGGGGAGAAAGGGGTAAAACAAGAACGGACGGAATTATATTGACATGAACTTGAGTGGGAACATAAAAGTGCTGGGTTTTTGGGAGAAGGAATTATAGTCAAATTCAGATTCAGCTTATTGTCATTTAGAAACCAGAAATGCAATGCAGTTAAAAAATAAGTCAACGTTCCGCAATGACTTACAGAGCGTAATTTGTTG
This sequence comes from Hemitrygon akajei, assembly GCF_048418815.1. Classification (NCBI taxonomy): domain Eukaryota; kingdom Metazoa; phylum Chordata; class Chondrichthyes; order Myliobatiformes; family Dasyatidae; genus Hemitrygon; species Hemitrygon akajei. Next base: position 1,323,549 of record NW_027332012.1, read on the forward strand.
CAAAACATGATTCCAGATCGTGTACGTTTTTTTCATTCTGAAACGGGAAGAATGAGGTTCTGACTCTCTTGGACGTTGCTTTGCCCCTCCCCACACACACACTATCTTAACCACCGGGACTGCCGGTCGATGGGACAATCCGCCCGGGAATAACACCTGGGAGATCAGGCGGTGAATCTGAGGAGCTGGAGCCCGGACCGGAGACTCTGCCGCCGCCTCTGGCGACTACTCAGGATGCGGCGCCGTTCATCAACTGAAGCATCGAGGTGACGGGATATTTCACAGCGCTGATCGCCTGCTCCCTGAATTTCGACTGAGTCACCGCGTAAATAAATGTGTTTGTGCAGCAGCTGCAGTTCATCAGGAAAAACCCGACGTAGTGAAAAATCAATTCAGAATCATCGAAAGCGAATCCTTTTGCTGAGACCTGATAATATATGAAATTTACAACCAGTGTCATCCACAGGAGGATGAAGCTGCCGGAGATGGTGAAGAGTAAAACCACAGACCTCCTCCTGCTCTCCATCTCCGGGTCACTGCGGTTCTCCCTCTTGCTCTGACCCTTCAGCCCCTTACGGACCCGACTGGCCACTAAAATTTGTCTGACTGTCAGAGCGTTGAGGAGCAGGATCCCAGCGAAAGGGAGGAATGGAGTTAAAACCGTATCAAGCCAGTCATAACACGCCCACCAGGGGTCAGTGAAATAATTCTTCTTGGTAATACAGAACCACGGTACATTGTCGATGATCACGTCGGGTTCCCATGTGAAGAATCGGGGAACATTTCTCAGACAGGACAGTACGCCGGTTGTTGTCAGAACCACAGCGGCAGTTTTCCCGGTGCAATATTTTGTTTTCAGTTTCTGGCAGCAAATGGCGACAAACCGATCAAAGGTGAAAGTGACGGTGAACCAGACAGAACAGTGTGTGGCTGTGTAGCTCAGTACATCGATAACAGTGCACACAGGGGTGATGCCCAGAAAACTCCTCGGGAAGTAATAGAATCTAATTCGAACCAAAATGACCTCGGTGACAATGGTCAGTAGATCCGCCGCTGCCATGGCCACCAGGTAGCGAGTGGTGCAGGTAGAAAGGCCGCACCTTCCCCGGGACAGGATCACAATCGCCACTACATTCACTGGAGAGAGAGAGAACATGCACTGGGCATTACTGAAAACATTATCCGGGAATTAACATGGAATCGGCTTTGGCTAAAACTCGAAAGTGCTAGAGTCTGTAAACGGCTGCTAATCTCACAGCAGAAATGGGTCCCACTGTCTCTGACCTGTCTTCTTCAGTGTGGAGATAAGACGATGTGTGGGGAATCGTTGGCGATAAAAGCGATCTGAATGAACAGCAACGATCGGTGCTGATCCACATTCCAGTCGCTGATGGGGTCGGTTTCACTGAATTAACTGTGACTGACCAGGACTCTGGAAAATCAGCATCTCGGCTGATGAGGCCGAGAAGGGATACAGAGAGGAGCAACACACACAAAACTGGAGGAACTCAACAGGTCAGGCAGCATCCATGGAATTGAATAATCTTTCATTTCGGGTCGAGATCCTCCTTCAGAACGAAACGCTGCCCCGATTTATGTCGGGTTTCAGAGGGAAAGAAGGAACCACGTAGTGACCTGTGGCTGAGTTGCTCCGTAAATGGATTAATTCTGCAGCGCAGTTTAATTCGATAACACACGGCAGCAGATCCGTAAACATTGGCTCAGGTGATTAGCCCCAGTAAAGGACCAACAGACAGTGGGATCCGACTGTGACAGACTCCACAGGGAGACGTGAAGCGCAGAACTAGGGTTTCCCTCTGATCTATAACTTAGGAAAAGTGTACATGAGAATGCAAACATCTCCTAGTCACAACTTCCCGGAGAGATCCCTGGCCCCAGCAGTTATTAAATATGAAAATTCAGAATGTGAAATTGGCAGGATCGAAATATCCGATGGATATTTGTGCAGCGATTGTAAGCTTGTAACATTATGTTAAACAGGTTCACACCAGTTAACACATAGAAATACCGAACATGATGTGCTCTGCTTACTCACCAGGAACTCCAATGACGGCAATGAAAATGTAGAGAATTTTCTCCACACTGATATACTTGTCTATCATTGCAGACATTTTCTCTGGCCAGTGTTTGTCTCTTTGTGCGACAGGCGATCTCTCGGAATGAAATGTTAAAGCAGCACATGCCTGGGGTTTTTAAAGCCATTTAGCAATTCCACAGAGACCGATTTCAACAGATTTAAAATAAATGTTTTAAAATTATTTACAAACCAATTACGTCAGACATGTGGAATCCCCACGATGACACATTGTGATTAAATTAATGAGTAATATTTAGATCAATTGTGGGAGCTAGTTTGTTACAACAAAGGTGACTGAACCGTCCGAGGTGTCTTATCAATTAAATGTGCTTCCACTGTAAATATGTACTTCAAAGGAACCATTTGTCTGACAGAGAATATTGAATTAAATTATGTCACTGTGCCTGTGAAATTGTACTGAATCACCTCCGGTTAACATTCTCTTCAAGAGTATAAACTCTTGATGTAGTTTGTGCTTGTGGGACTCCACTGAGAGGTCCCTGAAGATAATGTCTGTTTGTGTTGATGAATAAACACAATTTCATATCCACTAAACCCTCCAACTGCTTCAGTGACTTAGACACACGCAAATTATCTCATTTCAAATGCTTCACAAAATGGCTGCCAAATTTCAAAAAGCATTTATTATTAATGTATGTTGAAATAAAACAACCTTGAGACTCGTCACAGCTCCATTTCAGCAGACACCCCCACATGCGCTTTAGATGATCCCAGAGCAGGAATCATTTCGAACAGTTCACAGAATAGCTATCTCCATAAACTGCATTATAAACGGAACAACCCTGAGTTCTGACACACCTCCAAATCCGCCGGCTCCCGGAAGCCAGTGCTCAGCCCCGAATCCGCCAACACCCCCAACTCTGTGCAAATCAGTGTGCACCCACAACCTGTGATCACTGGTAAAACCTCATTGAACACTCAAATCAGTGTGCACCCCAAATGGAACCGGCACCCGAAAATTCCAGTTCACTCACACATTCTCTGAGATACCCCTAAATCTGTGGACATCCGGAAAGCAACATTCGCCACCAAATCCGTATCGTTACACTCTCACAGATCAGGATTCACTTCAACCACTTTACAAAATATCTGTTTCCACCTTAAAAATAGCAAGAACAAAGTTTAAATAGCAAACACTCGCCCACATGCATATTCCTCGTATAATCATTGACATCCCCTTAATTCTGCGTACCTCACCAAACCCATCTTTATCCCCTCATCAGTGGGTGTCCCAAATCCACCGACCCCCATATTCGCTGACAAAACCCGGTCTGCTCACATCCACAAATCCCTGTGCACCCCCATATTCACCAAAACATCCCTAAGTTAGCGCTATCCTCTAATCTGTGTGCACCCCCCAAATCCGTTCCCACTCCGAACCCGTACACACACACATATCGACCGACATACCCAGACCTTTGTGCACCCCCAAACTTGCTGACGCCCCCACATGCAAGTTACATTACATCAGAGCAAGGACCATTTCAAGCAGTTCTCAAAATATCCTCCTCCACCCTAAAAAATAGGAAGAACAGAAGTCAAGGTTCAATTTGCATTTATGTTTAAAGTTTGTATCAATGAAACAGACTTGAGATTCGACAACATCCAAATCCAACAGGATTCCCAAATCTGCGCTAATCTGCAAATCTGTGTATTCTCCCAAAACTGTGCACACCCGCAAAGCCGCATGCAAACCACAACTCAGTGTTCGCTCCCAAATCAGTGTGTATCCCCAAATCCATGCGCACCCCAAACCTACCGACACTCCCAAATCCACCTACATACCCAGATCCGTGCGCACCCCAAACCTGCCGACACTCCCAAATCCACCTACATACCCAGATCCGTGCGCACCCTAAACCTGCCGACACTTCCAAATCCACCTACATACCCAGATCCGTGCGCACCCCAAACCTGCCGACACTCCACATGCACAATGGATTATTCCAGGGCAAGAATCATTTCAAATAATCACAAAAAAGCGGCCTCCATCTTAAATCAAATAGCAAGAACAAAGTTCAAAGTTCAAATTGCATTTGTTATTAAAGTATCTATAAATGAAACATTCTTGAGATTTATCACACCCCTAAATCCAAGGTCACCCCAATCTGTGTGTATCCTCAAATCCGCCGACACACACAATTCTCTGCGGTAATCTCAAATCGATATGCATTCCCAAACCCTGTGCACCCACACACGCTCAAAGCTGTGTTCACCCCGAAATTCCCTGACACTCCGAAATCAGTGTGCACACCCGTATTCGCCAACATACCCTGAAATGTCCGTTCATCAGCAAATCAGTGTGCAGCCCCACTTCCATGTGTACCCTCAAATCCGCTGAGAGTAGCTAGCAGACAACGCTGGCGCTTTGTCGTGACGGCTTGGCTGCTGAGAACACTTAGCGAGTACAACAGAGGGATGTGTGTACACTGGTTCAGAGAACTATACAGCATTGCATTGCATTGTTTGTAAGGGATACAGTCATATCATGGGCTTAACTCTGAGGAGGTTGAAGAGAGAATGAAAGAGTGAACCTTTGAAGAGCGTTTGATGGTTCTGGGCAAAGTTGAGAGAGAAACCAGTTTGAAACCTATGGAATATTGAATGCACTGGGAACGGGACACAGTGGACACCTGGGGAGGCAGGAGTGATTCGGCGGCTGATCCTGCTTTACGGATGTGCTAAGATTTAGGGGTATGGGAGCGAATGGGTGGATGCACTGATTGTGAGGTGTCCATTGCCATCGGGTTGCACACAGCGTTGAATGCGCGTTTACCAGTGAGCACAGATTGGTGAGCTCGCACTGATTTGCACAGAGTTGGGTGTGTTGGCGGATTCGGGGGTGCACACTGACTTGTGGGAGCCGTTGGAGTTTGCGGAGTATCGAATCTCAAGGTTGGTCCGTTTATACAGACTTCAATAATAAATGCAATTTGAATTTTGCCCTCTGTTCTTGATTATTGGGCCGAATGGCCTACTTCTGCTCCTAAATCTTTTGGTTTTTTGGTGTTTCTTGAGGCACGGCACTGTTCGCCGGCGTCCATGCAGAATGTGACCCGTCTACAACCACTCTTCGCGTACTGTGGGCAAGCCACTTCTGGATCCACAAAGCAATGTACCCTTGGATCCCATGCCTCCTTACTCTCTCAATAAGTCTTGCATGGGGCACCTTATCAAATGGCTAGGGAAATGAAATTAAGGGCATGAACCAAGGGGGATAAACTGAATTGAGGAAAGACACGCGAAAAGTCATGCGGGGTCAGGCAGAGACAATGGGTCTTCTCACACACACACTCACACACACACACACACACACACACACACACACACACACACACACACACACACACACACACACACACACGCGCGCGCGCGCACAGAAACACACAGGCACATGCATGCTCAGACGTACCGACAGACACAAAGACAGACAGACAGACACACACACAGAAAAACACTGACACACACTAAGACGTATAGACATACATAAATACAGACAAACACAGACACACAGACAGACACACACTTACACACACTCACACACGCACAGACTTTCTTACCGCCTCTTCGGCTCTGAGTCGTATTCTTTGACACATACAGGGTGCTATGTTTGAAACATTATCCCCCACACTAGACTGGTGAGTTTGATTAGCGATATGTCAGGGTTAGGAGCGGGTGCTGGACGAGACCCCAAATGTTCTGAGAATGACTGAGTCGCTGAAGTCGTTGAACGTTTCATGGATAGGAAAGTATTCATCACCACAGACAGACATTACTTTGGAAACCCCCTCGGTAGAGTCCCCTAAACATAACCTTCATCAAGAGTTTATGTTCTTGAGAAGTTTGGTAATAGTCGGTGATTCAATACAGTTTTACAAGCTACTATGACATAATTTACTTCCATATTCTGTGTCTGACAAATGGTGTATATGTACAGTGGAAGTACCTAGAGCTGATAAGACACCTCGGAAGGTTCAGACACCATTGTTGGGACAAACTAACTCCCACAAATGGTCTAAATATAAATTCATCAGTTTATCCTGAATCTGTCACAGCGAGGATTGTACCTGCTTGACATAATTGGTTTGTAAGTAAATTTAAAACCTTTTCTTTTAAATCTGTTGAAATCTGTCTCTGAGCAGTCGCTAAATGATATTAGAAACCTTAGGCATGTGTAATCTCGACATCTAATTCCGGGAGATCGTCTGTAGCACAGGAGGACAAACCACTGGACAGAGAAAATGTCTGCAATGTTGGATAGGTACTTGAGTGTGGGGAAAATATTGTACGTGTTCATTGTGGTCATTGGAGTTCCTGGTGAGTGAGCAGAGCAATTCATGTTTGCTATTTCTGTCAAGGCTCTGGAGCAGGGATCCAATCGCAGACCCAGTACAGCGCACACAGTGATATATACTGAGTCACAAATTCCGAGGTGCAAACAAAGTCAGCGTCAAAATTCAGGTCGAGATCAAAACATCCAGAGAAATCCAAACACCAGAACCGGGAAACATGCAGAGTCGATATTCAGACGGACAGGGTACAGATACGAATGCTGGAAACGCTCAGGAAAACTCCCGACGAGCCGAGGGTCTGGGCCATTCGACCACCGCCTTGTCCTTCTGTTGGTCCATCTGAGTGGAACCGGCTGAAACGATATACTCCAGGAAAGAGACGGTATTGCGATGAAACTCACATTTCTCAACCTTCAAAACGATTTGGCTCTCCAGAAAGCGCTGGAGAACTCTGCGGACGTGACCTGCGTGTTCAGCAAGGGGCTTAGAAAAAACTCAAAACGTCGTCGAGATACACAAAAAGTAATTGGTTCAGCATGTCCCTGAGAATATCATTCACCAGGGCTTGGAAGACGGCCAGACAGAGCGGCATGCTCAGCTACTCGAAACGGCCTGAGCTGGTGTTGAAGGCCGTCTTCCACTCGTCGCCTTCACGGATGCGGAGAAGATGGTAGGTGTTACGGAGATCAAGACTGGTGAAAACTGAGGCTCCTTGTGGTAGTTCAGATGCCGAGGTCATGAGCGGAAGAGGGTAACGGTTCTAAGCAGTGAGTTCATTCAGTCCCCGGTAATCAATGCATGGACGCGAGGAGCCGTCCTTCTTGTCAACAAGACAAAATCCGGCACCAGCCGGGGAGGAAGACGGCCGGATGAGGCCTCCAGCCAGAGACTCTTGAATGTACTTATTCATGGCTTTAGGTGAAAACACCGGACCCAAATGCACTGAGCAATAAACAGAGCGGCAGTTGATAGGTGGAGCACAATGAGACACAGGTGGCAGCAATACAGGTAACAATGAGAAACAGATGAGAGACGGAGTACTCAGTAATGCAGGGGCCCGATTAGAGCAGGAGCACATGGCAATACAAAACAACAGACTGACAGCTAGGGGGAAACACACAAAAAGACAGAGTTCAACTGGAGGTGCTGACATGTATATAAATGACCTGGATGAAGATGCATATAGGTGGGTTAGTAACTTAGCCAAGATTTGTGGAGCTTTGGATTAGTGTAGAGGATTAGCAAAGAATGCAACATGTTGTAGATCAGTTGCAGATAAGGGTTAAGAAATGGCAGATGGAGGTTAACTACGATAAATACGAGGAGACTATACACCTTTAAAGACAAGATCCTTTTCAGTACTACTAAGCATAGAGATCTTGGGATGGAAAGCCATTACTTTTTGCAAGTGGCTATGCAGATCTATGAGGTAGTTAAGAAGGCTCATGGAATGCTTGTTTTCACCATATGAGGCATTGAGGTCAAAAGTCAGGAGATTAAGCTGCAACATTTTAAAACTCTGGCTTGGCCACATCTGGTGTATTTCACACAGTTCTGGTCATCCCACTATAGGAAGGATGCTGATATTTGGGAAAGGGTGCAGAGGAGATTTACCAGGACGCTGCCTGGTTTAGAGGACATGTGCTGTCATTAAAGTCTGGATAAACTTTTGTTTCTTCCAGAGAGTTGCAGGCTGATGGAAGATCCGTTAGACGTCTATAAGATTACGAGAGGCCCAGATACAGTGGACAGAGTGAACCTGTTTCCCAAGGTTCAAATGGTTAATGCAATAGGGCAGGCATTGACGGTGAGAGCGGGTAGGCTCAAGGGGCACGTGAAGGCAGTTATTCTACTCAGTGAGTCATAGATGCCTGGAATGCGCTGCCTGGGTTTAGTGGTGGAGGAAAATATAATAGAGGTTTTGAACAGACAATTTTGGGTGGGTACAGTGTAGGTAGGAAGGAGTAATATTTGTGTGCTTTTGATTTGATTTTTAGCTGGCATGTCACAACACTGAGGACTGAATAACCTATTCCATGTTTCCAGTAATGCAAAATAAAAGTTTGTCTTTTCCTACCTCCTCACCATAAAGTAATAATTATGTTGTGATTATACGGGCAGTGGGAAATCATGCCTCTTGCGCTTCTTGATTTCGTCACAGAGATTCAGTGTCAATCAAACCCTGACCCTTTCCTCTGGTAGACATCTTCATTAACTCGGTTCAATATTTGCCTTTACTGGGGTCTTCCTCCTGTTGGGCTTGAAATTCTGCCCTGTGTTCGTTTAGGAAGAGAGACAACCAACACCGGAATATTACAAAACTTGGGTTTATTGCAGAATCCGTAACTGGCACAGCGAATCGACGGAGTCGCTGGAGAAGGCGCGTTCCGACTTCCCCTTACAATCTGCTCTTATTTATATCCCTTTTCCCCCCAGCACACCCCCCCGCTACATATTAGGTAATATCGGGCACTTGTGTCCACCTTATTGGCCCGACGCCATACACTCACGAGTTACCTGTTTCTTTTGTTTACTGAATCGCGTGACTCTAGTAGTTTCGGTGTAGCGGAATCCCCAGTTTCGCTCCCCCCTCCCTCGCATTCCGGTCCCCTAATATTACGTGAGCCACTCCTGACCTGTAATGGCAGTCTCGAATTAACCCTAACATTAACCCTAACACTCCTCCTAACACAAATGTTAAGGTCTATGGTTGTTAATATGCTACACTGATGGGGTTGCTACTTGTGATTGATGTGGGGGTGATGTTGGATTGTAGTGAATGACAGCTGGGTTAGTGTCTATAGGTATCTATAGGAGGGGGGGCGTCGGTGATGTTAAGGGGAGGGATGGTAAATGGAAATGCATCCCTCCCCATGGTGAGACAGGGGTTTGGAACGGTCCTGGTGTTAACTAAACTTGTTCGTGGGGCTGTGGCCAGGCATAGTCGGGGTGCGGTCCGCGTTCGTTGTGTTGTGGACCCTTAGCCTTCAGGATTAGTTTTAAGGGTAAGTTTGTGGATGTCTATATGGGGCTGGAGGAAAGAGCGTGTTGGAGTTTAGTGCCAGGAGATATGTGTGGCTGGGGCAGATAGGGTTGTGTAGCCACTTTAATCTGGCCCGTGCCTTTCACTAACCTTGTAGAATATCACTTGGCTTAATTAACTGGTGTGCACTGTACTGTCTAGCTTTTATGGGATTTGTAGGATGGGGTGTAGGCTGTGATTACTCGGGAGTGGGAAGATCATCTCTCTTGTGTTTCTTGATCACGTCACTCGAAATTCACTATCATGCAACACTGTCATTTTGCTCTGGCCCACGCCTTCTTTAAATTGGACCAATACTTGCCTTTATTGGGATATCCTTCCACCTTAACACAAATTTTATAAATTATAGTCATGAATGTGCTAATGTGATGAGACTACGACTTATGATTGATATGGGTTGATATTGGATTGTAGAGAATGAGCCCTTATGTGTGGGTTAGTGTTGATAGGATTTGCAGGAGGCGAGAAGGCGTTAGGGTTGTGAGATGGAGATGCAGGCCTCCCCATTGGCAGAGAGAGGGGAAAATGGGACATGGTGTAAAATATGTTTGTTTGTGATGCCAAGGTTATCAGGGAGCAGTAGGTGTAATGGGATGTTAGGATTACGTTTAAGGGTAGGGTTGGGTGATCTATATGTGTGTCTGTGGTAGATCGGGTTGTGGAGCTACATTAATCTTCCCCTTTCATTCACCTGGTCCAGCACCACTTGGGTTCTATAACCGGAAGTTCATGGGGACACACCATCAGTAATGTAACCTGGGGTCTTTGTGTCTTTCGGGTTTTTAATCACTAAACACCCTTGGGCAGGCGACCCGGCCAGAACTGATCGACCGGCTTGTGTTACTCCCGTGGACCAAGGTAATAAAGACAATGTCTGTTCGAGGTTTCACATATCTTAGACCTCTTTATGAGTTTTTTTTTTCCATATGGGGAGTGGAATGTTTTGAGGCCTAGTTATTAGGCTTAATTTTTAAGTGAGATGTAACTTCCCTAGTTTAAATTTACACTGGTTTTTATTTTTCACCAGGATGGGTGGGTTCGCAGTGGTTAAATTAACAGAGTTTACTGGTGATTCAGTGCCTTTCCACCCTGTCACTTTGAGCTTAGTGGTGAATAGTTTTGTGAGCTCCCAAATTGGGTTTAACTATCTGGTTTCCTATCGTTTCCTGGTATCACGTCTTTTTGATTGGTATTTCGTGAGCCGGGCGATGAAAAGTGTGCCTCTGTTTGTCTCGGTTGTGATTATACAGGCAGTGGGAAAGCATCCCCATTGTCCTTCTTGATCTCTTCTCTCGAGATTCCGTGTCACACAACCCTGTAACTTAAAGTTCAGGGAGACTGATGAGGGGATTTAGAGTTCAAGTCAGGATTTTGGGAGAGAGATTTTGGGATTTAGTGATCATATTAGGGTAAGGGGCAGTGATGCGAAGTTGTGAGAATCCATATTTACGTTTGGAATCTGGGATGTGGTGAGCATAGGCCAGCTTGCGCTTCAGAGACAAGGATGTGGAGAGTTAGATCAAATTATTGTTAAGGGATGGAGGGTGTTAATGATCAAATTAGATTACAATTAGGGACTGGGTTGTGGCAAACTACAGTGGAGATTACGATTCAGAGGCTGGAATGCGATGTTGTAAATGGTCAGATTTAGTTTTAGGGCAGGGGTACGGGGGTTAACAGTCAGGTTAGGATGAGGGACAGGTTTGTTAAGGGGTTAGATATCCGAATGGGTTTAGTGACAAGGATGTGTGTGAGTTGTTCAGATTGGGGTAGAGAGACAGAGATGTGTGGAGAGAGAGGTCAGAATGTGGTTCAGGGACAGATGCCTTGGTGGAGTTAGACATCACTTTAGGGTTTGGGGACCGGGATATGGGAAGTTAAAGTTCAGATTATGATTTACGGTCAGGGATGCGTGGTGCTACAAGTCCAGTTAAGATTTAGGGACCGTGTTGTGGGAAGTTGGAGGTCAGATCAGAGTTTACGGGCTGAGGATGTGTCGAAGTTTTACCATTTTGCATAGATGACATTTACCGAAATGTCCAAGTTTTACCATTTTCCATAGATGATGCCTGACCTGCTGAGTTCCTCCAACATCTTGTGCATCGCCTATCTGACGGCTGATGATTTTAATCGTTTCCATCTGGTTGCCTCTCATTCTCATAAATTTCAGGCCTGGCCAACCTCTCCCAATAACACAGACCAGCTTGTCCTGGCAACATCTGCGTGAGTTCTCTCTCTCTCTCTCTCCTCCTCTCTCTCTCCTCTCTCTCTCTCTCTCCTCTCTCTCTCTCTCTCTCTCTCTCTCTCTCTCTCTCTCTCTCTCTCTCTCTCTCTCTCTCTCCTCTCTCTCTCTCCTCTCTCTCTCTCTCTCTCTCTCTCTCTCTCACCACACACACAATTTTCTCGTTCTCCCCATTCTCCCCTTTCACAGCTCCCAAGCATGCACCTCACTCACCCAATCTCTTGCGTATGCCTGCACTTTCCTATCTTTCCTATTTCCCTCCCACCTCTTAAGGTCCACACCCCGGCTGCTCCCAATGCCCCTGTTAATAGGACAATTGCCTAGTAATAACAGCTTGAAGACTAGACGGTGAATGTGAAGATCTGGAGCCCGGACTGGATACAATGACCTGCATCTGGGTTGCGGTCTTTAATTAGCTTCATTAATCAACTGGTGCACCGAGGTGATCGGGTATTTCACCGCGCTGATCACCTGCTCCCTGAATTTCGACTGAGTCACCGCGTAAATAAATGTGTTTGTGTACAAGCTGAAATTCCTCATCAAAACGCCGACCTCATGAAATATCCATTCGGAATCATTGAAATTGAAACCAAGAGCTTTGACCTGATAATATATGAAATTTATAACCAGGAGTCATCCACAGGAGGATGAAGCTCCCGGAGAGGGTGAAGAGTAAAACCACAGACCTCCTCCTGCTCTCCATCTCCGGGTCACTGCGGTTCTCCCCCTTGCTCTGACCCTTCAGCCCCTTACGGACCCGACTGGCCACTAAAATGTGTCTGACTGTCAGAGCGTTGAGCAGGCAGTATCCCAGCGAAAGGGAGGAACGGAGTTTAAAACTGTATCGAGCCAGTCATATCCCACCCACCAGGGGTCAGTGAAATAATTGTCCTTGTGTTTACAGAGCCACGGTTCATTGTTGATGATTACTCTGAGTTTCCAGATGAAGTACCGAGGGACGTTGTTCAGACAGGACAGCGCACCGGTTGTTGTTAGAACGACAGACGCGCTTCTTCCCGTGCAAAATTTTGTTTTCAGCTTCTGGTATCAAATGGCGACAAAGCGGTCAAACGTGAAAGTGACGGTGAACCAGACAGAACAGTGTATGACTAACGAACCTCAGTGCCTCGATAACACTGACACGATACCCGATATTTATTCGTAGATCCGCCGCCGCCATGGCCATCAGGTAGCGAGTGTTGCAGGAAGAGAGGACGCCACTTTTCCCGGGACAGGAACAGAATCGCACGAAGTTCACTGAAGAGGGAGGGGAAGGGGGAGGGAGAGAGAGAGAGGGAGAGAGAGAGAGAGAGAGAGAGGAGAGAGAGAGAGAGAGAGAGAGAGAGAGAGAGAGAGAGAGAGAGAGAGAGAGAGAGAGAGAGAGAGGAGAGAGAGAGAGAGAGAGAGAGAGAGAGAGAGAGAGAGAGAAACAGGACAATGGACATCACTGAACAAATACTCTAGTAATTAATCCAGCATCAGTTTCAGCTGAAGATCGAGAGTGGGAAAACGGCGGCTGAACCTCCTTCCTCAGTGTGGAGATAAGACGATGTGTGGCTAATCACAGGGGTTAAAAAGAGCTGCATGACTGCCAAGCCTCGGTGCGAATCACGATTGCGGCCACTGACGGTGCCGGTTTCGCTGATTTAACTGTGCCCGACCAGACCTCTGGAAATTCTGCATTTGAGGGGGCTGAGGTAGGATCCGGAGGAACGCTACACACACTGATCACTGGAGGGACTCATCAGTCCAAGAAGCATTTCTGGATTTCCACGGATACGGAAAGTTTCAGGGCAAGACTCTTCTTCATCAACTTAGTAACCAGAGGCTGCGGGGCTCAAATAATAATAAATTGCACAGGGCAGTTCAGTTCGGTATCTCCCGATATCAGGTCCGTGGACACTGGTTCAGACCCAATTATTGCCCAGCAGGCAGTAGAATCCAACTGGGAGAGACACCGCAGGGAGTCGGGAAACACAGGACCAGGTGTTCAATCTGATCAATAACTCAGAAAAAGTGAACTTCACTGTATAAAAACTTTCCAATCTCATCTTCGGGGGAAGCTGCCTTTCAGCAGCACCGGTCCAAATCAGGATAACGTCCCATCAAAACCCTTCCAGTCTCACCTTCCCGGGGAGCTGCCAGTCCGGAGCACTGGGACTACTCCAGAAAAAGGTACAAGAAAACAGTCAAGTCAATCCTGTGAGTTAAAGGGGACATAGGCTGAGTTTCGTTTCTCATTAAATATGAAAAATCAGAATGTTCAAGTAATAGGATCAATATCACTGACGGATATTTCTGAAGTAATCATCCATTTGGAAGTTTGTAAAATAATCATAAATAGGTTCCCATCTGTTAATACACAGAAATACTAAATATGAATTGCTCCACGAACTCACCAGGAACTGCAATGACAGTAATGGACACGTACAAAATTTCCTCCACACTCAAGTACTGATACAACATTGCAGACATTTTCTCTGCCCAGTGATCTCTCCTCCTGTGTTACTGGCGATGTCTGGGAATGGAATGTTGGGGTAGATAAGCGTCGGGTATTTAATACCATGTAGCAACACCACAGGGACTAATTTCAAGAAGGTTTAGTAATAAAGATTTTAAAAATTATTTACAAAACCAGTTACGTCGGCAAGTGCAATCGGCGTTGTGACAGATTGTTATTAATTTAGTGAATTAATTTTGCACCATTTGTGGGAGTTGGCTTGCCCCAACAAATGTGTTTTAAACATTCCGAGGCCTTATCAATTAAATGTACTTCCACTGTAAATATGTACTTTAAAGGTACAATTTGACAGGCACAGAATATTGAAGCAAATTATGTCGTTGTAGCATGTGAAATTGTAATGAATCACCTATTGTTACCATTATCCTCAAGTGTATAAACTCATGATTCAGTTTCTGTTTGGGGGGCGCTGACGAGAGAGCCTCCAAAAACATTTCTGTTTGTAATGATGAATAAACACTTTCATATCCACTGAACTCTCCAGTTCTTCACTGACCAACTCCCATTTGGGTGCTCGTCCAGAACGTACCCCGAACCCAACGGCACGGCCTTCAAACTCAGCCGTCTGCTGGGTGATGAGTATGTTTTCATCATATCACCCGAATGTGTCAAAGAACACGGCGGAGAGCTGCAGAGCCGGATAAGAAAGTGCAGGGGTGTGTGTGTGTGTGTGTGTGTGTGTGTGTGTGTGTGTGTGTGTGTGTGTGTGTGTGTGTGTGTGTGTGTGTGTGTGTGTGTGTGTGTGTGTGTGTGTGTGTGTGTGTGTGTGTGTGTGTGTGTGTGTGTGTGTATTTCTGTTTCCTTTCAAATATTAAAATAAATTTATAGGCTTAATAGGCTTCGGCGTGAACAGGCAGAGGCGAGGGTAGGTTCCAGCAAGCTTTGTTTTGTTTATTTGAAGTAAAGAGAATGCCAGGCAGGATGTTGCAATGTTCCTCTTGCAGGATGTGGGAAATCAGGGAGACCTCCGGTGTCCCTGACAACGACACCAGCAGGAAGTGCATCCAGCTGCAGCTCTTAACAAAACTGCGTTAGGGAACTGGAGCAGGAGCTGGATGATATCCGGATCATTCGGGAGAATGAGGAGTTTATAGATAGTAGCTGCAGGGAGGCAGTTACGCCAAAGCAGCAGCGCACAGGTAATTGGGTTACGTCAGGCGACTGAAGGGGAGAGGGCAGGCAGAGCAGGGCTCCCTTGTGGCCATTCCCCTGAACAACAAGTATACCGAAATTGTTACTGTTGGGGGAGGGGGCGTTAATGAATTACCTGGGATAAGCTGCGGAAGCCGAATCTCTGGTACTGAATCTAGTTCTGCAGTGCAGAAGAGAGAGAGGAAGAAGAGGAGAGCGGTAGTGATAGGGGACTCGATAGTTAGACGTCCATACAGGAGGTTCTGTGGTCGTGACAGAGACGCCTTTGATGTCTCCTGGGTGCCAGGGTCAGGGATGTCTCTGATCGCGTGCACAGCATTCTGAAATGGGAGGGTGAGCAGCCAGATGTCACGGTACACATCGGTACCAATGACGTAGTAAGAAAGAGTGAGTAGGTCCTGAAGAGTGAGTATAGAGAGCTTGGTAGGATGATAAAAAGCAGGACCTCGAGGGTAGTAATCTCAGGTATGCTACCTGTGCCACGTGCCAGTGAGGGTAAGAATAGGTTGCTCTGGAGTATGAACATGTGGCTGAGGAACTGGTGCAAGGGGCAGGGTTTCAGATTTCAGGATCATTGGACCTCTTCTGGGGCAGGTGGGACCTGTATAAAACAGACGGGTTGCACCTGAACAACAGGGAGACCAATGCCCTTGCAGGGAGGTTGGTTAGTGCTATTGGGGGTGGGGGGGGTGGGGGTTAAACTAGATTTGCAGGGGGATGGGAACCAGAGTGCCACAGTTGATAGTGGAGCGAGGGTGAAAATAAATGATGTTAAAGGTTCATGCAAAGTCACAAATAGAAGGCTTGGGTGTGGTGGTAATAATCATCTGAGGTGTGTCTGTTTCAATGAGAGGAGTAATGTGGGGAATGCTGGCGAGCTGAGGGCGTGGATTGACACGTGGAATTATAGCATTGTAGCCATTAGAGAAACTGGCTACAGGAGGGGTAGGACTGACAGCTTAATATTCCAGGGTTCCGATGTTTCAGACGTGATAGAAGGAGAGGGATGAAGGGTGGGTGGGGGTAGGTGGCATTGCTAGTCAGGGAAATTGTTACAGCAGTGCTCAGGCAGGACAGATTAGAGGGTTTGTCTACTGAGGCCATATGGATGGAGCTGAGAAGCAGGAAAGGTATGACCACATTACTGGGGTTGTATTACAGATCATCCAATAGTCAGAATTGGAGGAGCAAATCTGCAGAGAGATAGCAGACAACTGCAGGAAACATGAAGTTGTGATAGTAGGGGATTTTAATTTTCCACATATTGATTGGGACTCCCATACTGTTAAAGGTCTAGACGGGTTAGAGTTTGTAAGATGTGTTCAGGAAAGTTTTCTAGGGCAATAAAAAGAGGTACCGACTAGAGAGAACGCAATAGTAGATCTCCTATTAGGAAACGAGTTAGGACAGGTAACGGAAGTGTGTGTAGGGGTACACATTGGTTCCAGTGATCATAACACCATTAGTTTCAATTTGATCATGGATAAAGTTAGAGCTGGTCCTTGGGTTGAGGTTCTAAACTGGAAAAAGGCCAAATTTGAAGAAATGAAAAAGGATCTTAAAAACGTGGATTGGGGCAGGTTCTTCTCTGGCAAGGATGACGCTGGTAAGTGGGAGGCCTTCAAAGGAGAAATTTTGAGAGTGCAGAGTTTGTATGTTCCGGTCAGGATGAAAGGCAAAGTGATTAAAAATAAACAACCTTGGTTTCTCGAGGGATATTGGAACTCTGATAAAGAAGAAGAGAGAGATGTATGACATGCTAAGGAAACAGGGAGCAAATAAGGTACTTGAGGAGTATAAAAAGTGCAAAAAATACTTAAGAAAGAAATCAGGAGGGCTAAAAGAAGACATGAGGTTGCTTTGGCAGTCAAGGTAATTCAAAGAGCTTCTACAGATATATTAATAGCAAAAGGACAGTAAGGGATAAAATTGGTCCTCTTGAGTATCAGAGTGGTCGGCTATGTATGGAACCAAAATAAATGGGGGAGATCTTAAATGTTTTTTTTTTTCGCGTCTGTATTTACTAATGAAACTGGCATGGAGTCAATGGAAATAAGGCAAACAAGGTCATGAAACCGATACAGATTGAAGAGGAGGAGGTGCTTGCTATCTTGAGGCACATCAGAGTAGATAAATCCCCAGGACCTGACAGGGTATTCACTCGGACCTTGAAGGAGACTAGTGTTAAAATTGCAGGGGCCCTAGCAGATATATTTAATATGATGGTATCTACGGGTGAGGTTCCAGAGAATTAGAGGATAGCTGATGTTGTTCTGTTGTTTAAAAAAGGCTGTTAAAGTAATCCAGGAAATTATGTTTGATGTCGGTATTAGGTAAATTATTGGAAGGAGTACTAGGAGATAGGTTCTACAAGTATTTATATACGCGGGGACTTATTAGGGAGAGTCAACGCGGCTTTGTGCGTGCTAGGTCATGTTTAACAAATCTACTAGAGCTTTTCGAGGAGGTTACAAGGAAAGTGGTGAAGGGAAGGCAGTGGATGTTGTCTACATGGACTTCAGTAAGGCCATTGACAAGGTCCCGCATGGGAGGTTAGTTAGGAAGATTCAGTCGCTAGGTATACATGGTGAGGTAGTAAATTGGATTAGACATTGGCTCAATGGAAGAAGCCAGAGAGTGGTAGTGGAGGATTGCTTCTCTGAGTGGAGGCTTGTGACTAGTGGTGTGCCACAGGGATCAGTGCTGGGTCCATTGTTATTTGTCATCTATATCAATGATCTGGATGATAATGTGGTAAACTGGATCAGCAAATTTGCTGATGATACAAAGATTGGAGGTGTAGTGGACAGTGAGGAAGGTTTTCAAAGCTTGCAGATGGATTTGGACCAGCTGGAAAAATGGGCTGAAAAAAGGCAGATGGAGTTTAATACGGACAAGTGTGAGGTATTGCACTTTGGAGGGGAAAAAAAAACAAGGTAGAACATACAAGGTAAATGGTAGGGCACTGAGGAGTGCAGTAGAACAGAGGGATCTGGGAATACAGATACAAAAATCCCTAAAAGTGACGTCACAGGTAGATAGGGTAGTAAAGAGAGCTTTTGGTACATTGTCCTTTATAAGTCAAAGTATTGAGTATAAGAGTTGGAATGTTATGGTGAGGTTGTATAAGGCATTGGTGAGGCCGAGTTTGGAGTATTGTATGCAGTTTTGGTCACCGAATTACAGGAAGGATATTAATAAGGTTGAAAGAGTGCAGAGAAGGCTTACAAGGATGTTGCCGGGACTTGAGAAACTGAGTTACAGAGAAAGGTTGAATAGGCTAGGACATTCTTCCCTGGAGCGTAGAAGAATGAGGGGAGACTTTATAGAGGTATATAAAATTATGATGGATATAGATAGAGTGAATGCAAGTAAGCTTTTTTTCCACTGAGGCTGCGGAAGAAGGAAAAAACAGAGGACATGAGTTAAGGGTGAAGGGGGAAAAGATTAAAGGGAACATTAGGGTGGGCTTCTTCACACAGAGAGTGGTGGGAGTGTGGAACGAGCTGCCAGATGGAGTGGTAAGTGCGGGCTCACTTTTAACATTTAAGAAAAATTTGGACAGGTACATGGATGAGAGATGTACGGAGGGATATGGGCCAGGTGTAGGTCAGTGGGCTAGGCAGAAAAATGGTTCGGCAGAGCCAGGAAGGGACAAAAGGCCTGTTTCTGTGCTGTGATGTTTTATGTTTCTATGGTTTAACACGAAGCCCTATGACTGATCTGAAGCACCGAAGCGACCAGATATTTCAACGCGCTGATCAGCTGCTCCCTGAATTTCGACTGAGTCACCGCGTAAATAAATGTGTTCGTGCAGCAGCTAAAATTCTTCAGCAAAACACCGACGTAGTAAAAGATCCATTCAGAATCATTGAAATCGATTCCTAAGATCTGATAATATATGACATTTACAACGTTCGTCATCCACAGCAGGATGAAGCTGCCGGAGAGGGTGAAGAGTAAAATCACAGACCTCCTCCTGCTCTCCATCTCCGGGTCACTGCGGTTCTCCCCCTTGCTCTGACCCTTCAGCTCCTTACGGACCCGACTGGCCACTAAAATGTGCCTGACTGTCAGAGCGTTGAGCAGCAGGATCCCAGCGAAAGGGAGGGACGGAGTTAAAACTGTATTGAGGCAGTCATATCCCACCCACCCGAGGTGAGTGAGATAATTGTCCACGTGTTTACAGAACCACGGTACATTGTCGATGATCATCCAGGGTTCCCTTGTGAAGTATCGGGGAACGTTTTTCAGACTGAACAGTACGCCGGTTGTTGTCAGAACCACAGTCGCAGTTTTCCCGGTGCAATATTTTGTTTTCAGTTTCTGGCAGCAAATGGCGACAAACCGGTCAAAGGTGAAAGTGACGGTGAACCAGACAGAACAGTGTGTGGCTGTGTAGCTCAGTACATCGATAACACTGCACACTGGGGTGATGCTCAGAAAACTCCACCGGAAGTAAAATGTTCTGATTCGATTCAAAATTACGTTGGTGACAACGGCCAATAAATCGGCCCCTGCCATGGCCACCAGGTAGCGAGTGCTGCAGATAGAGAGTCCGCACTTTCCCCGGGACAAGATCACCATCGCCACTAAATTCACTGGAGAGAGAGAGAGGGACAGAGAGAAAGAGAACAGACACTGGGCATCACTGAACATATATTCTGCGGGAATTATCAGCGGATCTGGTTTCATGTAAAGATCAGGAGTGCTCGCTGTCTATGACATCAGACACGGGTTACAGTGTCTCTGACCTGCTTTCCTCAGAATGGGGATAAGTCGATGCGTGAACAATGGTCGGCGATAAAAACGAGCTGGAGGAACAACAACGATCATGCCGTTTCCAGTCGCTAATGGGGCCGGTTTCACTGATTGACCAGGCCTCTGGAAACTCAGCATTTGATGCGGCCGAGAACGGACACAGACAGGAGCAACGCACATAAAATACTGGAGGGACTCAGCTGTTCAGGCTGCATCCGTGGAATTGTACAAACTGTCCTTTCGGGCCAGATCCTTATTGAGGGCGAAGCGGTGCACGGATTTACGACGGGTCTCAGAGGGGAAGCAGGAACAACTTGGCAACCTGAGGCTGAGCGGCTCCGTACAGGGCAGATCAATAACACACGTTAGCAGATTGGTGCAGCTGATCGGTCCCAATATTTGACCAACAGACAGTGGAATCCGACTGTGAGAGTCTCCACAGGCAGACGTGAAGCACGGGACCAGGGATTCTCTCTGATCAATAACTCAGAAACACTGAGTTTTACAATGTAAACCCCTCCCATTCACCCCCTTCCTGGAAAGCTGCCTGTCCCCAGTACTGGAACAGATCTGGACAAATTCCCATTAAAACCCTCCCAGTCACTCCTTCCTGGAAAGCTGCCTTTCCCCAGCACTGGAACAGATCCGGACAAATACCCATTAAACCCCTCCCAGTCACCCCTTCCTGGAGAGCTGCCTGTCCCCAGTACTGAAACAGATCTGGACAAATTCCCATTAAAACCCTCCCAGTCACTCCTTCCTGGAAAGCTGCCTTTCCCCAGCACTGGAACAGATCCGGACAAATACCCATTAAACCCCTCCCAGTCACCCCTTCCTGGAGAGCTGCCTGTTCCCAGTACTGAAACAGATCTGGACAAATACCCATTAAAACCCTCCCAGTCACCCCTTCGCGGAGAGCTGCATCCATGACATTCAACAAGCCGCCGTTTCGGACCGAGGTCCTTCATCAGGACAAAGTGGTGCACCGATTTACGACGGGTCTCAGGGGGAAAGCAGGAACAAGTTAGTGACCTGAGACTGAGTGGTACCTTTAATGGATTAAATCTACAGCGCAGTTCAGTCCGATAATGCACAGCAGCAGGTCCGCGGACACGGGTGCAGGTGATCAGACCCAGTTATTGACCAACAGACTGTGACAGACTTCAGAGGGAGACATAAAACAACAGGACCAGGGGTTCCCTCTGATCAATAACTGAGAAAAAGTTTACTTTGCAATGTAAACCCTTCCCAGGCGCACCTTCCCAGCGAGCTGCCTGTCCCAACACGGGAAAAATCTCGACAAATTCCCATGAACACCCTCCCAATCACACCTTCTTGGAGAGCTGCCTGCCCCCAACGCTGGGACAACTCTGGAGAAAGTCCCATTTAAATCCTCCCAGACACACCCTTCCGGAGAGATGCTTGTTCCCCGCCCTGGGACAACTCCGGACAAGGTCTCATTGAAATCCTCCCAGCCACACCCTTCCGGAGTGATGCTTGTTCCCCGCCCTGGAGAAACTCCGGACAAGGTCCCATTCAAGGCAATACAAACATTAGAGTCGGTCCCATGAGTTAGGGTGGAGACAGAAGTTTAGTTCCGCTTGTCATGAACTATGAACAATATCAGAGTGTTGAACTGACAGGACCGATATCTCTGACGGATATTTTTGCAATAGTCATCAAGTTGGAAGCTTGTCAAATGATGATAAACAGCTTCACGCCAGTTAGCACAAAGAAATAGCAAATATGAATTATTCTGCTCACTCACCGGGAACTCCAACGACAGCAATCAACACGTACAATATTCTCTCCACACTCTTGTACCTATCCAACATTTCAGCCATTTTCTCTGTCCAGGGATGTGTCCCTTTGTGCTCCCGGCGATCTCTCGGAATGAACTGTTGAGGCAGCACATGCCTGGGGTTTTTAAATACAATTCAGCTGCTCCACGGGGACTGATTTCAAAAGATTTATAAATAAACGTGTTTAAATTATTTACAAACCGATTACGTCAGACAGGTGTAATCCCTGCGGTGTCAGAATGTGATGAAATTAATGATTTAATATTTAGAACATTTGTGGGAGATAGCCTGTCCCAAAAACTTTGATTGAACGTTCTGAGACGTTTTATCAATTAAATGTGCTTCCAATGTAAAGATGTACTTCAAGGGAACTATTTGTCAGACATGGAATAGTGAAGTAAATTATGTCATTGTAGCTTGTGAAATTGTATTGAATCACCTACTGTTATCATTCTCTTCAAGAGTATAAGCTCTCGATGTAGTTTGTGTTCCGGACTCAACCGAGAAGGACCCAAGAAAATGTACGTTTGTGATGATGAATAAACACTTCAATGTCCAAGAAACCCAAAAACCTCTCAGTGACTCAGTGGTAGAGGCAGGTTCGGTATTGTCATTTAAATAAAAATTGGATAAGTATATGGAGAGGAAAGGAATGGAGGGTTATGGGCAGAGTGCGGGTCAGTGGGACTAGGTGAGTACGGACTAGAAGGGCCGACATGGCCTGTTTCTGTGCTGTAATTGTTATATGGTTATATGACTCAGTCACAGGCAGAATATTCCAGGTCCATTCTTAATTCCAGCACATGGCCATCAGATTCAGTGGTCTAGTGAGGGTGGTGAGTATGTTCTAAACATATCACCCCGGATGTGTCAAAGAACAGGAGAGCGAGACAGGCGGTGAAGAAAGTGCAAGTGTGTGTGTCTGTGTGTGTGTCTGCGGGTTTGTCTGTCTCTGTGTGTCTGTTTCTTTGCGTGTCCGTATTCCCCTCTGATAAAACGTGAAATTACCTCTTTTATCTAAAATATAATCCAAACACTCGATTACCATATATTCCACAAGTTTACATAAATGAGACGTTAATGACATTGGCCTACCACAAGGAGGATCAGACGGGGAGATCCAGGTTTTAGAATAATTACGACAACAACCATTTTTCATGAGGAAAGTGGATGGCCAAACATCTAAATACGATACAAAAAGTTTATATTTTCACAAAAGAAAATTACATACATACCTGTTGAATCACGAATTTCTGCTACGTGTGTCACACATTTTATTCCCATTCACAACTCTATACTCTGCCCCTTTCCTTATAAAACTGGCAACACCACCCCTCTACCAAGTAACCTGTCAAGCCTAACGAAAATATAATCCTGCACAGGAATGAAAACTTAAAATGTGCAAGTTTCCTGAACAGATATAACATGGGAAGAATCTGGCAAATCAGAAAAAAACTCCTTAAAGTCTTGACCATTATAAATCAGAGTTCCAGAATTTCATTGCAATATTTTAATCCTATTATTTATGCTCCCAAGTAGACTAGGATACCGATACACCACCCAACAAAACTTCATTTACAGCTTCCCACAAAACACCAGTTACACCAAGATACCTTTCTGCAGCTGTAACAATAATTTTAATTTCCTCCGTAGGATGAGATGTCTGAGCAATTTTCTCCACCCACTGTAAGCCTCAGTCTTCGAGTGCCATTATTAAGAATAAAAGGGCACAGGCCGTGGTGTGGAAGGCGGTGATTTACTGGATCTTATATGGAGATAATATTGGAAGGGATATTACAGTTGGAGAGGTTTGGGATATGATTTAGAAAATGGGGGGATTTGTGGGGATTATAATATTCCAGTGTTGATTAATGAGGGCAAAATGATTGTTACTGAAACAGGGAAGGTTGTGTTACTGGCTGGGTCATTTGCTGAGACTCATAATCAGGATAATTGAAGTGAAGAAGTTAAACAATATTTTTCAGTGAATACCCTGAAGTCAGCTGTAGCAATGGTTGTGTCACAGATGTAGAGATTTCTTTGTGTGAATTTAAGAAGTCTATTAATAATGCAGGCCAGGTGTCCCTGGGAAAGGTAATTGTAATTGTAATAATTGTATATATTGTATATTTATGTATAATAAATGTAATTGTAATTGTATATAATTCTCTTTTGTGAAAATCTTAAATCTTTGAATCGTGCTTGGAAGTTAGGCCATCTACTTTCCTCATGAAAAATAGCAGCAGTAGTGCCTATTCTAAAACCTGGGAGATCCCCGTCTGATCCTTCTAGTTAAGGGCCTATATTGTTATTGTCTCATTTATGTAAACTTTTGGAATGTATGGTAATCAAGCGCTTGAGTTATATTTTGGAAAGTGTGGTGATATAGTGTTTTATTAGAGTGGATTTTGGAAGGGTAAAATGACAGTAGAATCAGTTTTAGGTTTGGAAGATGATATTAGGAAAACACAAATAAAGATGCTGTAATAGCAGTATTTTTTGATACGGAAAATGAATGTGATGTGTTATGAAAGAAAGGACTTTTGATTAAATTATGGAAATTAGGAGTGAGGGGAGATTGTATAATTTTTGAGTTTTTTTTATTTGGACAAACTGTGCAAGTACTGTTCGGCATGTTATGTTTGTGTTTCTATGAGATAGAGAATGGGATCCCACAAGGCAGAATTTGTAGCTCTTCATTACTTAATATTACGATTACCGATAATTTCTCTGAGATGGGAAAATGGGATACCCTGGGTAAATGACAATATGCAGATAATATAGCTTTATAGATTAGAGGTAGTAATTGCTATTTACTACCAAATTGTTTCTAATTGCAATTAGAAATATTCCTGCTTCCGCTCAATGTATGATAGCTTTCTCAGCTTTATTGGCTAGGAGAGCTATTTTGTTGTACTGGAAGGATCGAAATCCACCTGTTTTTTTTTTTAGCTCTCCTCCATTATGTCGTGTTTAATTTTGGAGAAAATTAGAAGTCGGATGTTTGATACATCTTTTAAATTTGAGCAAACCTGGCGATCTTTCATTCAATATTTTCACATGATTTGAATTTTCTTCTTTTTTTACTTTTTTAGTAATCTCTTTTTTCGTCTCCGTGGTTTCAGATTTGAACAGAAGGATTTCCCCCTTTTTTTGTAATTATATCCTAAAATGGTCAGCCCAGTCTTTTTTTGTTGTTTTAGGTCAGTTTAATGTTTTTTCTCACTCTCATAATAGAAACTTTGAGTCTTTTTTATGAATTGTTCAGAGGAATTGTGGTTCCTTTTATATATTAGCTGAATATTATACATGATTTTGACAGTGTATATTCCTTTCATTGTATGTATTCATATTGAAATATGTCTTTGATATAACTTCTCCTCTGATTTGCCTTTATCCTTTTTTTAAAAAAAACAATTAAAAAAAAAGATTGAAAATGAAAATGGTAGCACCTATCAGTAAAATAACTGGTAAATGCAAAAGAGCATTAAATTTCCTCTGACATCTATGTGGGTATACTTGGGTGCAAAATGAAAATCTTTGTTGACCAAAAATATTTGTTTAATTTGATCTGTTCTTGATTATTTCTGCGTGGCTTATGGATCAGCTTCATCTTCAAATTAAAAATGTTTGTATGTGTTACAATCACAGCCTTTAAGATTGTGTTCTGCTGCAGTCATGTCGTCTCCTGTTTTGGCTTTATTGATTGCAATGGGACAACTGCCCTCACAGTAACAGAGGTTGAGGTTGATCTTAACATGTTGGATTACTTTCAGAAGGCAAGGAAATGATCATCCTGTTAAAGGTGTGCTGGAGGACGGTTGGGGACATCACAAGAAGAGTGTTTTAACTTTTGGGTGGCTGGGTTCTTATCACACTGGGAATATGGGTGGAGAAGGTTAAGACCTACATGTATCTGGGAGTACAGTTAGACGAGAAGCTAGACTGGACTGCCAACACAGATGCCTTGTGCAGGAAGGCACAGAGTCGACTGTACTTCCTTAGAAGGTTGGCGTCATTCAATGTCTGTAGTGAGATGCTGAAGATGTTCTATAGGTCAGTTGTGGAGAGCGCCCTCTTCTTTGTGGTGGCGTGTTGGGGAGGCAGCATTAAGAAGAGGGACTCCTCACGTCTTAATAAGCTGGTAAGGAAGGCGGGCTCTGTCGTGGGCAAAGTACTGGAGAGTATAACATCGGTAGCTGCGCGAAGGGCGCTGAGTCGGCTACGGTCAATTATGGAAAACCCTGAACATCCTCTACATAGCACCATCCAGAGACAGAGAAGCAGTTTCAGCGACAGGTTGCTATCGATGCAATGCTTCTCAGACAGGATGAAGAGGTCAATACTCCCCAATGCCATTAGGCTTTACAATTCAACCGCCAGGAGTAAGATATGTTAAAGTGCCGGAGTTGATTGTATTTAATGTATTTTAGTAAACTACTTAAGAACTTTTTAAAAGCTATTATTAATGCTTTTTGAGAGAGTGATTTAGATGCATAGATGCATATCATATTTTTACTGAGTTAAGTATTGTATGTAATTAGTTTTGCTACAACGAGTGTATGGGACATTGGAAAAAATGTTGAATTTCCCCATGGGGATGAATAAAGTATCTATCTATCTATCTATCTATCTATCTATCTATCAATCTATCTATCTATCTATCTATCTATCTATCGATCTATCTATCTATCTATCTATCTATCTATCTATCTATCTATTTGATGATACCATATGTCCTACTGTAGCTTTCCCTGTAACCCCACCTTGCTTTTTCCAATGACTTCAGTTGATTTTAGGTTACACGATCGGATTAGATTCTGCCTGAGAGTCTGTTGGTTCATCAGTATATTAATGAAAGTTATTATCATACAGTAATCATTTTTATAGATGAATCAGAATATAATTTAACTGGGGATGGTTGGTGTGGCTGTTTTGATGTGCCTGAACTGCAGGTAAATGATAAAGAAATGACTTACAGCCAATTATCAGCATAGAAAGCAGGATTCTTTGCGAACAGTGTAGGCTTACAGTGGGTGGAGGAAATTGGTCCTTATTATTTGCTCAGAATACATTTCGGTTTTGATGAGTCTTAAACAGGTCATTCTGGCAGTAGTTCAGATTGTCTGTTGGAAACTCGTCAAACGGTATTTCATATATAAAGTTTGATTTATATGTCTGCACATCACACTGTTGAGGGAAACGATGAGGTTGACTGTTTAGCAACAAAAGCTGTTAAATTTAAGCTGTGTATAGACCTTCCACTTAGCAAATCAGAAGCTAAGGGGTTGGTAATGTTAAGAATTAGAGGCTTATGGCAAGACTTGTAGGATAATGGACATAAAGACATTCATCTTTACAGAATACATAAACCTGTTCGGTTTATAGAAGTGCCTTAAACAAGGGAAGGAATGATATTGACACGACTTAGAAATGCTCACAGCATGCTTAATTATGCCTTGTATCTAATTGGAAAACGTCATTCTGTGTCGTGTACATTTTGGCATTATGAAACTGTCGAAACACATACATCCTGGGACCTATGCTCGGATGCTGTTTGTGGATTTCAGTTCGGCGTTTAACACCATCGTCCCTCATACCCTCTGCTCCACATTGTCTCACCTTACTGTGCCGCCTGACCTCTGCGATTGGATTTACAGCTTCCTGACCAACAGAACTCCGCAAGTAAGGATGGGACAGGTCACCTCGGATATTCGAATCACCAACACCGGCGCCCCCCAGGGGTGTGTCCTCTCTCCACTGCTGTTCTCCCTCTACACCAATGACTGCACCTCCTCCAACCCCTATGTGAAGCTTTTGAAGTTTGCAGACGACACTACCGTAATCGGACTCATCCGGAATAGTGATGAGTCTGCATATCGACAGCAGGTGGACCAACTGGCGCTCTGGTGCAGTCGGAACAATCTGGAGCTGAACACGCTCAAGACAAAGGAGATGATAGTGGATTTCAGGAGACATCCCTCCGCTATGTCTCCCCTCACAGTCCTCAGCAGCCCTGTGTCCACCGTGGAGAACTTCAGGTTCCTGGGAACCACCATCTCTCAGGATCTGAAGTGGGAGCAAAACATCAGCTCCATCCTGAAGAAGGCCCAGCATCGGATGTATTTTCTGTGGCTCTTGAGGAAATACGGTCTGCCTCAGGAATTGCTGCTGCAGTTCTACACTGCAGTCATTGAGTCTGTCCTGTGCACCTCCATTGTGTGGTTTGGAGCCGCCACCAAGCAGGATAGAACCAGACTACAGCGCACAGTGAGGACTGCCGAGCGCATCATTGGAGCCTCCCTGCCCTCTATTGTGGACCTGTACTCTTCCAGGTTGAAGAACAGGGCGGGGAACATCATAAAGGACTCCTCCCATCCTGCGCACGGACTGTTTGATCTGTTTGCGTCTGGTAGGCGCTTCAGATCCCTCCAGACTAAGACTAATAGGCACTGGAGAAGTTTTTTCCCTACTGCGGTCACTTTGCTGAACAGTTAACTGCCGGTTAACTGTCGGCTAACTATTACTTCGATTGCACTGCCTGTATGTATAATCTATATTTTCATTTATATTTATCATTATTATTGTTATGAGCAGAGAGACAACATCTGCCGGAAGTAAATTCCTTGTATGTGCATAGGTACTTGGCGATTAAAGTCTGATTCTGATTCTGATTCTGATTCTGATTTCAATGTGAAATGTATAAGGCTGAAGAAAAATCAAATGCAGTCTTCAGTACAATCTTTGGGAGGGTAGATAGTTTTCAGATAGAAACTTTATTAAATTATGGGACTGACTTTAAATTAATTCACAGTTTGAGCTGGAAAAGTCATGTCATATTTGCAGTGTCATAATTGCATTGGTGGTTTTCAATGTGCAAGAGGATTGGGAAAATCAGACGTTGTCACATCACAAGAAGGCATTTGTTGAATGCCTATGAAACGGCTTTTTAGAGCAGCTTGTGTTTGGGCCTATTCAGGGAAAGGCTATCTTAGATTGGGTGTTGTGTAGTAACCCTGATGTTATTCGGGAGCTTACAGTAAAGGAACCCATAGGAGGCAGTGATCATAATATAATTGAATTCATACTGCACTTTGAGAGGGAGAAGCCTAAGTCACATGTATCAGTCTCGCAATGGAATAAAGGGAATTAAACAGGCATGAGAGAGGAACCTGCCCGAGTGAATTGGAGAAGTATTCTGCGGGGATGATGGCTGAAGTATCTGGGAATAGATTACAAGGCGCAGGATAGACATGTCCCACAGAAAAAGTTCTCAGATGGCAGGGGTAGGAATCCGTGGATGACAAGGGAAGTCAAGGGCTGTGTTAAACCGAAGGAAATGGCAGGGGTAGGAATCCGTGGCTGACAAGGGAAGTCAAGGGCTGTGTTAAACCGAAGGAAATGGCAGGGGTAGGAATCCGTGGCTGACAAGGGAAGGCAAGGGCTGTGTTAAACCGAAGGAAATGGCAGGGGTAGGAATCCGTGGCTGGCAAGGGAAGTCAAGGGCTGTGTTAAACCGAAGGAAATGGCAGGGGTAGGAATCCGTGGCTGACAGGGGAAGTCAAGGGCTGTGTTAAACCGAAGGAAATGGCAGGGGTAGGAATCCGTGGCTGACAAGGGAAGTCAAGGGCTGTGTTAAACCGAAGGAAATGGCAGGGGTAGGAATCCGTGGCTGACAAGGGAAGTCAAGGGCTGTGTTAAACCGAAGGAAATGGCAGGGGTAGGAATCCGTGGCTGACAAGGGAAGTCAAGGGCTGTGTTAAACCGAAGGAAATGGCAGGGGTAGGAATCCGTGGCTGACAGGGGAAGTCAAGGGCTGTGTTAAACCGAAGGAAATGGCAGGGGTAGGAATCCGTGGCTGACACGGGAAGTCATGGACTGTGTTAAACCGAAGGAACTGGCAGGGGTAGGAATCCGTGGCTGACAAGGGAAGTCCAGGGCTGTGTTAAACCGAAGGAAATGGCAGGGGTAGGAATCCGTGGCTGACAGGGGAAGTCAAGGGCTGTGTTAAACCGAAGGAAATGGCAGGGGTAGGAATCCGTGGCTGACAAGGGAAGTCAAGGGCTGTGTTAAACCGAAGGAAATGGCAGGGGTAGGAATCCGTGGCTGACAAGGGAATTCAAGGGCTGTGTTAAACCGAAGGAAATGGCAGGGGTAGGAATCCGTGGCTGACAGGGGAAGTCAAGGGCTGTGTTAAACCGAAGGAAATGGCAGGGGTAGGAATCCGTGGCTGACAAGGGAAGTCAAGGGCTGTGTTAAACCGAAGGAAATGGCAGGGGTAGGAATCCGTGGCTGACAAGGGAAGTCAAGGGCGGTTTTAAACCGAAGGAAATGGCAGGGGTAGGAATCCGTGGCTGACAAGGGAAGTCAAGGGCTGTGTTAAACCGAAGGTAATCGCAGGGGTAGGAATCCGTGGCTGTCAAGCGAAGTCAAGGGCTGTGTTAAACCGAAGGAAATGGCAGGGTTAGGAATCCGTGGCTGACAAGGGAAGTCAAGGGCTGTGTTAAACCGAAGGAAATGGCAGGGGTAGGAATCCGTGGCTGACAAGGGAATTCAAGGGCTGTGTTAAACCGAAGGAAATGGCAGGGGTAGGAATCCGTGGCTGACAGGGGAAGTCAAGGGCTGTGTTAAACCGAAGGAAATGGCAGGGGTAGGAATCCGTGGCTGACAAGGGAAGTCAAGGGCTGTGTTAAACCGAAGGAAATGGCAGGGGTAGGAATCCGTAGCTGACAAGGGAAGTCAAGGGCTGTGTTAAACCGAAGGAAATGACAGGGGTAGGAATCCGTGGCTGACAAGGGAAGTCAAGGGCTGTGTTAAACCGAAGGAAATGGCAGGGGTAGGAATCCGTGGCTGACAAGGGAAGTCAAGGGCTGTGTTAAACCGAAGGAAATGGCAGGGGTAGGAATCCGTGGCTGACAAGGGAAGTCAAGGGCTGTGTTAAACCGAAGGAAATGGCAGGGGTAGGAATCCGTGGCTGACAAGGGAAGTCAAGGGCGGTTTTAAACCGAAGGAAATGGCAGGGGTAGGAATCCGTGGCTGACAAGGGAAGTTAAGGGCTGTGTTAAACCGAAGGTAATCGCAGGGGTAGGAATCCGTGGCTGTCAAGCGAAGTCAAGGGCTGTGTTAAACCGAAGGAAATGGCAGGGGTAGGAATCCGTGGCTGACAAGGGAAGTCAAGGACTGTGTTAAACCGAAGGAAATGGCAGGGGTAGGAATCCGTGTCTGACAAGGGAAGTCAAGGGCTGTGTTAAACCGAAGGAAATGGCAGGGGTAGGAATCCGTGGCTGACAAGGGAAGTCAAGGGCTGTGTTAAACCGAAGGAAATGGCAGGGGTAGGAATCCGTGTCTGACAAGGGAAGTCAAGGGCTGTGTTAAACCGAAGGAAATGGCAGGGGTAGGAATCCGTGGCTGACAAGGGAAGTCAAGGGCTGTGTTAAACCGAAGGAAATGGCAGGGGTAGGAATCCGTGGCTGACAAGGGAAGGCAAGGGCTGTGTTAAACCGAAGGAAATGGCAGGGGTAGGAATCCGTGGCTGACAAGGGAAGTCAAGGGCTGTGTTAAACCGAAGGAAATGGCAGGGGTAGGAATCCGTGGCTGACAAGGGAAGTCAAGGGCCGTGTTAAACCGAAGGAAATGGCAGGGGTAGGAATCCGTGGCTGACAAGGGAAGTCAAGGGCTGTGTTAAACCGAAGGAAATGGCAGGGGTAGGAATCCGTGGCTGACAAGGGAAGTCAAGGACTGTGTTAAACCGAAGGAAATGGCAGGGGTAGGAATCCGTGGCTGACAAGGGAAGTCAAGGACTGTGTTAAACAGAAGGAAATGGCAGGGGTAGGAATCCGTGGCTGACAAGGGAAGGCAAGGACTGTGTTAAACAGAAGGAAATGGCAGGGGTAGGAATCCGTGGCTGACAAGGGAAGGCAAGGGCTGTGTTAAACCGAAGGAAATGGCAGGGGTAGGAATCCGTGGCTGGCAAGGGGAGTCAAGGGCTGTGTTAAACCGAAGGAAATGGCAGGGGTAGGAATCCGTGGCTGACAAGGGTAGTCAAGGGCTGTGTTAAACCGAAGGAAATGGCAGGGGTATGAATCCGTGGCTGACAAGGGAAGTCAAGGGCTGTGTTAAACCGAAGGAAATGGCAGGGGTAGGAATCCATGGCTGACAAGGGAAGTCAAGGGCTTTGTTAAACCGAAGGAAATGGCAGGGGTAGGAATCCGTGGCTGACAAGGGAAGTCAAGGGCTGTGTTAAACCGAAGGAAATGGCAGGGGTAGGAATCCGTGGCTGACAAGGGAAGTCAAGGGCTGTGTTAAACCGAAGGAAATGGCAAATAATGTAGCAAAGGTGAGTGGGATGTTGGATTATTGGGATGATCTTAGTACCCAACAAAAGGCAACGCAAAAAGCCAAAAGAATGGTAAAGAGGAAATATGAGGGCAAACTGGCCAATAATATATATCAGGATACTAAAAGTTTAGTTTTCAGTTACATGAAGAGTGAAAGGGAGATGAGAGTTGATACTGGACCACTGGAAGATGATGCTGGTGAAGTAGTAATGGGGGACAAAGAAATGGCAGATGAACTTAATGAACACTCGGCACTGTCTTTTCCGGTCAGCACCGCCCCCACTTGTCCCATTTAACCTGTCTCATTACGGGTGGACTTTAGGACCAGGGGGAGCTCAGGACCCGCCGCCTGCGGCTGCTGCTGAATCCCCGGTGTTTCTGTTCGATTGACGAATGCGGTCAATTAAAATTAATTGACCGTTAATTCTCATCTCCTGTTTATTTCACTCCATAGAACCATAGAACACGACAGCACAGAAAACAGGCCCTTCGGTGTTTCGAGTTTCTGCGGAAACTTTACTCCGCTAGTCCTCCTAATGTTCCTCCTAATTCTTTCCCCTTTCACCCTAAAGCCATGTCCTCTCATATTTATCCTTCCTAATCTAAGTGGAAAGAACCTACTTGCAGTTACTGTCTATTCCCCTCATAATTGTATATACCTCTATCAAATCCCCCCCCCCCCCCGCGCCATTCTTCTGCGCTCCACGGAATAAAGTCCTAACCTGTTCAATCTTTCCCTGTAACTCAACTCCTGAAGACCTGGCACCATCCTAGTAAATCTTCTCTGAACTCTTTCGATCTTACTGCTATCCTTCCTATAGTTAGGTGACCAGAACAACAAATAAGACTCCAAATTTGGCCTCACCAATGCCTTCTTCAACCTCACCATAACATCCCAACTCCTATGCTCAGTACATTGATTTATGAATGCCAGAATGGCAAAAGCCTTCATTACAACCCTGTCTACTTTCAGGAAATTTGGTACTTCAACTCCCAGATCCCTTTGTTCCTCCGACTTCTTCACTGCCCTACCATTTACTGTGTATGTCCTACCTCGGGTTTTCCTTCCAAAATGCAACACTTCACGCTTTTCTGCATTAAATTCCATCTGCCATTTTTTGCCCATTTTTCCAGTTGGTTCAGATCCCTCTGCAAGCTCTGAAAGCCCTCCTCGCTGTCCACAACGCTTCCAATCTTGTTGTCATCAGCAGAATTGCTGATCCAATTGACCACATCTATGTCATTGATATAGACAACAGACAACAATGGTCCCAGCACAGATCCCTGAGGCACACCACTAGTCACAGGCCTCCAGTCTGAGAAGCAATCATCCACTACCACTCTCTGTCTTCTCCCACACAGCCAATTTTGAATCACGTTTACAACCTCTCCATAGATACTTAATGTATAAACTTCTGAAATAACCTCCCATGTGGGACCTTGTAAAAGGCCTTACTAAAGTTCATGTAGACAACATCCACAGCCTTTCCTTCATCTACTTTCTTGCTAACCTCCTCGAAAAACTCTACAAGATTCGTTAAATACGAACTATCACACACAAAGCCATATTGACTATCCTTAATCAGCCCTTGGCTGTCCAAATACTTGTATATCCTATCTCACAGAACACCTTACAATACTTTACCTACCACTGATGTCAGGCTCACCGGCCTGTAATTACCTGGTTTACTATTAGAGCCTTTTTTAAACAATGGAATAACAAGAGCTACCCTCCAATCCTCCGGCACTGCACCCGTGGCGGAGGACATTTTAAATATTTCTGTCAGGGCCCCTGCAATTTCTACTCTAGTCTCTCTCAAGGTCCGAGGAAATATCAAGTCAGGCCCCGGGGATTAATCTACCTTTATTCGCAGTAAGGCAGCAAGCACCTCCTCCTCTTTAATCTCTAAATGTTCCATGACACTACTGCTTGTTTCCCTTCCTTCAATATACACTATGCCAGTTTCCTGAGTAAATACTGATGCAAAAAAACTGTTTAAGATCCCCCATCGCGCGAGACTCCACACATAGACGAGCACTCTGATCTTCTAGGAGACCAATTTTGTCCCTTACTATCCTTTTACTCTTAATATACTTGTAGAAACCCTTCAGGTTTTCCTTCACATTATCTGCCAAAGCCACCTCATGTCTTCTTTTTGCCTTCCTGATTTCCTTCTTTAGTATTTTTTTACCTTGTCTACACTCTTCAAGTGCCTAATTTGCTCTTTGTTGCCTATACCTGCCATACACCTCTCTCTTTTGTTCCGAACCAGATCGCCAATATCCCTTGAAAACCAAGGTTCCCTATGCCTTTTAACTTTGCCTTTAATCCTGGCAGGAACATGTAAACTCTGCACTCTCAAAATTTCGCCTTTGAAGGCCTTCCACTTACTGAACACATCCTTGCCACAAAAATCTTATCCCAATCCACTCCTCCTAGATCCCTTTTCATTTTCACAAAATTGGCACTTCTCCAATTTAGAACCTCAACTCGAGGACCAGACCTATCCTTATCCGTAATTAACTTGAAACTGATGACATTATGGTCACTGGACCCATAATGTTCGCCTACACATACTTCTGTCACCCGACCTGTCTGGTTTACTAATAGGAATTCAAGTATTGCATCCTCTCTCCTAGGTACTTCTCTATATTGATTTGGAAAACTTTTCTGAACACATTTGACAAACTCCAAGCCATCTAGCCCTTTTACAGTGTGGGAGTCCCAGTCAATATGTGTAAAGTGAAAATCCCCTACTTTTACAGCTTTCTGTTTCATACATCGGTCTACTATCTCTCTACAGATTTGCTCCTCCAATTCTCTCTGACTATTGAGCGGTCGAAAATACAACCCTATTAGTGTGGTCACACCTCTTCCGTTCCTCAGCTCCACCCATATGACATCTGTAGACAAGCCTCCCGGCTGTCCTGTCTACGCACAGCTGTGATATTTTCCCTGACTAGTAATGCCACTCCTCCCCCTTTCATCCCTCCCCCTCTATCACGTCTGAAACAACGGAACCCCGGAACATTAAGCTGCCAGTCCTGCCCCTCCTGCAACCAGGTCTCACTAATAGCAATAATGTCGTAATTCCACGTGTCAATCAACGCCCTAATCCTTACCTAAAATACTCCATGCATTGAAATAGATGCACCTGAGGACAATTCTATCATGTATAAACCTTTGATTTCTGTCTGTACATGCAGTCCTCGCATGACCTTTATCCTCCTCAACCTCACTATCTTCTCTAACACTCTGGTTCCCCTCCCCCTGCAAATCTAGTTTAAACTCTCCAGGCCCACTCCCACCACCCCGGAGCAGCACTGGCGAATCTACCCGCAAGGTTGTTAGTTCCCCTCCAGTTCAGGGGCAAACCGTCCCTTCGGAACAGGTCCCACCTTCCCGGGAACAAAGCCCAATTGTCCAGAAACATGAAGCCCTCCCTCCTGCACCATCTCCTGAGCCACGTATTTAGCTGCACTCTCCGCACATTTATATTTACATGGACTTTACTCCTGACTCCGGTCCCTGGACCCGACCCGTTTACAGACCCGGAGCGGAACCGGAGCAGATTCTCAGCCACTGGTTTACATCCCAGGTCGCGAAGAGTGGATAAATTTTCCCCATGAATTTATTCCCAGTGAAGGTGTGGAGATGGGACTTGGTCTCCGCGTTGTAAAATGAAACTGTCCCGGACTCGTAACTGAGATAAAATCCCACCCTGCCGGGGATGGGTCGGGCAGGGAGACGGGACACGGGGGAGTTGAGATCACCGAACACGTCACAGTCCCGATATAACACGTCATAATACCGCCCGATGACCCACAATCCGGTCTCTGGACTCAGACTGACCCCTCCCTTCCTGTCCACAGACTCTGCGGCGACTCCCAGACCCCAGAACCGATTCCCCGTCACATTCACCTCCCAGTAATGTCTCCCCGATGTGAATCCCTCCGATCCCAGCACACATTCCCAGAATGTGAATCTCTTCCCGGCGTCAGTGAGATTCCTCCAGGTCTCGGTACATCTCACACTCTTCCGATCCTCAGACACCTCGAGGCACGGATGCGCCGTCTCCACATCCAGGGTGACAGAGACTGGGGGAAGAAGCAGAGAATTAGAGAGTCCCCGGGGATCGGGGGGAGACTCGGGTTCGAGGGAAAGGCGCTGGGCCTCAGGCGCGGTCGGGTGGCCGACACGAACCTTTCACTTGATTTGACCCGACGAAAGCGGATGGACAACTAATGTCTCCCCGTGGATTTTCCGCTGGACATCCTCCCTCACTCCTGCCTGTTGACCCCTTAAAGAATTTTGTGTTTCCCTGAGATCTCCTCTCGTTCTTCTAAATAGGGAACACAGAACATAGAACAATACAGCACAGGAACAGGCCCGTCATACAATGTTCACTTTCATTTGTGAGTGGAAAGTGCGGGAGTGTGGAGGCTTCGAGAGAGTAAAGGAGGTGATCATGGAAACCAGTAGTGGAGAGATGAATGGCAGATTGAACAAGGAGGGGGATGGGTGGAAAGCCTGCGGGTGAGCTGTGTGTAGACATAATGAGAAGCTGCAGGAGATACAGATGGGAGATGAGGATCCCTTTGTCCCCTTTCCCAAAACCCCATCCCCCGCATCCCCTCATTAGGACAGGGGATGAATTTGCAGGAACCCTTAAGCAACACAGGTCTTGATGAAGAGTTTCAGTCTGAATCGTCGACAGTTTACTCTTTTCCGTAGAAACTTCCCGGCCTGCTGTTCCCACAACAATTTATGTGTGTTACTCTGCTTCAAATATACTCAATTATTTGGCCTTCTCGGCTGCTTGTGGCATATTCACTATCCTGTGAATAAACGAATTCCTCCTCATCTCTGTCCTAAATGGACATCCCTATAGTCGGAGGCTGTTCTTACCCTTCTCTACCCACCCACATCCCCCCAACATCAACTCTCTCCAGACAGGTGTCAGAGAGATCTGGCGAGACCCTTCATCAGGACCTGTGTAGCTTGGATTACCAGCATCTGCAGATTTACTCCTGTTTGATTTTTAAAGCAGAAGTTGATAAGTAAACTTCTTGATTAGTCAGAGTTTCAAAAGTTATGGCGAAGAGGCGGGAGAATAGGGTTGAGGGGGATAATAAATCAGCCAATCTTCTAAACTCCAGTGAGTACAGACCCAGAACCATCAAAGACTCCTCATATGTTAATCCTTTCATTCCCGGAATCATTCTTGTGAACCTCCTGGACCCTCTCCAATGCCAGCACATCTTTCCCGGTAGAAGGGACCCAAAACTGCTCACAATACTCCAAGTGTTGTCTGACTTATAAAACCTCAGCATTACATCCTTGCTCTTGTATTCTAATCCTCTCGAAATGAAAGCAAACATTGGGTTTGCCAATCTTACCACTGACACAAACTGCAAGTTAACCTTTAGGGAATCCTGCACCTGTCATCAGGGGACGGGAGGGGGGGGGGGCGTGAGGACTGGATCCAATTTGCAGGACGCAGGCACCGAAGTACTAGGGGCAGGGCGGGAACAACTAAACGATAGACAAGATGTGAGACCGTGGTGTGCGTGAGCGACGTGACGTTCAAGGTGATGCTGGAGTCCCGAGAAAGTCTTGAAGTTCAGACAGGGTCTTGAAATTCTCTGGCGGGCCACATAACTTTTGGGCAGGGCCTGGAACTCCCAGACAGGAACACCGGGGCCTGAGCAAGTCACGGGTCACCTGGGCAGGTTGCGGGGTACCACGCATCGGCAGCGAAGGATAGAACGGGGCAGAATCCCCCACTGGGCAACGGCAGTCCGGCCTGGCTTACCCGACCGAGGCAAGGAATAGGTCCAGGGAGGTCCAGATTTACTCGCATAACTAGTCTTGACGGTGGGTACTCCAAGTCAGGAAGAGCAGGACGAAACAGGATGAACAGGAGGAACAAGAAAAAAAGGACGAACAGGGAAAGCAGGACAACGTCCTAACTGTGCTCACTCCTAGAGCCCTTCATATACACCGTCAGCCGATAGGCATCAGATGTCTCTCCTTAAGCCAAAATGATTCTCAGGTGACTAACTGGGCTCAAGGGCGAAACGAGGGACGGCTACATGACCCGGAGTCCGGGATCCACGGACCGGATCAAGAAACGGAATGCGGGCTCGGGACCGGACCATAACAGCACCAGAAGCCCCAAGTACGTTTGCATTTCTGATTTTTGAATTTTCGCCCTGTTTACAAAATTGTCTATGCCTTTATTCCTTCTACCAAAGTGCATGCACGACTTCCCTACCCGATAATCCATCTATCACTTATTTGCCCATTTCCTGATCTGTCTCTGTCCTTCCCCAGATTCCGAGCTTCTGCAGCACTACTGCCCCTTCACCTATCTTCATATCGTCTGCAAGCTTGGCCACAAAGGCAACAATTCTGTCATCCAAATCATTTTTTGTCTATCTTGGCTTTGTGTTCCTCGAAGAATTCCAACAGATTTGTCAGGCAAGATTTCCCCCTAAGGGAAGGCATGCTGTCTTTTCCCTACATTATCATGTGCCTCCATGTGCCCGAAAGCTCGTCCTTAACACTGGACTCCAACATCTTCCCAAGCACACCACATCCAGACTAACTCACCTATAATTTTTCTTTCCCCAGCTGCTCTGCCTTCTTAAAGAGTTAAGTGACCTTTGCAATTTCCAGTCATCTTGAATGACCAAGTATCTAGTGATTCTTGAAAGATCATTATTAATCTCCCCATATTCTCTCCAGCTAACTCTTTCCAAACACTGGGGTGTAGTCCATCTGGTCCAGGTACCTTCAGACCTTCCCACGCACTTTCTCCTCAGTAACAGCAACAACACTCATTTCTGTCCCCTGACACTCTCAAATTTCTGACATACAGCTAGTATCATTCACAGTGACACATAATACTAAATAAGTACCTCTGCCATGTCTTTATCTAACATTTCTCCTCTCCAGTGTCATTTTCTAGTAGTTCAATTTTCACTCTCACCTCTCTTCTACTCTTTACATTTTTGTGTCCTCTTGAGTATTGTAGGCGAGCTTTCCCTCATATCGCATGTTCACTATTTATGGCTTTTTAATTCCCTTCTGTTGATTATCAAAATCTTCTCGATACTCCAACATGCCGGTAATTTTTGTTCTATTGAATGCCCTCTCACTTTTATGCTGTTTTTGACTTCCCTTGTCAAACACGGTTACCTCATCCTCTATATAATACTTGTTCATCTTTGGGTTTTATTTACCTGAGTTGCCCCTGGAACACCAGTCTTTGTTGTTCTGCAATCATCCCTGCTCGTGTCCCCTTCCAATCTACTTTGGTCAACTCCTCCCTCATGCCTCCATAACTAACTTTACTCCACTCTGATAATGATACATCTGACGTTATCTCCCTCTCAGCCTCTGGGGTGAATTCTATCATTTTATGATCACTGCTTCCTAAAGGTTCTTTTACCGTAATCTCCCAAATCATATCTGGTTCATTATACAAATCCCACTCCGGAATTGCCTTTCTCCCATTGGGCTCAACCACAAGCTGTTCTGAAAAGCCATCTTGGAGGCATTGTACAAATTCTTTCTCTTGGAATGCAGTACCTTCATCATTTTCCCAATCTACCTCCTTGTTACTTTTTTCTCCCTCCTGGTGTAATTTATATCCCATTTCTATTCATGGCTACTATTTGGAAGCCTGTACACAACTCTCATCAGGGTCTTTTTACCCTTGCAGTTTTTTAACTTTACCCACAATGACTCTACATCTTCCAATCCTATGTCACCTCTCCCTAAGGATTTCATTTCATATTTTACCAACAGAGCCTCCCCAGCCTCTCTACCTACCTGCCTGTCCTTTGAATACAAGGTGTATCCTGGAATGTTGAGCTTCAAGCCAGAATCTCCTTCCACCACAAATCAGTGATGCCAGCAACGTTGTCCCTGCCAATCTCTACCTGTGCTACAACATCATCTCCCTTATTCCGTATACTGGTGCATTCAAATACAACACCTTCAGTGCTGTATTCATCAGCCTATTCGACACGTCCACATGAACTGAAGTAAGGTCTTTGATGTCGATGATAGACCACACTAGGGGTATTGTCTACATTTCCGGTTCCCGAATATGGGGAGGATGTCATTGCACTGGACAGGAGGCTTCAGGAGGATGTTACCAGGACTGGGGGCTTGGGTAAAAAAAGCAGAGAGTGGATAATCTCGGGCTATTTCGCTGGAGTGTCGGATGTTGAGTGATGACCCCCTTATCGAGGTAAATACGTTCATAAGGGGCTCAGATAAGGTGAGTCTTTTTCCGGGAAATGGGAGTACAGAACCAAGGAGCTCAGACTGAAAGTGAGACAGATTTTTTTTTATGAGGGATCTATGGGGTAATATACCCACAGAAAGAGAGAGGTGGGTATACGGATAAACAGCATAAAATGATGACCCCTGTAGAATGTCATTAGTCACTGGCAGCCAACCTGAAAAGGATCGCTTTACTCTCATTTGCTGTTTCCTACCAGTCAGCCAATGCTCTAACTAAGCCAATAACTTTCTGTAACATGAGCTCTTAACTTGGTAAGCAGCTTCATGTGTGGAACCTTGTCAATGGCCTTCTGCGATTCCGAATATACAACATCCACTACATCCCCTTTATCGATCCTACTTGTAATCCCCTCAAAGAATTCCAACAGGTTTGTCAGGCAACATATTCCCTCAGGGAATCCAGGCTGACTTCTCCTACCTTGTTTAGTGTCACCAAGTATTCCATAACCTCATACTTAACAACTGACTCCAATTTCTTCCCAACCACAGAGGTGAGGCTAACAGGTCAATAAATTCCTTTCTGCTGCCTTCCTCCTTACTAAAGCGTAGATTGACATTAAAGAGTTAAGTGACATTTGCAATTTTCCAGTCCTCTGGCACCAATGATTTTTGAAAGATCATTTCAAATGTCTCCACAATGTCTACCAAAACCTCTTTCAGAACACTAGGGTGCAGTTCATCTGGTCCGGGTGACTTATGTACCTTTAGGTCTTTCAGCTTTTTGAGCACCTTCTCCCTTGTAACAGTAACTGCACTCACTTCTCTTCCCTCGCACCCTTCAACACAGTGCTGGTGTCTTCCACGGTGAAGACTGATGCAAAGTACTCATTTTTGTTCACCTAACATCTCTTTGTCCCCCGTTAGTATATATCCGGCCTCATTATCTAGTGATCTTATATCCACTTTCATCTCTATTTTTTAAAATACGAAAAGCAATTTGATGTTCTTTGCCAGCTTGTTTTACAAAGACAGGTGTGTAAAAAGGGCTGAAGGATCACTGGAGACCCGCGTAACCCCAACCACAACCTGTACCAGTTGCTACCATCCGGGATACCGTACCGCAGCATAAAAGCCAGGAGGAACAGGCTCCGGGACAGCTTCTTCAACCAGGCCATCAGACTGATTAACTCGTGCTGAGACAACTGTATTTCCATGTTATATTGACAAGCATGATATACATATTATTTATCATAGTTTACTATAAATTGCACATTGCTCATCTGGACAGAGATGTAGCCAAAAGATTTTTACTCCGTGTATATGAAGGATGAAAGTAATAAAGTCAATTCAATTCAATTCAATTTCATGTTTCATTTTTCACCTCCCAATAATTCTTTTAGTTCCTCTCTGTAGATATTTGAAAGCTTCCCAATCCTCTGTCTTCCTACTAATGTTTGCTTTGTTG
Source organism: Hemitrygon akajei (assembly GCF_048418815.1). Lineage (NCBI taxonomy): Eukaryota > Metazoa > Chordata > Chondrichthyes > Myliobatiformes > Dasyatidae > Hemitrygon > Hemitrygon akajei. The sequence goes on from NW_027332012.1 coordinate 1,365,543, forward strand.
TATACCCTCTGTCTTGCTTTTACATTAGCTTGTCTTCCCTTGTCAGCCACGGTTTTACTATTTTGCCATTTGAGTATTTATTTATTTTTGGAATACACCTGTCCATCACCTTCCTCATTTTCCCAGAAACTGACACCATTTCCGCTCTGCTCTCATCACTGCCAGCACCTCCTTCCAATTTACTTTGGCCAACTCCTCTCTCAGACCACTGTAATTTCCTTTATTCCAGTGAAATACTACAACGTCTGACTTTACTGTCTCCTTATCAAATTTCAAATTGTACTCTGTCATGTTGTGAACACTGCCTCATAATGGATATTTTGCTAATCACCTCCGGTTCAATATATAACACCCAATAGAGTAGAGCTGATTTCCTGGTAGGCTCAGGGACAAACTGCTCTAAAAAGCCATCTCTTAGGCATTGAACAAATTCACTCTCTTGAAATCCATTACCAACCTGATTTTCCCAACTGACCTGCATGTTCAAATCTCCCATGACTAAAATAACATTTGTCCTTTTGACATGCCTTTTCTATTTCCAGTTGTAACATGTGGTCCACATCCCAGCTACTGTTGCGATGACTGTACGTAACTGTTATCAGGGTCCTTTACATTTGTAGTTTCATAACTCAACCCACAAGGATCCAACATCTTCGTATCTTATGTCACAACTTTTTACTGATTGACCAGCAGAGCCATGTCACCCCCTCTGCATACTTTCCTATACCACCGATACATAGTGTAACCTTGGTCATTCAGCTCCCAACTGCAACCATCCTGCAGTCACGATTCCGTGATGGCCACAACATCACACCCGATAATCTGTAACCTTATTTTTTTATACTCCATGTATTGAGATCTAACACCTTGAGTTTTGTATTTGCTACCCTTTTTGATTCTGCGTCCCTAATGCACTGATACTCACCCTGCTGGCTGCAATTCTGTACTCGCAGCTGTCCGCCCTATCTGACAGTCTAACTGCACGCTTTCTCTCTTTTTTTTACCATCAGTCCTATCCAGCGTCCCTGCACTCTCGTTCCCACCCCCCCCCCCCCGCCAAATTAGTTGAAACCCTCCCCTAAAGCTCTATCGAACCTCTCTCAGAGAATATTGTTCCCTCCCCGGGTTCAGGTGCAACCCATCACTTTTGAACAGGTCATACTTCCCCCAGAAGAGATCCCAATGATCCAAGAAGCTGAAGCTCTGCCCCCTGCACCAGCTTCTCAGCCACACATTTATCTGCCAAAACCTCCTGTTCCTACCCACACCGGCACGTGACACAGACAACATTCCAGAAATTACAACCCTGGAGGTACTGCTTCTCAGCTTTCTACTGAGCTATCTAAATTCTATCTTCATGACCAGTTTGCTTTTACTTCCTGTGTCACTGGTACCAATATATACCAAGATATCTGGCTGTTTTCTCCTCGTCTCTGAAATTCTGCGGACATGATCCCAGACGTCCCTGACCCTGGCACCTGGAAGGCAACATACCATTCGGGTGTCCCGTTCACTTTCACAGATTCTCCTGTCTGCTCCCCTGACGATTGAGTCCCCTGTCACTACAGCTCCCCACCTCTCCATCTAACATCAGTGAGAGTTGTGGGTTCAGGAGGGGGTGGGGTGAAGACCCGTGTCAGTCAGAGTCTGCACTCACTGCGCACGGAGGACTTGTGTATTTTTCTGACAATACCGGTAACCACTCTAATACCCGCTTTTATTCGTGCAATATCATCAAGTCAGTATTAATTTGCCAGCTCCTGTAGCAGGATTGAAATTAATGTCTTGGCGTGTTAGTGCAGTGTGCCTGGGATCAGGACACAGTGGTTCATCTGACAATCCCGTGAATTGGTTGTATTGTGACCCTGTGCTGGTGTGTTCAGGGGTCTGACATCTCCAGCTGACCATGTGACAGTGATGCCCCTTAGTCAGTGGGGTTGATGTGGAATAAACTTCAATTCCCCTTCAGTCCATTATCACAGCCAGTACTTGCTTCAAAACTTAATTGAACAAGGAGAAATGAAATGAATCTTTTTAAGTTTTACCTCGATTAATGGCATCACGTATTTGTCTCAGCACTGTGTTCAACAAATAGGGATGATCGAATTTTTCAACCGGTAGGGCCTCATCTGTCACTGACAATTCCTGGATGTCATCATTAATCCTGTAAATATTAACCTGCTGGTTATAAACTGCAATTTTTAACTATACAGGTTTTCAATAAAGAGCATGTCCTACCTCCTGTTCCGACGAGCTTCCTCCTAAAAAAAATCAAACACAAATCTGATTAGACTTGGACTTATTGTCCATATTCTGTATTTCATCCAAATCATTACAGGGTGTTGAAAATTCCCAATCTCGCAATCACTCACATACACGGACAATACAGAACCACGGAGTAAATTACAGGGAAAGTTTCTGAATGTCAGACCATTACTGAGAGGATGAAACTTACAGGGAAAACAGGACAGGCTGTGCATTTTCATCTGGATACGACATCAGGGTGATAAGATGGAAGAATTTAGGATCAGTGATGGATTTAATTGTGATCGGTGGGAGGATGTTCCTCTATTTATGGGAAGAATTGAGGCAGATAAAATTCCAGATGGATTTTAATAAATCCCATAAGAAATTTAGTGAAGAGGAACTCGCTGCCGCAGGAGTGGTTGAAGCGGAACAAGAGAGATTGAATGTAATCGGAAAGCTGGATAAACACGTGAGGGACCATCGAGTTCGGGGCTTTGTTGCTGAGTGCGGTGAGCTGGTGGGAGGAGAATTCTGAAGCAGAGAAATTGATAGAAGATGATGGACCGAATGGCCTGTTTCTGATGGAGACCGGACGAGATGTACCCCAGGCCACTGTGGGAGGAGATTATTTCTGATGGAGACCGGACGAGATGTAACCCAGGCCACTGTGGGAGGAGATTATTTCTGATGGAGACCGGACGAGATGTACCCCAGGCCACTGTGGGAGGAGATTGTTTCTGATGGAGACCGGACGAGATGTACCTCAGGGCACTGTGGGAGGTGAGGGAGAAGATTGCTGAGCCGCTGGCTATGATCTGTGCATCATAAATAGGGAGGGGAGCGGTTCCAGATGATTGGAGGGATGCAGATGTCATTCACTGATTCAAGAAAGGGAGTAGAGATAGCCCAGTATATTATAGACCAAAGAGTGTTCCTTCGGTGGTTGCTGAGCTGATGGAGAAGTTCCTGAGAGGCAGGATTTATGAACATTACAACATGGGGAAGCAGAATATGATGAGGAATAGTCAGCATGGATTTGTCAAAGGCAGGTCGTGTCTTCTGACCCTGATTGTATTTTTTGAGGATGTGACAAAGTATTGATGAAGCTAAAACAGTAGATGTAGTGCATATGGATTTCAGCAAGGGATCCAGGGGAATTTGATTTGTTAAACCAGAATTGTCTTGTCTCTTTTGGAAGAAGACAGCGAGGCTTTGAGAGGAAGTGCGGCGGCGGCCATTTTCAAATTGCTTCTCAGATCGGAGTTCTGAGAGGCGGGACTGCGCAAGCGCGTGAAGGAGGTCTGGGAAGGAGGGAAGATATTAAAATAACGCAGCCTTAAGCAGTGAGCAGCTTCGTTTGCGGGCAGCGGAGTGAACCGGGAGCAGAGTGTAGGGCTTGGGCTCAGAGGGCTTAGGCGGAAGAGGGCACAGTAGGCTTATCTTTTAGTTCTCCTTGTTATTTTCAGTTATTCGGGAAGTATGAGTGTGAGGGCAGCTTGTTGTTCTCGGTGTCGGATATGGGAGATCCTGGAGTCTCCGAGCCTCCCGGACGTCCACATCTGCGCCAGGTGCGCCGAACTGCAGCTCCTGAGGGAGCGAGTTAGGGAACTGGAGCTGCAGCTCGATGACCTTCGCCTGGTCAGGGAGAGTGAGGAGGTGATAGAGAGGAGTTACAGGCAGGTGGTCATTCCGGGGCCACGGGAGGCTGATATGTGGGTCACGGTCAGGAAGGGGAAGGGGCAGGTACTAGAGAGTACCCCAGTGGCTGTACCCCTTGACAATAAGTACTCATGTTTGAGTACTGTTGGGGGGGACAGCCTACCTGGAGGAAGTGACAGTGGCCGGGCCTCCGGCACAGAGGACGGCACTGTAGCTCAGAAGGGTAGGGATAGAAGAAAGAGGACCATAGTAATAGGGGACTCGATAGTCAGGGGTTCAGACAGGCGGTTCTGTGGAGGTGATCGGGAGTCCCGGATGGTAGTTTGCCTCCCTGGTGCCAGGGTTCGGGACGTTTCTGATCGCGTCCAAGATATCCTGAAGTGGGAGGGTGAGGAGCCATAGGTCGTGGTACATGTAAGTACCAATGACATAGGTAGGAAAGGGGAAGAGGTCCTGAAACGAGAGTATAGGGAGTTAGGAAGGCAATTAAGAAGAAGGACCGCAAAGGTCGTAATCTCGGGATTACTGCCTGTGCCACGCGACAGTGAGAGTAGGATTGGAATTAGGTGGAGGATGAATGCGTGGCTGAGGGATTGGAGCAGGGGGCAGGGATTCAAGTTTCTGGATCATTGGGACCACTTCTGGGGCAGGTGTGACCTGTTCAAGAAGGACGGGTTACACTTGAATACTGGGGGGACCAATATCCTAGCGGGGAGGTTTGCTGGGGCTACAGGGCAGACTTTAAACTAGTAGGATGGGGGGGGGCGGAAATCAATTTGAGGAAACTATGGGAGAGGAGGTTAGTTCACCAGTAGAGCAAGTAAGTAGACAGTGTGTGAGGGAGGAAAGGCAGGTGATGGAGAAGGGATGCGCTCAGCCCGAAGATGTAGGGGAGAAGAAAGAAAAGGATAATAAATTTGAATGCATTGTTAGGGATGAAAAGAGAGGAGGAGGTGGAGAGTATCTTAAATGTATCTATTCTAATGCTAGGAGCATTGTAAGAAAGGTGGATGAGCTTAAAGCGTGGATTGATACCTGGAATTATGATGTTGTAGCTATTAGTGAAACATGGTTGCAGGAAGGGTGTGATTGGCAACTAAATATTCCTGGATTTAGTTGCTTCAGGTGTGATAGAGTAGGAGGGGCCAGAGGAGGAGGTGTTGCATTGCTTGTCCGAGAAAATCTTATGGCGGTACTTTGGAAGGATAGATTAGAAAGCTCCTCTAGGGAGGCTATTTGGATGGAATTGAGGAATGGGAAAGGTGTAGTAACACTGATAGGAGTGTATTTTAGGCCACCTAATGGGGAGCGTGAGTTGGAAGAGCAAATGTGTAAGGAGATAGCAGATATTTGTAGTAAACTCAAGGTGATGATTGTGGGAGATTTTAATTTTCCACACATAAATTGGGAAGCTCATTCTGTAAAAGGGCTGGATGGTTTAGAGTTTGTGAAATGTGTGCAGGATAGTTTTTTGCAACAATACATAGAAGTACCGACTAGAGATGGGGCAGTGTTGGATCTCCTGTTAGGGAATGCGATAGGTCAGCTGACAGATGTATGTGTTGGGGAGCACTTCGGGTCCAGTGATCACAATAGCATCAGCTTCAATATAATTATGGAGAAGGACAGGACTGGACCTAGAGTTGAGATTTTTGATTGGAGAAAGGCTAACTTTGAGGAGATGCGAAGGGATTTAGAGAGAGTGGATTGGGTCAAGTTGTTTTATGGGAAGGATATAATAGAGAATTGGAGGTCATTTAAGGGTGAAATTATGAGGGTACAGAATCTTTATGTTCCTCTTAGGTTGATAGGAAAGGTTAAAGGTTTGAAAGCGCCATAGGTTTCAAGGGATATTAGAAACTTGGTTCGGAAAAAGAGGGATGTCTACAATAGATATAGGCAGCATGGACTAAAGGAATTGCTCGAGGAATATAAAGAATGTAAAAAGGAATCTTAAGAAAGAGATTAGAAAAGCTAAAAGAAGATACGAGTTTGGTTTGGCAAATAAGGTGGAAGTAAATCCGAAAGGTTTCTACAGTTATATTAAAAGCAAGAGGATAGTGAGGGATAAAATTGGTTCCTTAGAGAATCAGGGTGGTCAGCTATGTGTGGAGACGAGGGAGATGGGAGAGATTTTGAACGATTTCTTCTCTTTGATATTCACTGAGGAGAAGGATATTGAATTGTGTAAGGCGTGGGAAACAAGAAAGGAAGTTATGGAACCTATGACAATTAAAGAGGTGGAAGTACTGGTGCTCTTAAGAAATTTAAAAGTGGATAAATCTCCGGGTCCTGAAAGGATATTCCCCAAGACCTTGAGGGAAGTTTGTGTAGAGATAGCAGGAGCTCTGACGGAGACCTTTCGGATGTCATTAGGAACGGGGATTGTGCCGGAGGATTGGCGTATTGCTCATGTGGTTCCATTGTTTAAAAAGGGTTCTAGAAGTAAGCCTAGCAATTATAGACCTGTCAGTTTGATATCAGTGGTGGATAAATTAATGGAAAGTATTCTTAGAGATAGTATTTATAATTATCTGGATAGACAGGATCTGATTAGGAGTAGCCAGCATGGATTTGTGCGTGGAAGTTCATGTTTGACAAACCTAATTGAATTTTTTGAAGACGTTACAAGGAATGTTGACGAGGGTAAGGCAGTGGATGTTGTCTGTATGGACTTCAGCAAGGCCTTTGACAAAGTTCCACATGGAAGGTTAGTTAAGAAGGTTCAGTCGTTAGGTATTAATGCTGGAGTAATAAAATGGATTCAACAGTGGTTAGATGGGAGATGCCAGAGAGTAGTGGTGGATAATTGTTTATCGGGATGGAGGCCGGTGACTAGCGGGGTGCCTCAGGGATCTGTTTTGGGCCCAATGTTGTTTATAATATACATAAATGATCTGGATGATGGGGTGGTAAATTGGATTAGTAAGTATGCTGATGATACTAAGGTAGGAGGTGTTGTGGATAATGAGGTGGGGTTTCAAAGCTTGCAGGGAGATTCATGCCGGTTAGAAGAATGGGCTGAACGTTGGCAGATGGAGTTTAATGCTGAGAAGTGTGAGGTTCTACATTTTGGCAGGAAAATTCCAAATAGAACATGCAGGGTAAATGGTAGGGCATTGAGGAAAGCAGTGGAACAGAGAGATCCAGGAATAACAGTGGATAATTCCCTGAAGTTGGAGTCTCATGTAGATAGGGTGGTGAAGAAGGCTTTTGGAACGCTGGCCTTTATAAATCAGAGCATTGAGTACAGAAGTTGGGATGTAATGTTAAAATTGTACAAGGCATTTGTAAGGCCAAATTTGGAATATTGTGTACAGATCTGGTCACCGAATTATAGGAAAGATATCAATAAATTAGAGAGAGTGCAGAGACGATTTACTAGGATGTTACCTGGGTTTCAGCACTTAAGTTACAGAGAAAGGTTGAACAAGTTAGGTCTCTATTCATTGGAGCGTAGAAGGCTGAGGGGGGATTTGATCGAGGTATTTAAAATTTTGAGTGGGATAGATAGAGTTGACGTGAATAGGCTGTTTCCATTGAGAGTAGGGGAGATTCAAACGAGAGGACATGATTTGAGAGTTAGGGGGCAAAAGTTTAAGGGAAACACGAGGGGGTATTTCTTTACTCTGAGAGTGATAGCTGTGTGGAATGAGCTTCCTGTAGAAGTAGTAGAGACCAGTTCAGTTGTGTCATTTAAGGTAAAATTGGATAGGTATATGGACAGGAAAGGAGTGGAGGGTTATGGGCTGAGTACTGGTAGGTGGGACTAGGTGAGATTAAGAGTTCGGCACGGACTAGGAGGGCCGAGATGGCCTGTTTCCGTGCTGTGATTATTATATGTTATATGTCTACAAAAGACAAAGTGTGGTTGTAGACGGGTCATATTCTGCATGGAGGTCGGTGGCCACTGGTGTGCCTCAGGGATCTGTTCTGGGACCCCTTCTGTTTGTGATTTTTATAAATGACTTGGATGAGGAAATGGAGGGATGGGTCAGTAAATTTGCTGATGACACAAATGTTGAAGGTTTTGTGGATAGTGTGGAGGGCTGTCCGAATTTACACAGGACATTTAGGATGCAAAACTGGGCTGAGAAGTTGCAGATGGAGTTTAACACAGATAAGTGTAGTGGTTCATTTTGGTAGGTGAAATATGATGGCAGACTATGGTATTTATTGTATGCCTCCTGGCAGTGTGGAGGGTCAGAGCGATCTTGAGGTTCGAGTCCATAAGACGCTCAAATCTGCTGCACAAGTTGACTCGGTGGTTAAGAAGGCATACGGTGCATTGGCCTTCATAAACCATGGAATGGAGTTTGGGAGCTGAGAGGTAATGTTACAGCTACATTGGACACTGACCAGACCTCACTTGGAGTACTGTGCTCAGTTCTTGTCGCTTCACTACAGGAAGGATGCGGACACCATAGAAAGGGTGCAGAGAAGATTTACAAGGATGTTGCCTGGATTGGGGAGCATGCCTTACGAGAGTAGGTTGAGTGAACTCGGTCTTTTCTTCTTGGAGTGACGGAGGGTGAGAGGTGACCTGATAGAGCTGCATATGATGAGGAGAGGCATTGATCAGAGTCAGAGGCTTTTTCCCAGGACCGAAATGGCTTACACGAAAGGAAACAGTTTTAAGGTGCTTAGAAGCAGGTACAGAGAAGATGGCGGGGTAATATATTACGCAGATAGTGCTGAGTGCGTGGAATAGCTGCCGGCAACGGTAGTGGGTGTGGATACAATAGGGTCTTTTAAGAGACTCCTGGATAGGTACATGGAGCTCAGAAAGGTAGAGAGCTATGGGTAACCCTAGGTAATTCCTAAAGTAAGGACATGTTCGGCACAGTATTGTGGACTGAAGAGCCTGTATTGTGCTGTTGGTTTTCAATCTTTATATTTCTATGTTTCTAATGTGAAACTTATCTGAAAAATTAAAGAAACATTGAAAGTTTCCCTAATCTGATGGAAACCGGATATGGAGGATAAGTCTGATGTGTGGGTCACATTCGCTGTTCTCACTGATTGACAGAGAGACCCTCACACCAACCGCACCAGACACACTCACAGCCTGTGACTGGAACTCGGTGTTAATGGGAGTTAATGTGATAATTAAGGACACAATCAACAGCTTTGTGTTATAATCAGAGTAAATCATTTCAGAAAAGATTACGTTCTGTCCTGGGATGTACAGAAGTTGTGGAAGTCCAGTTTTGGGAGAACAACAGCCCTGAATAGTTGCATCAATTGTCTGCTGAGAAACAGTTTACTGCCATTTGTAAATGTTGTGTGTAGGAGCAGCACATCTGTTTTCTGTCTTTGATAGTCCTGTCTGTGTTACGTGATTGTTATGGTAATGAGTCAAGTGTGTGGGGGTGTGGTAATAGTAAAGGGAATAAGTTACGTATTCGTGCTTTGTTGTGGGCAGTTTTGATCTGAGGACGGAGGGATCTCATATCGTTTGTTTACAGCTTTGTTGCTGATTAATTTATGATTAATTACGCCGAAGTTTCATTGCTTCATAATTGTCTGTTGCAGATAAAGGATCGAATACATATCTTTGACATTTTGGGAGGTGACTATTCGTGTGATTGGAGGCTCGTCATACAAGTCTAACAAGCTGTGTGAGATCACCAGCAGCGGCAATTGATTTGTTAAGATTGGCCGCTGTGCTGTGTTTATTTCAAATTTTCCACTGTTCATTTAGTGCCCTTTGACAGGAATAAATTAAAATATAATCCCTCACCTTGAGAAATATCACACTGTCTTTTTGATCCATCTGTTCCTTTAACTTAGTGATTTCCTCCTGAATAATCCTTATATTCTCTTGAATCTCTCGAAGATTTTTCTCCATTGGGTTGAGAATCCTCTTCTCTTCTTCCCTGAGATCCCTGATTAAGCTCTGCTCTTTCTCAGTGATAATCTGGCGCAGTTCAGCAAACTGGGATGTGATGTGGGACTGAAGGCTCTGTGACTGTTCCTGTCGAATGAAAGGTGATTAGTTTACTTTATTGCTGTGTGTATTTCCTGATGACATTAAGGAGACTATTTAGTCCATTAATTTCCATGCTAGCTCTGAACCACATTGACTCATGTTTTCTTGAAACCTATTCTCCCCATTGACCCATTTACTCCCACCTGATTCACATACACCCTCCCCCACCTTCACAGGGTTAATTGTAATTAACAATTCATCCAGCATATCCTTACAATGTGTCTGAAACTGTCATGGCCACAGGGAGAGCATGCAAACTCCACACAGACAGCAGCAGAGGTCAGGATCGAACCCAGGTCACTGGAGCTGCGATACTCTGCTATTCTGCATTAAAGGGACCAAAACTCGACAGTAATATCAGAAATTCCGCTCAAGAAGCCTCACCAGAATTTCGGAAATCTTCTCTTTCTGTTGCTGCTCCTTTTCCTGGAAGTCTGATTTCTTTTTTGTGAGAGAGTCTAAGGAAGATTTCAGCTGATCCTGGAAGTCAGAGAGTGAAGGAAATAGAAACAAATATGCATCAAAAGAAACAGGTGATCAAACCCGATTATCACACAAAATACCGGAGGAACTCAGTGAATCAGGCAGCATCTATTCAGGGGAAATAAACAGTCGGAGTTTCGGGATGAGACCCTCCATTAGGACTGGGAAGGAATGGGACAGAAGCCAGAATAAACAGGTTGGGCATGAGAACCAGCTGACAGGTGACGGGTGAGACAACGTGAGGGGGAACGTGGGGTAGGGTGATGAAGTGAGAAGCTGAGAGGGGACAGGTGGAAGAGGTAAGGAGCTGGAGAAGCAGGACAATTGGATACCAGAGGACAATCGAACATGGAAGAAATGGGAGGAACTGGGGCTGTTTGGCGCCCTGAGTTGTGACGAGGGAGGAGTTTGGGAATCAGGTGTGGCAGTTGTCCCGCTTACAGGCACCAGTGCCAGGAGAGAAATCAGTGGGGAGGAGCGAGTGGATCAGGGCGATACAGGACGTGGAGCGCGATCCGAATAGAGAGCGGAGAGTTGCGGGGTGCGGAGGTGGGCTATGTGAAGAAGAGATGTTAGAATCCCGTTGGAGATGACGGAAGTTGCAGAGAATGATGTGTTAGTTATGGAGACTCGTGTGACGGTGTGTAGGACAAAGGAAATGTGTTAAGTATTAAATTAAAGTTTAGTTTTTACCATGTAGATTTTAACGGCTTCTTTAATCGGCAGGAACCGGTGTTCCTTGTGTTCCTCCGCCACTGCACAGATCACACAGGTCAGTGTTCTGTCCGTTTCACAAAACAGCTTCAGTTCTTCCTCATGTTCCTCGCAGTGAAGTTTACTTTCCTTCCCTTTCGGGTTCAGGTTAAGATTTCGAGCTTTTAAAGCCAGATTTGCTAAGGCCCGATTCACCCTGAGGGTGCGGTCAGCAAATACCTCTCCACATTCCGGGCAGGTGTTTCTCTCCTCCCTTTCCCAGCATCGTGTGATACAAGAGCGACAGAAGTTGTGTCCGCACTCCAGTGTAACCGGATCGGTGAAGAAATCCAAGCAGACGGGACAAATTGTCTCCTCGCTCAAACTCTCGGCCGGTCCTTTCGAAGCCATGTTAACTCCCGGCACTTCCTGATTCAGAATGCTTTCGCGTTCCGGGAGCTGCCGATCCCCTGCAGTACCGCGTTTGTCCACTACACGCGCTGCAGACTCGGGGAATGAACATCATGTTGTTCATCTGGACTGCCTGAACCCGAAATGTCGATTCTCCATTGCCCTCCACAGATGCCGCCTGACTCATTGAGTTCCTCCAGCAATTCGTTTTCATTTTTTTTCGAGGTCTAACGAAAGTGGCTGGGTCGTAAAACGGTAGTTAAGTACGTATTTGAAGTCACTATTAAATGAGTTCATGCCATGAAACTGGGGGTGTGGAGAGAATTTTGTGCTGTGAGGAGGTAGATGCAGTGGAGATGACCGACCCGTGGCTGCAGGAAAAAGCACAGGACTGGATATTGTACGTCACAGGGTGGAAAATATTATTAGTTTCGGTGAAGTCCTGACTTGGTAGACTTGGGCAAATCCGTGACTCACTGCATGAAGTCGCCTTCTACCTATGGGTTACTCCCAGCGGAAACTGATGGGAGAACCCCCCAACTACACTCAATCCCAGAGCACCTTATATTCACAGCCAACAGATGTGCATCAGGTGCAAATGCTTGAGTCCCAGCCGAACCGAGGGACAGTCGGAGGACCCGGAGTCCGGAGTCCGCGGACTGGACGGTGAACCAGAATGCGGACTTCGGACTGGACCCTGACAGTTTGCCAGATTACTAATGATATCCAGATGCTACTATATCCTGTCCCTTAAAATCTCTTCCAATAAGTTACCCACGACTGATGTCAGGCTCTCCTGCCTCTAATTTCCAGGCTTATTCTTCCAACTTTCCTTGATCATCGGAAGCTAATCTCCAGCACCTCACCCGTGCCTGAGGACATTTTAAATCCCTCTGCAATTTCCGCATTAGCCACCGACATGAATCGGGAAGGACACCCTATCTGGACCTTGGCATTCATGCACCATAATTTGGCGCATGTCGTCAAGCACCCCTTTCACCATAAACCATATATTGTCCATGACCTCCGTGCTGTTCTGCCTCATTTCCTTTGTCCATGTGTCTGTTACTGAAGCAGATACAGATACAAAACATTTAAAATATCTTCCCCGTCTCTCTTGGAAGACTAGTCCGATTGCCAATGGACACCATATTTGTCCCTTGCTATCCTCGTCCTCTCTGTATATCTCCAGAGACCCTTGGGATTCTCCTTCACCTTGTCTGCTCGAGAAAACTCATGCCTCCTTTGATTCCTGCTGAATTGCCTATGAAGTATTTCATGTTTTCTTTTACTTCACGAGTGACTCATTTCATACGAGCTGTCTATGCCTCTTTCGTCTTCTTAATCAGACTCTAGTAAGCCTCTAAAATTAAGATCCCTGAAGCCTTGACCTTTATTCCAACAGGAACATATAAACTCTGCAATATTGAATGTTTTAGAAAGCATTATAACCTCTACACCGGCCTGAACTCTGCTGCTGACATTGAAATTGTAGTTTTTCCAAACTACAGTCAGATTCCGAGGACCAGCTATATCAATCTTCACAATTATCTTGAAACTGATAGAATTATGATCACTAGATACAGAGTTTTCCCGGGCACACATTTCTGTCACTTGTAAACTACGACCTCCAGCATCTCATCCACTCACTGAGGAACACTACTTCCTCGATCCGAGGTGTTTCTCACCCTGGCATGTGAGATTCAACATAACTTTCCGGAGTCTCATTCTCGTCAACAGAACCCACAGTCTGTCCCCCTAACTGGTGAATCCCCGCTTAGTACTGCTGAAAGGATGTGTAACCATTTGTAATGATTTGGAAACGTATGGCCTAATTAGGGACAAACAGTAGAATTAGAATCATAGAGAAGTACCGCAAAGAATCAGGCCATTTGCAACGTGCAGGCCACGCTGAACCATGGAATAGTCTTCTCTACCTCTACCATATGTGTACCTATCCACACTTCGCTTAAACCTTGTAATCGAGCTCACAATGACCCGCTGCTGACAACTATTTCAACTATTGAGTGAAGAGGCTACCTGCCATGTTCCGCTTAAGCTTTTCACCTTTCACCATTAGCCCATGACTTTTGGTTGTAGTCCCACGTCAGCAGAAAAATCTTGCCGATCTATACCCCATAATTCTGTACACCTCTATCAAATTTACTCTCAATCTTGCACTTTGCAAGGATGAAGTTTTAAGCTATTCAGTTTTTAACTCAGATAATCCAGACCTGGCTACATCTTTGTAAATTTCCCCTGTACCCTTTCAACCTTATTTACAGCTTTCCTGTAGTTAGGTGACGATAACCGAACACAGATCTCGTAGCAAGGCCTCATCAGTATCTCACACGTTACATCCCATCTCCTATAATCGATACATTGATTTATGAAGGCCAATGTTCCGAACAATCTGTATACTTCTGAAGCCACTTTGAATGAATTATAGACCTGTATTGCCAGTTCCATTTGATCTTCTACACTCCTCAGTGCCCTTCCGTTCACTTGGTAAGACCGACCCTGTTTGGTTCTATGGAAGAGCAACACCTCTCTCTCGTCTGCACTGAATTCGATCTGCTATTTTTCAGCCCATTTTTCCAGCTGGATCAGATCAAGCTGAAAAAAACATGAAAACCTTCTTCACTGTCCACTACACCCCCAATCCTGGTGGCATTCAGAAACTTGCTGATGTACTGTATCATATTATCATCCAGATCGTTGATATCGATGGTAAACAACAACGGACCCAGCACCGATCGCTGCGGCACTCCACTGGTCACAGGCCTTTATTCAGAGAGGAGACCATCTAATACCACACTCTGGCTTCTCACACAAAGCAAATGTGGCAGCGTCGGCGCATCTGAGGGTGTGACCAATCTCAGGTTGTTACATTTATAATTACCTTAATAACGAATACACTTCGGAGTTTGAACTTTGTTCTTGCTATCTTTTAGGGTGGGGCTGCTACTTGCGAACTGTTTGAAATCATTCTTGCTCTGGGATGCACACAGATTTAGAAATTAATTGGTGTAGGTCGATTCGAGGTGTGACGAATCTGAAGGTTGGTTCATTCAAAGTTAATTTACTGATAAATGCAGTTTGAATTCTGAACTTTGTTCTTGCTGTTTTTGTCAGGTGGAGGCAGGTATTTTGTAAACGGTTTGAAATTGTTCTTGCTCTGGGGTAATCTAATGTGCAGGTGGGGTGTCAGCGTGTTGGGGCTGCACACTGATTTGGGGGTGCAGACTGATTTTGTGCACACAGGTTTAGGGGTGTCCCTAAACAGGTGCTGCACACTGTTTTGGGGGTGTCTTTGGATTTCACTCTGCACAGTGACGTGTGGGGTGCATTCGGATTTAGGGGTGCACACGGATTTTGGGATGCACACAGATCTAGGAATGTGCTGGCCAGTTTGTGGGCACACACAGATATGGGGTGTGTTCTCAAATGTGATGGCGCACACGAATTTGGGAGTGCGCACAGATTTGTGTGCCGCGTTTTGTTTGGAGCGTACACACGGATTTGAGAGTGTAGGTCGCATTAGCGATATTATAAGCCTCAAGGCACTTTATGAATAAATACAGTTTGAACTTGAACTTTGTTTTTTGCTATTTTTGTAAGGCGGAGGCAGCTATTTGGTGAACTGTGTGAAATGATACCTGCTCTGGGATAATCTGATGTGCATTTGGGGCGTCACACTTCTCTATCAGGTGTGGGGAGAGTACCCGACGAGGGCACCATTTGAAAGACAAACCGACGGACGGCAAGCCGGAACAGCAAGGAGTTTTATTTAGTGCCGGAGGGAAAAGTACAAAAGCTGCCGAAAACGTGTGCAGAGAAAAACATATTTATAATGAAACAAATGAAAACAAACGCCCATGCACAAAAAGTACAAATATACAGACACTTTCTCAACGACAAACTTTGTCTTTTAACTTTTCCTTATAACTATTCCCCAACCGTCAAATCCAACCTCGCAAAGAAAGACTGGGGGTTTAAATCTGCCTCCGCCTGGCTGAGATTCTAACATGCTAGCGTTTTATTTCACAACATATGCCACAGGTAAATCCATAGATCAGTGTACATATGCTCAGATGAATATAAAGTAATAATGCCCTCCCCAGCAGTGGTGTTACCTGTTCAGGGTGTGGGTCACCTGACCCCACTAACCCGGGTGTTATTTCAGGACCCCTCAAACAGTCCTTCTGGTCTTTTGGGGCCGTTCTGCTGTCTACAAGCCCCTGTAGCGGTGTGAGTGAAAACAAATGAAAGTGTTTGGAATGACTGTGTCTATAATCCTTATTTTTATGAGTTATAGGCCAGCAGTGCAAGTTAAATGAAAGGATTGTTTTGATTAGCCAAGCTAGCCATTGTTTCACTGTGCGGTGTGTAAACGGTGAACTCCCAAGAGCTGCGGCACGGGGGGAAAAGGGCGTGAACCACTGGGGAATCTAGACCATGGACAGAACGAGGGGGAATGACTAACCGGGCAAAAGGTCAAGGTTAGCGGAGAATTATCATTACCAACCTGTTCAGTCACAGTCTGTTTCGTTGCTGTACTGTGTCTGTGACTGACTCTAACGTGAAAGGAACAACAGGAAGATGGGCCTGAGAGTTTGTTTCCATGCCGTAGTGTCTGTGACTGACTCTAATGGGGGAGATGCGGCAGGAGGATGGGCCGAAATGCCTCTTCCCGTGCTATAGTTTCTACTGATGGGATATAATGGGTACCTTGATGGGCTGAAGCGTCTCTTCCAGCGCTACAGTGTCTGTGGACAGTGGGATAGAACGAGCAGGAAGATGGGCTGAAAGAGTGTTTCTGTGCTGCCGTGTCTGTGTTTCAATGTAATGGGATAGAATCTGCATGATGATGAGCCTAATAGCCTACCCTCTCTCTCTCTCTCTCTCTCTCTCTCTCTCTCTCTCTCTCTCTCTCTCTCTCTCTCTCTCTCTCTCTCTCTCTCTCTCTCTCTCTCTCTCTCTCTCTCTCTCTCTCTCTCTCTCTCATGTCTGTGCCTGACTCTAATGTGACATGGACAGCAGGATAATGGGCCTAACGGTCTATGTGGTGTTGTGTCTGTAATTGACTCTCACAGGCAGGATGAGGTACGAAGGGTCTGTTTCTGAGTACAGAGTCCGCAGCTGTTAAAAATATTCCTTATCACGCACACACTCTGATAAGGGACACAAAGCAGCTTCTCATGCAACAAGCACTTCTTTGTTCATACTTTATTCTCTCAGCACGACTTGTCAGGCTGCCAATAACTCAGTTAGGTTTTGCCCTTTAAACTCTGCATATAATTTCCCAACGTTAGAGTCAGTCACAAACACCACAGCACATAGACTACCCTTCGGCCCGTCACCCTGTTGTTCCTCTCACGCGAGAGACAGTCAAAGAAACAGCAGTGCAGAAACAAACGCTTTGACCCATCAGCGTGTCGTTCCTGTCCCGTGAGAGTGAGGTTGTTTTTTATAAATATTTATAGATACTTTAATAATAAATACACTTCGAAGTTTGAACTTTGTTCTTGATATTTTTTTAAGGTGGGGTAGGTATTTGGGAAATGTTTGAAATGATTCTTGCTCTGTTATGATCTAACGTGCATTTGGAAGGTTTGGGATTTGGGAATGTACACAGATTTGAGAGATGCGCATAGTTAAGTGGGTACACACCGATTTGGGGGTGCTCACAGATTTGAGGGATGCGCATAGTTAAGTGGGTGCACACCGATTTGGGGGTGCTCACAGATTTGAGGGATGCGCATGGTTAAGTGGGTGCACACCGATTTGGGGGTGCTCACAGATTTGAGGGATGCGCATAGTTAAGTGGGTGCACACCGATTTGGGAATGTACACAGATTTGGGGGATGCGCATAGTTAAGTGCCTGCACACCGATTTGGGGGTGCTCACAGATTTGAGGGATGCGCATGGTTAAGTGGGTGCACACCGATTTGGGAATGTACACAGATTTGAGGGATGCGCATAGTTAAGTGGGTGCACACCGATTTGGGGGTGCTCACAGATTTGAGGGATGCGCATAGTTAAGTGGGTGCACACCGATTTGGGGGTGCTCACAGATTTGAGGGATGCGCATAGTTAAGTGGGTGCACACCGATTTGGGGGTGCTCACAGATTTGAGGGAAGCGCATAGTTAAGTGGGTGCACACCGATTTGGGGGTGCTCACAGATTTGAGGGATGCGCATAGTTAAGTGGGTGCACACCGATTTGGGAATGTATACAGATTTGGGGGATGCGCATCGTTAAGTGGGTGCACACCGATTTGGGAATGTACACAGATTTGGGGGATGCGCATGGTTAAGTGGGTGCACACCGATTTGGGAATGCACACAGATTTGGGGGATGCGCATGGTTAAGTGGGTGCACACCGATTTGGGAATGTACACAGATTTGAGGGATGCGCATAGTTAAGTGGGTGCACACTGATTTGGGAATGTACACAGATTTGGGGGATGCGCATAGTTAAGTGCCTGCACACCGATTTGGGGGTGCTCACAGATTTGAGGGATGCGCATAGTTAAGTGGGTGCACACCGATTTGGGAATGTACACCGATTTGGGGGAGGCGCATGGTTAAGTGGGTGCACACCGATTTGAGAATGTACACAGATTTGGGGGATGCGCATGGTTAAGTGGGTGCACACCGATTTGAGAATGTACACAGATTTGAGGGATGCGCATGGTTAAGTGGGTGCACACCGATTCGGGGTGCACACCGATTTGGGAATGTACACAAATTTGAGGGATGCGCATGGTTAAGTGGGTGCACACCGATTTGGGAATGTACACAGATTTGAGGGATGCGCATAGTTAAGTGGGTGCACACCGATTTGCGGGTGCTCACAGATTTGAGGGATGCGCATGGTTAAGTGGGTGCACACCGATTTGGGGGTGCTCACAGATTTGAGGGATGCGCATAGTTAAGTGGGTGCACACCGATTTGGGAATGTACACAGATTTGGGGGATGCGCATAGTTAAGTGCCTGCACACCGATTTGGGGGTGCTCACAGATTTGAGGGATGCGCATGGTTAAGTGGGTGCACACCGATTTGGGAATGTACACAGATTTGAGGGATGCGCATAGTTAAGTGGGTGCACACCAATTTGGGGGTGCTCACAGATTTGAGGGATGCGCATAGTTAAGTGGGTGCACACCGATTTGGGGGTGCTCACAGATTTGAGGGATGCGCATAGTTAAGTGGGTGCACATCGATTTGGGGGTGCTCACAGATTTGAGGGATGCGCATAGTTAAGTGGGTGCACACCGATTTGGGGGTGCTCACAGATTTGAGGGATGCGCATAGTTAAGTGGGTGCACACCGATTTGGGAATGTATACAGATTTGGGGGATGCGCATCGTTAAGTGGTTGCACACCGATTTGGGAATGTACACAGATTTGGGGGATGCGCATGGTTAAGTGGGTGCACACCGATTTGAGAATGTACACAGATTTGGGGGATGCGCATGGTTAAGTGGGTGCACACCGATTTGGGAATGTACACAGATTTGAGGGATGCGCATGGTTAAGTGGGTGCACACCGATTTGGGAATGTACACAGATTTGAGGGATGCGCATAGTTAAGTGGGTGCACACCGATTTGGGAATGTACACAGATTTGGGGGATGCGCATAGTTAAGTGGGTGCACACCGATTTGGGGGTGCTCACAGATTTGAGGGATGCGCATGGTTAAGTGGGTGCACACCGATTTGGGAATGTACACAGATTTGAGGGATGCGCATAGTTAAGTGGGTGCACACCGATTTGTGGGTGCTCACAGATTTGAGGGATGCGCATAGTTACGTGGGTGCACACCGATTTGGGGGTGCTCACAGATTTGAGGGATGCGCATAGTTAAGTGGGTACACACCGATTTGGGAATGTACACAGATTTGAGGGATGCGCATAGTTAAGTGGGTGCACACCGATTTGGGAATGTACACAGATTTGGGGGATGAGCATAGTTAAGTGGGTGCACACCGATTTGGGGGTGCTCACAGATTTGAGGGATGCGCATAGTTAAGTGGGTGCACACCGATTTGGGAATGTACACAGATTTGGGGGATGCGCATAGTTAAGTGGGTGCACACCGATTTGGGAATGTACACAGATTTGGGGGATGCGCATGGTTAAGTGGGTGCACACCGATTCGGGGTGCACACCGATTTGGGAATGTACACAAATTTGAGGGATGCGCATGGTTAAGTGTGTGCACACCGATTTGGGAATGTACACAGATTTGAGGGATGCGCATAGTTAAGTGGGTGCACACCGATTTGAGAATGTACACAGATTTGGGGGATGCGCATGGTTAAGTGGGTGCACACCGATTCGGGGTGCACACCGATTTGGGAATGTACACAAATTTGAGGGATGCGCATGGTTAAGTGGGTGCACACCGATTTGGGAATGTACACAGATTTGAGGGATGCGCATAGTTAAGTGGGTGCACACCGATTTGTGGGTGCTCACAGATTTGAGGGATGCGCATGGTTAAGTGGGTGCACAGCGATTTGGGGGTGCTCACAGATTTGAGGGATGCGCATAGTTAAGTGGGTGCACACCGATTTGGGAATGTACACAGATTTGGGGGATGCGCATAGTTAAGTGCCTGCACACCGATTTGGGGGTGCTCACAGATTTGAGGGATGCGCATGGTTAAGTGGGTGCACACCGATTTGGGAATGTACACAGATTTGAGGGATGCGCATAGTTAAGTGGGTGCACACCAATTTGGGGGTGCTCACAGATTTGAGGGATGCGCATAGTTAAGTGGGTGCACACCGATTTGGGGGTGCTCACAGATTTGAGGGATGCGCATAGTTAAGTGGGTGCACATCGATTTGGGGGTGCTCACAGATTTGAGGGATGCGCATAGTTAAGTGGGTGCACACCGATTTGGGGGTGCTCACAGATTTGAGGGATGCGCATAGTTAAGTGGGTGCACACCGATTTGGGAATGTATACAGATTTGGGGGATGCGCATCGTTAAGTGGGTGCACACCGATTTGGGAATGTACACAGATTTGGGGGATGCGCATGGTTAAGTGGGTGCACACCGATTTGAGAATGTACACAGATTTGGGGGATGCGCATGGTTAAGTGGGTGCACACCGATTTGGGAATGTACACAGATTTGAGGGATGCGCATGGTTAAGTGGGTGCACACCGATTTGGGAATGTACACAGATTTGAGGGATGCGCATAGTTAAGTGGGTGCACACCGATTTGGGAATGTACACAGATTTGGGGGATGCGCATAGTTAAGTGGGTGCACACCGATTTGGGGGTGCTCACAGATTTGAGGGATGCGCATGGTTAAGTGGGTTCACACCGATTTGGGAATGTACACAGATTTGAGGGATGCGCATAGTTAAGTGGGTGCACACCGATTTGGGGGTGCTCACAGATTTGAGGGATGCGCATAGTTAAGTGGGTGCACACCGATTTGGGGGTGCTCACAGATTTGAGGGATGCGCATAGTTAAGTGGGTACACACCGATTTGGGAATGTACACAGATTTGAGGGATGCGCATAGTTAAGTGGGTGCACACCGATTTGGGAATGTACACAGATTTGGGGGATGAGCATAGTTAAGTGGGTGCACACCGATTTGGGGGTGCTCACAGATTTGAGGGATGCGCATAGTTAAGTGGGTGCACACCGATTTGGGAATGTACACAGATTTGGGGGATGCGCATAGTTTAGTGGGTGCACACCGATTTGGGAATGTACACAGATTTGGGGGATGCGCATGGTTAAGTGGGTGCACACCGATTTGGGAATGTATACAGATTTGGGGAATGCACATGGTTAAGTAGGTGCACACCGATTTGGGAATGTACACAGATTTGAGGGATGCACATGGTTAAGTGGGTGCACACCGATTTGGGAATGTACACAGATTTGAGGGATGTGCATAGTTAAGTGGGTGCACACCGATTTGGGAACGTACACAGATTTGAGGGATGCGCATAGTTAAGTGGGTGCACACCGATTCGGGAGTGCTCACAGATTTGGGGGATGCGCACCGATTTGGGAATGTACACAGATTTAAGGGATGCGCATAGTTAAGTGGGTGCACACCGATTTGGGGGTGCTCAGAGATTTGGGGGTGCACACCGATTTGGGGGTGCACACCGATTCGGGGGTGCTCACAGATTTGGGGTCGTGATGAAAAAGAACGCTTTTCATTTTTCATACCTTAATAACAGATGCACTTTGAACTTTGTTCTTGGTGTTAGTTTAAGGCGGTGGCAGCTATTTACTGAGCAGTTTGAAATGATTCTCGCTGATTCTTGAAATGATTCAAATGAACTGTTTGATACTGTTCTTGCTCTGGGATAATCTAATTTTCACGTGGGGGTGTCAGCGGGGTTGGGCTGCACACGGATTTGAGGGTGCAGATAGATTTGTGTTTGCACACAGATTTAGGGATGTCGGTGGATTTGACGGTGCACACTCATTTGTGGGATGCATTCGGATTTGGGGCTGCACATGGATTTTGGGATGGGCACAGATCTAGGGCTGTGTCGGCTAATATGGGGATGTACACTGATATGGGGATGTGCATAAGTTTATGTGTGTATTGTCGAATAAGCGCGTGCACTCGAATTTGATTGTGTGGATAGATTTGGGTGTGTGGGTAGATTTGGGGTGTGTCTGTAGATTTGGGGTACACACGGATTGGAGTGTGATAAATCTCACGATACTTTAATAAATACAGATTGAATTCTGAACTTTGTTTTTGCTGTTCTGTAAGGTGGAGGCAGCTAATTTGTGAACTGTTTGAAATGATTTTTGCTCTGGGAAAAACTCATGTGTATTTGGGGGTGTCACACCTCCCTATCAGGTGTGGGGCAGTGTACACGACGAGGATCACCAGTTGAAAATCAAACCAATATTAGTCGTTAGTGCAAGGGGTTTTATTTAATGCAAGATGGAAAAAGTATAAAAGCTGCCAAAAAGTTGTACTGAAGAAAACTATTTACAAAGAAACAAATGTAAACATTCTTATGTAGAAAAAATTACAAATATACAGTGGCTTGCACCACAATAACAACTTTGTTTTATTTTTTACCTTTCCCATATAACTATTCTCTAGGTTCCAAAGGTGGTCACTGCCGAAGGGTGGTAGTGGGGACGAGTTCCCACTGCTAAACAAATGCTGTTCATGGCGCGCGTTTCAAACAGCTTCTGACAACCAGATCCGACTCCTGGCCTTCACGTGGCGGAGCTGTTCTCACTGACAGCAGAAGAGGCAAAGGAGGGCCACTGGCGCCTTGAAACCAGATGCTCCGGGCGGATGGGGATCGTGAACCACGGATGATAGCTCATCTAGGAGAGGGAAAACTCCGATTTCAAACCTCCGCTGCCTTGCGGCTGTACCCGCTCACGGGAAAGGCTTTGGAAGTAATCTCCGAGGAAAAATCCCGGGTCGGAGTCCCGAAGGCGGCTGACTGCTGTACCCAGCACCGGCACGGCAGCTCCTGCGATGCGGCTGTCACCAAACAGTATCGACTTTCGTCGTTGCTTTGTACCTGTCGTCAGCGTGGGGGGGGGGGGGGGGGGGAGGTCCCACTGCATGGGCAACAGGCGGATCTCCATATCAACTCTGCCCTGGCCTGCGCCCTGGAGAGGTCACTCCCGGTGACTACCGGAGGCGCAGTACCCATGGTGGACCACGCCCTGGAGAGGCCACTCCCGGTGACTACCGGAGGCGCAGTACCCATGGTCGACCACGACCGACAGAGGCCACACATAGACCAACCGTCACATCCAACCTCTAAACCATCTCCAGCAAAGGCAGACTGAGGGTTTAACTCTGCCTCCGTCTGGCCGAGAAGGACCAGGAAATTCTACCGTTGGTCTGCGGGTCACGTGACCGGGCAGTAATAACTTTTTTCGCACAACAAATGCTTCAACTAAGCTCATAGATCAGTGTCCACATGCTCAGTTGAATATAGAGTAATAATGCCCTCCCCACCAGCGGTGTCACCTGTGCAAGGTGTGGGTCACCTGACCCCACTAACCCAGGTATTATTTCAGGTCACCCCAGACGGTCCCTCGGATCTTTGGGGGCTATTGTACTGTCTACCAACTGCGGTAACCGTGTGAGTGAAAATAAATGAAACCATTTGAAATGACTGTGTCTGGAATTATATTTTTATCATTTATAGACCAGTAGAGCAGATTAACTGAAGGCCTGTGTCTCTGCTGTGATGTTTATACCGGGTCATGTCGCCTTCGGCCAGCCTCGGCCTTCTCAGCCGATTCAGCCTGAGAAGGATCGGAGGACAGTGTCGAAGTCACTTCCTGATGATTCTGGCCATTTGGGGTTTGAAAAGACCAATCGATTGCTCAGAGATTGGTTCTACCGGCCGCTAATGAAGCTGGAGGGCGATGAATACAGCAAGTCGTGCATTCGATCCATAAGACGGAAGAGACTGTCTACGCGGGCAGCTCCCTTGTCACATTTGCAGAGAGCAGGGTCTCTGGACCTGGTGTGTATGGATTTCCTGTTGATAGACCCCGATGCAGCAACGCGGCCAATGTATTAGTCATCACGGACCACTACACCAGATATGCGAAGGCTTTCCCTACCAAGGATCAGAGGGCGTCCACGGTGGACAAAATTTCCACGGGAGCGGTATTTCATTTATTATGGCCTCCCCAGGCTGATCCATAGTGATCAGGTTGGAATTTTGAGAGTAGGCTTATGAGCATACACTGCTACAACTGTACAAAGTTGAAAGAAGACAGTGGAAAATATCCTGTATTGTCCCGGTACCGAAGAAACCACAACCAAAGGAGTTGAATGACTTCAGACCTGTTGCCTTGACATCGCACGTGATGAAGACCATGGAGCGGCTGATAATACAGAATCTGAGGCCACAAACCAGGCACGCCCAGGATCCTCTTCAGTTTGCGTATAAGGAGAAGGTGGGAGTGGAGGATGCTATCACGTATTTGCTGCACAAATCACTCTCTCACCTAGAGGGGGTCAGTTGTGCTGTGAGGATTACATTCCTTGACTTCTCTAGTGCCTTTAACACCATCCAGCCCAAGATCTTAAGGCACAAACTAACGGAGATGGGAGTAGACTCTCACATGGTGGATTGGATAGTGGACTACTTAGATAGGTAGATAGATAGATAGATACTTTATTCATCCCCATGGGGAAATTCAACTTTTTTCCAATGTCCCATACACTTGTTGTAGCAAAACTAATTACATACAATACTTAACTCAGTAAAAAATATGATATGCATCTAAATCACTATCTCAAAAAGCATTACTAATAGCTTTTAAAAAGTTTTTAAGTCCTGGCGGTAGAATTGTAAAGCCTAATGGCATTGGGGAGTATTGACCTCTTCATCCTGTCTGAGGAGCATTGCATCGATAGTAACCTGTCGCTGAAACTGCTTCTCTGTCTCTGGATGGTGCTATGTAGAGGATGTTCAGAGTTATCCATAATTGACAGATAGACCTCAGTATGTGCGGTTGGGAGACTGTAGGTCTGACACGGTGGTCAGCAGCACAGGGGCGCCGCAGGGAACCGTACTCTCTCCGGTCCTGTTCACTCTGTACACATCAGACTTCCAATATAACTCGGAGTCCTGCCATGTGCAGAAGTTCGCTGATGACACGGCCATAGTGGGGTGTGTCAGGAATGGACAGGAGGAGGAGTATAGGAAACTGATACAGGACTTTGTGATATGGTGCAACTCAAACTACCTGCGTCTCAATATCACCAAAACCAAGGAGATGGTGGTGGACTTTAGGAGATCTAGGCCTCATATGGAGCCAGTGATCATTAATGGAGAATGTGTGGAGCAGGTTAAGACCTACAAGTATCTGGGAGTACAGTTAGACGAGAAGCTAGACTGGACTGCCAACACAGATGCCTTGTGCAGGAAGGCAGAGAGTCGACTGTACTTCCTAAGAAGGTTGGCGTCATTCAATGTCTGTAGTGAGATGCTGAAGATGTTCTATACGTCAGTTGTGGAGAGCGCCCTCTTCTTTGTGGTGGCGTGTTGGGGAGGAAGCATTAAGAAGAGGGACGCCTCACGTCTTAATAAGCTGGTAAGGAAGGCGGGCTCTGTCGTTGGCAAAGTACTGGAGAGTTTAACATCGGTAGCTGAGCGAAGGGCGCTGAGGTAGGCTACGGTCAATTATAGATAACTCTGAACATCCTCTACATAGCACCATCCAGAGACAGAGAAGCAGTTTCAGCGACAGGTTACTATCGATGCAATGCTCCTCAGACAGGATGAAGATGTCAATACTCCCCAATGACATTAGGCTTTACAATTCTACCGCCAGGACTTAAGAACTTTTTAAAAGCTATTATTAATGCTTTTTGAGATAGTGATTTAGATGCATATCATATTTTTTTTTACTGAGTTAAGTATTGTATGTAATTAGTTTTGCTACAACAAGTGTATGGGACATTGGAAAAAAGTTGAATTTCCCCATGGGGATGAATAAAGTATCTATCTATCTATCTATCCATCTATCTATCTACAAGTAAAGAAGCTACCGGGTCTCGCCATGTTATCTGATGTCGGGCATGATCAGGAACAGTCAACATGGATTTGTGCGTGGAAGGTCATGTTTGACAAACCTTATTGAACTTTTTGAAGAGGTTACTAGGAAACTTGACGATAGTAAAGCAGTGGATGTTGTCTATATGGACTTCAGTAAGGCCTTTGACAAATTTCCACATGGAAGGTTAGTTAGGAAGGTTCAATCGTTAGGTATTAATATTGAAGTAGTAAAATGGATTCAGCAGTGGCTGGCTGGGAGGTGCCAGAGAGTAGTGGTGGATAACTGTTTGTCAGGTTGGAGGACAGTGACTAGCGGTGTGCCTCAGGGATCTGTACTGGGTCCAATGTTGTTTGTCATATACGTTAATGATCTGGATGATGGGGTGATAAATTGGATTAGTAAGTATGCAGATGATACTAAGATAGGCGGCGTTGTGGATATTGAAGTAGGATTTCAAAATTTGCAGAGAGATTTAGGCCAGTTAGCAGAGTGATCTGAAAGATGGCAGGTCATCTTTCTGAAATTTGAAATGTCATCTGAAAGATGTCATTGTAGAGAGTCCAGAGGAGGTTCACAAGGATGATTTTGGGAATGAAGGGGTTAAAATATGAGGAGCACTTTGCAGCTTTGACCGTGTGCTCACTGGAACTCAGAAAAATGCGGGGGCATCTCATTGAAACCTACCGAATGTTGAAAGGACTGGATAAGGTGGATGTGGAGAAGGTATTTCCTGTGGTGGGTCACAGCCACAAAGTCGAGGGGCCACCTTTTCAAACGGAGGTAAGCAGCTTATTTTTTTTATTAGCCAAGGAGTATTGGATCTGTGGAATGCTCTGCCACAGACTGCGGTGGAGGCCGAGTGTGTGGGTATAATCGGGTAATTCCTGATCGTTCAGGGCATCAAAGGAAATGCGATAAAGCAGGTGCATGAGGTTGAATGCGATCCGGGATCAGCCATGATGGAAAGGCGGCAGACTCGATGGGCTGTATGGGCTGAGTCTCCTCCTATTACTGAAGGTCTCTGGACACAAGCCCCCACATTCATGAAGAATTTCCTCTGCTGTCTTCCAGCACAAAACATCCTTCGTACAGAATGCTCAGCAGAACTGAATGCACTTTTCATGAACGTTGTCAAGTCAGGCAACATCTATTGAGGGGAATAGAGACGATGTTTGGGACAGAACCCCTCCCTTACGGCTCTGACACAGGCCCTTCGGCCCAAACTTTCCAACCTGTCCCGGTGTCTATTTAAACTAATCCCTCTGCCTGCCCTTGATATAGAACATAGAAATCTACAGCAAATTACAGGCTCTTCAGCCCACAATGTTGTACCGACCATGTAACCTACTCCAGAAACTGCATATGATCTCTCTAGAATGTATAACCATCTATGTTTCTAAGCTCGATGTACCTATCGAAGATTCTCTTAAAATATCCTATTGTATCCACCTCCACCACCATTGCCGGCAGCCCATTCCAGCACCCACCACTCTCTGTGTAAGAAACTTACCCCTGACATTCCCTCGGTACCGACTCCCAAGCAGCTTAAAACTACGTCCCCTCGTGTTAGTCACTTCAAGCCTGGGAAAATGCCTCTGGTTCTCCACATGGTCAAAGCCTCCCATCATCTTATACACCTCTATCAGGTCCCCTCTCATCCTCCGTCGCTCCAAGAAGGAAAGGCCAAGTTCACTCAATCTATTCTCATAAGGCATGCTTTCCAATCCAAGAGCAACATCCTTGTAAATCTACTCTACACTCTCTATAGTATCCACATCCTTCCTGTAGTAAGGTCACCAGAACTGAACACAGGACTCCCAAGTGGGGTCCAACTAAGTCCACAGCCCTGCTGTATTGGGGTACAATTACTTATGTATAGGTTAGGAGAAATATAGCTTCAACATCACCTCAGAGCTCTTGAACTCAATCCCACGGTTGATGAAGGCCATCACACCAGACCCCTTCCTAACGACACTGCCAAACTCCACAGCAGCTTTGAGTGTCGTATGGACATGGACCCCAAGATCTCTCTGACCTTCCACAATGCCTAGAGTCTTACCATTAATAGTATATTCTGTGTTCAAATTTGACCTGCAGAAATGAATCACTTCGTCTATGTTGAACTCCATCTGCCACTTCCCGGTTCTGCATCCGAGGCGAGGAAATAGATTGCTGAGCCTCTGGCTCGGATCATTATGTCCTCATTGTCCACGGGAATGGTCCCGGAGGATTGGAGGGAGGCAAATGTTGTCCCCTTGTTCAAAAAGGGTAGTAGGGATAGTCCGGAGAATTATAGACCATTGATCCTTACATCTGTGGTGGGAAAGCTGTTGGAAAAGATTCACAAAGATCGGATCTATTGGCATTTAGAGAATCATGGTCTGATCAGTGACAGTCAGCAAGGCTTTCTGAAGGGCAGATCGTGTCTAACAAGCCTGATGGAGTTCTTTTCGCAGGTGACCAGGCATATAGATGAGGTTCGTACAGTGGATGTGATCTACATAGATTTTAGTAATGCATTTGATAAGGTTCCACACGGTAGGCTTATTCAGAAAGTCATAGGGCATGGGATCCAGGGATGATTGACCAGGTGGATTCAGAATTGGCTTGCCTGCAGAAAGCAGAGAGTTGTGGTGGAGGGGGTACATTCGGATTGGAGGGTTGTGACCAGTGGTGTCCCACAATGATCAGTTCTGTGACCCCTACTTTTCGTGATTTTTATTAACGACCTGGATGTGGGGGTAGAAGGATGGGTTGGCAAGTTTGCAGAAGACACAAAGGTTGGTGGTGTTGTGGATAGTGCAGAGGATTGTCAAATATTGCAGAGAGACATTGATAGGATGCAGGATTGGGCTGAGAAGTGGCAGATAGAGTTCAAACTGGAGAAGTGTGAGGTGGTACACTTTGGAAGAACAAACTCCAAGGCAGAGTACAAAGTAAATGGCAAGATACTTGGAAGTGTGGAGGAGCAGAGGGATCTGGGGCTACATGTCCACAGATCCCTGAAAGTTGCCTCACAGGTAGACAGAGTAGTTAAGAAAGCTTATGGGGTGTTAGCTTTCATACGTCGAGGGATAGAGTTTAAGAGTCGCGATGTAATGATGCAGTTGTATAAAACTCTGGTTGGGCCACACTTGGAGTACTCTGTCCAGTTCTGGTCACCTCACTATTGGAAGGATGTGGAAGCATTGGAAAGGGTACAGAGGAGATTTAACAGAACGCTGCCTGGTTTAGAAAGTATGGATTATGATCAGAGATTAAGGGAACCAGGGCTTTACTCTCTGGACAGAAGGAGGATGAGAGGAGAAATGATAGAGGTATAGTTGATGTTAAGGGGAATAGATAGAGTGGACAGCCAGCGCCTCTTCCCCAGGGCACCACTGCTCAATACAAGAGGACATGGATTTAAGGTAAGGAGAGGGAAGTTCAAGGGAGATATTAGAGGAAAATTTTATACTCAGAGGGTGGTGCGTGGAATGCACTGCCCGAGTCAGTGGTGGAGGCAGACACACTAGTGAAGTTTAAGAGACTACTAGACAGGTATATGGAGGAATTTAAGCTTAGGGAGGCAGAGTTTAAGGGTCGGCACAACATTGTGGGCCGAAGGGGCTGTACTGTGCTGTATTGTTCTATGTTCTATCCATTTCTCGCTGGAATCTCTCTTTTAATTTATTTTTTTTACTGAAGGCACAACACAGTACAGAAAACGTAATGCATTACATTTTCCTCCATTTTGCTTTTATACCTTACCCCTAAACAACACCACAACGTCATCAGTGGCGCCTTCTGGGAGTTGTAGTTATTTGTCCTCGCTCGCTCCCTGTCAAAGCATGTTTCGTCAACCACCACAGACGTCACGGAAACAGACCCACCGAGGCGGGAAGGGGAATTACACCCGTCCTTGTTGGCGCCGAGGCCGGCGACACCAACAGAAGCGCCACGCTGAACTCCGTCATGGCGATGGAGCGGAAGAGGAGGGGCTGATCATGGGCCGATTTGCTCCAGCCTATCGTAGCTCAGACTTAACACTGACCCCTGCTGTCATTGGCTGTAGTGCCTGTCGCTCAAATGGGTACTCAGAGGGTGATTAGTTTATGTGAACGTCAGTCAGCCTTCCTGTCTTTATGAATTTGGATTTGGATTTATAACGGGTCAGGAAGCAATTTGGGAGAAATATGAGTTTTTATGTGATGGTGCATCAGTCCCCGAGTTACATTATTAACAATAAAAGGGCAAAGGCCGTGGTGAGGAAGGAGGTGATTTACTGGAGGTTATATGGAGATAATATTGGAAGGGATATCAAACTTGGAATTGTTTGGGATATGATGCAAAAAATGGCGGTTTTGGGGGGATCATACTATTCCACTGTTGATTAATGAGGGCAAAATGATTGTTACTGAAACAGGGAAGGTTGTGTTATTGGCTGGGTCATTTGTTGAGATTCATAATCAGGATAATTTAAGTGAAGAAGTTAAACAATGTAGGGATATGTTTTTCAGTGCTGGAATGATGTGCTGGAAGTCAGCTGTAGCAGTGATGGTATCACTGATGGAGAGATTTCTTTGTATGAATTTAAGAAGTCTATTTATAATGCAGGTCAGGTGTTCCCAGGAAAGAGTGGTATTTGAAATTGTAATTGTATATAATTCGCTTTTGTGAAAATATTAAATGTTTGAATTGCGCATCTACTTTCCTCATGGAAAATGGAAATAGTAGTGCCTATTCTGAAACCTGGCAGATCCCCATTTGATCCTTCTAGTTAAAGGCCTATATCGTGAATGTCTCATTTATGTAAACATATGGAATGTATAATTTTTATGAGTTTTTTTGGATGGACTGTCCAAGTACCGGTCAGCATGTTATGTTTGTGTTTCTATGAGATAGAGAATGGGATCCCACAAGGCAGTATTTGTAGCCCTTCATTATTTAATATTATGATTAATGATATTTTCTCTGAGATGGGAAAATGGGATACCCTGCGTAAATCACAATATACAGATGACGTAGCTTTATAGATTAGAGGTATTAATTGCAATTTACAATTAATAGGTCAAACAGTGTGCAGATTGATGAGGATTTTAAGCTTTCAGTCGTTAAAACACATTACGTGGTTTACAAACAGCATTAATAGACTTGCACCTGATTTTCAATTATGTCATTAATATCTTGAGGAAGTGTCAGTGGTAAGATTTCTCAGTATGTGGATGGATAATAAGCTGTCGTGGAAGCACCTATCAGTAAAATAATTGATAAATGTAAAGGAGCTTTAAATCTCTTCAGACATCTATGTGGGTATTCTTGGGTGCAACTTGAAAATCTTTGTTGACCAGTTATATTTGTTTAATTTCATCTGTTCTTGATTATGTCTGTGTGGTTTATGGATCAGCTTCATCTTCAAATTAAAAATGTTTGTATGTGATACAATTACAGACTTTAAAAATGTGTTCTGGTGCGGTAATGTTGTCTCCTGTTTTGGCTTTACTGATTGCAATGGGACAATTTCCCTCAAAGTAACAGAGGTTCAAGTTGATGTCAACATACTGGATTAATTTGCGGGGGCAAGGAAAGATCATCCTGTTAAAGATGTGCTGGAGGATGGTTGGGTACATCACAAGAAGAGAGTTTTTTGTTTTGGGTGGCTGGGTTCTTATCACACTGGGAATATGGGTGTATTTGATGATACAATATGTCCCACTACAGCTTTCTCTATAACCCCACCTTCCTTTTTCCAATGACTTCAGTTGATTTTAGGTTACACGATCGGATTCTGTTCTGCCTGAGAGTCTGTTGGTTCATCAGTATATTAATGAAAATTATTATCATACGGTAACCATTTTTACAGATGAATCAAAAGATAAGTTAACTGGGGATGTTGGTGTGGCTGTTTTTGTGTGCCTGAATTGCAGGTAATGATAAAGAAATGACATGTCATTTATCAGCATAGGAAGCAGAGTTCTTTCCCAACAGTATAGGCTTACAGTGGGTGGAGGAAATTGGTCCTTATAATTTGCTCAGAATACATTTCGGTTTTGATGAGTCTTAAACAGGTCATTCTGGCAGTAGGTCAGATTGACTGTTGGAAACTTGTCAAACCGTATTTCATATATAAAGTTTGATTTATATGTCTGCACATTATGGGCCCTGCACATCACACTGTTGAGGGAAATGATGGGGTTGACTGTTTTGCACCAAAAGCTGTTAAATGTTAAGCTGTGGATATAGACCTTCCTCGTGGCAAATTAGAAGCTAAAGGGTTGGTAGTGTTAAGAATTAGGGGCTTGTGGCAAGACGTAGGATAATGGACATAAGGACAGACACCTTAACAGAATACATAAACCTGTTGGGTTTATAGAAGAAGGGCTTAAAGCAAGGGAATGACATTGACATGACATAGAAATGTCCACACTATGCTTAATTATCCCTTGTAACTAAGTGGAAAACTTCATTCTGTGTCGTGTACATTTTGTCATTATGAAACTGTCGAAACACATACTATTTCAATGTGAAGCGTATAAGGCTGAAGAAAAATCAAATGCAGTCTTCAGTACAATCTTTGCGAGGGTAGATAGTTTTCAAATAAAAACTATTAAATTATGGGACTGACTTTAAATCAATTCACAGTCTGAGCTGGAAAAGGCATGTAATAATTGTGTTAAACCTAAGGAAATGACATACAGGGTAGCAAAGGTGAGTGGGATGTTGGATTATTGGGATGCTCTTAAATTCCAACAAAAGGCAACGAAAAAAGCCATAAGAATGTTCAAGACGAAATATGAGGGCAAACTGGCCAATAATATAAATCAGGATACTAAAAGTTTAGTTTTCAGTTACATGAAGAGTGAAAGGGAGATGAGAGTTGATACTAGACCACTGGAAAATGATGCTGGTGAAGTAGTAAAGGGGGACAAAGAAATGGCAGATGAACTTAATGAACAATCTTCACTGTCTTTTCCGGTCAGCACCGCCCCCACTTGTCCCATTTAACTGGTCTCATTACGGGTGGACTTTAGGACCCGGGAGAGCTCAGGACCCGCAGCCCGCAGCTGCTGCTGAATCCCCGGTGTTTCTGTTCGGTTGACGGATGTGGTGAACGAGTTAAAATTAATCGATCGACAATTCTCATGTCGTGTTTATTTCACTCCATAGAACCAAAGAAGACTACAGCACAGAAAACAGGCAATTTGGCGCTTCTAGTCTGTGCGGAGACTTTATTCCGCTCGTCCCATTGACCTGCACCCAGTCCGTAACCCTCCAGACCTCTCCCATCCAGGTATCTATCCAATTTATTCTTAAAACTTAAGAGTGAGCCCGCATTCACCCCGTCAGATGGCAGCTCGTTCCACACTCCCACCACTCTCTGAGTGAAGAAGTTCCTCCTAATGTTCCCCCTTAAGCTTTCCCCTTCCATCCTAAAACCATGTACTCTCGTATTTATCGTTCCTAATCTAAGTGGAAAGAACCTACTCGCATTTTCTGTCTATATCCCCCATAATTTTGTAAACATTCATCAAATCTCCCCTCATTCTGTCAGGGCCCCTGCAATTTCTACTCTAGTCTCTCTCAAGGTCCGAGGAAATATCAAGTCAGGCCCGGGGATTTATCTACCTTTATGCGCTGTAAGGCAGCAAGCACCTCCTCCTCTTTAATCTACAAATGTTCCATGACACTACTGTTTGTTTCCCTTCCTTCCGTATACACTATGCCAGTTTCCTGAGTAAATACTGATGCAAAAAAACTGTTTAAGATCTCCCCCATCTCGTAAGGCTCCACACATTGACGACCACTCTGATCTTCTCGGGGACCAATTTTGTACTTTACTATCCTTTTACTCTTAATATACTTGTAGAAACCCTTCAGGATTTCCTTCACATTATCTGCCAAAGCCACCTCATGTCTTTTTTTCCTTCCTAATTTCCTTCTTTAGTATTTTCTTACGTTTTCTATACTCTTTAAGTAACTCATTTGCTCTTTGTTGCCTCTACCTGCTATACACTTCTCTCTTTTTCTTAACAGTGAAAACCAAGGTTCCTTATGCCTGTTAACTTTGTCTTTAATCCTGGCAGGAAAATGGAAACGCTGCACCCTAAAAATTTCACATTTGGAGGCCTTCCACTTACTGAACACATCCTTGTCGGGAAAAAAAAACTTACCCCAATCCACTCTTCCTAGATCTTTTTTCATTTCCACAGAATTAGCCCTTCTGCTATTTAGAACCTCAACTCGAGCACCAGACCTATCCTTATCCATAATTAACTTGAAACTAATGACATTATGTTCACTGGACCCAAAATGTTCGCCTACACATACTTCTGTCACCTCACTGTCTGGTTTCCTAATAGGAGATCAAGTATAGCATCCTCTCTCGTAGGTACCTCTATATATTGATTTTAGAAAACTTTCCTGAAAACATTTCACAAACTCCAAGCCATCTAGTCTTTTTACAGTTTGGGAGTCCCAGTCAGTATGTGGAAAGTTAAAATCCCCTACTATTACAACTTCCTGTTTCTTACATCGGTCTACTATCTTTATACAGATTTGCTCCTCCAATTCTCTCTGACTATTGGGCGGTCTATAATACACCCCTATTAGTGTGGTCACCCCTTTCCCGTTCCCCAGTACAGCTGTGATATTTTCCCTGACTAGTAATGCCACTCCTCCCCTTTCATCCCTCCCCCTCTATCATGTCTGAAACAACGAATATTTCTATCATGTATAAATCTTAGGTGAGAGTTTATCTTTTTGTATTAATGTATTAAAAATAAATTATAAATTCTACCAATGGAACCTCTTACTAAAGGATTCATATTCAAAATAGTATCCAACAAATCAGATTCTTGCATATATGGAAACTTAGATAATTATTTTTGTAAAAAAATGTCTAACCTGAAGATATTGCAGAAAGTGTGTATGAGGGAGAGAATATTTGCTAATTAACTCTTCAAAATCATCAATCGACCATCACAAAATAAATGATAATAAAAATAAATAAATCTGCAAAAATGATCCCCTTAATCACTAAATATTAAACAAGTTTGGGAGAGAGAACTTAATATGAACTTTGTTAATGAGGATGGTCAATTCTTCTTCGATATGTGCCAATCAGTGTTTAATTCAATTTAACATTGTTCACTGTTACTATTTAACAAAGGAGAGACTATCCAAAATATTTCCTAACATAGACAATTATTGCGATAGGTGTAAAACTGAAGTAGCCACTTTTTCACATATGTTCTGGTCATGTTCTTCATTATTTTCTTTTGGAAATCTTTGTTTTCTACAATTTCTAAAGTTCTGAAAATTAATTTACAACCTAATGTATAAACCTTTGAATTCTGTCTACACATGCAGTCCTCGCATGACATTAATCCTCTCCACCTCACTATCTGCTCTAACACTCTGGTTCCCCTCCCTCTCAAAAACTAGGTTAAATTCCCTGGAGCAGCACTAGTAAATCTACCCGCAAGGATGTTAGTCCCCCTCCAGTTCAGGGGCAAACCGACCCGTCGGAACAGGCCCCACCTTCCCGGGAACAAAGCCCAATTGTCCAGAAACATGAAGCTCTCCCTCCTGCACAATCTCCTTAGCCATGTATTTAGCTGCACTCTCCGCACATTTATATTTACAGGGACTTTACTCCTGATGCCGGTCCTGGGACCCGACCCGTTTACAGACCCGGAGCGGAACCGGAGCAGATTCTCAGCCACTGGTTTTCATCCCCAGTCCGGAAGAGAGGATAAAGTTTCCCCGTGAATTTATTCCCAGTGAAGGTGTGGAGATGGGACTTAGTCTCCGCGTTGTAAAATGAAACTGTCCCGGACTCGTAACTGAGATAAACTCCCACCCTCCCGGGAATGGGACCGGCAGCGAGACGGGTCTCGGGGGAGGGGAGATCACGATGGAGGTGGAATACCAGGTAGAGACCACGGAACACGTCACAATCCGGAAGCAACACGTCATTATCCCGATGTAACACATCATAATCCCGATGTAACACGTCATAATCCCGCCCGATGACCCAGAATCCGGTCTCCGGTCTCAGACTGACCCGTCCCTTCCTCTCCCCAGACTCTGCGGCGACTCCCAGACACCAGACCCGATTCCCCGTCACCTCCACCTCCCAGTAATGTCTCCCCGATGTGAATCCCTCCGATCCCAGCACAAAAACCCGGTTTGTGAATCTCTTCCCGGTGTCAGGGAGATTCCTCCGGGTCCCGGTCGATCTCACACTCTTCCGATCCTCAGACACCTCGAGCTGCACATGCGCCGTTTCCACATCCAGGGTGACAGAGACTGGGGGGAGAAGCAGAGAATTAGAGAGTCGCCGGGGATCGGGGGGAATCTCGGGCAGCGCGGCCCCGGGGATCGGTCGGGGGCGGAGACTCGGGCAGCGCGGCCCCGGGGATCGGGGAGAGAATCGGGCGGCACGGCCCCGGGGATCGGCGGTGGGGGGAAACTCGGGCAGCGCGGTCCCGAGGATCGGGGGGAGACTCGGGCAGCGCGGCCTTGGGGAGTGCGGGGAGACTCGGGCAGCGCGGCCCCGGGACCGAGGGAAAGGCCGCTAGGCCTCAGGCGCGGTCAGTTGGCCGACACGAACCTCTGACTCGACAAAAGCGTATGGACAAGTAATATCTCCCCAAGGGTTTTACGCTGGACGGGGAGCAGAGAGACTCCTGGCCCTTGACTCCTCAGACAGGGGAAACATCCTCCCTCACTCCTGCCTGTTGACCCCTGAAAGAATTTTGTGTTTCCCTGTGATCTCCTCTCATTCTTCGAAACTGGGAACAGAGTACATAGAGCAGTACAGCACAGGAACAGGCCCGTTATACAATGTTCACATTCATTTGTGAGTGTGAAGTGGGACAGTGTAATGGTTTGAGACAGTAAAGGAGGTGATACTGGGAACCAGTAGGGGAGAGGTGAATGGCAGATTAAACCAGGAGGGGGAGGGGTGGAAAGCCTGTGGGTGAACTGTGTGTGTAGACGTAATCAGAAGCTGGAGGGGGCAAAGATGGCAGATGAGGATGACTTTGTCCCCTTTTCCACTACCCCATCCCCCACAGCCCCTCATTAGGACAGGGGATGAATTTGCAGGAATCCTTAAGCGACACAGGTCCTGATGAAGTGTTTCAGTCTGAACCGTGGACTGTTTACTCTTTTCCATAGAAACTTCCCGGCCTGCTGTTCCCCCAACAATTTGTGTGTGTTACTCTGCTTTAAATATACTCAATTATTTGGCCTCCACAGCTGCCTGTGGCAGATTCACTATCCTGTGGATAAAGGAATTCCTCCTCATCTCTGTCCTGAATGGACATCCCTGTAGTCAGAGGCTGTGCTTACCGTTCTCGACCCACCCACATCCTCCCAACATCAACTCTCTCCAGACAGGTGTCAGAGAGATCTGGCGAGACACTTCATCAGGACCTGTGTAGCTTGGATTACCAGCATCTGCAGATTTTCTCCTGTTTGATTTTTAAAGCAGAAGTTAATAAATTAACTTCTTGATTAGTCAGAGTCTCAAAAGTTATGGGGAGGAAGCGGAAGAATAGGGTTTAGAGGGATAATAAATCAGCCATTCTTTTAAACTTCGGTGCGTACAGGCCCAGAACCATCAAACACTCCTCATATGTTAACCCTTTCATTCCCGGAATCATTCTTGTGAATCTTCTGGACCCCCTTCAATGCCAGTACATGGTTTCCGATAGAAGGGACCCAAAACTGCTCACAATACTCCAAGTGTGGTCTGACCAATGCCTTATTAAAATCTCAGAATTACATCCTTGCTCTTGTACTCTAATCCTCTCGAAATGAAAGCAAACATTGAGTTTGCCAAACTTACCACTGACACAAACTGCAAGTTAACCTTCAGGGAATCCTGCACAATGACACCCATGTCCCATAGCACCTCTGATTTTTGAATTTTCGCCCTGTTTACAGAAATGTCTATGTCTTTATTCCTTCAATCAAAGTCGTACCTGCCTAAGTTTGTACCTGTCAAACTCTACCTGTGCTACAAGATCCTTATTCCTTATACTGGTGCATTCAAATAAGACCATAAGACAAAGCAGCAGAAGCCGGACATTCGGCCCTTCGAATCTGCTCCGCCATTTTATCATGAGCTGATCCATTCTTCCATTTATTCCCACTCTCTCACCTTCTCCCTATGAACTTTGATGCCCTGGCTACTCACATACCTATCTATCTCTGTCTTAAATACACCCAATGACTTGACCTCCACTGCCGCAAGAAATTCATAGATTCACCGATTCACCACCCTCTGGCTAAAAACATTTCTTCGCATCTCCCTTCTGAATGGGCACCCTTCAATCCTTAAGTCATGCTCTCTCGTACTAGACTCTCCCCACCATGGGAAACAACTTTGCCACATCCACTTTGTCCATGCCTTTTAACATTCGAAATGTTTCTGTGAGGTTCCCCCTCATTCTTCTAAACTCCACCGAGTACAGTCCAAGAGCGGTCAAATTTTCCTCATATGTCAACCCTCTCTTTCCCGGAATCATTCCAGCGTATCTTCTCTGAACCCTCTCCAATGTCACAACATCCTTTCTTAAATAAGGTGCCCAAAACTGCACACAGTATTCCAAGTGAGGTCTTACCAGTTTCTTTTCGAGCCTCAGCATCACATCTCTGCTCTTATATTCTATTCCTCTAGAAATGAATGCCAACATTGCATTCGCCTTCTTCACCACCGACTCAACCTGGAGGTTAACTTTAAGGGTTTCCTGCAGGAGCACTCCCAAGTCCCGTTGGATCTCAGAACTTTGAATTCTCTCTCCATTTAAATAATAGTCTGCCCGTTTATTTCTTCTACCGAAGTGCATGACCATACACATTTCAACATTGTATTTCATTTGCCACTTCTTTGACCATTCTCCCAATCTATCCAAGTCTTTCTGCAGACTCTCTGTTTCCTCAGCACTGCCGTCCCCTCTACCTATCTTTGTATCATCAGCAAATTTAGCCACAAAGCCATCTATTCCATAATCCAAATCGTTGATATACAACGAAAAAAGGAGTTGCCCCAACACGGACTCCTGTGAACACCACTGGTAACTGGCAGACAACCAGAATAGGATCCTTTATTCCCACTCTCTGTTTCCTGCCAATCAGCCAATGCTCTATCCACATATGTAAATTTCCCGTAATTCCATCGGCTCTTATCTTGTTGAGCGGCCTCATGTGCGGCACCTTGTCAAAGGCCTTCTAAAAATCCAAATACACAACATCCACTGCATCTCCCTTGTCTAGCCTACTTGTAATCTCCTCAAAAAATTTCAATGGGTTGTCAGGCAGGATTTTCCTGTAAGGAAACCATGCTGAGTTTGGCCTATCTTGTCATATGCCTCCAGATACTCGGTAACCTGATCCTTGACAATTGACTCCAACAACTTCCCAACCACCGATGTCAAGCTAACAGATCTATAATTTACTTTTTGCTTCCTTGCCCCTTTCTTAAATACCAGAGTGGCATTTACAATCTTCCACTCCTCCGGTACCATGCCAGAATCTAGTGACTTTTGAAAGATCATTGCTGATGCCTCCGCAATCTCCACAGCTACTTCCTTAAAAACACAAGGGTGCATTCCATCTGGTCCTGGAGATTTATCTACCCTTAGACTATTCAGCTTCCTGAGTACTTTCTCTGTCTTAATTGTGACTGCTCACACTTCTCTTCCCTGACACCCTTGAGTGTCCGGTATACTGCTGATATCTTCCTCAGTGAGGACTGATGAAAATACTCGTTCAGTTCCTCAACCATCTCCTTATCTCCCATTACAATTACTCCAGCATCATTTTCTATCTGTCCTATATCCACTCTCACCCGTTTTTTTATTCTTTATATACTTGAAAAAGCTTTTAGTATATTCTTTGATATTATTTGCGAGCTTCCTTTCATAGTTTGCCTTTTCCCTTTGAATGGCCTTCTTAGTTTCCTTTTGTAAGCTTTTAAAAACTTCCCAATCCTCTGTCTTCCCACTAATTTTTGCTTCCTTGAATGCCCTCTCCTTTGCTTTTACTTTGGCTTTCTCTTCTCTTGTCAGCCACGGTCGCATCATTTTTCCATTCGAAAATTTCTTCTTTTTTGGAATATATCTGTCTTGCACCTTCCTCACTTCTCGCATAAACTCCAGCCACTGCTGCTCTGTCGTCCACCCGCCAGTGTCCCTTTCCAGTCAAATTCGGCCAGTTCCTCTCTCGTGCCACTGTAATTTCCTTTACTCCACTGAAATACCGACACATCGGATTTCAGCTTCTCTTTCTCAAATTTCACAGTGAACTCAATCATGTTACGATCACTGTCTCCTAAGGGTTCCTTCACCTCAATCACTTTAATCACCTCTGGGTCATTACACAATATCCAATCCAGTACATCTGATCCCCTAGTGGGCTCAACAACAAGCTGTTCTGAAAAGCCATCTCATAGACATTCTACAAATTCTCTCTCTTGAGATCCAGTGACGACCTGATCTGCCCAATCCACTCGCATGTTAAAATCCCCCACAATTATCATAACACTGCCCTTCTGGCAAGCCTTTTCTATTTCCTGTTGTAGTTTGTAGTCCGCCTCACTGCATCTGTTAGGAGGCCAGTATATAACTGCCATCAGGGTCCTTTTACCCCTGCGATTTCTTAGCTCAACCCATAAAGATTCTGCACCTTCCGATCCTATGTTATCTCTTTCTAATGATTTAACATCATTTCTTACCAATAAAGCCACGCCACCCCCTCTGCCTACCTGCCTATCATTCCGATACATAGTGTATACTTGGACGTTCAGCTCTCAGAGACATGCATCCTTTAGCCACGTCTCAGTGATGGCCACAAAATTATACCTGCCAATCTGTAGCGGTACGACAAGATCATCCACCTTATTCCTTATGCTGTGTGTATTTAAGTATAACACCTGACGTCCAGTATTTGGTACTTTTTGATTTGATTGCACTGCAACTCATCCCATTGGCTACAAATTTGCTCCATCACCTGCCTATCGTTAGTGAAATCTTTACTGCTCACAATCTTAGATATATCTCTGTTTTCCCCCTCCTCCGCTCTATCATTCCGGTTTTCCATCCCCCTGCCAAATTAGTTTAAACCCTCCCTAACAGCTCTATTAAACATTCCCGCTATGATATTGATCCCCCTTCGGGTTCAGGTGTAACACGTACCCTGGCACCTGGAAGGTAGCACACCATGCGGGTATCTCTATCAGGCTCACAGAATCTCCTGTCTGTTCCCCTGACTATGGAATCCCCTATGACTACCGCATTCCTCTTCTCCCTCCTTCCCTCCTGCACAACAGCGCCAGGCTCAGTGCCAGAGACCCGGTCACCGTGGCCGTCCCCTGTCATGTCATCCCCCTCAACAGCATCCGAAAGAATATACTTGTTGCTGAGGGGGGCAGCCACTGGGGTGCTCTT
Organism: Hemitrygon akajei; assembly: GCF_048418815.1. Classification (NCBI taxonomy): domain Eukaryota; kingdom Metazoa; phylum Chordata; class Chondrichthyes; order Myliobatiformes; family Dasyatidae; genus Hemitrygon; species Hemitrygon akajei. The sequence continues at coordinate 1,407,035 of NW_027332012.1, forward strand.
CACTATCCGGGCATTTCCCTTCCCTCTCCTGACAGTCACCCAGTTTTCTGACCCCCATAGCCTAGGGATGACTACCTCCCTGTAGCTCCTGTCTATCACCTCTTCATTTTCTCTAATAAGCAGTAGGTCATCAATCTGCAGCTCCAGATCCCTAACACGGTCTCCGAGGAGCTGAATCTCGGTTCACCTGGTGCAGATGTGGCTATCAGGGAGGCTGGAGGTCTCCCAGGATTCCCACATCTGACACCCTGAACAAAGCACTAACCCTGCAGACATGCTACCTAATTCTACAGGAATGAAACAAAGAAAGATAGGTCTACTCACCCACTTACTTCGCCAAACACACGGACTTTTTGAACCGTCAGCTAATGTGCCCTGCTGTTCCCCCGTCCGTCCGGGCCGATTTGCCAAGGGGAGAAAAAGAGTCGGTGCCTCGCTCTCGCCTCTTCCCGTTACCGCCTAAGCCCGTTGAGCCAAAGCCCTACACTCTGCTGCCACCCACTCCGCTGCCCGCTGTATAGGGTGGTCATCTTTTTAAACTCTCGGCACTGTCCTGCGCAGTCTCGCCGTTCTTGTACGCGAAGTTTTTTTTAAAAAACTGCCTTCCTTCAGAATTTAGCTCCCACGCCGCCCTTCTTGTCCCAATATAAAATAATACCTTCAGTCCTGTATTCATCAGCCTATTCCACGCTGTCCACATGAAATTCAGCAAGGCCTTTGATCTCGATGATAGACCACACTTGGAGTATTGTCTGCATTTCCGGTTCCCGAATATGGGGAGGATATCCTTACACTGGACAGGAGGCTTCAGGAGGATGTTACCAGGACTGGGGTCTTGGGTTAAAAGCAGAGAGTGGATAAACTTGGGCCATTCAGCTGTAGTGTAGGATGTTCAGGTATGACCGTTTATCGAGGTAAATAATCCGTAAGGAGCTTAAATAACATTTATTTTTCCAAGAAATGGGAGTACAGAACCACAGGCCTCAGATTGAAAGTGAGACGGGAAATTTTTCTGAGTGGTCTATCAGGTAACATTCTCATAGAGAGGGATGTTGGTAAATGGAATTTGCCCACAGACACTGGAGAAAAAGGTAAAAATAAAATATTTTAAAATAAATTTGGGCAGGTACACAGATGGGAAATGGTTAGAGGGATGGGGGGGGGGCGCAAACACACACAAATGGGCCATGCTCAAGAAGACATCTTAGTCTTGCAGATTGATGAAGTGGGCCGTGAGTTCAACATCCGTCAAACCCTCCCAGATCATCCTCCTGAGGAATCTCACCCCGGAGTCTGTCTGTGAAGTGTTGATGTGACGTCACGTCAGAGGGCAGCTCAGTGCCACAGAACAGACAGACTGGGTAAGGACGGCAGATTTCAATCCTAAATGGGAATTTTTGCCTATTTCTGTGGCCGTGTGTCACACTCTGATAATATATTGTGTGTTTGTGTGTGTGTGTGTGTGTGTCTGTGTGTGTGTGTGTGTCTGTGTGCGTGTGTGTGTTGATTGTGGTAAATATCCGTGTGGTGTGTATACACATTGAAGGAGCGTGTGCACATTGAAGAATTTGTATGTTACAGTGTGTCATCACATGTCTGGTGTGTGTTGACAATGTGTCACCCGTGATTGAGTTGTTTAAATGAATAAATGACTGTCTCTGAAGAGATTGGTTTCCAGGTTACTGACGGAAATAACAACGTACATTGCTGAGGCTCTGACTACAATCTGCCAATCCTTCCTGTGTATGTGTGTGAGGGAGCTTTGCCAGGCCGGTTATGCTGTGTGTGCTTCTCCCGAGATGAAATCTTGATCCACGTCAATGCTTGTTGGTGTGTCCGAGCTCATTCTCACAAAGCTTCAATGTAGTGGTCTGATCACCATAAGACACAGGAGCAGAATTAGGCCATTTGCCCATCGAGTCTGCTCCGCCATTCAATCATGGCTGATCTTTTTTTTCCCTCCTCAGCCCCACTACCTGGTCTTCTCCCCGTAACCTTTGATGCTGTGTCCAATCTAGAACCTATCAAACTCTGCCTTAAATACACCCAACAAGTTCCACAATTTCACCAGCTGCTGGCTCAAATTTCCCCGCATCTGTTTTAAATAGACCCCCCTCTATCTTGAGGCTGTGCCCTCTTGTCCTAAACTCCACCACCATGGGAAATATTCTTTCCACATCTACTCTGTCTAGGACTTTCAACATTCGAAAGGGTTCAATGAGATTCCCCCTCATCTTTCTAAATTCCAGCGAGTACAGACACAGAGCTATCAAACGTTCCTAGTATGATAACCCTTTCATTCCAGGAATCATCCTTATGAAATGAACCTTCTGCAATGCCAGCACATCTTTTCTTAGATGAGGAGCCCAAAATTGTTCACAATACTCAAGGTGAGGCCTCACCAGTGCCTTATCAAGCCTCAGCATCACATCCCTGCTCTTGAATTGAATGCTATCAAAACACCTTGAATTGAATGCTAACATTGGATTTGCCTTCCTCACCACTGAATCCACCTGCAAGTTAACCTTTAGGGTGTTCTGCAGGATGACCGCTAAGTCCATTTTCATCTCAGCTTTTTGGGTTTTCTCCCCATTTGAAAAAAAAAATCTGCACATTATTTCTACGACCACAGTGCATGGCCATGCATTTTCCAACATCGTATATCATTTGCCACTTTCTTTCCCATTCTCCTCATCCAAGTCCTTGTCCAGCCTAACTGTTTCCTCAACACTACCGGCCCCTCCACCAATCTTCATATCATCTGCAAAACTTGAAAACAAAGCCATCTACTCCAGGACAAGAGGGTATGACTTCAGGATTGAAGGATTTCCTTTTAGAACTGAGATGCGGAGAAACTACTTTAGTCAGTGTGTGGAAAATCTATGGAATTTGTTGCCACAACTGGCTGTTAAGGCCAAGTCTTATTTAAAGCAGAGATAGATAGGTTCTTGATTAGCCAGGGCATCGAAGGGTATAGGGTGAAAGCAGGGGAGTGGGGATCACCGGAAGAATTAGATCAGCCCATGACTGAATTGTGGAGCAGACTCAATGGGCCGAATGGCCTACTTCTGCTCCTATATCTTATGGTCTATTCCATCACCTAAATCTTGATATACAGCATAAAATGCAAGTGTCCTAACACTGACCCCTGTGGAACACGAGTCACTGGCAGCCAACCAGAAAAGGATCCCTTTACCCTCATTGGCTGTTTCCTACCAATCAGCCAATGTTCTAACCATGCCTGTAACTTTTCTGTAATACCATGGCCTCTTAACCTGGTTACTACCTTCATGAGTGGCACCTTGCCAAAGGCTTTCCGAGATTCCAAATATACAACATCCACTGCATCCCCTTTATCTATCCTGCTTGTAATCTCCTCAAAGAATCTCAACAGGTTTGTCAGTCAGGATATTCCCTTACTAAAGCCATGCTGACTTGACCTATCTTGTCCAGTGTCACCAAGTATTCCATAACCTCATACTTAACAATTGACTCCAATTTCTTCCCAACCACAGAGGTGAGCCTAACTGGTCTATAATTTCCTTTCTGCTGTCTTCCTCCTTACTTGAAGAGTTAAGTGACATTTGACATTTTCCAGTCCTCTGGCACCATGCCAAGGTCCAATGATTTTTGAAAGATCATTTGAAATGCCTCCACAATGTCTACCACAACCTCTTTCAGAACACTAGGGTGCAGTTCATCTGGTCCGGGTGACTTATGTACCTTTAGGTCTTTCAGCTTTTTGAGCACCTTCTCCCTTGTAACAGTAACTGCACTCACTTCTCTTCCCTCGCAATCTTCAACACCGGGCACAGTGCTCGTGTCTTCCATGGTGAAGACTGGTGCAAAATATTTAGTTTATCTGCCATCTCTTTATCCCGCGTTATTATATATCCGGCCTCATTTTCTAGCGGTCCTATATCCACTCTCATCTCTGTTTTATTTTTTTACAACACTTGAAAAACAATTTAATATTGTTTGCTAACTTGTTTTACAAAGACAGGTGTGTAAAAAGGGCCTGGAGGATTTTTGGAGACCAGAGTCACCCCAAACACAAACTGTACCAGTTGCTACCATCCGGGACACGGTACCGCAGATTAAAAGCCAGGAGCAACAGGCTCCGGGACAGCTTCTTCAACCAGGCCATCAGACTGCTTAACTCATGCTGACACAACTGTGTTTCTATGTTATACTGACCAACATGTTTTTCATATTATTCATCATAAATTACTATAAATTGCGCATTGCACATATAGATGGAGGCGTAACGTAAAGATTTTTAATCCTCATGTATATGAAGGATGTAAGTAATAAAGTCAATTCAACTCAAATCAATTTCTTATTCATTCTTTCCCACCCAATCATCCTTTTAGTTCCTTTCTGTAGATATTTAAAAGCTTCCCAATCCTCTGTCTTCCTACTAATTTTTGTTTAGTTGTATGCCCTCTCTTTTTCCTTTACATTAACTTGTCTTCCCTTCTCAGCCACGGTTTTGCTATTTTGCCATTTGAGTATTTATTTATTTTCGGAATTTTTCTATCCTTCACCTTTCTCATTTTCCCAGAAACTGACACCATTTCTGCTCTGCTCTCATCCCTGCCAGCATCTCCTTCCAATTTGCTTTGGCCAGGCCTCTCTCAGACCACTGTAATTTATTTCACTCCTCTGAAATACTACAATGTCAGACTTTACTTTCTCCTTATCAAATATCAAATTGAACTCAGTCGTGTTGTGAGCACTGCCTTCCAAGGGTTCTTTTAACTACTCACCTCTGGTTCAATAGATAACACCCAATCCAGTAGAGCAGTTCCCGAGTAGGCTCAACGACAAACTGCTCTAGAAAGCCATCACATTGCATTCAACAAACTCACTCTCTTGAGATCCTTTACCAACCTTATTTTCCCAATTGACCTGCATATTGAAATCTCCCATGATTATCGTAACATTGTCCTTTTCATCAGCCGTTTCTATTTCCAGTTGTAATCTGTGGGCCCCAACCCACTGACTGTTGGGAGGCCTGTATATGACTGCTGTCAGTGTAATTTTTACTTTTGCAGTTCTTTATCTCAACCCACAAGGATTCAACATCTTCCAATCCTATGTCACATCTGATAGATAGATAGATAGATAGATAGATAGATAGATAGATAGATAGATAGATAGATAGATAGATAGATAGATAGATAGATAGATAGATAGATAGATAGATAGATAGATAGATAGATACTTTATTCATCCCCATGGGGAAATTCAACTTTTTTTCCAATGTCCCATACACTTGTTGTAGCAAAACTAATTACATACAATACTTAACTCAGTAAAATAATATGATATGCATCTAAATCACTATCTCAAAAAGCATTAATAGCTTTTAAAAAGTTCTTAAGTCCTGGCGGTAGAATTGTAAAGCCTAATGGCATTGGGGAGTATTGACCTCTTCATCCTGTCTGAGGAGCATTGCATCGATAGTAACCTGTCGCTGAAACTGCTTCTCTGTCTCTGGATGGTGCTATGTAGAGGATGTTCAGAGTTATCCATAATTGACCGTAGCCTACTCAGCGCCCTTCGCTCAGCTACCGATGTTAAACTCTCGAGTACTTTGCCCACGACAGAGCCCGCCTTCCTTACCAGCTTATTAAGACGTGAGGCGTCCCTCTTCTTAATGCTTCCTCCCCAACACGCCACCACAAAGAAGAGGGCGCTCTCCACAACTGACCTATAGAACATGTTCAGCATCTCACTACAGACATTGAATGACGCCAACCTTCTTAGGAAGTACAGTCGACTCTGTGCCTTCCTGCACAAGGCATCTGTGTTGGCAGTCCAGTCTAGCTTCTCGTCTAACTGTACTCCCAGATACTTGTTGGTCTTAACCTGCTCCACACATTCTCCATTAATGATCACTGGCTCCATATGAGGCCTAGATCTCCTAAAGTCCACCACCATCTCCTTGGTCTTGGTGATATTGAGACGCAGGTAGTTTGAGTTGCACCATATCACAAAGTCCTGTATCAGTTTCCTATACTCCTCCTCCTGTCCATTCCTGACACACCCCACTATGGCCGTGTCATCAGCGAACTTCTGCACATGGCAGGACTCCGAGTTATATTGGAAGTCTGATGTGTACAGGGTGAACAGGACCGGAGAGAGTACGGTTCCCTGCGGCGCCCCTGTGCTGCTGACCACCGTGTCAGACCTACAGTCTCCCAACCGCACATACTGAGGTCTATCTGTCAAGTAGTCCACTATCCAATCCACCATGTGAGAGTCTACTCCCATCTCCGTTAGTTTGTGCCTTAAGATCTTGGGCTGGATGGTGTTAAAGGCACTAGAGAGGTCAAGGAATGTAATCCTCACAGCACAACTGACCCCCTCTAGGTGAGAGAGTGATTTGTGCAGCAAATACGTGATAGCATCCTCCACTCCCACCTTCTCCTTATATGCAAACTGAAGAGGATCCTGGGTTCTGCTGAGTTACCAGCAGAACCACACCACCCACTCACCCGACCTTCCTATACCACCGATATATTGTGTTACCTTGGACATTCAGATCCCAACAACAACCATCCTTCAGACACGATTCCATGATGGCTACAACATCATACCTGACAATCTGTAATAGTGCAACAAGATCATCCACCTTATTTCTCATACTCCATGCATTGAGATATAACACTTTGTGTACTGTATCTGCTACCCTTTTTAATTCTGCATCTCTAATGCACTGATACTCACCCTGCTGGCTGCAATTTTCTCTTCGCATCTGTCCGCCCTATCTGACAGTCTGACTGCACGCTATGTTTGCATTTTTACCATCAGTCCTATCCCTTCACTCCACTTCCAACCCCCCACCCCACCAAATTAGTTTAAACCCTCCCCGACAGCTCTATCAAACCTCTCTGTGAGAATATTGTTCTCCCTCGGGTCGAGGTGCGACCCATCCCTTTTGAGCAGGTCATTCCTCCACCAGAACAGATCCCAATGATCCAACAACCTGAATCCCTGTCCCCAGCACCATCTTCTCAGCCATGTTTATCTGTCAAATTATCCTGTTCCTGCCCTAACCAGCACGTGGCACAGGCAGCAATCCAGAAATCACAATCCTAGGGGTACTGCTTCTGAGCTTTCTACCAAGCTCTCCAAATTCTATTTTCAGGACCTCTTTGCTTTTACTTCCAAAGTCATTGTCACAAATTTATCAAGATATCTGGCTCTTTTCCCTCCCTCTCTAAAATGCTGCAGACACGATTCGAGGCATCCCTGACCCTGGCACCCAGGAGGCAACATACCATTCGGGTGTCCCGTTCACATCAATAGATTCTCCTGTCTGTTCCCCTGACGATTCAGTCCCCGATCATGACCACTCCCCTCTTCTGCCTCTAAGAACAGTGAGAGATGCTGATCCGGAAGGTGGAAGACCTGTGTCAGTCAGAGTCTGCACTCACAGGGCACATGAAGGACTTGTGTATTTTCCTGACAATCCCTGTCACCACACTGATATCCACTTTTATTTCCTGCAATATTATCGTCAGTATTAAATTCCCAGCATCTCTGGTAGATTCAAACTCATGTCCTGGTGTGTTAGTGCATTTGCCTGGGATTGGAACACAGTGGTTCATCTGCCAGTCCCGTGTATTGGTTGTATTGTGACCCTGTGCTGGTGTGTCCAGGGGTCTGACATCTCCAGCTGACCATGTGACAGTGATGCTTCCCAGTCGGTGGGGTTGATGTGAAATAAACTTCAGTTCCCCTTCAGCCCAGTATTACAGACAATCTTTGCCTCAAATTGGAACTAGATTGAGCTTCATAAACAAGGAGAAATGAAACTTTATAAGTTTTACCTCGATTAATAGTATCAAGCGTTTCTCTCAGCACTGTTTTCAACAAATAGGGGTGATCGAATTTTTCAACCGGTAGGGTCTCATCTGTCACTGCCAATTCCTGGGCATCGTCATTAATCCTGTAAATATTAAACTGCTGGTTATAAATTGCTATTGTGAACTATTTTTACAAATCTATTCAGGGTTTCAGTAAAGAGCCTGTCCTACCTTCTGTTCCGACGAGCTTCCTCCTGAAATAAATAAAACACAAATCGGATTAGACTTGGACTTACTGTCCACATCCTGAATTTCATCCAAATCATTACAAGGTGTTGAAAATTCCCACTCCCACAGTCACTCAAACACACGGACAATACAGAACCACAGGGTAAATTACAGGAAAGTTTCTGAATGTCAGACCATTACTGAGAGGATGAAACTTACAGGGAAGACAGGACAGGCTGTGCATTATCATCTGGATATGACATCAGTGTGGTAGGATGGAGGAATTTAAGATCAGTGATGTATGTGATTGTGTGCGGGTGGAGGAAGTACCTCTATTTATGAGGAGACTAGTGGGGAGATGTAATATCAGATAGACTTTAACAAATTCCACAAGAAATTTAGTGAAGAGGATGTTGAACTCAGTGCCACAGGAGTGGCTGAAATGGAACAGCAGAGACTGACTGTAATGGGGAGGCTGGATAAACACGTGAGGGACTGGGGAGTTCGGGGCACTGTTGCTGGATGCGGTGAGCAGGTGGCAGGAGGCTTGTGCAAAGGGGAAATTGATAGAAGATGGACCGAATGACCTGCTCATGACAGAGAATGTGACACAATCCCATGTAAAACTAATCCGAAAAAGTAGAGACAGTGAAAGTTTCTGTAATCTGATGGAAACCGGATATGGAGGATAAGTCTGATGTGTGGGTCACATTCTTTGTTCTCACTGATTGATAGAGAGTCCCTCAAACCAACCGCATCAGACACACTCACAGCCTGTGACTGGAACTGGGTGTTAATGGGAGTTTTAGAGGATATTTAATGCGGGAATTAAGAAAACAGTCAGCAGCTCTGTGTTATGATCGGAGCAGATAATTTCAGAGAGGTTTGCATTCTGTCCTGGGATGTACAGAAGTTGTGGAAACTCAGTTTTGGGACAATAGACAATAGGTGCAGGAGTAGGCCGTTCGGCCCCTCTAGCTGGCACCGCCATTCACTGTGATCATGTTCCTATCCTCTCCCCATATCCCTTGACCCCGCTATCTATAAGAGCTCTATCTAACTCTCTCTTGAAAGCATCCAGAGACTTGGCCTCCACTGCCTACTGTGTGAGGTCGCCAGAGCGGCAATTAATTTGTTAGAATTGGCCGTTGTGCTGTGTTTATTTCAAATATACCACTGTTCATTTAGTGTCCTCTGACAGAAACAAATTGAAATATAATCTCTCACCTTGAGAAACATCACACTGTCTTTTTGATCCATCTGTTCCTTTAACTTAGTGATTTCCTCCTGAATAAACCTTATATTCTCTTGAATCTCCCGAAGATTTTTCTCCATTGGATTGAGAATCCTCTTCTCTTCTTCCCTGAGATCCCTGAGTAAGCTCTGCTCTTTCTCAGTGATAATCTGGCGCAGTTCAGCAAACTGGGATGTGATGTGGGACTGAAGGCTGTGTGACTGTTCCTGTTGAATGAAAGGTGACGATTAATATACGGCATTGCTGTGCTCTGTTTCCTTTTGTCGTTAAGTTTGGTCTGTTGGAGTCCATGCTACTTCTGAGAGCATTCCCATCAACACCATTCCCTCACGTTTTCCTGAAACCTACTCTCACTTATTGACCAATAAACTCCCATCTGATTCACGCACACCCTCCCCACCTTTACAGGGTTAACGATAATGAGCCGTTCATCCGGCATGTCCTTGGGATGTGTCCGAGTCTCTCGTGGTCACAGGGAGAGCATGCAAACTCCACAAAGACAGCACCAGAGATCAGGATCGAACCCAGGTCACTGGAGCTGCGATACTCTGCTATTCTGCATTAAATGGAGCAAAGCTCGACAGTAATATGAGAAATTCCGCTCAGGAAGCCTCACCCGAACTCCGGAAATCTTCTCTTTCTGTTGCTGCTCCTTTTCCTGGAAGTCTGATTTCTTTTTTGTGAGAGAGTCTAAGGAAGATTTTAGCTGATCCTGGAAGTCAGAGAGCGAAGGAAATAGAAACAAAGATGCATCAAAATAAACAGGTGATCAAACCCGATTATCACACAAAATGCCGGAGGAACTCAGTGAGTCAGGCAGCATCTATTCAGGGGAAATAAACAGTCGGTGTTTCGGGATGAGACCCTTCATTAGGACTTGGAAGGAATGGGACAGAAGCCAGAATAAAAAGGTTGGGGATGAGAACCAGCTGACAGGTGACGGGTGAGTCAACACGAGCGGGAACGTAGGGGAGGGTGATGAAGTGAGAAGCTGAGGGGGGACAGGTGGAAGAGGTAAAGGGCTGGAGAAGAATGAATCTAATACGAGAGGACAATAGACAGTAGGTGCAGGAGTAGGCCATGTGGATGATTGGGGTGCTCATCCACAATCAGTACCCCGTTCCTGCCCTCTCCCCATATCCCTTGACTTCGCTTGAGTCCTTCTGCAGACTCCGTAATTTCTCAACACCACCTGCCCCTCTACCTATCTGGACTGTGCACTCAGCTTCGCATATCAGGGATTTTTAAAGAGTGGAGAGGCAGAATTATTGAGAAGCAAAGTAGAGAAATCAGAAGGAAACAAAACTGCAGAAAAGATGTGTTGAAATAGAGGGATGGAAGGCTGTAAACGCCTGTGGGGATGAGAATTGATGTCTGGATCACTGGCCTTGGAGAGCATAGAACAGATTTGACTGGCTGATACTGAGGCACTGAGGGTTAAATTGTGAGCACAGGTTACAGTTTAACCTTGTATCCCCATGAGTATAGAAGAGGTTTTCACCACACTTCTGTAAGGTACAGGAAACTACTTCAGCACAGACACCGTGCTGGCTGACATTCCCATACCAACTTTTCCTGCTCTTCCCATGTTCCTGTCAACCTGCCTCATATTCTACACACTAGACAACTTACAGCAGTCAATCAACCCATGAACCCACATGTCCTTGAGACACTCAAGGACCAGAACACACAATCGACCATGGAAGAAACAGGAGGAGCTGGGCTATTTGCGGCCCTGAATGGTGACGAGGGAGGAGGTTTGGAGTCAGGTGTAGCACTTGACCCGCTTGCAGGTGGCGGCGCCAGGAGGGAGATCAGTGGGGAGGAGCGAGTGGATCAGGGCGATACAGTACGTAGAGCGCGATCCGCATAGAGAGCGGAGAGTTCGGGGTGCGGAGGTGGGCTGTGGGACGGAGAGATGCTAGAATCCCGTTGGAGATGGGGGAAGTTGAAGAGAATGATGTGCTGGTTATGGAGGCTCGTGTGATGCTATGTAGGAGAAAGGAAATGTGTTAATTTTTAAATTAACGTTGGTTTTTACCTTGTAAATTTTAACAGCTTCTTTAATCGGCATGAAGCGGTGCTCTTTGTGTTCCTGCGCAACTGCACAGACTAGACAGATCAGTGTCTTGTCCGTTTCACAAAATAGCTTCAGTTCTTCCTCATGTTCCTCGCAGTGACGTTTACTTTTCTTCCCTTTCGGATTCTGGTTTAGACTTCGAGCTTTTTCAGCCAGATTTGCTAAGGCCCGATTCACCCTGAGGGTGCGGTCAGCAATCACCTCTCTACATTCCGGGCAGGAGTTTCTCTTCTCAATTTCCCAACTCTGTGTGATACAAGAGCGACAGAAGTTGTGTCCACACTCCAGTGACACCGGATAGGTGAAGAAATCCAGGCAGATGGGACAAATTGTCTCCTCGGTCCAACTCTCGGCCTGTCCTTTCGAAGCCATGTTAAATCCCAGCACTTCCTGATTCAGAATGCTTTCACTTTCGGGGAGCTGCTGATCCCCTGCAGTACCGCGATTGTCCACTACGCGCGATGCAGACTCGGGGAATGAACATTCTGCTGCTGGATGTGTTCAGTGGAAATTCTGGCTATTTTCATATTAGTGTGGGATCAAACACAATTTAAACAGGGGAAAGTTAAGAAAACGCCCAATGGACTGTCTAAGCCCGGCTACCAGCGTAGGTGAGTTGGCCAAATGCCCAGCAACCCCATCTCGTAAACACCTAGAGCGACAAAAAACGTTAGCTGAATGTCCAAAGGCCCCATCGCTCCGATCGGAGGGACCTTCTCCTGTAAGACGATTGAAGTCGTGTGATCATCCTCGGCCTGGACAGGGGACTCTGGCGAGATGCTGCTGGCGGCCTCTGTCCCATTAGGCGTGATGGGCTAAAGAAGAAGCAGAACAGAAGTGAAGCCAGAGAGGAGAGCCTGGTTCAGTCTACTGTCTAAGGCAGGGCTGAAAGGGGCAAATTCTGAACAGAGAGGCACAAGAGACTGCGGATGCTGGAATCTCGAATGAGAAACATGATGCTGGAGGAACTGAGCGGGTCATGCAGAATCTATGGAGAGGAATGTACAATCGACTTTCCGGGTCGAGATCCTTCATCTGAACTGTCTCAACCCGTAATGTCGATTGTCCATTTCCCTCCACAGATGCTGCCCGACCCGCTGAGTTCCTCCAGCAGCTCGTTTTTTAAAAATCTTTCTGCAGGTCTAAGAGGGTCAGAGTGGAGTGTAAAACGGTGGATAAGTAAACAGTGAAAACATGTCATTAAACTGGGGATGCGGAGAGAATATTGTGCTGTGAGGAGAGAGATGCAGTGGTGATGACCGACCCGTGGTTGCAGGAAAAAGCACAGGACTGGACATTCTACGTCACAGGGTGGAAAATATTATTTTTTCGGCAAGGTCCTGATTTCAACAGCCCTTCGTGAGAAAAACTTCGTGACTTGACCCACGTCCGTCCCGTCTCCAAAAGAAGGCCCGGTCTCCTTCACTGTGGACACAGATCAGATGTTGATACTTTTTTTGCATCAAAATAAGCTTTATATAAAATATTTAGAATGACAAAACTTTCCAATACCTTTACCCAATGAATTTACATTCGTTGCCTATGGGGTATTCTGTTGTCTGTTGTCGCTCATGTGCCCCCTGGGGTGGTGAACAATGATTCAGAGGCTTCCTCAGCCAACCCGGCCTCTCCCAGTCGAGTAGTAGAGGGACCCGATAGTTCCAATGGTGTCCCTGTAGTCTGGAATGTGTCAATCGGCAGCATTCCTGCGTGACAGAGTGTGGTGAAGTACATATACCTGTCTGAACACGCCCCCCCTGTTGACTGCCCCTGTGGCTCCTCCCACAGACCTCTGTATAAAGGCGATTGTAGGCACTGCTCCTTCCACAGTCTCCAGGATGTTGTGTGGTGGTCGCTTGCTGCTGACGGTGCTTTCTTCCAGCCAAAAACAGCCTACCTTGACTCACGTTTCCGAGAGTTATTGATGGTGCATCACAACGGTTCCCAACATTTTGTGCCAAAGACCAATACCAGTAACCGTGGACCCCAGTTTGGTAACCCCTGATCTCCGGACATCTCGGTGTGATGGTAGGCCAAGAAGTTTCGAGCCTCTTTCCCCGAGTTGATGATCTTTCAGCAGCACTCGCTGTCCGTTTTCCTGCGCGTCATGGGAACAGCCCGAGGATCAGTGAGCCTTCTGTCACGCAGCTGCTGTGACACAGGCCCTTGCATCTTTCTCCACAGATCTTCACCAGCCCACAGTCCGCAAAGAGGTGAGTGACCGTCTTGTCTCCACTGCAGTAATCTCGTGGCAGCGCGCTCTGGGAGTGATCTCCGGGCATGCAGCAAGGACCAGACTGGGAGGGGCCCTCTCGTCTCCACTGCAGTAATCTCGGGGCAGCGCGCTGTGGGAGTGATCTCCGGGCATGCAGCAAGGATCAGACTGGGAGTGGCCCTCTCGCCGCCAGACAGGTGAGGTCCTGGTGCCTGTTGGTGAGATCTGGTGATGAGGCATTCTGCCAGATGGTCTGGACTGTCTGCTCAGGGAACCAATCCACTGTGTCCAGCCAGCCCTTCTCCTGCAGTAACTGCAGGACATTCCGTGCTGACCACTGTCTGGTGTTCTTGTGGTCAAAGCTGCTGGTCTGAAAGAACTGTCACCAATTTCATTAACACAAGGTTCACATGGAGAAGCTTCCTGATTGAGACAGACACAGTCTCACAGGGTATTTACAGTGTAGGGGCAGGAATGATGTTTCTCCTGGCTGGGCAGTGGAACCAGGGATCACAGACTCAAAATCCGAGATCACCTCAGCAGGACTGAGATGAGGAGAAATTTCTCCAAGACAGTGCGTTGAATATTTGGAGTTTTCTCCACAAGTTTTCTAAATTAAACGGACATATTTAGGGGCTCGGCGATGTTGGGAACGTTGCAGGAAGGTGGCGCTGCGGTCAAAGATCAGCCATGTTCTGAGTTAGGGGCAGAACAGCACAACGGGCCGAATGGCAACGCCTGCTCCTGTTTCTTCTTTTCTAAATCACGAGATGACCTTTGCTCCTTGTTCTCCCTTGGCCTTCATCCTGTCGGATTGCACAGGGGTGCGGTGAGAGCTCCGGAGATACTCCCCAATGCCATTAGGCTTTACAATTCTACCTCCAGGACTTAAGAACTTTTTAAAAGCTATTAATGCTTTTTGAGACGGTGATTTAGATGCATATCATATTTTTTTACTGAGTTAAGTATTGTATGTAATTAGTTTTGCTACAGCAAGTGTATGGGACATTGGAAAAAAGTTGAATTTCCCCATGGGGATGAATAAAGTATCTATCTATCTATCTATCTATCTATCAGCAGCCGCTGCGGTTATTTCATGCTCTTGTTATCTATCGCTGTTTCTCCATATTTGCATTTGCTCTGTTTGTTACCTTCAGCACTCTGGCTGATCTTTCACTGCCTGCTTCTGATATGGTTACTATTCTAAACTTTTTCTAAGTATGTCCGCAGGAAAACGCTTCTCGAGGTTGTATGTGGTGACTTATCTGTACTCTGGTAATAAAATTTATTTTGCAATTTGAGTTTCGGGAAACTTGCTTAAATTTTGCTCTCCGGAGCTCTCCGGAGCTCTCACCGCTCCCCTGTGGAATCCGAACGGCTGAAAACCAAGGGAGAACAAGGCGTAAAGGTAAACTCGTGCTTTAGAAAATAAGTAACAGGAGCGTGCCTGGCCACTCGGCCCGTTGCGCCTATTCCACCCTTTCCTCAGAGTAGTCCTTTCTTTTTAAATCTTTTTATTAATTTTAAACAAACACAAATGAAACATGAATACAAAGAGCTTGAGAGTACCTAATTAATAGGTTAAGGTATAAATACAAATAGATGATAATAACCTCCCAAACTCATAGTGGTTACAAAAAATGGAGAAAATAAGAAACCCTCCCCCCGCAAAAAATGAAAAAAAATCCTAACCGACATGGGCCATTGCATTATATCAATTATACACAGTAGCATCAATAACTCCGCACCTCCATCCAAATAATTAAGGACAATAAAAGTAAGGTTTAGGAAAATTCAGTTTAGCTTATATGAAAATGTTGAATAAATGGTCTCCAAGTTTCTTGAAATTTAACTGAAGGGTCAAAGACAACACTGGTAATTTTTTCTAAACTCAAACAAGAAATAGTTTGAGAAAACCACTGAAATATAGTTGGAGGATTAACTTCTTTCCAATTGAATAGAATAGGTCTTCTAACCATTAATGTAACAAATGCAATCATCGCCAGGCTGGGGGGGGGGGGTGGAGATTATCCAGCATTGGTAAACCGAAAGTTGCAGTAATAGGATGCAGCTGCAATTTGATATTCAGAACTGTTGAAATAATACCAAAAATGTGTTTCCAATAATTTTGCAAACAGGGGCAAGACCAGAACATGTGGGTCAATGAAGCGACTTCAGAATGACATCTGTCACAGGTTGGATTAACATAAGAATAAAATCAAGCCAGTTTATCCTTGGACATGTAAGCCCTATGAACAATCTTAAATTGTATTAGGCATGTTTAGCACTAATAGAAGAAGAATTGACTAATCGTAAAATTTTCTCCCACTGCTCTGCGGGTATAAGACAGTGAATTTTTTTTTCCCATTCCTTCTTAATTATTTCTGATACGCCTGGCTGCTTAACCCTTCTGGCAAGGATTCAGAGCTAGAATTTTTTCTGTAAAGTTCATTGGACTTAATTTCAGAAAATACTAACATTCAAGAAATTTCTAACTTGCAAGAATCTAAAAAAAATGAGTTTTAGGTTGGATAGCTGTTCAAAGGACATAAAACTGTAAGCTAAAAATAGATCACGAAAACATGTTATACCTTTTGTTTTCCATAACACAAAGGCTTGGTCCATAAAAGAGGGCTGGAAAAAGAAGTTAGATATAATAGGGCTTGATTATTCTAGCCAAAGAATTTACGAAATTGAAACCATATCTTAATGTATGTTTAACTATAGGATTAGTTATTTGTTTATTCGGTTTAGATAAAGCAAAAGGAAGCGAAGATCCTAAAATAGAAAACAATGAGAAGTCTTGTACAGATTTACACTCCAAATCTACCCATTGTGGGCAAGGTACTATGACCGATTCTTGTGTCCAAAATATGAAATATTGAATATTAACTGCCCAATAGTAAACTCTCAGGTTTGGCAAAGCAAAACCACCTTCCTTCTTAGGCTTCTGTAAAAAAAAATAATCTAGGATTTTTATTCTGCCACACATACGAGGATATTTTTGAGTCAATAATATCAAAAAAAGATTTAGGAATAAAAATTGGTGATGTTTGGAACAAATATAAAAATTTGGGTAATACTATCATCTTGATAGCATTAATTCGACCAACCAATGACAGAGATAATGGGGACCACCTGGTAACAAGTTGCTTGATTTGTTCAATTAAAGGTAAAAAATTAACTTTAAATAAACCCTTATGTTT
Organism: Hemitrygon akajei; assembly: GCF_048418815.1. Classification (NCBI taxonomy): domain Eukaryota; kingdom Metazoa; phylum Chordata; class Chondrichthyes; order Myliobatiformes; family Dasyatidae; genus Hemitrygon; species Hemitrygon akajei. Next base: position 1,423,836 of record NW_027332012.1, read on the forward strand.
CTTGGTCATTTTAATACCCAAATAAGTAAAATGATCTGTGACAACTTTAAATGGTAAGTGTTTATAAATTGGAACTTGCATATTTAATGGAAATAATTCACTCTTATTAAAATTCAGTTTGTAGCCAGAAAAGCTACTAAACTGAGCAAGCAAGGATGAAATAGCAGGAATAGAACTCTCAGGGTCAGATATGTATAGTAACAAATCATCAGCATATAATGATAACTTATAAGTCCCTTACCCATGGTCAGATATGTATAGTAACAAATCGTCAGCATATAATGATAACTTATAAGTCCCTTACCCACCTAATATAAAAATTCTGCAACGTATTAAATAAATATAGCCATTCAACTCTATCGAACACTTTTTCAGCATCTAAGGAAATGACATTCTGGTATTTTAGATGAAGAATTATAAATTATATTAATTAATTTTCTAATGTTAAAAGATGAATAACAGGTTTTAATAAATACAGTCTGATCTTCAGAGATAATTTCAGGTAATACATTTTCTAATCTAGTGGCCAAAATTTTGATAAAAATCTTAGAATCCGTATTCAGCAAGGATATTGGCCGATAGGATGCACATTCAGTGGGGTCTTTATCTTTTTTAAGAATTGGAGAAATGGAGGCATCATAAAAAGATTGTGCTTATTTACTACAGTTAACGCATCTTTAAAAATTTTACAAATCCAAGGAGCGAGTATAGAAGAAAAGGATTTTAAACATTCAACAGTATAACCGTCCGGACCAGGGGCTTTACCTGAATTTATTGAAAAAGGGAGTGGGTTCACATTTCCAGGCCCTGCCCGGGGACGTGCCACTCCTCAGGGTTATATATGGAACCTCTCGGACAGGGACAGGGAGTGGGTTCCCCTTTCCAGAACCTGCCCGGGGACTTGTGCCACTCCTCAGGGTTATATACGGAACCTCTCGGTCAGGGAGACGGAGTGGGTTCCCCTTTCCAGACCCTGCCCGGGGACTTGTGCCACTCCTCAGGGTTATATATGGAACCTCTCGGACAGGGACAGGGAGTGGATTCCCCTTTCCAGACCCTGCCCAGGGACTTGTGCCACTCCTCAGGGTTATATATGGAACCTCTCGGACAGGGACAGGGAGTGGGTTCCCCTTTCCAGAACCTGCCCGGCGACTTGTGCCACTCCTCAGGGTTATATACGGAACCTCTCGGTCAGGGAGACGGAGTGGGTTCCCCTTTCCAGACACTGCCCGGGGACTTGGGCCACTCCTTAGGGTTATATATGGAACCTCTCGGACAGGGGGTGGGTTCCCTTTTACAGACCCTGCCCGGGGACTTGTGCCACTCCTCAGGGTTATATATGTAAGCACTTGGACAGGGACAGGGAGTGGGTTCCCCTTTGCAGACCCTGCCCAGGGACTTGTGCCACTCCTCGGGGTTATTTATGGAACCTCTCGGCCAGGGACAGGGAGTGGGCTCCCCTTTCCAGACCCTGCCCAGGGACTTGTGCCACTCCTCGGGGTTATTTATGGAACCTCTCGGCCAGGGACAGGGAGTGGGTTCCCCTTTCCAGACCCTGCCCGGGGACGTGCCACTCCTCAGGGTTATATATGGAACCTCTCGGGCAGGGACAGGTAGTGGGTTCCCCTTTCCAGACCCTGCCTGGGGACTTGTGTCACTCCTCGGGGTTATTTATGGAACCTCTCGGCCAGGGACAGGGAGTGGGTTCCCCTTTCCAGACCCTGCCCGGGGACTTGTGCCACTGCTCAGGGTTATATATGGAACCTCTCGGGCAGGGACAGGGAGTGGGTTCCCCTTTGCAGACCCTGCCCAGGGACTTGTGCCACTCCTCGGGGTTATTTATGGAACCTCTCGGCCAGGGACAGGGAGTGGGCTCCCCTTTCCAGACCCTGCCCAGGGACTTGTGCCACTCCTCGGGGTTATTTATGGAACCTCTCGGCCAGGGACAGGGAGTGGGTTCCCCTTTCCAGACCCTGCCCGGGGACGTGCCACTCCTCAGGGTTATATATGGAACCTCTCGGCCGGGGACAGGGAGTGGGCTCCCTTTTACAGACCCTGCCCGGGGACGTGCCACTCCTCAGGGTTATATATGGAACCTCTCGGGCAGGGACAGGTAGTGGGCTCCCCTTTCCAGACCCTGCCCAGGGACTTGTGCCACTCCTCGGGGTTATTTATGGAACCTCTCGGCCAGGGACAGGGAGTGGGTTCCCCTTTCCAGACCCTGCCCGGGGACTTGTGCCACTGCTCAGGGTTATATATGGAACCTCTCGGGCAGGGACAGGGAGTGGGTTCCCCTTTCCAGACCCTGCCCGGGGACTTGTGCCACTCCTCAGGGTTATATATGGAACCTCTCGGACAGGGGCAGGGAGTGGGTTCCCCTTTCCCAGGCAGACGCCCGAAGGTGACCGGGACCCACCAGAGGGGCTGATGTAATACAAGCCATGGCACGGTGGGTCACTGAGGTAAGGGAACCCATTTGAATGAGAGCCCGACTGCATGCGGACTTAGGTGAATTTACCCGATAACTACAGAAAAATGAGAATCCCTTGCCTACTTGATAGCTTGTTTTAAGGATACGTGAGAGTCCAATGCCGGCAAACCCCTGGACTGATCAGTATGTCCAACTGGCAGTGCAGACTTTTCTAAACTGTCTCAGACCCAAGCCTGCCCACTCTTTTAAGTTAACTAATCTCAATTTGCTGTGTCAGACCTGGCCCCAGGTGACATAAATTCTGATGAATATGGAGCACAATTGACTCTTTAAAGGGACTGGGGCAAAGCGAGGGTGTGTACAGAGAACCGGTAGTGAGGAGATGGAGTTCAGGTCCCGACGAAGAACCCAGAAGAGGTGGCAGGATCATGCGGACGGGGCAGATGAAGAGGACACTTGGCAAATGACAGTAACGGGGTTTGTAGAAAGAGGGGACATTGAGCCAGAGATTGTCGCACTACAATCACAGACAAAAATAATAAGAGGCAAAAAGAGAGCTTGGATCACAGTAATAATTGACAGAGTACCACATTTACTCTCCACAATCCCTTTGGTCCCGGATAGGGCAGGCCAGAGGGGACGGATCGCAGTGATACTCGACAGAGTTCTACATTTACTCTCCACAATCCCTTTGGTCCCAGATACGACAGGCCAGAGGGGACGGATCACAGTGATACTCGCCAGAGTACCACATTTACTCTCCACAATCCCTTTGGTCCTGGATAGGACAGGCCAGAGGGGACGGATCACAGTGATACTCGACAGAGTACCATATTTACTCTCCACAATCCCTTTGGTCCCGGATAGGGCAGGCCAGAGGGGGCGGATCACGGTGATACTCGACAGAGTACCACATTTACTCTCCACAATCCCTTTGGTCCCGGTTAGGACAGGCCAAAGGGGACGGATCACAGTGATACTCGACAGAGTACCACATTTACTCTCCATAATCCATTTGGTCCCATATAGAGCAGGCCACAGGGGACGGATCACAGTGATACTCGACAGAGTACCACATTTACTCTCCACAATCCCTTTGGTCCCGGATAGGGCAGGCCAGAGGGGACGGATCACAGTGATACTCGACAGAGTACCACATTTACTCTCCACGATCCCTTTGGTCCCGGATAGGGCAGGCCAGAGGGGACGGATCACAGTGATACTCGACAGAGTTACACATTTACTCTCCACAATCCCTTTGGTCCCGGATAGGCCAGGCCAGAGGGGACGGATCACAGTGATGCTCGACAGAGTGCCACATTTACTCTCCACAATCCCTTTGGTCCTGGATAGGGCAGGCCAGAGGGGACGGTGATACAGGCGGCTGTGTTCAGGCTCACCACACAGGCAGGCTCTTTTCTCACTGCTGTAATCAGTTAGAAGGTATTAGAGCCTCAGGACTCGCCCCTCCAGGGTCAGGAATAGTTACTACCCCTCAACCACCAGGCTGTGGAACAACACAGGATAACTGCACTCACTTGCTGTCCATAGAGATGCTCCCACAACAAATCATCGTACTGGGACCGTCTTAAAATGAGTGAAATAAGAGGTGGTTTGACTGAGACAGATCGCATTCCTGTCTCAGAATTAGAGAAATTCAATCTCACAGGATATTTACAGTGAAATGGCTGGAATGATGTTTCCCATAAGGTGTGGAACCAGCGCTCACAGACTCAAAATCCGAGGACAACTCAGCAGGACTGAGATGAGGAGAAATTTCCTCACCCAGAGTGCAGTGAATCATTGCAATTATCTCCACAAGGTTTCTAAATTGAATAGACATATCCTGGGGCTCAGCCGTGGTGGGAAGTTGCAGGGATGTGGTGCTGAGGTCAAATGTCAAGCATGTTCTGAGTGAAGGGCAGAAGAGGTGCAAGGGGCCGAATGGCCACGCCTTCTCTATTTCTTATCTCCTGAAACACGAGTTTACCTTTGCGCCTCACTGTTTCTTGTCCTGTCAGATTGAACAGGGAGCGCTGAGAGCACCGGACATCTATCGGCAGCCGCTGCTGTTATTTCATGTTCTCGTTGTTTATTTGCATTGGCGAAGTTTGTTGTCTTCTGCACTCTGGTTGATCTTTCAGTGATCCAGATATAGTTACCGTTCTGTAGCTTTGCTCTGTATGTTTGTAGGAGTTGTATGTGGCGACTTATATGTACTCTGTTAGTTTTTGGAATTGTCGCTTGGGGAATCTGAGGTGGAGGAGTATTGGGGGCTTATTTAAAATTAGACATAGATATTATCCAAACAGTGTTTATTTGACAAGGGTTAATTCTGATATTGAAACTAACTGTTCTTTTTGTGGTTTATATCCAGAGGATTTATTTAATCTATTTTGGGATTGTGAATGTGTTAAAACATGCTTAGTTGGTGTTTGTCAATTTATGGATCAATATATTAATGTGGATTTTACATTTTGTTTTCAAAATGTCTTATTTGTGTTTACTAATAACACCAATTCTCATAGGGATCATTTCTTTATCATAAATCTTTTCTTAATTTGCAGCAAATTTTATATCCATAAATGCAATCACAGCAATTAGAAACCTTCATTTAGATTTTTACGTCAGACTTCAAACTATACGTTTATACTCTGAAAACTTCCCATAACCAGAAAGCCGTAAAGACTGTACACATCTGTGAACGTTTTGGCTTATCTCTGTTAATGTTTCTGTTTTGTGACTCCTCTTAGATATAGTTCCTTCTGTCCAATAGTATTCAGAGCGGATTTCCTTGTTTATTTGTATATTTAAAGTTAATAGTTATATATTCGTTGCTGCTTTTGTGTGATTCCCTGGCTTTGTGAGCATATGTTTAGTGTTTCTGTTTTTGTTTGTGTTCAATAAAAATTTAATAGATAAAAAAAATAAAATAAAATTTACTTTGAACTTTGAGCCTCGGGGAACTTGCTTTGATTCTGAGAACAAACTGTGACTGACATCTCCGGCTCCCGGCAGCAGTCCGCCCTCGGATACACTCACAGCCAATCAGGGAACACCACTGAGAGACTCTTGCCTCCATTGGCTGAGGAGTGTCAGTGGGCGGGACGCTGAGCGGACCGAAGTTTGGAATCGGGAACGAGTGGACCCGGTGAGAGACCCGAGATTGGGAGCAGCTCCCCGGGTAAAGGCTGCAACAGCGGCCGGAGTTTTGAATCCTTCCGATGGCGGAGGTGAAGATTCGGGCGGAGATTCCGTGAGATGTTTCAGCCACACAGGGGGTGCCCGGTCTTTCCCCGCCGTGGATCGGGGCCTATTGTCCGGAGTTTCCTCCCAGTCCTGTCTCCTGCTGCTGGGATACGGGAGCTGGCCCGCAGCGGCTGCCGATGGAACTCCGGTGCTGTGAGCGCTCCCCTGTGCAAAAGGACAGGCTGAAGGCCCAGGGAGAACCAGGCGCAAAGGTCAACTCGTGCTTTAGGAAATAAGAAACTGGTGCAGGCCATTCGGCCTCCTGCGCCTGTTCTGCCTTTCACTCAGAGCATGTCTGATATTTGACCTCAACGCCACTTTCGCGCAACGTTCCCAGTATCGCAGAGCCCCAAAATTTGTCCTTCAAATTTAGAAACCTTGTGGAGAAAATTCCAAAGACTCCCTGCCCTCTGGGTGAGGAAATCTCTCCTCATCTCAGTCGTGCTGAGGTGAACTCGGATTCTGTGACCCCGGTTCCTCACCGCAGCCAAAGGAAACATCATTCCTGCCTCAACCCTGTCAATACCCTGTGAGACTGTCTGTCTCAGTCAGACGGCCTTTTATTTCTCTAATTTTGAGACAGGCCCGGTCAGTATAATCTCTCCGAGGACACTACCACACCTCCTAAATCAATCTGGGAAATCTCTTCATTCCCTTCATCCCACAGGCTGACTCCGGGAGGGAGACCAGACCTGTGCACAGTGTTCCATGTACGCTCTCACCAGGACCCCATATACCTTCAGAGGAGATCTTTATTCTTCTATTCAAACCTTCCTTCCCATTCAATTTTCATTTAATATCGAACTCAAACAGTGAACAGACACAACACAGCCTCAGCCACGAATTTAAAGGGCAGGTGTTGCAACAGTTTGAGCTTCATACCGGGGGCCACGGAGCAAGCAGGGTGTCACAAAGGGAGGAATGTGGGAGTGTTGTATGTCTGAGCCCAGCTGTGTGTGTTTGTGTATCAGAATCAGGTTTAATATCACTGGCATATGTGGTGAAATTTGTTCCTTTGTGGCTGCAGTACATTGCAATATTTAGTAATAAAAACTACAGATTACAATTGGAATGTGTAAAATTATATTTAAAATGTAGTGCAAAATGAGAGGGAAAATACTGAGGGGGTGTTCATGGGTTCTTTGTCCATTCAGAAATCTAACTGTGGGGAAGAAGCTGTTCCTGAACCAGTGAGTGTGTCTCCAGGCCCCTGTACATCCTCCTTGATGGTAGCAATGAGAAGAGGTCATGCCCTGGGTGATGGGGGTCCTTAATGATGGATGCCAACTTTTTGTGGCATCATCTTTTGAATGTGTCCTGGATGCTGTGGAGTCCAGTGCCCATGAAGGAGCAGGCTGTGTTTACAACTTTCTGCAGCATTTTCGGATCCTGTGCAGTAGCCTCTCCACACCAGGCAGTGATGCAACCAGTTAGAATGCTCTCCACAGTACATCTGTATAAATTTGCAAGTGTCTTTAGTGACAGACCGATTCACCTCAATCTCTGAATGAAATACAGCCGATGTTGTGCCTTCATTGTAACTGCATCAATATGTTGGGCCCAGGATAGTTCCTCAGAGATGTTGACAGGCAGGAAATGGAAACTGCTCACCCTTTTCACTTCTGATCCCACGATGAGGACTGGTGTGTGTTCCCTCGACTTCCCTTTCCTGAATCCACAATCAATTCCTTTGTCTTCATGATGTTGAGTGCAAGGTTGTTGTTGTGACACCACTCAACCTGCTGATCTATCTCACTCCTGTACTCCTCCTCGTCACCATCTGAAATTCCAGCAACAATAGTTGTGTCGTCAGCAAGTTTATAGATGAGCCTAGACACACAGACGTGGTGTAGAGAGAGTAGAGCAGTGGGCTGAGCACGCATCGTTGAGGTATGCCGGTGTTGATTGTCAGCAAGGAGGAGATGTTATTTCTGATCCACACAGACTGTGGTCTCCTGGTGAGGATCCTGTTGCAGAAGGAGGTACAGAGACCCAGGTATTGGAGCTTGTTGATTGCAATTGAGGATCTGATTGTGTTGGACGCTGAGTTGTAATCAGCAGCCTGACTTGTGTATTGCTATTGTGCAGCTAATCTAAGGCCGAGTGGAGAGCCAGTGAGATTGCATCTGCTGTAGACATATTGTGGCAATCGGCAAATTGCAGTGGGTCCAGGTCCATGCACAGGCAGTTGATTCTATACATGACCAAACCTTCAAAGCACTTCATCAATACTGTGTGTCTGTGTGTGAGCGTGCACGCTTGAAACAGTGATCCCAGTTTGATTCAGGAATCTTTCCTGTAGCTGGGGTACCTCAGAAGAGGGGTCATAGTGATGGGACGATCATTCCGATCAGAGCCAAATAACTTAGCCAGTAAATGCTGAATCTTTAGAAATTACAAATCACATGTGTGTTTGAGAGAGTATTTACAGATTTAATTGTAGAATTCAAAATTTACCAAGTAAATTTATTCTCTAAGTACACACATGTCACCATGTTCAATCCTGAGATTGTTTTTTTCGGACAAACTCAGTAAATCCAAGAATCATGATTGAATCAATTAAAGCCCGAACCCAACATCGTGGATAAAATACAATGTGCCAAAGACAACATTCTGTGCAAATATTAAAGAGAAAATAATAAGTAAGAAATAATTATCATGAACAGGAGATGAAGAATCTGTGAATGTGTCCATTGGTTATAGGAACAGCTCAGTGATGGGGCAATTGAATTTGAGTAAGATTATCCCCTCTGTTTGAAGAACTTGATGTTTGAAGGGCGATAACAGTTCCTGAACCTGGTGGTGTGGGTCCTGAGCCTCCTGCACTTTCTTCCTGATGGCATCAGTGAGAAGAGATCATGTGCCACTTGGTGGGTTCCTTGATGATAGATGTATCTTTCCTATGACAGCGCACCAGAGAAATGTGCGCAGTGGTGGGGAGGGTTTTACCCGTGATGTACTGGGCCATATCCACTACTTTCTGTAGGATTTTCCTTTCAAGGGCTTTGGTGTTTCCATACCAGGCCATGATGTAACCACTGAACATATTCTCCACACACATCTGTAGAAGTTTCTCAAGGTTGTAGATGTCATGCTGAATCTTTGCAAGCTTCTAAGGAAATGGAGATGTTGCTGTGCTTTCTTCGTAATTGCACTTCCATGCTGGGCTCAAGACAGATCCTGGAAAGTGATGACATTGAGGAATTTAAGGTTGCTGACCCTCTCCGCCTTTGATCTCTGATGAGGACTGGCTCACGGATCTCCTGTTTCCGCCTCCTGAAGTCAATAATCAGCTCCTGGCTCTTGCTGACGTTAAATGAGAGGTTGCTTTAAGACCATACGATATAGGAGCAGAATTAGGCCATTTGGCCCATCGAGTCTGCTCCGCCATTTCATTTTAGCTGATCCAATTTTCCTCGGCCCCAATCTCCTGCATTCTCCCGGTAGCCCATCATGCCCTGACCAATCAAGAAACTATCAACCTTTGCCTTAAATGTACATGAAGATTTGGCTTCCACAGCTGCCAATGATTGCCTAAAATGACCTGACCCTCAACCATCTTCATATCGTCTGAAAACTTTGCAGCAAGGTCATCAGTTTCATCATGCACATCACTGACACTTAACATAAAGAGTATCAGTCCCAACACAGACCACTGTGGAACCCACTCGTCAAGAGGCTCCCTTTATACCCACTCTTTGCTTCCTCTCAATCAGCCACGGCTCTGTCCATGCTGGAATCTTTCCTGTAATACCATGGGCTCGTGAGTTGTTAAAGCAGCTTCATGTGAGGCATCATGTCAAAAGCCGTATGAAAATCCAGGTGAACAACATCAATCGATTCTACTTTGTCTATCCTGCTTGTTATTTCTTAAAATAATTTCAACAGGTTTGTCAGGCAAGATTTTCCCTTCAGGAAACCATGCTGACTATGGCCTATTTTATCTTGTGACACGGTACTCTCAGACCTCATCATTAAAAATCGACTCCAGCATTTTCCCAATCACTGAGGAGAGACTAACTGGCCTATAGTTTCCTTTCTTCTGCCTCTCTCCCTTCTTGAAGAGTGGACTGACATTTACAATTTTCCATTCTTGCCAAACTATTCCAGAACCTTGTGATTCTTGAATGTTCATTACTAATGGGTCCACAATCTTTTTAGCCACCTCTTTCAGAACCCTGGGGTGTACACCATCTGGGTCACGTGACTTATCTAACTTGGCCTTTCAGTTTCTCAAGAACCTTCACTCTGGTTCTGGTAACTTTGCAAACTTCTGACTCCTGACACCTGGAAGTTCCACCATTATGCTGGTGTCTTCCTTAGTGAAGACAGACACAACATACTTATTCAGTTTGTCTGCCATTTCCTTGTCTCCCGTCACTGCCTCTCCAGCATCGTTTTCCAGCCACCCGAGACATTATATTAGATAAAAAGTGGGGTGCATGTGCTTTAATTGGACGTTGCACTAATACACCAGACAAATCTGAAAATGTAACTCATCTGATGGATTATATTTGAGAGGCAGCAGATAGAATGAGATAAGTGGGAGAGCAGTTCCACAATGATAACCCCTCAGGAAGCCGGTGGCCATTTGGGACTCTGGGAGGATGGTGGGATACTGGTTTACATTGTACATTTCCACAATGATAACCCCTCAGGAAGCCGGTGGCCATTTGGGGCTCTGGTAGGATGGTGGGATATTGCTTTACATTGTACAGTTCCACAATGATAACCCCTCAGGAAGCCGGTGGCCATTTGGGACTCTGGGAGGATGGTGGGATACTGGTTTACATTGTACAGTTCCACCACTACAACCCCTCAGGAAGCTATTTTGGGAATCTGGATGAGAGAATACCGTTTTACATTATGGAATAACCATCAGAGTAATAATAATCAGATTATGATTCTTTTACTCTTCCATGTGACCGAAATGAGGGGACATCAGGGTTCCGGGTACTCATAGGTAATGGGTGGGATATAAGGGAAAGGAAAGCCTTGAGATCTGAAGTATTTCCGCCTTAAAGACATCATTCACTTCGTAAGTCCTGATAATATTGGATGTCTGTTGTCATGGGACAACAAAGAGGAGGGAATGGGGAAATATGTACTGAACTTTGCATTTTAATGTAAGAATCCGATGAGACAAAATGGAGCTGTACAAACCCCGGAGTGCTGAGCTGGTAAATGCAATACATGTAGGTGACTAAAGTAGCCGGAGGAAACGACAAGAAATGTGCTTACTAAAGGAACTCGTGACTGCAAACACTGAACGCTGTGCAGAAATGAGGAAGTAGCGGAGACGACTCAACCGGAGATGGCAGCAACAACAAATGTATCAGGAACACGGAGCTCGCTGGGAACAGTAACCTCGTCTCGTTCTTATGTACAGAAGGAATATTTTGTAAACGATGTGTTTGAAGTCCCCTCCCATCCCTGGTGAGAATGGAGGTGAACTTACCCCCTGCAGGTAATAAAGAATAAAGCTGCTTGATGAAGAAACACTCAGTGTTGGGATTGTGTTCCGTGAGTCTCAGCAGAGAGATACTTGACAAGGGGTTAAGGGTGAAAGGTGGGGAGTTTATGGGGCACAAGAGGGGATTCCTCTTCACTCAGAGGGTCACTGGAGTGTGAAATGAGCTTCACCCACCCACAAAACGTCTGCCCCCGAATGAGGTGGAGCCCAAATGGCGGGTCCCTCAAATGAGCTGCTGCCAACCGGAGACCGGGGTCTTCGGGCTGGTTTGTTGCCACCAGAGAACATGATGTGTGCCCCTGGTGATGGACACACTGACGGTAGGTGTCGGCGCTTGGTGGGGGGGGGGGGTGGTCAGTGTTGTACTTGTACGGGTGGTTAGCGATATCTCAGAGCCAGCAGATGCCAGACAAGGGCTCGTCCTTTATTCGGGGAAGTGCTGGTACCAGTTGTAACGGGGTTTACCCGACGGTGCAGTCTGGGAGGTCAGGGACTGGGCCGTCTCCAGTGCCAGAACAGTCACTCTCGGCTGAGCCTGGAGTGGGAGCAGGGACGTTCAGATGTTCAGATACGGACATGAAGGTCCAAACCCGGGGAGACGCCATTGTCAAATTTCACCAAGAAACAATCAGGCCAAACAACTTCAGGCAGAACTGGTCAGGATGACAAACAGACATCAGTACACAGGAATGACAACTTTGAAAATCAGAAATAAATCAATGTAAAATCAAATTTAAAACCAGCTTCTTTGCCTCTGGCTGGGTGGAATGGAAATGGTCCAGAGGCAAAGGAGGTGGTTTCACACCGTCTGCACGACTCAGTCGCCCCATTAAAGGAGTGGCAGTGGCGATTGAGTTCGCACTGAGAGGGGGATTGGACACGGAGGGACAGGCCTGATGAGGATCGGTTTGATTGCCGAGGGGATCTGCTGTCTTGTCTTGTGGACTGGCCACTCACGGCTTCCTCACCGGCTCAGAAACTGAAAGCCCGTGTCCTCACCCCCCCCCCCCCCCGGGTCCAGGCAGTCTCGTCCCCCGGGAGATGAAAGAGAAAGTAAATTCACCCGCTTACAACTGGACAATGATGTGCGTTAATTATTTGGAGAATGCAGATCAAACCATTAGTGAGGTTGTGGATGTCACCAAAACCGGTGTGTGGAGAAAGTGAGGGTTGTCTAAGGTTACAGTAGGATCGAGACCAGTTGGTAAAATGGGCCGAGGAATTACAGGTGGATCTTAGCTGTCACTCAGAAGCAGTTCTTCAGGGGTCAAAGACGACTGAGACACGAAAGAGAGCTTTTCTTGGGCTCTGGATTAAAACAGACAAGACTGGTGCACTCGTTCATCTCGTTTGAAGGTACCACGGCAGAATATAAGTTGTTGCTCCGCCACCCTGAGGGTGCAGTCATCAATTAGGAGCAACTTCGCACCGTCCTCCACAAGTTTGACTTACCAGTCAGCAAGCATTTTAATTCTTCATTCCCAGTCCTGTTCCGCCGCGTCGATCCATGGACTCCTCTTGTGCCAAGATGAGCTCCCCTCCCCCCGCCCCCAGGGTGGAGGAGCAACACATTATATTCCGTCACATTATATACCCTCCAATCTGATGGCATGAACATCGATTTCCGCTCAGGAGAACAAATTACCGTCACCCTCCTCTATGCCCCACTCTGACCTTGTACTTCTTCTCACCTGCCTACACTCCTCCCGGGACCCTCCTCCTGCCCTCTCTCTGGTCCACTCTCCTCTCCTATCAGATTCTTTATTCTCCAGCCCACCCTTTCCTGACCTTTCCCACCCACCCGGCATCAGCTTCCAGCTCGCCCCTTCCCCTCCCCCACCACATTTTTATTCTGGCATCTTCCCCCGTGCTTCTCAGCCCTGCAGAAGGCTCTCGGCCAAAAAGCGCCGACTGCTTATAATTTTCTATAGATGCTGCCTGAGGTGCTGAGTTCCTGCAGCGTTTTGTGTGAGTCGCTTTGGATTTCCAGCATTTGCAGACTTTCTCCTGTCAGTTCCAGAAATCGCCGTCCGTGACCAGGCGATCACATGCGCATGCGTAAGGCTCGCGGGGAGTTTCGCGCGTGCGCACGGTGGACAAAAGGCTCGGAGACTCGGCGGCAGGTAGGAGCGGGGATCTGGGCGGATTATTATCGGTACAGGCGTCCGAACCGCGACTGAAGTCCAATTACTGTGAGCTCCGTCCACTACTTTCCTCCGCACCCAGGGACAGTCCATGTCCCCTCCCTCTCTCTCTACGAGGGCTCCGGGGAACTTTCTGCTGAGGAGCGAAGGCGCTGGAGCTATGGCGGATAGATGGGTCTCTTATTCGTGGGGATTTCTGGGTAAAGAGGCAGCCATAGATGACAAGGCCAGCGTTTTCCCCGTCAGTCGGTAGGCCATATTTGGAAGCGCAGGGGGAGGGAAGGGGAACAGATGGATCACTCAGGCACCACCGAGCACCTTGCAGTGAATAAAAATATCAATGTGTACTGCATGAAAATAACAAAACAAAATCCTTACATCAGGTTTGGTCCCTGAGAAAATCACCTTTATTTCATCTTGTTCTGCACCTTTCTAGCTGTGAGAACATGTTTAATACCATTCGCTTTGGGTACATAATGATACCAATTACCTTTGGCCTGTGTAACAAGTGACCTGTAGCGTTCTCATCACAAATATGCCACACTCCAATGTGAACGAGGACTGCCCTCCCCATCATTTCATTGGCATTGCCTCTGATGGGCTCTCCACCGTCAATCTCCTGTGCGGAGGGGCAGAGTAATTTGAAACTCTCCAGGGTTTGCCGGGTAACATCACATGCTCTTTGTAGGGCTGCCGTACATGACCAGAACTTGAACTAATACCAATGTTTTCTCCAATTTATTTTTTCTCACATCGTATGGACTGACCATTTGTCTGAAGGTTAAATGTTAACACAGCCTGAAAACAGCACGGCACAAACAAAATACCAGCTGTGCAGCAACAAAGGCTCTCTGTGTGGGAGCATTTCAGTTACTGCGCAGCTCAGAATAATATGGGACAGAGAATAATACTAATGGAAGGAATCAGACTGGGCCAAGTCACAGATTGAATGTCCCATTCTCACACAGATAGGAAGACTGTCGGGGAATTAGATGGACAGTCCAGTTGCTGGCACCATGAACATTTAGAAGGTGAGTTCTTCCCCCAACTTGGGTTGAACCTCGCTGTAACAGTGAGATGTCAGAGCTCAGAAAGGAAACTAAAATTATCTCATGATATATCGGCTTTGAAAATTATTCAGATACAGGAGCAGAATGAGGTCGTTTGGCCCATCGATCCATTTCCCTCTCAGCCCCACTCTCCTGCTTTCTCCCCATATCCCTTCCTGTCCTGACTAATCAAAAATCCATCACCCTCTTCCATAAAATATACCCAATTACTTGGCCTCCAGAGCAACTCATAACAACAAATTCCACAGATTCACCACGCTCCGGTTAAAGAAATTCCTCCTCATCTCCATTCTGAAAGAACAAAGCTCGATTTTGAGGCGGTGTCCTCTGGTCTTAGACTCCCCCACTCTAGTAAACATAGTCTCCACATCCACTCTATCGAGACTTTTCAATGTTCGATAGATTTCAATGAGGGCCCCTTCATTATTCTGAACTCCTGTGAGTAGAGGCCCCGAGCCATCAAATGTTCTTCATCTGGCAAACCTTATAATTACAGAAATATTTTTGTAAACTTCCTTTGAACGCTCTGCAATGTGAGCACAGCTGTTCTACCTAAGGGGCCTGAATCTGCTCTCAACAGTCCAAGTGAGGCCACACTTTATAAATACTCAACAACACATCCTTGCTTTTATATTCTCGTACTCTTCAACATTATTTCCTCTCTATTGAGAAAACAGTCTGCTCTCTCATTGCTTCTAACAAAGTGGATGACCATACACCTCTCTGAATGATGACTTTCATTCATTGATGTCTTTTGTAAATCTTTTTTGCAGGTTATAAATGGCAAAAATTGTGAACGGGAATTTTAAACAGAACAACATGTCAGTTTGCTGTCTCTGCCCAGATATTTAAGGAGTTACTAGATATTTAACAATGTATCACTGTCGATCCTTGGAGATGAAGAATTATGTCATCACAGCTGGAAAAGTACTTTGTGTCTGAAATGAAGTTTCCTGTGGTAACTCAGTGAAATCCACTGGAACCGGGGAGCTGAGAACACACCAGCATTTGTTCACTGGAGATCAGTTCTTCAACTACATTGATTGTGCAAGGGGTTTACTACATCTGACATTTGGCTTATGAATTGACAAAGAACTGTGGGAAGGGATTCACTCTTCACTCACTCATCTGACCTGCATGCACAACAGCGAGTTCACACTGATAAGATGTCGTTCACCTGCGCTGATTGTGGGAAGGGATTCACTCGGTCATCGCAACTGCAGAGACTCCAGTCACTTCACACTGGGGAGAAGCCATTCACCTGCTCAGACTGTGGGAAGGGATTCACTTGGTCATCTGAACTGAAGATACATCAGCGAACTCACACTGGGGAGAGGCCGTTCACCTGTTCAGACTGTGGGAAAGGGTTTATTTGATCATCTGTACTGAAGGTACATCAGCAAATTCACACAGGGGAGAGACCGTTCACCTGCTCAGACTGTGGGAAGAAATTCACTGACTCATCCAGGCTACAGGCACACCGACGAGTTCATACTGGAGAGAGGCCGTTCACCTGTTCAGACTGTGGGAAGGCATTTACCCGGTCATCTCAAGTGATGGTACATCAGCGAATTCACACTGGAGAGAGGCCATTTTCCTGCTCTGAAATTGGGAAGAGATTCACTCATTTATCTGACCTACAGGTGCACCAGCGAGTCCACACTGGAGAGAGGCCATTCACCTGCTCAGACTGTGGGAAAGGGTTTATTCGGTCATATCAACTGAAGGTGCATCAACGAGTTCACACTGGGGAGAGACCGTTCACCTTCTCAGACTGTGGAAGGGGATTTACTCAGTCAGCTCAACTGATGATACATCAGCGTATTCACACTGGGGAGAGGCCGTGCTCCTGCTCTGAATGTGGAAAGAGATTCAGTCAGTCATCCGACTTACAGACACACCGACGAGTCCACACTGGGGAGAGGCCATTCTCCTGCTCCCACTGTGGGAAGAGATTCTCTCAGTCATCCCACCTTGTGACGCACTACCGAGTTCACAATGGGGGAACTGTTTAAACAGGCGACAGGCTACAGGCTGGATATTTCACCATCACAGTTACTGAATCAAGTTCAAAAGTGATTGTTGGTGCCGAACTCGGCAATTACTGCTGCTGTTTATCAAAACCAGTTCCGCACTCTGGTCACTGGGCGTGGGAGGTATTCCTCAGCTAATATTCCCATTTAATGGGACTGGAGTTTAATGGTTTGGATCTGTGACGCAGAAATTAGTTCCTATTTACATTCTAACCACATTGACAGAATCTCCTTTCTCTCCCGTGACTGTCATTTCCTATAACTACCGCAAGGCCTGAATTTACACTTCCCTCTTGAGCATCAGAGCCAACAGTACTACCGGCCTTTCTGTTGCTGCCGTGTCCCCAATGGGTCAACCACCACCCACCCAGCAGTATCCAACAAGGTGTTCTGCTGAGGAGAATGCCCACAGGACAGCCCTGCACTGTCTTCCTAATGACCCTTACCTCTGCTGGTGGTCACGCATCTCCTATCCGAAGCTTGTACTCTGGGTGTGGCCACCTCTTCAGATGTTTCTTTTCGAATATTATTATTATTATTATTATTATTATTATTATTATTATTATTATTATTATTATTATTATTATTATTATTATTATTATTATTATTATTATTATTATTATTATTCAAAAATAACACAGGTACATTGAAGTAACAACACTCACAATCCCTCAAAACAAATTATCTTAAAGATTGAACATTTTTGTGAATAAAAAAACCCTACTAAGCAAGAAAAGTGAGAGAAAAAAGAAACCCATTGGGGGTACAACCCCGGAGCCATGCGTCATACAGAAAGCTTCTAAAAATAAACATCAAACCGCCAACAAGAAAGACAGATATATCAAAAAACAATTACACTTAGATAGTGGAGGAAATCTTATCAGTCAACTGAAATGATAATAACGAGCAAATGACCCCCATCTCTTCTCAAAATCAAATAAAGTTTCAAAGGTTCGACTTGTAATTTTCTCCAAACTAAGACACAGCATCACTTGAGAGAACCATTGTGACAAAGTAACAGCTGATATGTCCTTCCATTTCAACAAGATGGCCCTCCTAGCTATCAATGTAACAGACGCAATAACATGTTGGTCAGACACAGCAATACCATGGATAATTTGAGGAATTATTCCAAAAACCACAGTCAATTTATTAGGTTGTAAGTTGATTCTGAGTGCTTAAGAAATCGTCGAAAAGACTAACTTCCAAAACTGTTTTAATATAGAACATGACCAGAACATATGTGTCAGTGTATCTATTTCGGTTTTACATCTATTACGATACTTGTCAACATTGGGAAATATTTTAGAAAGTCTCTCCTTCGACAAATGGTAACGATGTACAATTTTAATTTGAATCGGTGAATGACTAGCACAGATCGAAGAAGAGTTAACCAGCTTCAGAATCCGTGTCCAATCCTCCCATATCAACGTCAAACTGAGTTCCTTCTCCCAATCTTGTTTAATCTTAAGAAAAGGACGCTTATCCCATTGTAATAATAAATTATAAATCCTTCCAATAGAACCTTTCATCGAAGGGTTCTTATTCATAATAGTCTCTAATAAGACAGCCTCCAATATGTAAGGAAAATTACTTAAATATTTTTTGAATTTTTGAAACAATATCTATCTTGAAGGTATTGTAAAATATGAATATGAGAGAGAATATTTATCGAGTAATTGTTCAAAAGACATCATTCTGCCTTCTTTAAATAAATCTAAAAAAGAAGTAATACCTTTATTTTTCCAAAGGTAAAAAAGAAATGGATCGCTCCAGGAGGGTTTAAAAAAGTGATTACGATAAATTATACTACAAAGTTTAAAATTTTCAGATTTAAAAATTTGTGGAACTGGAGCCAAATTTGCAAAGAGTGCTTAACCACAGGATATAGGTTTAAATTATCAACTTTAGCTAATTGTATAGGTAGAGCAACTCCTAATAACGGAGTTAAATAAAACTGTTTCACAGCTCTCAGTTCCAGGTTTACCCAAATTGGCCGATCATTCCTATCACCCTAATATAAGCAAAAGGACATATATCGCAAACTAAAGCCCAATAATAAATTCTTAGATTAGGCAAAGCGAGGCTTCGTCCTTTTTCAACTTTTGTAAATGACGTTGACTAATTCTTGGTCTTTTATTATCCCAAATAAAAGATAGAATAATACAACCAATCCCATCAAAATCCCCTCATAGCTGAAAAAAGGAGACCTATAGTTATTAGTGACAACAGTGGCAATAGGAGCTTTCTATATAATTTTAATCCAATTATTAAAGTTAATAACAAACCAAATGTTTCTAAGTAAATTTTTCCATTCAACACGATCAAATTCTTTTTCAGCATCCAAAGATACAACGCATTGTGGAGTTTTAGAAGCGAGCGAATATATAATGTTAAATAGTCTCCAAACATTTGAAAAAGAATAACGACCCTTTATAAAGCCTGTTTGATCTTTAAAAATGATTTTACCCATAGACTCTCCAACTGACTGGCCATTATCTTTGACAGATCTTACCATCAACATTCAATAATGAAATAGGTCTGTATGAGGCACAGTCAGTCGGATCTTTATCCTTTTTAAGGATTCACGAAATAGAAACCTCATAAAAAGTAGAGGGTAAATCACTTTTCACAAAAGAATCTTTAAGCATCTCCAACATATATGGAGAAAGCAATTTTCCAATTTTAAAAATAATATTCTACAGGATAACCATAAAGTCCCGGAGCCTTACCAGATTGCATTGAAAAAATAGCTTTATGAATTTCGGATTCAGTAATTTGGGCATCCTAATGACCTAATGGTCTTCCTAATGACCCTTACCTCTGCTGGTGGTCACGCATCTCCTATCCGAAGCTTGTACTCTGGTTGTGGCCATCTCTTCAGATGTTTCATTGATAGTATCTTCAGGCTCCCGAATGATCCTGAGTACATCCAACTCCCTGAACCAGTCGTCAGGCGCTGTGATTAGGTGCTCTTCCTGCAATTAGTCATCAGGGGAACTGTCAGATTTCCCGAATTCCCACATCTGACCGGAGGAGCATCCCATCTGCTCTGCACTAAAATACACCACTGTGGGTCAGGAAGGAATTAACATATGCAAAAAAAAAAACATCAAACATGAATGGGTCAATGACAGTGGAAGTAGAGTGAACAATTGTCTGTGTTTTTGCCATGATGCCATATAGGCTGCCATTTTGTGAAGCCGCTCTGTAACCCCCATTTTGTGAACTGATTGCTATGGAATAACCTAATCAGATCAACTGAACACACGAAGTTTCTGTTATTCCCATTCTAAGCCTAAAATCACTCTCACATAAACCATGTATTATGTACACTGTCAGGTTTGCAGAAATAATCTCGTTATCTCTGAACCTGAAGTCACTCTGAGATAAGGTGTGTATTATGTACAGTGGCAGGTCTGCAGAAGGAATCTCGTTATCTCTGAACCTGAAGCCACTCTGAGATAAGGTGTGTATTATGTACACTGTCAGGTCTGCAGAAGGAATCTCGTGATCTCTGAACCTGAAGTCACTCTGAGATAAGGTGTGTATTATGTACAGTGGCAGGTTTGCAGAAGGAATCTCGTTATCTCTGAACCTGAAGCCACTCTGAGATAAGGTGTGTATTATGTACAGTGGCAGGTCTGCAGAAGGAATCTCTATATTTCTGCTGACAGTCTGAGCGACACAGTTTGTCTGTTTGGAACCATTGTTGAGGAGAACAAAAGAAATCACCTTCGGCATGAAGTTGTGTAGCCCTTGGACTACATCCAATGGAAATCTGTTAGTCATCAGCATGATGGACTTCAGCCGACAGGAATGAGATGCTTCCTCTGAACTGATAAGAGTTGTTTCAAATGTTTCAAACAAGACTTGTTTCAAAACAAGTAAAGAGTTTCAAATGCAAAGGTGTGATAACTCCTGAGACTAACCCTCACAAGGAAGAACCCCCATGGAAGGGACTGAGAGAAGAAATGATCGAGCATTTGGATACAGTGGGATCCCCTGTTTCAGTGTTGTGAATTTGAGAAGTGGTCAGGGTGTGTATTAGTACAGAGGGAGCAGTGGAATTCATGTTTTAAGTTGTTAGCCTGGGGTCAACATAGTTACTTTGTTGTTTGTGCAGGAAAAGTAAAGTGCGAGCTGTGATTAATTACGAGTTGCCTGGTGAGTTTCCAAACTGATCTCAGTTGATGAACGGTGAACATATTTTAGTGCCCTGCGGTGCACTCGAAAAGAAAGAAAAGTGGTCTGGGACCCTGGTGTCGAGTTGAACCACACAGTAGGTTAGGATATCAAAATGTGAAAGGGAAAGGACAGGAAGAACCCAGGAAATCCGAGGATTTCAGAGGTTACTTTCATGGTTAATTATTAAGGAAATGGTCAGATTATGATACGTGGTTAGGAAAGTTTGACAGCCAAGGGTCCGGGACTGTGGAGGAAGAATTGTGAAAAATAGTTAGTGAAAATAAATTAAAGAAATTATAAGGGATTAAAAATGTTGTAATGTGATGTTTGTTGGATGATCTAATTGAAGTGAAGAGAGAAAAAACTGAAACGGACAGAGGAATTGTGTAAGTGTAGGGAAGAGTTAGAAATTCTGAGGGAGCAGGTTCAGGTGAATTTGATCCACATGAGTCAGCTTCCGGCTCAGTGTGAAGCGTTAACAAGAGAAAATGAGAAAACTGAAGAGGAGTATAAACAGGCGAATGCAGAATTAGAGAAAGGAAAAGTCAGGGTCGGGATTTACGGCTGTTGTGAATGTCATGAAGAAACCGGCAGCTGAGAGGAAAGGCTGCGCTGATCGCAAGTGTTTAAAACAGATGGAAAATCTGCAAAGTGAACTCTCAGATCGGAGAGGAGTGATATGTGCGAGGACGGACGATGATGGTGATGCAGATTGGGGTGATTTAGCGTATGAAGAGACGCTTGTATCACACACCGGGTTGCTCTCTTCAGTCACCTGATGAGGTAATCGTAGCCTTTGGCCAGGGGCAGATATGGTCAGGTAATGCCCAACCTTCATAGAGTGTTTCAACCCTTAACCACTACACTGTCCAGCTGGTGGATCTGAAGTGAGGGCCAAGTCACTGCCCATCTGTTCGTGACCTCCAGCTCAACCCCTCTGTCCAGCTCAACCCCTCTCTCCAGCTCCATACCCAGTCAGGGGCTCTTTCTGCTTCCTCCCCCATCCTGCTAGCTGCTTGCTTCTTGCTCTTTTCATCAAGGCCCAGCACAGACAGCAACCTCCATGCTGGCCGTGCCGGGAACCCACTACAGTCGATCTCCATGAGGAACAGCCACGTCTGCCATCCTTTGTCCCTGCACTTCGGGACTAACAGTACAAATACCAGGATTATTGGGGAAGTGGCCCGCCTCCCAGCAGGTTTTTCCGAGAGTGGGTGGAACCTTCAACACTCAGTGCCCCAATGGCGCCTGTAGTAATGGAGGGACTGCAGGTGGCACCAGAGCCGGGGGTGTGGGGCGTGTGTGACACGGTATTCTGTCCCTTTGACGTGGCCCAATTGAGTGCTGGAGTGGTGAATGAGAGATGATTCTCGGAAACTTTCCCGGTGCATTCAGCAGACAGGATTACTCACGTTTTATATGAAACGGAGGAAGGGAAGCTAACCCTTCTCTGTCTAACTTCAGTTTTCCCTTCAGCCCTGCCGGAGGAACAGGCACCCGCCCAGGGGACACGGGGTGATTTACAGAAGGCACCATTAGAAGCTGCTGGACTAATAGAGGTGACAGTGGAGGTTTTGCATGACTGCAGACAGTGAAAAGGAAGGAACCTTCTATATCTGTGACGAGGTTGTGGCCGGTTTTCTCGAGTGTTTTGGGTCCTACTTTGGATACGCAGAATTTGACTCCGTGACAGAGTAGGAACTGGCCGAGGAACTTGGTATCGCACGGTACAGAGGAGAGCAGAAGGGTGTGTGAAATGATTGATCCATTCAAATCCCACACATGCTGAAGCATGGGCTCTCAGAAGGATGATGCGAATGAGGGAGAAGGGATTGAGGGATAAAGGTACAGAGGAGGGTAAGGGGAAACAGGGTTCTAAAACGACCCTATCACAGAACAAGGTTTGCAGTGGCAGAATGAAGGGAGACGGGGTGTTGATCAGGATGAGCTGCCACCGAGCTCAACAGCGCCGCCTAATGGCTGGGTTAGCAAACACGTGTTTGAAACACTTACGTTCCCACTGTTATGAGTACTGGATCCCCAAAGAAATGATGCAATTCTGGACACAAAGTTTATTTTGCCGTTGATCGCCCACAGCCCAGGTGGGTTGGGATTTGTCAGGATGTAACAGTGGCCCATTGCCCCTGGAAGGACAACTGTGTTATGTACAATGCATTGCCCATGATGCTGATGAAAAGCCACGACTTGTATCCAGAGTTACCTATGGGGAGTCCCAGTTGAATGTGTGTTCACCACGTGGTTGGATGGTGCTGCTGGACCGCTTGTAGAAACTAAAGTAGGAATCCGCCCCGTAAACTTTATTTGGAATGCCGGAGACTCTTGACCCACCCTAAACATGGCCACGTTCAATGCAACACTTTGGGAAAGAGAGGATACGGGACTGAACCGAGGGGATAAATTGAACTCGAGCTCTGTGGATACGTGTAGAGTCAGGCAGGGTCAGGCAGAGACAATGGGTCGATCCACACAGAGACACAGAAACACGCTACACTTTCTTATCCGCCTCTCCAGCGCTCCGCCGTGTTCTTTAACACATACGTGGTGATATGATTGAAACATACTCAACCGCCTACTAGACTTTATGGCCATGTATTAGGGTTAAGGGTGGGTCCTGGACAAGCACCGAAATGTTCTGACTGTGACTAAGTCAGTGAAGATGTTGGCGGGTTTTCTGGATATGGAAGTGTTTATTCACCATCACAAGCAGAACTTTTCTTGGCGTCCCCCTCGTTAGTGTCCCCCAAACACAAACTAATCCAAGTGTTTATTCTTCCGAGGAGAATGGTAACAGTAGGTGATTCAATACAATTTTACTAGCTACAATGACATAATTTACTTCAATATTCTGTGTGTCTCAGTTGGCTCCATTGAAGTACATATTTACAGTGGGAGAACATTGAATTGATAAGAAACCACTAAAGGTTCAGTCACCTTTGTTCGGAAAAAACTAATTCACACAAACAGTCCAAACATTGCACTAGTTAATTATTTAATCGCAATCTGTCACCACGGGGATTAGATCTGCCTGACACAATTGTTTTGTAAATAATTTTAAAACAGTTATTTTTAAATCTGTTGAAATGTGACCCTGTGGAGTCGCTAAATGGTATTTAAAACCCCAGACATGTGCTGCCTTAACATTTCATTCCGAGAGATCGCCTGTAGCGCAGTGGGGCCAGGTCACTGGACAGAGAAAATGCCTGCAATGTTGGATAGGTACGAGAGTGTAGGGAAAATATTGTACGTGTTCATCTCCGTCATTGGAGTTCCTGGTGAGTGAACAGAGCAATTCATGTTTGGTATTTCTGTGTGTTAACCATGTACATCTGTTTATGATCATTTGACAGGTGATGATCATTGTACAAATATCGGTCAGAGATATCGATCCTGTCAGTTCAACACTCTGATTTATCATATTTAATGACAAGCGGAACAAAACTCCTGTCTCTCATCAAACTCACGGTATCGACCCGAACGTTGTTCTTGCCTTCAATGACACCTTGTCCGGAGTTGTCCCAGTGTGGGGACAGGCAGCTCTCCCGCAAGCTGGGACTGGGACGGGTTTACGTTGTAAAGTTCTCTGTGTCTGAGTTATTGACCAGAGAGAAACCCTGGTCCTGTGTTTCATGTCTCCCTGTGGAGTCTGTCACAGCCGGATCTCACTGCCTGTCGGTCAATAACTGGGTCTGTAAACACAAAGTACACAGCTGGGGTCAAAGCAACACGTACAGCAAGCTGGATGAACTCAGCAGGTCGGACAGCATCCGTGGAAACGAGCAGTCAACGTTTCGGGCCGAGACGCGTTTCCACGGATGCTGTCCGACCTGCTGAGCTCCTCCAGCTTGTTGTACGTGTTAATAATTGGGTCTGATCATCTGAACCAGTGTCCGCGGATCTGCTGACGAGAGTTATCGAATTGAACTGCGCTGCAGAATTAATCCATTAACGGAGCCGCTCAGCCTCAGGTTACTGAGTTGTTCCTGCTTTCCCTTTGAGACGCATCGTAAATTGCACCGCTTCGTCCTGTAGAGAAGTCTCGGCCCAAAACCGAAGTTTGTTCAATTCCATGGATGCTGCCTGAGCTGCTGAGTCCCTCCAGTACTTTTTGTGTGTTGCTTCCCTCCGTATCATTTCTCGGCCCCATCAGATGCTGAGTTTCCAGGGGCCTGGTCAGTCACGGTTAAATCAGTGAAACCGGTCACGTTAGTGACTGGAATCGGGATCAGCACCGATCTTTGTTGTTCATGCAGATCGCTTTTATCGCCGACGATTGTCCACACATTGTCTTATCCCCACACTGAAGAAGGCAGGTTAGAGACAGTGACCCATTAAATTAGCAGCTGTTCATAGACTGTAGAGCTCCAGACCTTTAGCTGAAACCCGATCCCTTGAGGAATTGTTTCAGTAATGGCCTCTGTCTGTTCTCTCTCTCTCTCCCTCACTCTCTCTACCCGATCCCCCTCCCCCACCCCATCGCCCTCCCCCTCCCCTCCCCTCTCCCCGTCTCCCTCCCCCTCTCCCTCCTCTCCCCCCCCCCCCCTCACCCAACACACAGTGAATTTAGTTGCGATTGTGATCCTGTCCCGGGGAAAGTGCGGTCTCTCTACCTGCACCACTCGCTACCTGGTTGCCATGGCAGCGGCGGATCTACTGACCATTGTCATCAGCGTCATTTTCATTCGAATTGGAACGTATTACTTCCCGTGGAGTTTTCTGAGCATCACCCCTGTGTGCAGTGTTATCGATGTACTGAGCTACACAGCCACGCACTGTTCTGTCTGGTTCACCGTCACTTTCACCTTTGATCGGTTTGTCGCCATTTGCTGCCAGAAGCTGAAAACAAAATATTGCACCGGGAAAACTGCGGTTGTGGTTCTAACAACAACCGACGTACTGTCCTGTCTGAGAAACGTTCCCCGATACTTCACATGGAAACCCACGGTAATAATCGACAATGGACCGTGGTTCTGTAAACTGAAGGACAGTTATTTCACTGACCCCTAGTGGGTTGGATACGACTGGCTCGATACGGTTTTAACTCCGTTCCTCCCTTTGGCTGTGATCCTGCTGCTCAACGCTCTGACAGTCAGACACATTTTAGTGGCCAGTCGGGTCCGTAAGGGGCTGAAGGGTCAGAGCAAGGGGGAGAACCGCAGTGACCCGGAGATGCAGAGCAGGAGAAGGTCTGTGGTTTTACTCTTCACCATCTCCGGCAGCTTCATCCTCCTGTGGATGACACTGGTTGTAAACTTCATATATTATCAAGTCTCAGGAAAAGGATTCTATTTCAATGATTCTGAATTGATCTTTCACTACGTCGCGATTTTGCTGAGTGATTTCAGCTGCTGCACAAACACATTTATTTACGCTGTGACTCAGTCAAAATTCAGGGAACAGATAATTAGGGCGGTGAAATATTCTGTCCCCTCGGTGCCTCATTTCATTAATAAAGCCGCGTCCTGATCACAAGCCGGAGGCGGTCGCAGTGTCTCCAATCGGGAATGTGAGGACATTCACCGCCTGATCTCTCAGTTGTTATTCCGGGACCGACTGTCCCGTCGACCGGCAGGTCTGGGACATTAGGGTAGTGTGTTTCTGGGGAGGGGCAAACCACTGTCCTGGACTGGCCAGCTGTCAGTCAACGAACTACTCTGGAATGCCAGCCACCCATTAGTCTGTGAATATGTCCATCTATCCCTATTCCCGCCCACCAACCTCACAGACCGACTTTCCCACAAGACAGCGGGAATTCTAGTCTGATGCTGGTTGGATAATCCAATGTCAAACGCACCAGTTTCCGCCTTCTCCTTCTCCTTCTCCTTCCGCCTTCTCCAATGATTGGCTAACGTGAATATAAATAGGGCGGGCTTTGGATACATGGTGGTTGACACTCTAACTTAATGCGCATTCCCGCCACTAATTGGACTGGAATTTGGTGTAGGGAATTGGGAAATAAAACTCTCGCTGCTTCTTTGTTCTAATGAAAACTAAATTACCCCCCAAAATCCTCCAGATTGTACCAAGTGAAACCCAATAGAGAGAATCAAATTAAACTCATTCCCACAACTGAAATGAAAGATACCCGCCCCCAACGATTGCAATGAAATCTGCATTTCATTTCTATCTACCTGGTTACCTTCACCCTGAAATATTCTGCAAATGTGTCTCCCTTTGTGCCCAGTGTCCCACTAGATTTACCATAAGCCCCTAATTTTTAACCCTTCAAACCCAGAAGCAGGTTCTGATTTGCAAAGTGGAAGGTCTTTATCTAGAGTTGAATCTTTAACAGCTTTTCTAATTAAACTATCAACCCGCTCATTCACACCCAATTCTGAATGCACGCCCAATCCAAGTGAACCACAATATTCGACAACACACCCCTACATCTGATCTGCGCACGTCCGGAAATCGGTGTGTAACCCGTATATGGGCCTACATACCATTAACCCTGTGTACATCTGTGCATCCCATATTGGCCGACGCATTCTCAAACGCATGTACACCCCAAATCCATGTTCACCCCCAAATCTGAGCACTCCTCCAAATCCACAAGCAACCCGCAAATCAGTGTGTACACCCAAATCCACAGACTTCCCCACCCCTCGTGCTCCCCCAAATTCTTATGCAACACCAAATCTGTCCGCCCCAAACAGTCTGACACCTCGACGTGCACATTAGATTATTCCTGAGAAAGAATCTTTTCAGTGCATTGATGATGAAAGTGTCTATAAATGAAACGACCTTGAGATACGTCACAACTCCAAACCCGCAGACACCACAACTCTGAGAGACCCCGAAATCCGAAAAAATCCCTATGTTGACCTACTCACTGCTAATTCAACGGGCACCCTCAAATCAGTGGGCATCCCCCTATTTGACAAGGTTGCCCTAAATCTACGCAATCCACAAATCAGTGTGCATTCCCGCATGCATAATGGGTTACCGAACAGTTGAAATCCGTTCAAATAGTTCAGAGAATCGCTGTCTTTACGCAACCGAAACTCAGTTTGCAACTCCAGACCGGCTGACGTACCCGAATCTGGCTGTAACACTAAATCCGTGTGCACCCCCAAATCTGCGCGCATCCCTAAACAGGAGCGCACTCCATAATCATTTTGCAGACCAACCCGCTGAAAACTCCACATGCACATTAGCTAATCCCAAAGAATCATTTTCAAACAGTACACAAAACGGCTGACTCGATATTAAGCACTCGCACGCATCCCGGAATTCTTGTGTAAATCTAAACCGGCTGGCATACGCTGATTCGAGTGCAATCCCATATTCAACAACACACATCCCCGAATAAGAGCGCACCGCAAAATCTATGTGCGCCAATTGAAAGGGCAAAGTACAGAGGTTATAAAAGTATCGGAAATTAAAACACGTCAAAACGCCAAATCCGCAGTCTCCAAAAAATCTGTGATTTCAGCTGCTGCACAAACACAGGTATTTACGCGGTGACTCAGTAAAAATTCAGGGAGCAGATAATTAGGGCGGTGAAATATTCTGTCTCCTCGGTGCTTCATTTTATTAATAAAGCTGCGTCCTGAGCACAAGTCGGCCAAAGACAGAGACACACACCGGTATCAGGCAAAATAAACGCCCATCCAGCTTTTTCTCCTGCACCGGATGGTCACATTCGTCAGCTCCCGTTATCTCCAACAATACCCCAAACACTGTTGGCAGTGAAACTTTTGCCGGGACGTTATACTTTCCCACACCAGAAATTGTCATGTCCTCATGACTTTGAAATGATGTATCATCCCCTCATTAATAACACAGTGCTCAAAGGAATTTCGTGACGTCAGAACCTCCAATCCATTTGTAGATGGTAGTGACTTATTTCAACAGGGGAATAGGCGCAACTCTCTGTTTCCCTGGCGCGACATTGGCCAGCAAAGTCATGAGGACACGACAATTTCTGGTGTGGGAAAGTATAACTTTCTGGCAAAAGTTTCACTGCCAACTGTGTTTGGGGTATTGTTGGAGATAATGAAGAGAGTAGACGCTGCAGACAATCGGAGACAAAGTTCTGTCGTCTACCAGGCATCGGGGAATATGACTTTTGGAAGAATAGACTGTTTAATTATAACGGGCTCCTTTTAATTTTATTTTTTATTTCCTCGACTAATTCCATAGTTAAGCTGCAATTTATAAATATTATTATTTCCTGCGACGAGCTGAAACAGGGGCAGCAAATCAGACGTCATTCACACAAACCGGGGTCTGGGAGGGCGAACATCCGAATATCACGGATTTGGCGGGACCGGGGTGTGTAAACCCTGGTCTTACTAGACTGGAGAAAGGCGGGTTACTCGGCGCTGAGTTGGGAGACTGCCAGTGAGGGATAATGAGCCCTGAGACGCCCGAGAAGTTTCAGAATCAATCTTGTGATTCGTCACTAACCCAGATCCACCGACACCCACAAAACAGTGTGCAAACCCATATTTGTGATTTGTGATCATCCCCATATTCGATGGCACAACAATAAATCTGCACACATCCACAAATCTGTGTACACCCGCAATCGCGCTGACACCCCTACACACACACTTCGTTATCCCAGAAAAAAAAATCATTTCAGATAATTCACAAAATTGCTGCCTCCACCTTAAGGAAATAGCAAGAGCAAAGTTCAGTTGAAGGTGCACTCATAGATTTATATTTTTCAAGGAGGGGACAGCGATTTTTATACTGATTCCTGCTCTGGGAGAGTCACCTGTGTGGACTTATGCACAGATTCGGGGTGCGCACGTATGTGCGGGTGCATACCGATTTGGGATATGTGGCTATATCGGGTTTTTTCGGTGATACTGGGGTGCACACGGATTTGGGGTGCACACGGATTTGGGTTGCACACGGATTTGGGGTGCACACGGATTTGGTGGTGCACACGGATTTGGTGGTGCACATGGATGTGAACAGATTTAGGGGTTTGTCAGCTACGGTGTGAATGCACATGGAATTTGGAGTGTCGGTTGTTTTGCCGGTGCACACTGATTCGGCGGTGTCGGTGTGTAGACTCTCAAGGCTGTTTCATTTAAACTTTAATAATAAATGCATATTGATGTTTGACCTCTGTTCTTGGTTTTGAGTTGGTATCAGCTGTTTTTGATCTGCTTGAAATTAATCTTGCTCTGGGAATATCTAATGTGGACGTAGGGGCGTCGACAGTTTCGGTAATGAGCACGGTTTTGGGGTTACACAGAGATTTGAGGACGTGCGCTGATTTTGGAGTGGTTTGTGGAATATGAGGGTGCACGGGGATTTGGGGATGTGCGTAGAAATTGCAGTTCTTTCAGCAAACATTGGGGTGCACGGGGATTCCCTGGCATATGCTGACTCGGGGGTGCACACGGACTTGGGGCTGTGCGCAGATCTAGGGGGGAGTTAATTCCTGGGATGTCAGGACTGTCTTACGCAGAGAAGTTAGAGAGACTGGACTTGTACACGCTGGAATTAAGGAGATTGAGAGGGGATCTGATTGCAACATATAAGATTATTAAGGGATTGGGCAAGATAGAGGCAGGAAATATGTTCCAGATTCTGGGTGAGTCCAGTACCAGAGGGCATGGTTTGAGAATAAGGGGTAGGTCATTTAGGACAGAGTTAAGGAAAATCTTCTTCTCTCAGAGAGTTGTGGGGGTTTGAAATGCACTGCCTCGGTAGGCAGTGGAGGCCAATTCTCTGGATGCTTTCAAGAAGGAGCTAGATAGGCATCTTATGGATAGGGGAATCAAGGGATATGGGTACAAGGCAAGAACCGGGTATTGATAGTAGATGATCAGCCATGATCTCAAAATGGCGGTGCAGGCTCGAATGGCCGAATGGTCTACTCCTGCACCTATTGTCTATTGTCCAGTATGGGTTTGCATGTGGATTTCGGAGTGCTCACGTATCTGGGTGTGGATGTGGAATTGGGAATGTTGCCAGAGTTAGGTGTGCACACGGATTTTGGGGAATCGATAGTTTTGGAGCATGATCATGGGCTTGGGGGTGCGCACGTATTTCCGAGTTCTCGGGATTTGGAGGTGTGACGACTCTCAGTTGTTGCATTTTTAGTTACTGTAATAATAATGCACTTTGAACGTTCAGTTACTTTCTCAGGTGGAGGCAGCCGCATTGTGGTCTATTTAAAAGGCTTATTGCTCTGGGATAATCCAATGTGCATGTCTGCTACTTTGTAGCTCTGACGGATCTCAAGGTCGTTTCCTTTGTACATTCAATTTGAACTTTGACCTCTGTTCTTGCATTTTTATGGTTCAGGCGCCATTTTGTGAAGAGATTGAAATTATTCTCACTTGGATAATCTAATCTGTAAGTGAAGGT
Source organism: Hemitrygon akajei (assembly GCF_048418815.1). Taxonomy (NCBI): domain Eukaryota; kingdom Metazoa; phylum Chordata; class Chondrichthyes; order Myliobatiformes; family Dasyatidae; genus Hemitrygon; species Hemitrygon akajei. The sequence continues at coordinate 1,454,777 of NW_027332012.1, forward strand.
ATCAGCGGTTCGGTGTGCGTGAAGACACGGTGAGCAGTCGGTAGAACAGAGGGATCTGGGAACACAGATTCATAATTACCTGAAAGTGGTTTCACAAGTAGATTGGGTGGTGTAGAAAGCTTTTGGTACTTTGGACCATAAATCAAGGTGCTGAGTACAGGAGATGGGGGCTATGATTAAGTTGTGTAAAGGGGATTTCTTCTTTTTCTTTGTTACTGTGTATGTAATCAAAATGACTTCTTTATTTTGTTAGAAGTAGGAATGCTTCTTTGTTACGAGAGAGTGCTGGAAGCTTGTTTGGGTTAAAATTTACTGATAATGAGAATTATATTCATTTGTTAACCAATTGGGATTAATGTTGTTCTCTCTTCTGAGTCTGTAAGCTATTGTTGGCGGGCTTTTGGGCAGATCGGCGCGAGGGGTTGAGAGAGAGAGGACGCGATGCTGTAAGCTGGGCGAGGAACGGACCCCAAGTTGGGGTCCAAGGCCAGGAGGTACTCCGAGGAGAGGAGTTGACCACTTCGGATGGTCCTAAGCTGCGAGTCGAGGAGTTCGGAGGGGATCGAATGGTGGCCAGAAGACTTCAGTAATTGAGCTCCAACGAAGTTGTTTGGACTTTGATAAGTTTGGCGCCTTTTCTTTATTTTTTTTCCCTTCATATGTACTGTATCGCTATTAATCACTTAGTTATAGTAACCTTTATAAATTCTACTCATTTAATCGCATATCGTGTACTGTCTGTTTTTGGGCGAGGCGGGGACATCACACAGCATCCACACCAGGTGATTACCCAGTTTGGCGGGACCGAAGGCTGCTCCACCTAAACGAGAGTGAGCCTGAGGCGACCCAGGGGGTTACAGTTGTATAAGAGGTTGTTGTCGCTTCATTTGGAGGATTATGGGTAGTTTCTGTTACCTGCCTACAGGAAATGCATGAATAAAATTGTAAGAGTACAGAGAAAATTTATAATATGATTCCTGGGACGTGCAGACATGAGTTGCCGGGAAAGGTTGAATAAGTTATGACTTTATTCCCTGGAACATCGGACGATGATGGGAGTCTTCATAGAGGTATACACCATTATGAGTGTTATAGACAGGGTAAATGCAGACAGGATTTTTCCCATGAGGTTCAGCTAGCCTGGAATAAAGATCGCAGTTAAATATTTAACGGGAAGTTGATTGGTGAAAGAGGTGCAGGACTGGAAAAGGGGTATCTAATAGAGGACAGATGGGTATCGTCTCCCTCTCGTATTCCATCCTCTTTTTCCTTCTTCCATTGCTTTCTTTACTTCACCCCTACACCCTCCTTCCGGTTGCACTTATCATCTTGTGTTTCTTCCTCTCATCCCCACAACCTCTAAGCCTGACTCCTCATTTTATTCCTCAGTCCTGCTGAAGGATCCCGGCCAGAAACGTCGACTGTGCTCCCTTCCAAAGACGCTGCACAGCCTGCTGAGTTCCTTCAGCAATTTTGTGTGTGCTACTAGTTACCCTGTCACCCCGTCTCTTCTCGTCTACCCATCACCTTTCTCTGGTTCCACCCATCCTTCCTTTCGTCAGTGTTCCACTCTACTCCTCCATTAGATTCGTTCTTCTGCCGCTCTTTAACTTTTCTAGCTCTCATCTCCCAGCCTCTTGAGTTCAGTTCCATCACCTCCCACCAACCTTGTCCCTCATCTACCAAATGCCAATTTGTACTTCTACCACTTTCTTCAATTTACCATTCTAGCATCTATCCCCGTCCTTTCCGGTCCGATGAAGTGACATTTTACGAAACGTTGACTGTCGTCTGTCAACTGTTGGGTGTTGTCCACAGTGGAGAGATCATTGCGGCTGGACACCAGCAGGTGGGAGTGTTGTTCACAGCGGAACTGTCATTGCGGCAGGACACCAACAGGTGGGAGTGTTGTTCACAGCGTAACTGTCATTGCGGCAGGACACCACCACGTTTAAGTGTTGGCTACAGCAGACCTGTCTTTGTTACTGGACTCACCAGGTAGAAGTGTTGTCCATCAGGGACCTGCCATTCCGGCAGGACACCACCAGGAGGGAAAGTTACACACAGAAATTGCTGGAGGAACTCAGCGGGTTAGGCAGCCGTCTATGAAATAAATCAGCAGCTGACGTTTTGAGTTGAGACACTTCTTCAGGACTGGAATGGAAGGGGAAAGGCCAGAATAAAAAGGCGGGGCAGAAGGAGGAGGATAGATGTAAGGTGAATCGTGATGTCTGTTGTGTAGGAACGGTAAAGGTCTGGAGAGAAAGGGATCTGATTGGAGAGGAGAGGATAGACCGTGGGAGAAAGGGAAGGAGGAGTGATATGCAGGTGAGAAGAAGAGGTTAGAGCCAGATTGGGGGAAAAAGGTGAAGGGAGGAGTAAGGATGAAGTTGACTGGAAGGAGAAATCGCTACTCATGTCATCTGGTTGGGGGTTATATAAAGAAAATATAAGGTGTTGTTTTTCCAGCCGGAGGGGGGGGGGGGGCTTCATCATGGCAGAAGAGGAAGCCATGGACCGACATGTTGGAACGGGAATGAGGATAGGAATAAAATTGTTTGGGCACAGGGAAGTTCCACTTTTGGCAGCTGAAAAGGAAGTGCGAGACAAAACGATGCCCCCAATTTACACCGGGTCTCACCAATATACAGAAGGCTGCATCAGGAACAGCGGATGCAATAGAGAAAGCGGTGTCTCACCTGGAAGAACCTCTTTGGGCGATGAATGGAGTAAGGGAGGAGATGAATGGGCAGGTGTAGTATTTCTCTCACTTTCAGGGGTAAGTGCCAGGAGGAACAACAGTGGAAAAGGAGAAATGAAGGGAGCGATCTCGGCAGAAACCGGAAAGTGGGGGGAGGTAAATAAGTGTTTAAACCACAAGACATAGGAACAGAATCAGTCCATTCGTTCCATCGAGTATGCCCCGCCATTTCATCATGGCTGACAAATTCCCTCCCGAATCCATTCTTCTGCCTCCTACCGGAACAATTCACGCCCTAAGTGATCGAGAACCTATCAGCCTCCGCCATATTTACACTCCCTCACCTGTCAGCACATCCACTTGTGGCAACGAATTCAACACATTCACCACCTTCTGTTCTCAGCCAGGCAATTATAGGCCGGTGAGACTGATATCAGAAGTGTTAAATCTATTGGATGGTCTAAAGTCAAGTTTTGTGAATGGCCTCGGCCCGAAACGTCGAATGCATTCTTTTCCATAGATACTGCCTGGTCTGCTGAGTTCCTCCAGCATTCTGTGCGTGTTGCTTGGATTTCCAGCATCTGCAGATTTTCTCCTGTCTGTGACAATCAGTTGCATTCATTTTTACGGACAGGAAGCTGGTTTTCCATTTTATCTGGAACTGGACACTTTAGTTTTGAACACTATGAGTGCGATGTTGTACTGTGAACACTCTGACCACTGTGCTCTAAATATTTTTGTTCTATTTGAGCTCCTTCCTATAAAATGTTTGAATAACTTGTGTTGATGTTGTGACCGCGGCTTTGCCATGTGTCTGTGACGCTGCTGCAAGTCTGTTTCTCAGCGCACCTGCCTTTGATGCCATTTTCTGTACACAACCGGAAAGGAAAAGACAATAATTGTTACTCCGGATCCGATGCGGCAATAAAAAAGGAAACACACAGTCATTGTGGAAAACCATTTATTTTACCACAAGATCATTGAGATTCCACATTTGTGGAACTGGGTGAGAGGGAAATCAGCTTGTGTTTGGATCCAGCAGCAGACAAGTTTGTGTGTCCTTAGCAGAACAGAGGTGTTAGTTCAGAATGTTCTTTCCCAACCGTCTGCACTTATCTCATCTGTACAGCTGTATTATCGCCCTACTGAGGGGTCGTGGTCAGCACAGTGATCTTAGTTCTGCAGGCTTGCAACTGAACTGGATAAATACAGGCTGTCAAGTCACAAAGCTTTAACAGTACACAACTGTTAACCCTTCCTTCCCCCTCCATCCCCTTCTCTCTCTGCCACCCTCACCTTCTCTCTACATCTCTCCCCCACACTCCCCCCACTCTCCCCCCACTCTCCACCCTCTGAGTTAGAGGGAAATCAGCTCGTGTTTGAATCCAGCAGCGGACAAGTGTGTGTGACCTTGTCAGAACAGAGGAGTCAGTTCAAAACGTTCATTCCCACCCGTCTACACTTATCTCATCTGTACAGCTGTATTATCGCCTTACTGAGGGGATGTGGCCAGCACAATAATCTTAGTTTTGCAGGCTTGCAACTGAATTGGATAAATACAGGCCATGGACAATGTCACAAAGCTTTAACAGCACACAACTCTTAACCCTCTCTGCCCTCTCCCCCTCTCTCCACTCCCCACCCTCTGAGTTACAGGGAAACCAGCTTGTGTTTATATCTGTGAAGAATCCACAAGGCCACAAAACTTTAACAACACACAGCTCTTCTAACTTTATATTTCAAATGTTCTTCCACAGGGCCGGTGACTTTAAATGCCTTGGTGCTACCAGTTCAGAGAGCTGACACGTAAGTGTTGTCACAAAGAAGGCACAGAGCTTCCACTGCTTGAGAAGTTGCACAAATTCAGCTTGTTGTCCAAAACTTTGTCAAACTTCAATAAATGCATGATAGACAATACCCTGACTGGTTGCATCACAACCCGGGACAGAAACCAGTTCCCAAGAACGGAAAGATCTACAGAAAGTGTTGGACACTCCCAGCCCAGCAAAGAGAAATTCAGCACATCACAAGGAGCGCGGCCACGGGAAAGCAGCATCAATGATAACCATCCCCACCCACTCAGACCACGCTCTCTTCTCGCTGCTGCCCTGGGGAAGCAGATCCCACACGTGTGGACACATTTTCTAGTCCTCCGCAACTCATCGTCTCAAAATGATCAGTTTGTCAGTCTTCGTGTGGAGTTTTTTTTATCGATTCTATTGTATTTTTCTGTTCGACTGTGGATGCCAGCAAGAAAATGAATATCATGTCTGTATGTGGTTACGTATCTGTACTGTCAGAATAAGTTTAATTTCAAATGTGAGCAAAGGCACAAAAACTCACAGACATCCATCCAGAGGAAGAGTGAGACACGCACTCACACACACACACACACACACACACACACACACACACACACACACACACACACACACACACACACACACACACACATTCACAGACACACTCACACACATACACATACTCACAGACACACACTCATACACTCTCTCACAAAAACACACTCACACACCAAACCAAACATGCTCGCGCAGTGAGGCTCACATTGACATAAATGTGCACACAGGCCCTGAGACTCACAGGAAGCACAGACACACATACCTGGAGATACACACACGTGCACGCACAAACACATATACAGCACATGCACACTGACACACAATAATAGAAACAAACTCGCACACGGACACAAATACACACACAGACACTCAAACGCATACTAGCACGCAGAGACGACACATAGAGACAGAAACACACGCACAGATACAAAAGGAGACACAAACGCATGCACCACACACACATGCACACACAAACAATTCTCACATCTCCCTCTCCAGCTCTCCACTGTGTTTTCTGTGCTTTCAATGATTGATATGTTTCATTCCTCTGAACTCTGCAAGTCCAGGCCTTGGAGACATCATTAAGTTTGCAAAGCTTTTGGACTCTGCGTCCTCTTGGGGCAAACTAAAGGTGTTTTGTTTTTCTCTCTCTGCTTAATGTGTTTTATATGATCACAAGACTACAAGAACTTCGAGGACTGCTGGTCCGCTGCACGAGTGAGCTGCTCGTTTCGTCTCACGGGACAATCTTAGATCTGGCAAATCTGTTGGAATTCTTTGAAGAAATAACAATCAGCATTGACAAAGGAGAATCGGTTGATACTGTGTATCTGGATTTTCAGGAAACCTTTGACAAGGAGCCACAGAAGCTGCTACTTAGCCCATGGTATTACAGGGAATATGCTGGCATCGATAAAGCAGTGGCTGATTGGTAAGAGGCAAACAGTGGGAATAAAGGGAAACTTTACTGCTTGGTTGCCGGTGACTAGTGATGATCCACAGGGATTTGTGTTATGTCAATAATTTTGATGAATTGACTGTTTTGATCAAAGTTTGCAGCCAATACGAAAATAGGTGGAGGGACAGATAGTTTTGAGGAAATAGGCCACAGAAGTACTTAGACAGATTAAGAGAATGGGCGAAGAAGTGACAGATGAAATACAAGGCCAGGATATGTATGGTCATGACTTTGGTAGAAGAAATGAACGCGTTGGTATTTTCCCCAAATGAAGACACAACCATTTGAGGATTAAAGGGATTTGAATTAATTATGCAGCATCCCCCAAAGCCAACTTGCAGTCTGAGTCTATCGTGGGGAAGGCAAGTGCGATGTCAGCATTTAATTTCAAGAGAACCAGAATATAAAAGCAAGGATGCAATTCTGAGGTTTTGTAACTCACTGGTGAGGCCTCACCTGGAGAAATGGGAGCATTTTGAGTCCTTTATCTTAGAGAGGATGTGTTGAAACTGGAGAGAGTTCAAATGAAGGTCACGAAAATGATTCCGGGATTTGACGGCTTGTCATTTGAAGGGCTTTGGATGGCTCTGGGCCTGTATTCACTGGAATTCAGAAGAGCTAGAGTGACCTAATTGAAAATTATCTAATATTGGAAAGCCTGTGCAAAGGCTGTGGGAGTGTCCTTTTTGAATGGCGATGAGGAAGAATTTCTTAAGCCAGGGATGAGTGAATCTGTGGAATTCCATGCTACAGCCAGCTGTGGAGGCCGTCATTATTAATATTTAAGGCAGTTTGATAGATCCTTGAATGATCAGGGCATGAAGGGATAAGGGGAGAAGGCAGGAGATTGGGGCTGAGAGGGATAATGAATCAGCCATGATGAAATTTCGGTGCGAACTCCATGAGCCAAATGGCCTAATTAAACTCCTGTAACTTGTGGTCTTAAACAAACTCTCACTCAATGTCAGCAAGAGCAAGGAGCTGATTATTAACCCCAGAGGGAGGAAACAGGAGGTCCATGAGCCAGTCCTCATCGGGGATCAAAGGTGGAGAGGGTAATCAAACTCAAACCTTTGGAAACACATTCGAAGCTCCTCATCTCACGTTACTAATATTTATTATATATTTATATATATATACATATATATATATATATATATTTATTTTAAAATTTGTATTTGCATCGTTTGTTGCTTTTTTGCATATTGTTCTCTCTTTTGTCCTGTTGGGTTCAGTCTTTTATGGATTCTGTTGTGGATCATTGATTTACTGAGTTTGCTCACAGAAAACGAATCTCAGGATTCTACATGGTGACATGCGTGTACTTTGATAATACGCTTACTTTGTAAATTTTAAATTGACGTGTGAATTTGTGAATGTTTCTCTCAAACACCAGATTGAGTTGTGAGTTCTAAAGGTTCACCAGTGGCTGGGTAAATAATTTTGTTCTGATCTGAATGGTCGACCTGTCACTGTGAGCCCTCCTTAGAGGCACCACAATTACTGGAAACATTCCTCAATCGGACTGGGAAGCCTTAGATTCTCTGATTTTTCCAACCACACACTCTCTCTCTCGAGCGCACGCACACACACACACACACACACACACACACACACACACACACACACACACACACACACACACACACACACACACACACACACACACACACACACACACACGCACACACACACACATACACACAATGGTGACAATCATAGCAGTACCCGTAAAGAGCAGGTGAACTGCCTCAATGACTATCCCCCGGTGGTCCTCAGACCTCAGTGATGAAGTGCTTTGCGGGGTTGGTCATATTTAGAATCAACTTCTCTCTGTGCATGGACCTGGACCCAGTACAATTTGCCGATCGCCACAATCTGTCCCCAGTAGATGCAATCTCACTGGTTCTCCACTCAGCCTTAGATCACCTGGACAACAGCAATACACAAGTCAGGCTGCTGATTACAGCTCAGCATTCAACACAATCAGACCCTCAATTGCAATCAACAAGCTCCAAAACCTGGGCCTCTGTACTTCCTTCTGCAAGTGGATCCTCACCAGGAGACCACAGTCAGTGTGGATCAGAAATAACATCTCCTCCTTGCTGACAATCAACACTGGCACACCTCAACAATGTGTGCTCAGCCCACTGCTCTACTCTCTCTACACCCACGTCTGTGTGTCTAGGCTCATCTATAAACTTGCCGATGACACAACTATTGTTGGTGGAATTTCAGACGGTGACGAGGAGGAGTATAGGAGTGAGATAGATCAGCAAGTTGAGTGGTGTCGCAGCAACAACCTTGCACTCAACATCATGAAGACAAAGGAATTGATTGTGGATTCAGGAAGGGGAAGTCGAGGGAACACACACCAGTCCTCATCGTGGGATCAGAAGTGAAAAGGGTGAGCAGTTTCCATTTCCTGCGTGTCAACATCTCTGAGGAACTATCCTGGGCCCAACATATTGATGCAGTTACAATGAAGGCACAACATCGGCTATATTTCATTCGGAGATTGAGGGGGATCGGTCTGTCACTAAAGACACTTGCAAATCTCTACAGATGTTCTGTGGAGAGCATTCTAACTGGTTGCATCACTGCCTGGTGTTGAGAGGCCACTGCACAGGATCGGAAAATGCTGCAGAAGGTTTTAAACTCAGCCAGCTCCTTCATGGGCACTGGACTCCACAGCATCCAGGACACATTCAAAAGATGATGCCATCACCCAGGACGTGCCTGCGTCTCATTGCTACCATCATGGAGGATGTACAGGACCCTGAAGACACACTCACCGGTTCAGGAACAGCTTCTTCCCCACCATCAGATATCTGCATAGACAATGAACCCATGAACACCCCCTCAGTATTTTCCTTCTCTTTTTGCAGTACATTTTAAATATAATTACACATACTAATTGTAATCTATAGTTTTTATTACTAAATATTGCAATGTACTGCAGACAAAAAGGAACAAATTTCACCACATGTGCCGGTGATATTAAACCTGATTCTGATACACAAACACACACAGCTGGCCTCAGACATACAACACTCCCACATTCCTCCCTTTGTGACACCCTGCTTGCTCCGTGGCCCCCGGTATGAAGCTCAAACTGTTGCAACACCTGCCCTTTAAATTCATGGCTGAGGCTGTGTTGTGTCTGTTCACTGTTTGAGTTCGATATTAAATGAAGAGCATTGAATGGGAAGGAAGGTTTGAATAGAAGAATAAAGATCTCCTCTGAAGGTATATGGGGTCCTGGTGAGAGCGTACATGGAACACTGTGCACAGGTCTGGTCTCCCTCCCCTAGTCAGCCTGTGGGTGAAGAGAATGAAGAGAATGTTTCAGACATTGATTTGGTAGGGGGGTGGTGAGGTAGTGTCCTCAGTGAGATTACACTAACTGGGCCTGTCTCAAAATTTGGCCAAATAAGAGGTGGTCTGACTGAGACAGACACAGTCTCACAGGGTACTGACAGGGTGGGGGCAGCAATGGCGTTTTTCCTCACTGGGTGTTGAATAAGGGGTCACAGACTCAGAATCCGATGTCAGCTGACAGGACTTAGATGAGGAGTGCGGAGAACCTTTGTATTATTTTTCCCACAAGTTTTCTAAATTCAAAAGGCATATAGGAGGGCTGAGCGAAGATGGGAACGTTGCAGGAAAGTGGCGCTGAGGTCAAAGATCAGCCATGATCGGAGGAATGTTTCCAGTAATTGTGGATCTTCACCTCTGCCATAGAAGTATTCACCCGGCCGGTGTTGTAACCTTTACCCGAAATTTAGCTCCCAATCTCCGGCCTCTCCCCAGGTCCACCTGCTCTCAGTTCCAAACCTCGGACCGCTCCGAACGTTCAGCATCCCTCCAACTGACACTCCTCAGCCAATAGAAGCACGACTCTCCCAGCTCTGCCGCTGATTGGCTGTGAGTGTATCTGAGAACAAGCTGCTACTGGTAGCTGGAGATGTCAGTCACAGTTTGTGACAGAATCAAAGCAAGTTCCCCGACGCTTAAAGTTCAAAGTAGATTTTATTATCAGAGTGCAGATAAGTCACCACATACAACCCTGAGAAGCATTTTGCTGCGGAAATGGGGAGAAAATCTGCAGGATAGTAACTATAACTGGATCAGTGTCAGATCATCCAAAGTGCAGACGACAACAAACTGTAGAAATGCAAATATAAATTAATAGCAATAAATAAGGAGAACATGAAATAACCGCAGCGGCTGCCGACGGATCTCCGGAGCTCTCACTGCTCCCCTGTACATTCTGACAGGCTGAAGACCAGGGCAGAACAAGGCACAAAGGTAAACGCGTGGTTTAGAAAATGCGAAAAAGGCTATTCGGCCCCTTGCGCCTGTTCTGCCCTTAACTCGGAACATAACACTATCAGACCATAAGACATAGGGGCAGAATTAGGCCATCTCGCTATTCGAGTCTGCTCCGCCATTCAATCACAGCTGATCCTTTTTTTCCCTCCTGAACCCCAGTTCCAGGCCTTCTCCCCGTAACCTTTGATGTCATGTTCAATGAAGAACCTACCAATCTCTGCCATAAATACACCCAACGAGGTAGCCTCCACACCTGCATGTGGCAACACATTCCACAAATTCACCACGCTTTGTCTGAAGACATTTCTCCGATTCTTAGTTTTGAAAGGGCGTTCCTCTATCCTGAGGCTGTGCCTCCTGTCCGAGACTCTCACACCATGGGTAACATCCTTTCTACATCTACTCTGTCTACCGGTAAATATTCAAAAGGTTTCAATCAGATTCCCCGCACGATTTTGAATACAACCGAGTACAGACCCAGAGCCATCAAACGTCCCTTTCATACCTGGAATCATCCTTGTGAAATTCATCTGAACCCTCTCCATGTCTGACCTTTGACCTCAACACTACTTTCCCGCAATGTCCCCAACATTGCAGAGCCCCAGAATATGTCTATTAAATTTAGAAACCCTGTGGAGGAAATTCCAAAGATTCGCTGCACTGGTGAGGAAATTTCTCCTCATCTCTGTCCTGGTGAGGTGAACTGTGATATTCAGTCTGTGAAATATAGTTCCACAGCCCAGCCAGGGAAAACATCTTTCCTGCCCCAACCCTGTCAATATCCTTTGAGATTGAGCCTGTCCCTTTTACTGCTTAAATTCTGAGACAGGCCCAATGCGATCCGTCTCAGTCAAACCACCTCCGATTTCACTCATTTTGTTACGATGATTGGTTGTGGGAGCATCTCAATGGACGGTAAGTGAGTGTAGTCATCCTGTGTTGTTCCCGAGCCTGATGGTTGAGGGGTAGTAACTGTTCCTGAACCTGGTGTGCGGGACCTGAGGTTCTTGTACCTTCTCCCTGATTGCAACAGCGAGAAAAGAGCCTGGCCTGGGTGGTGAGCATCTCTGATGATGGACGCTTGCTCTACTCCGACAGCGTTTCATATCGATGTGATCAGTGGCTGGTTGGGCTCCAACCGGAGTGCACTGGGATGAATATAATAGATTGTGTCGGTTCATCAGGAGGGTGATGAACTACTTCAATCATCGTGCCAAACCGTAACTGGCTGGGGGAGAGGGATTCTCCCAGTCTGATCCTTGCTGCATGCCCGGAGATCACTACCACAGCGCGCTGCCCCGAGATTACTGCCGTGGAGACGAGAGGGCCCCTCCCAGTCTGATCCTTGCTGCATGCCCGGAGATCACCCCCACAGCGCGCTGTCCCGAGATTACTGCAGTGGAGACGAGACGGTCACTCGCCTCTTTGCGGACTGTGGGCTGGCGAAGATCTGTGGAGAAAGATGCAAGGGCCTGTGCCACAGCAGCTGCGTGACAGAAGGCTCACTGATCCTCGGGTAAAGGCATTGCACGGTTTATCCCTATGACTATTTCATGGCAAATAACGTCTGGGCTCTGTCCAGATTTGTGGAAACTGGCCTTTCACTGGAGCTGGGACAGACATGGGTAAAGTCAGAAAGTTTCTTCAGGACTTCACCAACCAAAATAATGTTTCCCACCCTGTGACGTGGAATGTCCAGTCCCGTACTTTCCCCTGCAGTCACAGCATCCGTCTTGTCACGGCACAATTTTAAAGTTTTAAATAGTTACTTAACCCCTGTTTTACACCCCAGTCTGACTCTCTTTACACCGAGAGAGAAAAAAAAATTAAAAAAACGAGCCGTTGGAGTAACTGAACAGGTCAGGCAGCATCTGAGGGAAATGGCAATCGAGATTTCGGGTTGAGAGAATCCAGCGGAAGGATCTCGAAATGAAAGTCGATTTTACATTTCTCTCCACAGATGCTGCCTGTCCCGCTCAGTCCCTCGAGTTTCTTACTCGAGATTCCAGCATCTGCAGTTTCTTGTGCCTCTCTTCAGAACTTGCCCCCTTTCAGTCCGGCCTCAGACTGAACCAGGCTCTTCTCTCCGGCTTCATTTCTGTTCTGCTTCTTCTTTAGCCCATCACGCCTACTGGGATACAGGCCGTCAACAGCAGCTCTCCGAGGGTTGATCGGCCCTGTGGTCTCTGTTTTCCCCACCCGGCTTCAATCGCCTTCCAGGGGAAGGTCCTTCCGACCGCAGGGATAAGGACTTTGGAGATTCAGTGACGTTTCTGCAGCACTAGGCTTTTACGGGATGGGGTTGTTAACCTCATGCCCTACCCTCCTCCTTTTGCAGCCGGGCTTGGGCAGTCCATGGCCGAGTTTTAATTTCTGTTCCGACCTGCTTAATCTGTTTCTGATCCCTCCCTGATATAGATTCCGCAATCGCTTCCCACAGACATCAACATAATGTTCATTCCCCGAGTCTGCAGCGCGCGTAGTGGACAATCGCGGTACTACAGAGGATCAGCAACTCCCCGAACGTAAAAGGATTCTGAATCAGGAAGTGCTGGGAGTCAACATGGCTTCGAAAGGACAGGCCGAGAGTTTGAGCGAGGAGACAATTTGTCCCGTCTGCCTGGATTTCTTCATCGATCCGGTTATACTGGAGTGTGGACACAACTTCTGTCGCTCTTGTATCACACGGTGTTGGGAAAGGGAGGAGAGAAACTCCTGCCCGGAATGTAGAGAGGTGTTTGCTGACCGCACCCTCAGGGTGAATCGGGCCTTAGCAAATCTGGCGGAAAAAGCTCGAAATCTAAACCTGAATCGGAAAGGGAAGGAAAGTAAACGTCACTGCGAGGAACATGAGGAAGAACTGAAGCTGTTTTGTGAAACGGACAAGACACTGATCTGTCTGGTCTGTAGAGATGCGCAGGAACACAGAGAGCACCGCTTCATGCCGATAAAAGAAGCTGTTAAAACCTACAAGGTAAAACTAAAGTTAATTTGATACTTAACACATTTCCTTTGTCCTACGTACCATCACCTCGCAACTTCCGCCATCTCCAACGGGATTCTACCAGCAAACGCATCTCTCCCTCCAATAGCCCAGACCCACCCCTCCCCACAACTCTCCGCTCTCTATACGGATCGCTCCCCGTACTGTATCGTCCTGATCCACTCTCTCCTCCCCACTGATCTTCCTCCTGGCACCGACACCTGCAAGCGGGACAAGTGCTACACCTGACTCCTAACCTCCTCCCTCGTCACCATTAGGTGCCGCAAACAGCCCAGTTCCTCCCGTTTCTTCCAAAGTCGATAGTCGTCTCGTATTAGATTCCTTCTTCTCCAGCCCTTTAACTTTTCCACCTGTCCCTCTCAGCTTCTCACTTCATCACCCTCCCCCACGTTCCCCTTCACGTTGACTCACCCGTCACCTGTCAGCTGGCTCTCATACCCAATCTTTTCATTCTGGCTTCTGTCCCATTCCTTCCCAGTCCTAATGAAGGGTCTTATCCCGAAACACCGACTGTTTATTTCCACTGAATAGATGCTGCCTGACTCACTGAGTTCCTCCAGCATTTTGTGTGATAATCGGGTTTGATCACCTTTTTCTTTTGATGCATCTTTGTTTCTATTTCCTTCACTCTCTGACTTCCAGGATCAGCTAAAATCTTCCTTAGACACTCTCACAAAAAAGAAATCAGACTTCCAGGAAAAGGAGCAGAAACAGAAAGAGAAGATTTCCGGAGTTCGGGTGAGGCTTCCTGAGCGGAATTTCTGATATTACTGTCGAGCTTTGCTCCATTTAATGCAGAATAGCCGAGTATCGCAGCTCCAGTGACCTGGGTTCGATCCTGACCTCTGGTGCTGTCTGTGTGGAGTTTGCATGCTCTCCCGGTGACCACGAGAGATTCCGACACACCTCAAGGACATGCTGGATGAATGGGAAATTACCGTTAACCCTGTAAAGGTGGGGAGGGTGTGAGTGAATCAGATGGGAGTTTATGGGTCAGTAAGTGAGAATAGGTTTCAGGAAAACGTGAGGGAATGGTGTTGACGGGAATGCTCTCAGAAGTAGCATGGACTCCAATAGACTGAACTTAACGACAAAAGGAAACAGAGCACAGCAATGCAGTATATTAATCTTCACCTTTCATTCGACAGGAACAGTCACACAGCCTTCAGTCCCACGTCACATCCCAGTTTGCTGAACTGCGCCAGATTATCACTGAGAAAGAGCAGAGCTTACTCAGGGATCTCAGGGAAGAAGAGAAGAGGATTCTAAATCCAATGGAGAAAAATCTTCGGGAGATTCAAGAGAATATAAGGTTTATTCAGGAGGAAATCTCAAAGTTAAAGGAACAGATGGATCGAAAAGACAGTGTTATATTTCTCACGGTGAGGGATTATATTTCAATTTGTTTTGTCAAAGGGCACTAAATGAACAGTGGTATATTCGAAATAAACACAGCACAGAGGCCGATTCTAACAAATCAATTGCCGCTGCTGGCGACCTCACACAAACTGTTATACCTGCATGATGCGCCCTCCAATCACTCCAATAATTACATGTCAAAACGTCCAAGATACGCTTTCAGTCCTTCATTAGCAAAATACAATCTTGAAGCGATGATACTTCAGGGTAATTCATTATAACGTAAGCTGCAACACAGCGGTCAAGAACAGAATGACATCCGCCCGTCCCCAGCTTAAATCTGCCCAGAACGAAGTACGGATACATAACTTTTTTCCCTTCGCTTTTACCATGTCCTCACTCACGTGACTGGTTAACTTAATAAACACATAACACAGAATACAATGCAGACAGAAAACAGATGCATTGCTCATACACACAGCATTTACAAATGGCAGTAAACTGTTTCTCACCAGACAATTGATGCATCTATTCAGGGTTGTTGTTGTCCCATAATAATAATATTATTAAGTGATTGGACACGCTGGAGGCAGGAAGCATGTTCCCCCTGTTGGGTGAGTCCAGAACTAGAGGCCACAGTTTAAGAATAAGGGGTAGGCCATTTAGAACAGAGATGCGGAAAAACGTTTTCACCCAGAGAGTGGTGGATATGTGGAATGCTCTGCCCCAGAAGGCAGTGGAGGCCAAGTCTCTGGATGCTTTCAAGAGAGAGTTAGATAGAGCTCTTATAGATAGCGGGATCAAGGGATGTGGTGAGAGGGCAGGATCGGGGTACAGATTGCGTATGATCAGCCATGATCACAGTGAATGGCGGCGCTGGCTAGAAGGGCCGAATGGCCTACACCTGCACCTATTGTCTATTATCCCAAAACTGAACTTCCGCAACTTCTGTACATCCCAGGACAGAATGCAAATGTCTCTGAAATTATTTACTCTGATCATAACACAGAGCTGCTGACTGTGTCCTTAATTCTACATTAAATATCCTCTAAAACTCTCGTTAACTCCCATTTCCAGTCACAGGCTGTGAGTGTATCTGGTGCGGTTGGTGATTGGGTCTCTTTGTCAATCAGTGAGAACAAAGAATTTGACCCACACATCAGACTTATCTTCTGTATCTGGTTTCCATCAGATTAGGGAAACTATTATTGTCTCTTTACTTTTACAGATAACATTCAAATGAACGTTCAATCGTTCAAAACATAACCAGGCCATTCGGCCCATCTTCTCCTCTTAATTTCCCTGCTTCACAATCCTCCTGCCATCTACTCACCACAACCAGCAACAGTGCCCCGAAATCTCTGGTCCCTCTCGTGTTTATCCAGCCTCCCCATTACATTCAATCTCTGCTGTTCCATTTCAACCACTCCTGTGGCAGCGAGTTCCACATCCTCCTCACTAAATTTCTCGTGGAATTTGTTAAAATCCATCTGGAATTACATCTCCCCACAAGTCTCCCCATAAATAGAGGTACTTCCTCCACCCGCACACAATCACATACATCACTGATCTTAAATTTCTCCATCCTATCACACTGACGTCATATCCAGATGAAAATGCACAGCCTGTCCTGTCTTCCCTGTAAGTTTCATCCTCTCAGTAATGGTCTGACATTCAGAAACTTTCCCTGTAATTTACTCCGTGGTTCTGTATTGTCCGTGTGTGTGAGTGATTGCGGGAGTGGGAATTTTCAACACCTTGTAATGCTTTGGATGATATTCAGGATGTGGACAGTAAGTCCCAGTCTAATCAGATTTGTGTTTTATTTATTTCAGGAGGAAGCTTGTCGGAATAGAAGGTAGGACAGGCTCTTCACTGAAACCCTGAATGGATTTGTAAAATAGTTCAGAGTAGCAATTTATAACCAGCAGTTTAATATTTACAGGATTAATGACGATATCCAGGAATTGTCAGTGACAGATGAAACCCTACCGGTTGAAAAATTCGATCACCTCTATTTGTTGAACACAGTGCTGAGAGAAACACTTGATGCCATTAATCGAGGTAAAACTTACAAAGATTCATTTCTCCTTGTTTATGAAGCACAATTTAGTTACAATTTGAGGCAAAGATTGTCTGTAATACTGAGCTGAAGGGGAACTGAAGTTTATTTCACAGCAACCCCACCGACTGGGAGGCATCACTGTCGCATGGGCAGCTGGAGATGTCAGACCCCTGGACACACCAGCACAGGGTCACAATACAACCAATACACGGACTGGTAGATGAACTACTGTGTTCCAATCCCAGGAACACTGCACTAACACACCTGGACATGAGTTTGGATCTACCAGAGGAGCTGGGAATTTAATACTGACAATAATATTGTAGGGAATAAAAATGAGTATCAGTGTGGTGACAGGGATTGTCAGGAAAATACACAAGTCCTTCATGTGCCCTGTGAGTGCAGACTCTGACTGACACAGGTCTTCCCCCTTCTGGATCAGCAACTCTAACTGTTGTTAGAGGCAGAAGAGGGGAGTGGTCGTGATCGGGGACTGAATCGCCAGGGGAACAGACAAGAGAATCTATTGATGTGAACGGGACACCCGAATGGTATGTTGCCTCCTGGGTGCCAGGGTCAGGGATGCCCCGAATCGTGTCCACAGCATTTTAGAGAGGGAGGGAAAAGAGCCAGATATCTTGGTAAATTTTGAGACAATGACATTGGAAGTAAAAGCAATTAGATCCTGAATATAGAATCTTTGATCATTGGGATCTGCTCTGGTGGAGGAATGACCTGCTCAAACGGGATGGGTCGCACCTGGACCCGAGGGAGAACAATATTCTCACAGAGAGGTTTGATAGAGCTGTTGGGGAGGGTCTGAACTAATTTGTTGGGGGGGGTGCTCAGGAAGTGGAGTGAAGGGATAGGATTGATGGTAAAATGCAAAGATAGCGTGCAGTCAGGCTGTCAGATAGGGCGGACAGATGCGAGGACAAAATTACAGCCAGCAGGGTGAGTATCAGTGCATTAGGGATGCAGAATTAAAAAGGGTAGCAGATACAGTACACAAAGTGTTATATCTCAATGCATGGAGTATGAGAAATAAGGTGGATGATCTTGTGCTCGATTACCGATTGTCAGGTATGATGTTGTGGCCATCACGGAATCGTGGCTGAAGGATGGTTGTAGTTGGGAGCTGAATGTCCAAGGTTACACAATGTATCGGAGGAAGGAAGGAAGGCTGATGGGGTGGTGTGGCTCTGCTGGTAAATCAGCAGCTAGATGTGACATAGGATTGGAAGATGTTGAATCCTTGTGGGTTGAGGTAAGGAACTGCAAAAGTAAAAATGACACTGACACCAGTCATATACAGGCCTCCCAACAGTCAGTGGGTTGAGAACCACAGTTTACAACTGGAAATAGAAAAGGCTGATGAAAAGGACAATGTTATGATAATCATGGGCGATTTCAACATGCAGGTCAATTGGGAAAATCAGGTTGGTAAAGGATCTCAAGATTTGTTGAATGCAATGTGATGGCTTTCTGGAGCAGTTTGCCGTTGAGCCTACTGGGGGAACAGCTCTACTGGATTGGGTGTTATGTATTGAACTAGAGGTGAGTAGTTAAAAGAACCCTTAGGAGGCAGTGCTCACAACATGACTGAGTTCAACTTGAAATGTGATAAGGAGGAAGTAAAGTCTCACATTGTAGTATTTCAGAGGAGTAAAAGAAATTACAGTGCTCTGAGAGAGGAGTTGGCCAAAGCAAATTGGAAGGAGATGCTGGCAGGGATGAGAGCAGAGCAGAAATGGTGTCAGTTTCTGGGAAAATGAGGAAGGTGAAGGATAGATGTACTCCAAAAATAAATAAATACTCAAATGGCAAAATAGTAAAACTGTGGCTGACAAGGGAAGACAAGTTAATGTAAAGGCAAAAGAAAAATGAGCAGGAAGACGGAGGATTGGGAAGCTTTTAAATATCTACAGAGAAGAACTGAAAGAATGATTGGGATGAAAAAACTAAACAAGGAATAGATTTGAATTGAATTGACTTTATTACTTACATCCTTCATATACATGAGGATTAAAATTCAAATTCATTTTAAAATATTTTATTTTTACCTGTCTCTACAGTGTTTGAGGGCAAATTCCATTTACCAACCTCCCTTTCTATGAGAATGTTACCCGATAGACCACTCGGAAAAATTTACCATCTCACTTTCAATCTGAGGCCTCTGGTTCTGTACTCCCATTTCTTGGAAAAAGAAACGTTATTTAAGCTCCTTATGAATTATTTCCCTCGATAAGGGGACATACCTGAACATCGTACACTACAGCTGAATAGTCCAAGCTTACCCACTCTCTGCTTTTAACCCAAGCCCCCAGTCCTGGTAACATCCTCCTGAAGCCTCCTGTCCAGTGTAATGACATCCTCCCCAACCGGAAATGCAGACAATGCTCCAAGTGTGGTCTATCATCGACATCAAAGGCCTTACTGAATTTCATGTGGACAGTGTGGAATAGGCTGATGAATACAGGACTGAAAATGTTTTTTTAGATTGGGACAAGACGGGCGGCGTGGGAGCAAAATTCTGAAGGAAGGCAGTTTTTTAAAAAAACGCGTACAAGAACGGCGAGACTGCGCAGGACAGCGCGGAGAGTTTAGAAAGATGACCACCCTATACAGCGGGCAGCAGAGTGGGTGGCAGCAGAGTGTAGGGCTTTGGCTCAACGGGCTTAGGCGGTAACGGGAAGAGCCGAGAGCGAGGCACCGACTCTTTTTTTCTCCCCTTGGCAAATCGGCCCGGACGGACGGGGGAACAGCAGGGCACATTAGCTAACGGTTTAAATAGTTCGTGTATATGGCGAAGTAGGTGGGTGAGTAGACCTATCTTTCTTTGTTTCATTCTTGTAGAATTAGGTAGCTTTTCTGCAGGGTTAGTGCTTTGTTCAAGGTGTCAGATGTGGGAATCCTGGGAGACCTCCAGCCTCCCTGATAGCCACATCTGCACCAGGTGAACCGAGATTCAGCTCCTCGGAGACCGTGTTAGGGATCTGGAGCTGCAGCTTGATGACCTACTGCTTATTAGAGAAAATGAAGAGGTGATAGACAGGAGCTACAGGGAGGTAGTCATCCCTAGGCTACAGGGGTCAGAAAACTGGGTGACTGTCAGGAGAGGGAAGGGAAATGCCCGGATAGTGGAGAGCACCCCTGTGGCTGCTCCCCTCAGCAACAAGTATATCGTTTCGGATGCTGTAGAGGGTGATGACCTGACGGCAGACGGCCACGGTGACCGGGTCTCTGGCACTGAGCCTGGCGCTGTTGTGCAGGAGGGAAGGAGGGAGAAGAGGAATGCGGTAGTCATAGGGGATTCCATAGTCAGGGGAACAGACAGGAGATTCTGTGAGCCTGATAGAGATACCCGCATGGTGTGCTGCCTCCCAGGTGCCAGGGTACGGGATGTCTCGGATCGGGTCCAGAATATCCTGAAGGGAGAGGGCGAGCAGCCAGCTGTCTTGGTACATGTTGGTACCAATGACATAGAGAGGAAAAGGTAGGAGGTCCTGAAGAGAGATTTCCAGGAGTTAAGAATGAAGCGGAGAAGCAGGACCTCCAGGGTAATAATCTCAGGATTGCTACCTGCGCCACGTGCTAGTGAGGGCAAGAATAGTAGGATCAGGCAGATGAACGCGTGGCTGAGAGACTGGCGGAGGGGGCAGGGCTTCAGATTCTTGGATCATTGGTATCTCTTCTGGGGGATGTATTACCTGTTCAAAAAAGACGGGTTGCACCTGAACCATAGCGGGAATGTTTAATAGAGCTGTTAGGGAAGGTTTAAACTAATTTGGCAGTGGGATGGGAAACCGGAATGACAGAGTGGAGGAGAAGGAAAACAGAAATAAATCTAAGATAGTGAGCAGTAAAGATATCAGGAAGGACAGGCAGGTGATGGGGCAAATTTGCAGCCACTGGGATGAGTTGCAGTGAAAT